>NC_084651.1:23370701-24570701 GCF_019802595.1 Syngnathoides biaculeatus
GTTAGTCCACCTTTAAAAGTCCACCTCCACACTATGTATTATCCTGAATCAGATGCACATGTGCGAGGTCGTTAGCTGCATAAAGACACCTGTCCACCCCATACAATCAGTAAGACTCAAACTTGTAACATGGCCATGACCAAAGAGCTGTCCAAAGACACCAGAGACAAAATTGTACAACTCCACTCGGCTGGAAAGGGCTATGGAGAAATTGAGGACAGAGGTTTCAAGTTTAAGTTCAAGTTTCAAGCTTGGTGAAAAAAGGTCCACTGTTGGAGCAATCATTACAAAATGGTAGAAGCTAAATATGACAGTCAGTCTCAATCGGAGTAGAGCCCCATGCAAGACATCACCTCTTGGGGTCTCAATAATCCTTAGGAAGGTGAGGAATCAACCCAGGACTACACGATAGGACTTGGTCAATGACCTGAAAAGTGCTGGGACCACCGTTTCAGAGGTGACTGTTGGTAATACACTAAGTCGTCATGGTTTGAAATCATGCATGGCACGGAAGGTTCCCCTGGTTAAACCAGCACATGTCAAGGCCCGTCTTAAGTTTACCAATGACAATTTGGATGAGGAGGAGGAGTCATGGGAGAAGGTTTTGTGGTCAGATGAGACCCAAATTAAACTTTTTGGTCATAATTCCACTAACCGTGTTTGGAGGAAGGCAAATGATGAGTTCCATCCCAAAAACAGCATCCCTACTGTGAAGCATGGGGGTGGTAGCATCATGGTTTGGGGTGTTTTTCTGCACATGGGACAAGACGACTGCACTGTATTAAGGAGAGGATGACCGCGGCCATGTATTGTGAGATTTTGGGGAACAACCTCTTTCCCTTAGTCAGAGCATTGAAGATGTGTCGTGGCTGGGTCTTTCAACATGACAATGACCTGAAGCACACAGCCAGGAAAATCAAGGAGTGGCTCCATAAGAAGCATATCAAGGTTTTGCCGTGGCCTAGCCAGTCTCCAGACCTAAACCCAATAGAAAATCTTTGGAGGGAGCTGAAATTCAGCCCAGAAACCTGTCTGATCTAGAGAGGATCTCTGTGGAGGAGTGTACCAAAAAAAAACCTTCCTGCAGTGTGTGCAAACCTGGTAAACAACTATATGAAAC
The DNA here is from genome assembly GCF_019802595.1 of Syngnathoides biaculeatus. NCBI lineage: Eukaryota > Metazoa > Chordata > Actinopteri > Syngnathiformes > Syngnathidae > Syngnathoides > Syngnathoides biaculeatus. The sequence continues at coordinate 23,371,822 of NC_084651.1, forward strand.
GTTTGACTTTTGTAATTGCAAACAAAATCTACTGTACCAAATATTAACAATGGTTTTCTCAGGTGTTCAAGTACTTGTTTGCAGCTGTATCACACAAATAAATCGTTATAAAAAAAAAAAAAAAATCATACATTGTGATTTCTGGATTTTTCTTTTTAGATTATCTCTCTCACAGTGGACATGCACCTACGATGAAAATTTCAGCCCCCTCCATGATTTCTAAGTGGAAGAACTTGCAATATAGCAGGGTGCTCAAATACTTGTTTTCTTCACTGTGGCATGGAAAGGGACTCACAACAACATAGGGAAAGAGGGGTAATACATATAGGCCATGAAGATGAAAGAATCTGATTGGATGAGAAAGGAGCAAGGCACAGTGCAGGGACAGATGCAGACCAAGCCAATGACTCCAAATTCTCCACACAATTCCTGAAACCACCTAGTTCAAAGTCCTTCTTCTCACGTTCAAAGCACTTGATCACCAGGCCCTTTTCCAAGAACCTGCTGCACTGCCAAAGGTCCGTGCCCAACGCAGGCTCAGTTCCTCTGATTTTCACCTTCTTTCCCAAAAATCACGACAGAACCTGGGGACAATAACCCTTCTCTATTGCTTCCCCTTGCCTTCGGAACACACTTCCCCAACTTTTCTGCAACTGCACACACCTCAGGACCTTAAAAATCACTGCTCAAATACCACCTTGACATCCTCACCTTAAAATTCCCATAACATTTTAACTATTTATCTTTAATAAGGATTGTTCTTTATGATATGTTCAGCAAGTCTGAGTACCTGGACTTTGACACATACCACTGTATAAATAAGATGTACTATTGATATAACTAATGCGATTGGCTGACAGCCAGTTCAGGGTGTACCCTGCCTCCTGCCCATTGACAGCTGAGATAGGCTCCAGCACTCGACGCGACACTTGTGAGAATAAGCGGCTAAGAAAATGGATGGATATTGATATAACTGGTCGTAATATTATAACTCTCAAACAGACAACACAAACAAAAATGTTTGAAAAAAAATGAAGACCCTGAAAAGTGCAATGCGATTGGCTAGTGACAATTTTCAGGTGGACTCCGCCTCTCGTCCAGAATTAGATGGAATACATTTAATCACGGCCGTGACCCTAGTGAGGATAAGAGGTAGGGAAGATGAATGAATGAATGAATGAATGAATGAATGAATGAATGAATGAATGACCTTAACGAGTAAAAAAATGCAATAACATCCAAAAAAAAAAAACAAGTCCAAAAGTGAACCCTGATCATTTTCCACTTCATTTTTTTCTTTTGGCAAAGCAAATTCCGATGATTAACATGTTTTTATCAATGTGAGCCATCGGTGCAGTTCCCAAAATGTAACTATATCACTAAGCTGGAAGAACTGTGATAAAATGGTAATGGAGATGAGAGGTTAGATTTGTATTATATCCACACACCCTTGTCATATAAAGACGGAATCCATGCTTAAAAGAACTGTTTGCAAATGTCAATTTAACACTATTCTAACAGCTAGGGAGTGATTAAGATTTGAAAGTGGCTCAACAAGGCTTCCAGCATGTGATACAATGGAGAGATAGTCTGCAGCTCAGAGAGAAGTTGTGTCTCATTTGAACAAGCACAGGCTCTCCTATAAATAATTCAAAATTGGGACGGTGCCTAAGTATCCACTGGGGTGGATTATTTGAGATTTCATTCTGTGTCAGAAGGCTAAATCTGATTTATACAGACACCTTTTCCCCCCATTGTAAAATGCATAATGATGAAGTGCGGGGTCAAGGTTCATTGTCTTTGAAGGCGATAAAGCCTTTCATATTAAGCAACCTCACTCTGTGATTTACAAACGATTAAATCACAAGACTCTGCTTAAACGCCCATTCACTGTGTTTATATTTTTGGGTCTGTTACCTAGGGTTTCATACATTGAGACAAAAGTCATGTTAGGTGCTTCAAATGCTTCCCGGAGGTGGACAAGACAAAAGGATATGACTATTTTTGTTTTTTATTCCCCATTAAATTAATAACTAGCTGCCTCTGTTTGTTCATATGGCATTTCACTGTCAGAGAGTTCTATAACATGACGAATTTAAAACAAAGCGTAAGAGAGAGCGAGTCGAGCTGGAGCAAGGAATGACCTGGAGCACTGAATTATGAATGAAGAATGGAATACATAATTTAGTTAGTATTGTTGCATATTTTAAATGGTAATCATTTTCCTTCCAATGGTGATAGCATTGCTGCTCAAGAGAAATAAGGTTTGACCCAAAAAACAAACCAAAATAATATATATTTTTTTCCCCCCAAATGCCGATAACATTGTAACCCAGCGGGCTGGTGGTTAGTAGGTCTGCCCCACAGAGTTGTCAGTGTATAATCTCAGTGTGGGCCTTTCTGTGTGGAGTTTGAGTGCATTTCACTTTGTGTTTGTGTGGGTTTTCTCAGGCCACCCCAGCTTCCTCCTACATTTAAAAAATATGCATGGATATACTGAATTGCCCATAAATATGAATGTTTGTGTCGATATGTGCCCTGTGAATGATTGGGAACCAGTTCAGGTTGCTCCTCACCTAAAGTCTGCTGGAAAATCCTCGCCTCATCCGTGACCCTGAACAGGATAAGCAGGAGAAAATGGATGGATAGAAGTATGGATGCATTGAGGGATGCTTGGTAATGTGGTACGAACACATAAAGGCTGCATGTTTAATCAGCATGCAGACAGCAAATCAAGTGTAAATTTAAACAAGCTACATACTTTGCAAATAGAAGACGTCCCAACAATGCCAAGTATCACTAAAGTCATGAATACATTCTCCTGCAATGTTGCTGGTAGTCCATGGTTATCACAAAGAACTGTGGCTTCATAAAATGTGGAAATCAACGTGTATCCTGTAAATTACCTCAAGTGACCGCAGTATCACCTCTAAAAATTAGTTTAGGGAGTGAATTATAATTTAGGTAGAGGGCATGAAAAAATCGAAGTGAAATACTGCCATCTAACGTTTGGCATACAGTATGTGAGATATCGCTTCTACTGAGTGATATTTACAGCTGATTTCTGTTGAACAGAACATGACTGATGGCGACATGAACAGGTTCAACTACCTCCATCGACAGTAAGTAACAATGACCATATTCTTATCACTTACCTTAGCCTCCTTAAAACTAATAAATACATGTAAAAAAAAAAAACATCTCTTCTTTAACAGCAAGAATGGGTAGAGCAGCCAAATATTAAATAGGAGTATTGAGAGAGAGAGAGAGAGAGAGAGAGAGAGAGAGAGAGAGAGAGAGAGAGAGAGGAGAGAGAGAGAGAGAGAGAGAGAGAGAGAGAGAGAGAGAGAGAGAGAGAGAACGAGAGAACGACAATGACGTTTTACAGGTAACCGTGCTCATAAAACTGCTAATAATCCCTTGTGGACAGCCAAAACATCTCCAACTGCAACTTAACGGCAAGGCGATTTCTCAGGTCAGCAGTGGGCTGAAACGTCAACGTTTGGACAGGGTCGAAAGTACTTTGCATGACATGAGTCGTGCGCATCTGTCACAACTCACTTTGATGAACCCGCAAAGCCCAAAAGGATACGTTGTGTGCAAATGTGACTTTTTTGTGTCCTTTCATTAGTGAGCTTGAGTTACACGTCACTGTGGTGGTAAAGTTAGCTTGTAGCAACGTCTCCCGATGCGGAAGTCTACAAGGAAGGACGAAAAATTTCTGACAATTTTTAAGAAATGAAAGTAGCGAACGGAATTTATATTAACGAAACGGAGTAAAAGTACCTTGACTAATCTGCGTAAACACTCCAGGAAATTACAAAGTAAACTTAATTAAAACCACTCTGACAAGTACAAATTATCTGAAGTATGAATTACATCTTCTTCTTCTTCTTTTCCTTTCGGCTTGTCCCGTTAGGGGTCGCCACAGCGTGTCATCTTTTGCCATCTTAGCCTATCTCCTGCATCTTCCTCTCTAACCCCAACTGCCCTCATGTCTTCCCTCACCACATCCATAAACCTTCTCTTTGGTCTTCCTCTCGCTCTTTTGCCTGGGAGCGCCATCCTCAGCATCCTTCTACCAATATACTCACTCTCTCGCCTCTGAACATGTCCAAACCATCGAAGTCTGCTCTCTCGAATCTTGTCTCCAAAACATCCAGCTTTGGCCGTCCCTCGAATGAGCTCATTTCTAATCCTATCCAACCTGGTCACTCCGAGCGAGAACCTCAACATCTTCATTTCTGCCACCTCCAGTTCAGCTTCCTGTTGTTTCTTCAGTGCCACCGTCTCTAATCCGTACATCATGGCCGGCCTCACCACTGTTTTGTAAACTTTGCCCTTCATCCTAGCAGACACTCTTCTGTCACATAACACACCAGACACCTTTCGCCAGCTGTTCCAACCTGCTTGGACCCGTTTCTTCACTTCCTGACCACACTCTCCATTGCTCTGTATTGTTGACCCCAAGTATTTGAAGTCGTCCACCCTCGCTATCTCTTCTCCCCGTAGCCTCACTCTTCCCCCTCCACTTTTCTCATTCACGCACATATATTCTGTTTTACTTCGGCTAATCTTCATTCCTCTCCTTTCCAGTGCATGTCTCCATCTTTCCAATTGTTCCTCTGCATGCTCCCTGCTTTCACTGCATATGACAATATCATCTGCGAACATCATGGTCCAAGGGGATTCCAGTCTAACCTCATCTGTCAGCCTATCCATTACCACTGCAAATAGGAAGGGGCTCAGAGCTGATCCCTGATGCAGTCCCACCTCCACCTTAAATTCCTCTGTCACACCTAAGGCACACCTCACCATTGTTCTGCTACCATCATACATGTCCTGTACTATTTTAACATACTTCTCTGCCACACCAGACTTACGCATGCAGTACCACAGTTCCTCTCTTGGTACTCTGTCATAGGCTTTCTCTAGATCCACAAAGACACAATGTAGCTCCTTCTGACCTTCTCTGTACTTTTCCACGAGCATCCTCAAGGCAAATAATGCATCTGTGGTACTCTTTCTAGGCATGAAACCATACTGTTGCTCGCAGATACTTACTTCTGTCCTGAGTCTAGCCTCCACTACTCTTTCCCATAACTTCATTGTGTGGCTCATCAACTTTATTCCTCTATAGTTCCCACAGCTCTGAACATCCCCTTTGTTCTTAAAAATGGGAACTAGAACACTTTTCCTCCATTCTTCAGGCATCTTTTCGCCCGCTAGTATTCTGTTGAATAAGTTGGTCAAAAACTCCACAGCCATCTCTCCAAATTGCTTCCATACCTCTACCGGTATGTCATCAGGACCAACTGCCTTTCCATTTTTCATCCTTTGTAGTGCCTTTCTGACTTCCCCCTTAGTAATCATTTCCACTTCCTGGTCCTTCACTCTTGCCTCTTCAACTCTTCCTTCTCTCTCATTTTCTTCATTCATCAACTTCTCAAAGTATTCTTTCCATCTATTTAGTACACTACCGGCACCAGTCAACACATTTCCATCTCTATCCTTAATCACCCTTACCTGCTGCACATCCTTCCCATCTCTATCCCTCTGTCTGGCCAACCTGTAGAGATCCTTTTCTCCTTCTTTCGTGTCCAACCTGGTGTACATGTCTTCATATGCCTCTTGTTTAGCCTTTACCACCTCTACCTTTGCCCTACGTCGCATCTCGATGTACTCCTTTCGCCTCTCCTCAGTCCTCTCAGTATCCCACTTCTTCTTCGCTAATCTCTTTCCTTGTATGACTGCCTGTATTTTGGGGTTCCACCACCAAGTCTCCTTCTCCCCTTTCCTACCAGATGACACACCAAGTACTCTCCTGCCTGTCTCTCTGATCACCTTGGCTGTCGTCGTCCAGTCTTCCGGGAGCTTCGGTTGTCCATCGAGAGCCTGTCTCACCTCTTTCCGGAAGGCCGCACAACATTCTTCCTTTCTCAGCTTCCACCACATGGTTCTCTGCTCTACCTTTGTCTTCTTAATCTTCCTACCCACCACCAGAATCATCCTACATACTACCATCCTATGCTGTCGAGCTACACTCTCCCCTACCACTACTTTACAGTCAGTAACCTCCTTCAGATTACATCGTCTGCACAAAATATAATCTACCTGCGTGGTTCTACCTCCGCTCTTGTAGGTCACTATATGTTCCTCCCTCTTCTGGAAATAAGTGTTCACTACAGCCATCTCCATCCTTTTTGCAAAGTCCACCACCATCTGCCCTTCAAAGTTCCTTTCATGGATGCCGTACTTACCCATCACTTCTTCATCGCCCCTGTTTCCTTTACCAATATGTCCATTACAATCTGCACCAATCACAACTCTCTCGCTGTCTGGGATGCTCAGAACTACTTCATCTAGTTCCTTCCAGAATTTCTCTTTCAACTCTAGGTCACATCCTACCTGTGGTGCATAGCCGCTAACCACATTATACATAACACCCTCAATTTCAAATTTTAGTCTCATCACTCGATCTGATACTCTTTTCACCTCCAAGACATTCTTAGCCAGCTCTTCCTTTAAAATAACCCCTACTCCATTTCTCTTCCCATCTACTCCGTGGTAGAATAATTTAAACCCTGCTCCCAAACTTCTAGCCTTACTACCTTTCCACCTGCTCTCTTGGATGCACAGAATATCAACCTTTCTCCTAATCATCATGTCAACCAACTCCTGTGCTTTTCCTGTCATAGTCCCAACATTCAAAGTCCCTACACTCAGTTGTAGGCTCTGTGCATTCCTCTTTTTCTTCTGACGCTGGATCCGGTTTCCTCCTCTTCTTTGTCTTCGACCCACAGTAGCTGAATTTCCACCGACGCCCTGCAGGTTAGCAGTGCCGGGGGCGGGCGTTGTTAACCCGGGCCACGACCGATCCGGTATGGGATTCTTTAGATGAACGCTCATATTTGTTTGGCACAGTTTTTACGCCGGATGCCCTTCCTGACGCAACCCTCTGCATTTATCCGGGCTTGGGACCGGCCTACAGATTGCACTGGTTTGTGCCCCCATAGGGCTGCATTGAAGTATGAATTACATAAATGTAAAAATTTAAAATGACCCTATCTGAAATCACATAGTTATGGTCTCTTTAAACCAATTTGCACATATTGATCATACACTTCTACAGATGGTTTGCAGTTCCAAACGGCTGTACTTTTTTCCCAAGGTTTTTTTTGTTGTTGTTTGTTTTTTGTTTTTTTAATTAACAGGGTGGAACGGTGATCCAGCAGTTGAGCATGGCCTCACAGTTCTGAGGACTGGGGTTCAAATCCCAGCCCCACCTGTGTGGAGTTTGCATGTTACCCCGGTGGGTTTTTTGTGAGCAGTCTGCTGTACTCCCATATCCCAAAAACATGCATGGTAGGTTAATTGAGGACTTTCCATTACTCATAAGTATGAATGTGAGTGCTAATGGTGGTCGATTCTTTGTGCCCTGCGATTGGCTGGCAACCAGTTCTGGGTTTACTCCGCCTCCTGCCTGAAGATTACTGGGATAGTATGGAAGTAAATGTGTGCCACCAGGATTTGAATTTGAAATGCCACAGAAACCAGGATTTGAATTTGAAATGTAGTGTTCACATTTTTGATAGTCGCATTTCAGTGTAACTTTTCATGGTTAACAATTCAACCAGCTACAATTCCCTGTCTGAAATTCAAACAGCTACAATTCGCTGTCTAAAATTCACCGTTTGTGCCACCAGCCAGGGTTACTTCAGGTTAGAACCGAACACCCAGCCAATCGCAGTTACGCTTTCTCAGTCACGTGACGTCACATACTAACATATACTTGTCAGACTCCACATCATTCCTGTCCGAAGAACCATCTGAAAATTCTACATGAATTACAGCCACAGGTTGAAATATGTATGGAAGTATTCCACCGTCTTCCCGATCAACCGATATTGCTATTTCTTCATCAGATGAGGGTAAATCTGAGAAATCAGCGCTGGCCATATTTGTGTCCCATCGTAATCGAGCCTTTGTTGCGGCACGTAATACATCGTGTAATACGTCACATCCGCGCACGTAGGTCATGTGACTTGCCAAAATGAGAGAGTATTTAACATCACATTTTCAAGATACAGTACATATTACATGACCTATTGGATACATTGTTAATCCAAACCACTGGAATTTGCCTTTAATATGCCTTTTCCTTGAAAACTAAAACAGATGTATCTTAGTGTCTTGAGTGTTTTTTGTTTTTTTTTTTTTGGGGTGGGGGGTTCTTTTACAAATGGTTCCTCTTTGTAGGCAAACTGTCTTAATCATTTAATGTCACTGTCAAGAGCCCCGTTATGTTGTTGCAACACACCAGAGGAAGCTGTGGGCTTAAGTACCTGGATGAGGTTGCCATTTTGCATTTAAAAAATAGCAGACAGCAAAATAAATGGTTTTATTTCTGAATGAATATGTATGCATTTGTGAATGTGTCTGAGCTATTGCATGTCTTCACTGGCGCTACGGTTGTATAAAAAAAAAATAGTTTAATAGCTTTTATCTGCAGAATTTGAAGCCCAACACATTTTTTATAGAGCTTTTTATGTTTTTACTGTTATAAAAAGGAGTACTGGTATATCAGTAGGCCACAGATACGTTCAACTGCAGTCAATGAGGATTGGGTTTACCATCAATACCTAGAATTTTAAATCATTAATAACTTTTTGAAACTAGAACTTTAAGCATGTCCGTTTCAGCATGGGAGACATATATCCTTAGGTAATGCTGAATTCGATTTTTTTTCCTCTAATTTCTTAATCATTGTTGAATGAAATTATATGAAAATGACAATTTTAAGGAAGTGCAATAACACACTTGTCCCAGTGCATACACCTGCTAATGAGAGAGGTTTGAAACCGAAATCAATGTTTGTGTGTGGGGGTGTTAGTTTTGTTTAAGTGTGTGAGTGACAAGAAGTAAAAAAGAGAAGTGATTCTTTTTTCTATTTTTGAGGGGCAGGGGGGGGCAACCAGAATGAATTTGAATCTCTTGGTGACAAGGTGTGACTTACTTTAGGCTACAGTAAAGTATGAGATCAATGATACTGAAATATGTAAAGCCTTGAGTTGACTGGGGGAAAAATGGATATTTTAGGTAAATTCTCAGCTTCTGCCACAGCAAAGATTCGGTAAGCTCTGCAAATTGAACTACTGTACAACGTGACTTTTATTTTGACATTTAAAAGAATGTGTTACAGCTGTTATCCCAGCCAACCAAAAGGATTCATAGTCTAAGGTTGTGACTTTTCCATTTTATAAAATTTAAAAATGGGAACGCGCCATTCAACCTTTTTCTCATTCATGTTTACACTGTGGGTTCTATCGAACCAATGAAGTTCATCTTTTTTCTAGGCAGCTTCAAAAGATTACTCAGGACATCCAAAAAAATGATGACAGCTACCTGAATAAACTAAAAAGGTACGTTTAATATTTTTACATTTCTCTTTAACACTTACATACTGCCCTAATCAAATTTGACACATTTATCAGTAATAGAAATACCCCAAATGTTATTCTTTGATCCTGAAATTTGATGACTTTTCATTAAGTGACCCAAAATAAAACAAAAATGAAAATAGATTCAAGACCTACCATTTTTGTAAAATCAAAGAAAATGTTGGGAATGTGTCAATCTTAAAACTGTGAGACTGTAATATGTGGATTTTTTTTTTTTTATGGGACAGTGGTAACCATGTTCAATAGGGGATTGAAATGTAAAAAGTCCCAAGAAGATTTGAAACAGGTTCCCACAAAAAAAAGTACCCCTGAAGGTTTTTGAAATGTCATTCGAGATTATCGAAACACTAAACGTGTCATTTTTACAGTTTATGTACAGATTTATTATGTGTCAGTGACGAAGTTGTTCACAGGACAATTTTAATCACATTTGACCAAATTCCAGCAAAAAATGTTGGTCTTTGATTCGACATTGGGTAAAACAGCAAAAGAATGAGGATAAATACTAAAATATAAGAAACAGAAGTCATAAAGTGGGAAGACGGTGCCGTGACACAGGCACAAGATATTCACCTGCAAAAATAAATACCTGCAATCAATTATTCAATCAAAATATAAAAGCAAGCTGTAAAAGCTTCTGAAGTTTTATGAGCTGACATTTCCGTGACTGAGGTCATGGGAGAAAGGCGTAAGGTACCATCCAAGAAGTTCTAGATTTCACAACTAATGGTGTAAATTATGGAAAATACACTTCCCTTTTCTTGAAACATTGATGCAAGATTAATCATCCATTTATGAGTTTCAGAAAGGCTATTAATACATTTGTTAAAGATGTGTAGTTCATAATTTGATAATGTGAAGACATCCTTGGTCTGGGTCAGAATTGACACATTATAGACAACTTATAGATTGGGAAATTAACAGCTTGCCACCTAACTAGAACAAGAAAAACCACAAATGTGTAGGTCATTAAAATACCAGACCACTAACATCTAAAAATGAATGTGGGTTGCAGGAAAATGTTTCCGCATTCACAGTAATTTCACTACGGCACACAAAGAAGCCAAAATTATCTTCAACAGATGGCCTCTGTCTCACTTACTCTTTCTGATATGAATCCCCCCAAGGATAGAAACCACTTGGAGTTGCTACACTCAAGATTTATTTCTAAACTTACTTAAATGTCTGTTCAGTTCAAAGCTGTCCCTCCCTTGAAACACTATTTCAAGATTCTCCTTCTGTTCAGAAAAACTGCAACCTCAAATGCTGTCATTTGAATCATCCAAATCACATTTATGTTGTACATTGTACATACATGTAAATGGAATATATTCACTAATTTAAAATAAATGTGTGTGGACTCATCACCTGCGAGGGAGATGTGAGGCTTTGAGGCTCATGTAGAGAGAGGATAAATTGCAGACCTGTCCATCACCAGGGGCGATTCTAGGATCAGATGTTCAGGGGTGGTGAGCTGGCAAGATAGATTCATTGTTTTCTCCAGTTAATGAAATAGCATCTGCACATATCTAAGAGAGATGTTTACCACTTTAGTCTTTGCCCAAACCAACAAATGTGGTTATTTAAATGTTAGGGCACAGCAAAAGAGGAATAGAATGGACTTATTAAAACAAACATTCAAACAAACCTTTGATTTTTATATAGCAGCACATCTACATACACATTAACAGTATGATTTGTTTTTGTTTTTGTGGGGGGATGTGGAAAGGGGAAACAACCACCCGAGAGCGAGTTACTAATGTGAGCAGTAGCTACTAAAAATAATAAATATGGACTTTGTATTTATTAATTTTTTTCGAACTTTTGTAAATATGTTGAATACTAACATACCATATAAAATCCTATTTTTGCTTCTCCCTCTCTCTTTGTCCTAATAGGAGTGATAATGTTAATCCAGTCAGTTAGCTTGTCAGTCGCACCTTTGAGTGAATATAAAACACATGCACATCAAACACCTCCCAGCTTCTTCCATTCCGATTCAAACGGAGGAGACTGATACTGCTCTGGGCAGTGACCAAAAGGATGAGGAACTCACAGTGCCTCCATCCTGTCACACACACACACAAACACACACACACACACACACACACCACACACACACACAACCCACCACACAGGGTGGGGGGCTTGAACTCGATGGATGGATAAAACATAAACCTAACCCTTTTCAGTCTGATATCATGCTTATATTATCCTTCCATGTGGCAGATTGAAAAGCAAACCAGCTCCAGAAGTACCTGTGAGAGACTACAGAGGTAACATCTGCATCTTTACACCTGAAATAACTTGAATGAAGACAGTCAGTTTTCATCTCAGAAACAGTTGCAATTGAAAGCACAAGCCGAGGCGTAACAGGGTCCCTATAATGCCATTGGAAGTTTTTTTTCTCTCTTTTTTAAAGCTTTCTAAAAACAAATACCATATGTCCATATCTTTCTGTTTTCATGTTATAGCCAATGACTGACTGTGATGATGGTGATTTTTAGACAGTTTTGGAGTCAGTTATGATTGTTTCTGCCAATCACTCCCCTTTACCATAAATCTACTATACTATGCACTCAATCCTGAATTAAAATTAAATTCAAGGTCACTTCAAAACCAGCCGCTATTGTAATGTCATCATGTACACCTCATTAAAGAATATATATTTTTTTAATCAAGACAGCTATTTACTCACCCATGATCATTATGAGGGTAACAGAACAAAAATAGGATGGATGACAAGATTATATAAATGATGGAAAATAGATAATTTGGTACTCCAATGAAGGCGAGACATCTTTCACTGCTTCCATAACAGACACACAAGACTAATTTTTCTGAGAAGTGATTGAATCAATTTGTGGGGTTTCATAATTGAAGCATTTTTTTCCTCAAATTATCGTGCTGTGAAAAACTATTTGCCCCGTTCCTCATTTGTTTCTATCAAACACAAAGGTTTGAAATCCATCCATCCATTTTCTTTGCCACTTATCCTCACGAGGGTCATGGGGAGTGCTGGAGCCTATCCCAGCTGTCAACGGGCAGGAGGCGGGGTATACCCTGAACTGGTTGCCAGCCAATAGCGCCTAGGGGCAGAGTGTCCAATTAATGTTGCATGTTTTGGGGATGTGGGAGCAAACCAGAGTGCCCAGACAAAACCGACGCAGGGACGGGGAGAACATGCAAACTCCACACAGTCGGGGCCGGATGAAACTCGGGTCCTCAGAACTGTGAGGCCAATGCTTTACCAGCTGCGCCACCGTGCCGACTGGTTTGAAATCATCAAACCATTTTTAATATCAATCAGAGACAACCCAAGGAAATTCAATATGTTGTTTTCAAATGACAATTCAATTCATTAAGTAACATAGTACATACATAGTACAACATAGTAACATAGTAACGGGCTGTGCCACCCTCGGCAGAAATAATTAAAACAAAGTGTTTGCGATTATTGGTGATGAAGCTTTCACGTTGCTCTCGGGAATTTTGTCCCACTTTTCTTTGCAGAATTGTTTCAACTCCACCATGTTGGAAGGTTTTCTTGCAAGCAGTGCCCATATAAGGTCACACCACAGCATCTCAATTGGATTTACCAATATATTTGGACTCTGACTTGACCATTCCAAACCTTAATTTTGTTATTTTTTTTAGGCATTTAGATGTGGACTTGCTGGTGTGTTTTGGATCATTGTCCTGCTGCATGATCCAAGAGTGCTTGAGTTTGAGGGCACGAATTGATCACCTTCAGGATTTTCTGGTAGACCGCAGAATTTATTGTTCCATCAATCACAGCAAGTTGTCCTGGTCCTGAGATAGCAAAGCAGCCCCAGACATCACACTGTCTCCACCATGCTTCACTGTTGGCATAATAATGTTTTTATTAAATGCTGTGCCATTTTTATGCCAGATGTAACGGGCAGCTCACTTTCCAAAAAGTGCAATTTCTGACTTGTCAGTCCTCAGAATGTTTCTCCAAATATATTGAGGATCATCAAAATGTTTTGTGGAAAATTTTTGTATTCTTTGTTGACAGCAGGGGATTTCACCTGGGAACTCTCCCATGGATGCCATATTTGGCTAGCATCTTTCTTATGGTAGAGTCACGAACACAGACCTTAAATAAGCCCATGAACACTTGCAAGTCTTTAGATGTTGTTCGAGGTTCTTTTGTGACCTCCTGGATGCGTCGTCATTACACTCTAATTTTAGTTGATCGTACACTCTTGGGAAAGTTTGCCACTGTTCCCAGTTTTCTCTATTGGTGTCAGGACCAGAACACAGGGTTGGGCCCAAATGCACGACTCGGGAGACGGAGAGGCAGTTCGGGAAAAGTGTTTATTCAGTCCAGTGTCTGGCATCAGCCAGGCTGTCAACGGGAGCAGCAGTAACAAGAACGTCAGGCATAGGAGGCAGGTCTGTGGGCAGGCAGGAGTCTGTACACGGGAGATCAGCAACGGGATTACGAGAGTGTGGGAATGAGGCATGAAGCAATGATCTGGCAAAGGCCAGACCGTACATGTGGTTTTATATAATTGGGAGACATAATTACTAGAGACGAGGCGCAGGTGTGCTCCTCCGCCGATTGCAGCAGATGCGTGCCGCCTCGGGGACCGGTACGGCCAAGACAGGGCCCAGCAGGGTCATGAGAATTGGTGGATAATAGCTCTGACAGTTGTTCGCTCGAGCCCCAAAGCCTTACAAATGGCCTTTGTAACCTTTTCCAGACTGACTTTTTACTCATTACCTCTTGATTTTTTTTTAAATCTTGGAATGATGCAATGGTTCTTGAGATTTTGTAGCCTACTTCATGTTCTCTGACAGATTCTATTTAAGTGATTTCTTGATTGAAAACGTATGTTTGAAATGGTTGGGTGTGACTTGTAAAATTGAACATACCTTTCCCAAATTTGTGGTTAGTCACAGCAAATTTGTGATTCAACAAGGAGGTGGCCATTATGTTTTCGCAGAGGGTCAGAAAGGTTTGGATTTTTTTGTGCCTTATTAAGTTGAATTGTCATGTGAAAACTGCATTTTGTATTTATTTGGGTTGTCTCTGGGTAATATTAAAATAGGTTTGATCATTTGAAACCTTTGTGTGTGATAGATATGGGGGCAAATACTTTTTCATGGCACTGTAAAATATGGTGGTCTACAATGATTACAGATGAGGTGATGGTGGATATGGAGGATTTTTCTGGAATGGAATATGTAAGTTTAAAGAAAATATATTTCCCAAAATCATTTGAACAGCTCTTCAGTTCCCTCATGAGTAGCACACTTTTGCGTATTGTCCCCAGGATCATGATACGTATGACAATGCACTGCAAGAGCACGACATCAACTATGAGCCGCCTCCCTGCTGCAAAGTCTTCACCAGAACCCCTTCGTCATCTTTCCTAACAGGGGATTACCTTGGTTTGTGTTTTCAAGTCCACTCAAACATAATTTCCCCTCTATTTATCACTGACAGTGAACATATTAATGCCACATAATTTCTGGATGCATTGGAAATGCACACGATATGGCTCATTTTCTATAACCTTGGTCGTAGTTTTTTTAGTATACGTCACCACTGTCATATCCCTGAGTTGAATCGGGTACATCGTGTTGAGTTTTTAAATAGAAACACTGTCAAACCAGCACTCGGGAAATAAAGAATAGAGCGTTATGCAAATGCTGACACTCTGCTTCTGCATTCCAGACAGCTGCCTTAATGAACGAAACCTGGAACACAGAAAGGCCTTCAAATGGGGCAAAGAATCTCGACAACTGCCCTCAGAGCCCTCCCATGTGAACAGTAATGAAGTAGGTTGCAGGTTTTTTAAATTCAAGCATTCACCAAAAAATATTGTTTTGGTGTTTCCCTTCTTTGTTTAAGATCAGATAAACAGTATATATATCAGACAACTATGACCCAAGTAAACGTAAAATGCAGTTTTCAAACTGTGATATTATTTATTAAGGATGAGACAAGTCACGTGTTTCTTGCTCGATGTGAAAAAGAAATGTAACCGTTTGAGTCAATTTCAAAAGCAACAACTAAAATCAAGCGTTTTCTGTGATTGGAAATTGGGTTTTTTTGTTTTCGTTTTTTTTTTTGTTCCTGTCGGCTGTTAAGTCAAGCATCCCTTCTCTATCCCTTTTATGCCAAAACAGTTTTATGGTCACAGTGGAGTTTTTAATCTTCCACTGTGTTTTTTAGTATTATAATTCATTTTTAGTGAAAATAAGAGTCGATCAATCGTACAGAACCAAGTTTGTAAAGGAGAAAGAGAAACAGAGACAAAGGACAGATCAAAAATTGTACCTGATTTTATATGAGTCTTACATGGGGCTGTTAGTACTACACTATGTGAGGGAATAACACAACAAAATAGAACAGGACAGGACAGAAGAAGAAGCATGTAGGACAGGCATACTGAACCTGGCTGTACAACTGAAGTGTGCTGGAATTGAAAGTGAATTATAAAGGTATGTAGGGTATAAGTGAGGGGATTAACAAGCAGTTTCGATAGTTATGACTTATTTGTCACATTAAAGGTCAAGTGTCGTCAAACGGATGATTTTTGGTATATTATTAATGAAAAACCCACAGTCAATATGGTCACATTTATTTTGACGTATACAGCTTTTTGTTACTCTCGCCATGAAAATCCTCTCAGGGATTTGTTTTCAAGAAGAACCAGGAAGTGACGTAAAGGACAGCAGTAGCGCCCCCTCGTGGACTCATTTGTTTCCATTATTTTTACCTCCGGGAAGGTAGCTCGTTTTTCGTTTGTGTTAGCCAAAATGCCGGCTCATTGCATTGCTGGGCATTGCTTGAACACTCGGGAGAATGGAATTACTGTTCATAAGTTTGAAAGAGACCTTGTTCGTTGTGAAAAATGGATTGCACGGGTGCAGAGGACGAGAGCTTCGTGGGTTCCAAATAACAGGTAGGTGTGTATACAGCTACTAAAAAAAAATAATAGTTTGGGGCGGACCACGTAATCGGTCTCTCTCATAACGTAGCAAAAGATCCGTGTATGAAATGTGTTGAAGTGTGCATACAGCTACTACAAAAAATAATAGTTTGGGGCAGACCACGTAATCGGTCTCTCTCATAACGTAACAAAAGATCCGCGTATGAAATGTGTCGATGTGCGCATCACCCAGCCAACAATGTCTCAGTCAGCCTCGTCTCGATAGTGTTCATCACGTACTGCGGCGACTTTGAACATACCCCTAAAAGCAGCATAGCTCGACTCCACCTCCTCCTTATATGCCACCAAGGGTGCGGAAACTTAGCCCCATCGGCTGAGGCACTGCATTCGGCGGTCACAGCTTCTGCGAAGGCTGCGCGTTGGGCTTTGCGACGGGGGCGGCTCTGAAGAACCCAGCCGAAAATGCGTTACTCAGTCGCGTGCGTACAAAAAGCGCCCCGGCTCGGCTGTGAACACCCCCCTAAAGCAGCACCGCTCGGCTCTGTCATAAGCTAAACCGGCCGGCTGTGATGAGCCGCGATGGGTCATCTCTGCCGCAGAAGTGGATCGGACGGGATGCGGTTTGGCCATGATCGGATATCATCTGAATATTGCCCGAAACAATAGTGTCATTTTGCCCTGAGGGCTTGAAACAATAGTGTAATATTGCCCCGGTAACTTCACTCGGTTGTGTGGTGTTGTCCTTTTCGAAAAGAGCTTCGGTGTCATAAGGGGTGTCGGAAAAATCCGAATATCTCTGTTGTTCGCTTTCCATAGTAGCAGGCACTGCGCCTTTTCAACGGCGGAAGTGACGATGACGTCAAGGACAGAGGACGCAACTAATATGGCGACCACTTGGATGTCGAGGGACACTCAATTGCGCAACTTTGTGCATGGATGACGCGCTCTCCGCTCACTTTTATTTTCGTGTAGAGATTGAAGTGAATACTGTTATGTATTTTTCATTACAATATCTATTTTAGAATATTTATAGGGATGACAGTCCCACTTTAAGTGAGTGGCCTTACACCCAGTGAAAGAATCGTAGGAGTGTGTGCCTGTGGGCACATGTAAGTGAATTGACACCGAATTACTAGCACAAAACTGACAGAATTGTCCTGTAATCCATGGGTTAACCTGTGAGCAACCCGACAGAGGGGACATGTTCCACACAGAGGGACCCAGGGCAGTTTGGGAGCCTCACTGAGCACTGAGGTGCCCCTGAAACTGGCAACCCGGCAGGGGCCGCAGGGAGTCAATACAACTCCCAAAGCCCCCCAGCCCCCAGCCTCCTCCACCTTCAGGAGAGCCAGGTGTCCCCCCAACCTGCTGGTCCTGCTATGCAGCCAGTCCCTGCACAGCCAGAGAGGGGGAGAATGTACCTTGTTTGTTGGAACTGAGGGTTGATCAGGCCACCAGAGAAGAGAAGAGTAAGAGTGTGGGGGGCATGAAGCAGCGGCGGGTCATAAGAGGGGAGGCCCAAACCCAAGCAATCATCAAGCCCGGGGTAATGGGGCAATGAGTCTTTTAGATCTCTGCGTAGATGTTTTGGCTCACGCTTAATTGCAGAATTGTTTTCATTCAGCAACACCCCCACAGCATATGGAAGCTTAAAAAATGTCTGAGTCATTGATCATTTTGAAGCCTAATTTCACATCATGCATCCATTTTCTGAACTCCTTATCCTCACAAGGGTCACAGGTGTGCCAGAGCCTATCCCAAGTATCTTTGGGCAGGAGGTTACACCCTGAATTGGTTGCCAGTAAATCGCAAGGCACATAAAACAAACAACCACTCGCACTCACATTCACACCTATAGAAAATTTAGGGTGTCCAAATAATACATGTAAACCGGAGTGCCCGGAGAAAACCCTAACCCAAGTAAGCACAGGGAAAACATACAAAGTCCACACAGACAAGGCCAGGATTTGAACCCCAGTCCCCGAACGAGGAGGCAGACAGTCTAACCAGTCACAGCACCGCCCCAGCTTGATTTCACACATTTTGTGATTTTTTTTTTTTTTTTAATCCTCTCATTTAGAGTTCAGCTTGTTAACAAGACTTTTCTGTGATGTGTCAAATTTACAAGATTGGTTGGTTGGGTTGCATTTGTTTGTTTATTTTTTGGGTGGGGGAGTTCTTTTGTGACCTCCAGAATTAGTCCTCACTGTGCTGTTTAGGACATTTTTGTGGTTCAGCAAGCCACTGAAAGGTTCACCACAATTCTTTGTTTTCTCCATATGTGAATAATGGATCCCACTGCAGTTTGCTGGAGTCCTAAAGCTTTAGAAATTGTATTGTAACCCTTTCCACACTGATACATGTCAATTTATTTCTTATCTCTTCTTGAATTTCTTTGGACACTGGGATTTTGTTGCAGGTTTTGAGATCTTTTAGCCGGCTTCATTTTGTCAAAGGTTCTATTTACATGATTTCTTGGTTGAACATCGCAGGTGATTAAGCCTGTGTCTGGTCAAATTGTGTGAAAATTAACAGCTTTGATCACATGTCATTGGCTACAGTTAATTCATAGTTTAACAAGGAGGCATAACCTTTTCACACAAAAAAAATGAATCAGAATCAGCCTTATTGGCCAAGTATGTAAAAATACACAAGGAATTTTTCTCTGGCAGTTGGTGCTGTCCTGATACGACATTCAGAACAAAGAACAAGACATTTCTGTTTATAGGAACTATTCCCTATGAGTCGTGCAAGACGTAAAATCTTCATTTAGAAAAGGTAAGAGGTAAACTTTGAACAGATTTTGTCCCCCTTGTGAAATAAAATCTGTTTTAAAACTTTACTTCGTGTTTATTTGAGTTATCTTTTTAATAATGTGCATTTGTTTGAAGACCTTGAGCATCAAAGTAGGGAAGAAAGGGGCAATGCATTTTCACAGCACGTTTCTTCAGTTAAATTTCAAGCTATGTCATATATGAAAAATGCATTTCCCATTGAGTGTGCATAACAATTTATGATTGCATTGTAATTTTTACTGTTCCACAGGAAGACTATATCAATCCAGATGGCAGTAATGAGGATAGCAACTATGTAGAACCTGCAGAGAACTTCGCTCCTAGTAAGATACATTTCTGAATATAAGAAAGAAGGGTAAAAGTCCATCCATCCATCCATCATTTACCAGTTATCCGAGTTTGGGTTGCAGGACCAGTTGTTTTACCAAGGACACCCAGTCTTCCCTTTCCCCAGCCACTTCATGCCGGTCTTCTGGGGGGATCCCATGAAGTTCACAGGCCAACCGAGAGACAAAGTACATCCTTCTTCATTTCTCACATTCTTGCTCTTGTTGAAGTTGATCCTTCTTTCGCAAAGTGTAGCAAAAATAAATTACAAATTATTAAATTAATTAATGATTAATAATCATAAAAGAGGCACGGTGGATCAGCTGGAAAGGGTTGGCCTCACAGTTCTGAGGTCCCGTGTTCAATCCCGGCCCCGCATGTGGGGAGTGTGCACGTTCTCCCCATGCCTGCGTGGGTTTCCTCTGGAAACTCCGATTTCCTCCCACATTCCAAAAACATGCAGTATCAATTGGACACTAAATTGCTCCCACGTGTGATTGTGAGTGTGACTCTTGTCTGACTATATGTGCCCCGCGATTGGCTGGAAACCAGTTCAAGGTGTACCCTGCCTCCTGACTGTTGACAGCTGGGATAGGTTCTACCACTCCCGCGACCCTTGTGAGAATAAGCGGCGAATAAAATGGATGGATGGATAATCATGAATTAAATAATTCCCTGCTCTAAAGTGGAAAAAAATGTGTCTGACTTGTAGACTATTTTGATGTGTTTAGACCAATAAAACATTGTTCCGCCACCCAGATTCATTAATAATAACAAAGAATATAAATTAACGATTTCCAGATTGAACACCTAACTAAATTACAAATATTACTTTTTTTCCAGATTTGTATGAAGTGACAAAGAAAGAGGTGGGCTTTTTTTTAAATGAGATCTGTGTTTGTCAAAAATTAGAGCATGTTCATTAAGGGTATGTATGGGATCTTCACAGGATACCATGTTAAGACATGTTTCAGCAAACAGGTAAACCTTAAAATATTCTTTACTGTATTTACCGTAATGCATGTGAGTGAGAAATTAGCCATGACTTCAACCCTGAAGTGATTAGAATTAAATGAAAAAGAGAAACATAAAGGCCCAAATAAGAGCATACCAACGTTTCCCTACTCTGATCTTCATTTCAGAGCAAAAATGGGGAGATCATGCGACACTGTAAGTATTCACAAATGAGGAAGTCATCTCAACATACATGATATTTTTTTTTCTTTGATCATCCAGGACCAGCAGGCTGAAAGTGACTCAAGATATGAAGTGTGGAATCATGACAATAGTGGGTATCAAATGGAGGAAACACCAGTAATTGAGCATGTTTTGCCAACTAGAGCAGCTTTAGACCAATGGCCTCAAAGTTCTGAGGACCGGGGTTAAATCCTGGCCCCGCCTGTGTGGAGTTTGTATGTTCTCCCCGTGCCTTCGTGGGTTTTCTCCGGCCAATCCGGTTTCCACCCATATTCCAAAAACACGCATTAATTGGAGACTCTTGGCTGGCAACCAGTTTAGGGTGTACACCGCCTCCTCCCTGAAGTTATCTGGGATTGGCTCCAGCACTCCCGTGACCCTTGTGAGGATAGGCGGCTTAGAAAATGGATGGACGCCACCTATTGTAACAACAGAAACACATTATTGCATAACTTCAATAAAAGCAGGTGAGGTTCGCAGCGAAAGATCATATGAATTAATGATTATGGTTAAACCTGCAGAGCAACCTCCTCCATTCCCACCTAAACCTTTGCCAAGAGGGTGAGTAACTTACACATTGCCTTTCGTGGTACATTAAATGATGGTGACATTTGACCTGATTTTCATTTTCAGGTCGCCGAACTCTCCCTTTAAACTGGTAAATTTTATGAGTGAGCATATTGCCTGGCTTTAATATTCATCGTGCCATTTTGTTTCTAAAATCACTTGCATGACTCTTACTTCAGGCACAAGATGTAAAGCAGAGAGACTGTGATCGTAAGTATTTGCTCTGGTCCAGCCAGTCTCAAAAGAAATGAGCAGACATCTTTTTAAAAGATTTTGGTGTCCCATTAGAGCATAATTATTTATTTACTGTACAAAATACTTCTCAGATCTTTTCAAGTATATGTCAGAGCATATTATTGCATATAGTTGAGAGAAATACAGTGGAACCTCCAAAGTGAATATGATGGACTGCTTGCTATTAGCAATATGAAAATACATAAAACTCTTAATTTATTTTACAAAAGTTTTCTAACCTAAATATCATGTAGCATGAAACTCTCATAACATTCAGAACTTGAAAGTCAACCGGGTTATGGAACAGATTGTTTGGCTCTGAACGTTCCACGGACTGTAAAGATTTATCAACTTGAAACGGGCAAGTTGTCTTCAAAATCAAGAGTTGAGAAATCGTGTTTCAAATCTGTTGGAAGTTGGAATGTTCTCTCTTCTTGCTTGCATGGGTTTCCCCCCCCACATTCAAAAACATGGACGGTAGGTTTAATTGAGAACTCCATGTGAATGACAGGCAAGTATTTCAAGGTGTGTCACAGTCTCTCGCCCAAAGTCAGCTGAAATAGGCTCCAGCTTGCCCATGACCCCAATGAGGCCAAGCGGAAAGTAATGAATGGATCCAACATTCTGATCGTCTATGTGGATGATTACAGGACAAACGCATCCAATGACTTCTCCTGATCTCAACTCACATCCTCCAAAATCCTTCACTCTGGACAAACAGACAAAGTAAGGCACATGCAGTGTTTTGAGTGTGATACCACAGAGGAAACTTCCATTCGAGTTTTTTTGTGTGACCTACGATTTGTCTGTATTCTTTGTGCAGGATACCTCTTCCAAATGTTACCTTCTCCAGTAAGTAAGAATTGGACTTCGATGGGTACACGCTCAAGAAAACAACCACATTAGTTGAGTTTGACGTTAACAAAGAGTGGATATGTTATTGTTTTTAAAACACACAAGTAAGGAATTGATGGTACTCCTCTGTTAATGAAAGAAAAACCCACAACTGTCACAATTTTACAATAGCAATAACAAATTTTAAAACAATTATGAACATTCACTATGAAAAGCAGACATTGATTTTGAAATGTCATTCAGCAAAAATATTTTTGAAAAACTTGTGAAACAGGCCTCAACAAAATTAATGGTATCCCTAGAAAAGATTTAAAATTATTTGACCATAAAGACGTTCAAACAAGGTGTCCCCTATACAAGTGTCGTGTAATCAATCTTCTTTTCCTTTTGGCTTGTCCCGTTAGGGGTCGCCAGAGCGTGTCATCTTTTCCATCTAAGCCTATCTTGTGCATCTTCCTCTCTTACACTCACTGTCCTCATGTCTTCCCTCACAACATCCATCAACCTTTACTTTGGTCTTCCTCTCGATCTTTTGCCTGGCAGCTCCATCCTCAGCACCCTTCTACCAATATACTCACTCTCTCGCCTCTGGACTTGTCCAAACCATCGAAGTCTGCTCTCTCGAACTTTGTCTCCAAAACATCCAACTTTGGCTGTTCCTCTAATGAGCTCATTTCTAATCCTATCCAACCTGCTCACTCCGAGCAAGAACCTCAACATCTTCATTTCTGCTACCTCCAGTTCTGCTTCCTGTCGTTACTTCAGTGCCACCGTCTCTAATCCGTACATCATGGCCGGCCTCACCACTGTTTTATAAACTTTGCCCTTCATCCTAGCAAAGACTCTTTTGTCAAATAACACACCAGAGACCTTCTGCCAGCTGTTCCAACCTGCTTGGACCCATTTCTTCCCTTCTTTACCACACTCACCATTACTCTGGATTGTTGACCCCAAGTATTTGACGTCGTCCACCATCGCTATCTCTTCTCCCTGTAGCTTAACTCTTCCCCCTCCATCTCTCTCGTTCACGCACATACAAGTATATTCTGTTTTCCTCCAGCTCATCTTCATCCCTCTCCTTTCCAATGCATACCTCCATCTTTCTAATTGTTCCTCCACCTGCTCCCTGCTTTCACTGCATATCATAATATCATCTGCAAACATCAAGGTCCAAGGGGATTCCAGTCTAACTTGATCTGTCAGCCTATTACCACGGCAAATGGGTAGGGGTTCAGAGCTGATCCCAGATGCAGTCCCACCTCCACCTTAAAGGGGAAATCCATTGCTTTGCCTGAACAGTGGATCCAAAAGGTCATGTAATATGTACCCTATTTTGACAATGTGATGTTAAATCCTTTCTCATTTAATCGTGAGACTTTTATCGACAATTACGAATTTTCAGGGCCGCTGACATTTTCCCGAGTCACGTGATCTATGTGTACCACGTTGTTCCAAACGCTGGATTACATGGCTTTTTTTTCCATTATGCCCAGCACTGATTTCTCACATTTAACCTCATCTAATGAAGAAATAGCAGTCTCGGTTGATCGGGAAGATGGAGGAATACTTCCATACAGATTTGAACCTGTGGCTGTAATTAATGTCGATGGTTGTTCGGGCGGAATGACGCGGGGTCTGACTACTCAGAGGCCTACGCACGACATAAGTGCGTAAACAAAGGCCCCCGGGAGCTCCGGGCCACCATCTGCCGATGGTTCTTCGGACAGGAATGGCGCGGAGTCTGACGAGCGAGCTCCTGCGGCAGAGGCCTTTGGCCGAGCTTCGGTGGTGGTGGAGGCCTTTAGCCTAGCTTTGGCGTCTGGGGCTAATGGCCTCCGCCGCCTGGAAGTTCAGCTCGCACCAGGCCGCCGGAGCTCGCTCATCAGACTCCGCGGCTGTGGGTCCGGAGCTCCCAGCGCCTTTGTTTACGCACTTATATCGCGCATAGGCCTCCTAGTAGTCAGACGTCATTCGACCCGAAGAACCATCCGAATATTCAACATTAATTCCAGCCAGAGTTTTAAATCTGTATGGAAGTATTCCTCCATCTTCCCGATCAACCGAGACTGCTATTTCTTCATCAGATGAGGATAAATCTGAGAAATCAGTGCTGGGCAAAATGCTGTCCCATGTAATTATTCTGTCACACCTACGGCACACCTCACCACTTTTCTGCTGCCCTAATACACGTCCTGTACTATTCTAACATATTTCACCGCTACACTAGACTTCCGCATGCCAGGGTTCATACTCAGTCTGACCAAAAAAATTGAAGGGCTTTTTAGGGGCATTCTTAGGGGTTGACACGAAAAATTTAGGGCCGGCAGAGAAAAAATTTAGGGCCATCGTGGGAAATCAAGAGCAAGGAAAAAAGACTCACCCAATGGTGCCATCAACCGTTCTTGGTTGATCAAATGTTCCAGTACCTCAGTACCTGTGACAGTGATCACCTGTCGCCCCTTGTGGTAGTTCTCATTGATATGACCATTGTCAACGTCTTCACATAACAGTATACAGAAAAACAGATTCTAACTACAATTGCAACTATATACACAAATGTCTTCTACTGATGTCTGTCTCAGCACCCCTACTCTAGCTCCTTGAGCCTACCCAGTGCCTCCTCTATTTGTTGCTGCAGAGGTGCCAAAGAGGCTCTCTTGTCCTTTGCTCTGCCTCTGAGTGCATTGGCCTCGGTGATAAACCTCAGATTCCTCTTTTCTTCTGCCTCCTCACACAGCCTGTCAGCCTTCTCTATAAGTGTAGATGTCAGTCTCTATTCTGGCTTTTTTGGCTTTGAGGCAGTAGAGATGAAAAGTGGGCAGCGATGCCAAATGTAGCCAGGTACGAAGTCTTCCTTTCCCCACAGTGGTAGTTTTTAGCAATGTCACTGTCTGAGAACATGACTGCAAACACTTTCGAATTATTTTCACAAGATTTGTAACTGTAATGGCTGCTGATCACTTTTAAAGTCCACACGATCTCTGCCTTTAACAAGTCCATCTTCGTGTATTGAACTACGTTCATAAAGCCTGACTTCTGGCTGGTTAAAGTCGATGGCTGGACAACTGTAGGTGCGCATGCACTGCTCGTACCACTGCCTGAAGTTGATGCTTCACTATCTTGATATTTTAGAAACAGATTCATACCAACGGAAGATGAGAGAGTCTTCGCCAAATCAGCGTGTCTCCTGTTTTTCCGGTGCAACTCCAGCGCTTTGACGTCCATCTTTTCAACCTGGTAACTCTGCTTGCACAGATGGCAGTAAAATATGTGCCGATCTTTTGGATCTCGACGAACCCAGCTCCCAAACTCCTTACTTTCAACCTAAGCTTCTTGAAAAATGAACTTCCTCGTGATACAAGTTGGATCGATGAAAGGACTACGCTACGTCGTAACGAAGACGAAGTGAAATGTCTACTCACGGAAACAAACAATGGAATATCGACAAGATGGCGACTAGTTGTCAACACGGTGACTTCCGTTGACAATTTCCGGATGTTTTGGACGCCAGACGGATCGCTATTTTTTTTTAAATAAAAGATACATATTTTAGGGAGAATTTTGGCGGTAGAGGTCCTCCCTTTGATTTTTTTTAATTTAAGGCCTTTTTAGGGGCTTGAACGGTTTACGCGAATTTTAAGGAGTTTTGGGACTTTTAGGAGCCCCTAAATGCACCTTCGAAAATTTAGGGGTTTTAGGGACTTTTAGGGCCGCGTGCGAACCCTGCATGCAATACCACACAAACTCCACAGCCACATCTCCAAATGGACCTTTCCGACCTGTCAATTACTCGTACAATAATAGCCAATCAGATAGCCGCATTGT
The DNA here is from genome assembly GCF_019802595.1 of Syngnathoides biaculeatus. Lineage (NCBI taxonomy): Eukaryota > Metazoa > Chordata > Actinopteri > Syngnathiformes > Syngnathidae > Syngnathoides > Syngnathoides biaculeatus. The sequence continues at coordinate 23,398,012 of NC_084651.1, forward strand.
CTTAACCCCTGGCTTGACACGGCCCTCTTGCTGTATTGTCCCACAAGCAATGCTGGTTGTCATTACCATGTGCTTGGAAAAGTTAATGTTCTCAAGAAAATGGTCCTGACATGCGCTTGGGGAACGTGCAATTCTGCTGAAATATATCCTGCTAGGTTACAAGGGGCCCGGTTGATTCATTTCCCAAAGCCTAAAACACAGTTGACAAAGTGTCTACGATGGAGTAAGGCTTGTGGAAGAGCGCACATATAACTAAATGTGGACAATATCAACAAACAGGCTGTATATTCGAAGGTAAGTGAGGGAGAAGTATCTTCTCAGAGTTTGATTGAATAATTATCAGTGCTTTATACATTGCAGGAGAATAGCTTTCACTTTGTTCGTGTGTCACTAACCTGCTGAAGTGTGTAATGTTTTATGCCGAAGAGTCGGGTTAGTGAGACGTAAATGCGCGATGTCATGCAAGAGAAATATCTATTTCCCTATTTGTATCACTTCAAACTTTTAGGACAGAGCACTGGGTTCGATTACGAGCCAAGTCAAATGAATACACCCACTCACTTCTAAAGACTACAATGATATTACTCGTGATCGTTCCAAGTAAACAGTACTCACCCTGCTTTACATGCGCAGTATAATTCCACTATTTTATCCTGTTGGATTTCAATATGAAGTTTGTGAGGCATCAAACTTTTGTGGATCGATCACCAACATTTCACTGTAACTCTGACATTGCGTCCTGCTCCATCCAAAATCTTAATTCCATGTACATATCCTTGTGTGAAATAGTTGAGACCTCTCTGTAGAACTCTTTTGGACACAAGTCTGACACATTTGGCAAAAAAATATCACACTATTATCTGGAATAAATGATAGAAAATCAACTTCAAACATGTTATGTTCAATCACAATTTTGTAAGCTTGTGGGACATGCTAAGGGGGCGTAGTTTAAGATCGCCATCCAAAAGGTCCATTGCTTCCATACCTCCACCAGTATGTCATCAGGACCAACTGCCTTTCCATTTTTCATCTTTTGTAGTGCCTTTCAAACTTCCCTTTTGCTCATCATTGCCACTTCCAGGTCCTTCACACTTGCCACTTCTAATCTTACATCTCTCTCATTTTCTTCGTTCATCAAATTCTCAAAGGATTCTTTCCATCAATTCAACACACTACTGCCACCAGACACATTTCCATCTCTATCCTTAATCACCCTTACCTGCTGCACATCCTTCCCATCTCCATCCCTCTGTCTCTGTCTGGCCAACCTTTAGAGATCCTTTTTTCGTTCTTTCATGTCCAAGCTGGTGTACTTGTCATCATAATGCCTCTTGTTTAGCCTCTGCCACCTCTACCTTTGCCCTACGTCGCATTTCAATGTATACCTTTCGCCTCTCCTCACCCTCTCACTGTCCCAATTCTTTGCTAATCTTTTTCCTTGTATGACTTCTTGTATTTTGGGGTTCCACCACCAGGTCTCCTTCTCCCCTTTCCTACCAGACAATGCACCAAGTACTCTCCTGCTTGTCTCTCTGACGCTGTCACATTGGCTATAGTAGTCCAGTCTTCCGGGAGCTGCTCCTGTCCATCGAGACCCTGTCTCACCTCTTTCTGGAAGGCTGCACAGCATTCTTTCTTTCTCAACTTCCACCACCTGGTTCTCTGTTCTACCTTTGTCTTCTTAATTTTCCTACCCACCACCTGAGTCGTCCTACACACCATCATCCTGTGTTGTCAGGCTACACTCTCCCCTACCACTACTTTACAGTCAGTAACCTTCAGATTACATTGTCTGCACAGAATATAATCCATACCTTTGGTCTTGTTTTGTAATCAATCCGTTAACCTATTCAAAGGCTGGCAAATAATTTGGTGACATGGTGCATACTACACTAAACATGGACTAGAGGAAAAAAAGGAGCGTGTTGGCTTCGGAAATTAGAAAATATATTTAGACCAGTGATTCCCAAACAGTGTGCCAGGGCACATTAGTGTGCCGTGAGCGCTCTTGAGGTGTGCCGTGGGAAGTTATCCAATTTTATCTAATTGCTAAAAAAAAAAAACATTTATTCCAAGAAACAATGTATCTTTATTCATCTATTTATGCCAGTGAGGCACAATGACAGACAGAACAAAAAATCCTCTTCTATTAAATGGCAGGAAGTACATACAGTAATTAATCGATCCATTTTTGGTGAAATTTACTTTTGTTGGGTGTGCCGTGGGATTTTTCAATTGTAAAATATGTGCCTTGGCTCTGTAAATGTTGGAAATAACTGATCTAGACAAGGACGTTAAAGATAAATGCTATAAGACCATCTTGAAGCAGTTTGATGATCCTGTGACTACAGTTGCAAATGTTATACAGACTATTAAGAATGGCAGGACTGTAGCCAACCTCTCTGGATGTGGCTGCCGGAGGAAAATTGATAACAATAAAAAAACATAAGCATGAGACAAATGCGAACAAAAGCGCAGAGAAAAATCTCCAAAGAGATGAAAGGTTATCTGCAAGGCCAAGGTACATCTGTGTCAGATCACAACATCCATCATTGTTTGAGCCAAAGTTGACTTGGTGGGAGACCATCAAGGAGGACAACATACAGTAGTTGAAAATAAATCATATAATAGCAAGTGTGGAATTTGCCAAACTGCCTGCTGACAAGCTTGTGGGGGAATGTTCGATGGACAGATGAGGCAAACTGGAATTTTTTGGCAAGGCACAGAATCCTCTTTGCTGCCAAGTATGTCGAAAACACAAGGAATTGGTATCTGGTAGTTGGAGCCACGATGACAATGCATCCCTTCGGGGGCAGAAGCCAGTGCAATCTGTATGACGGTCCGAAGCCGGATAAATGCAGAGGGCTGCATCAGGAGGGGCATACGGCGTAAAACTGTGCCAAACAACTAATAGCCTTCATCCAAAGAATACCATACTGGATAGGTCATGGCCCGGGTTAGCAACAACCGCCCCCGGCACCGTTAACCTGGAGGGGTGGAAATTCAGCTACTGTGGGTCGAAGACAAAGAAGAGGAGGAAAGCAGATTCGTCAGCAGAAGAAGAAGAGGAATACACAGAGCCTACTACTGAGTGTAGGGACTTTGAATGTTGGGACTATGACGAGAAAAGCTCAGGAGTTGGTTGACATGAAGAATGGGAGAAATGTTGATATATTGTGCATAAAAGACAACAGGTGGAAAGGTAGTAAGGCTTCTAGGAGCAGTGTTTACATTATTTGACCATGGAGTAGGTGGAAAGAGAAATGGAGTAGGGGTTATCTTAAAGGAAGAGCTGGCTAAGAATGTCTTGGACGTGAAAAGAATATCAGATCGCGTGATGTGGCTGAAACTCAAAATTGAGGGTGTTATGTAAAATGTAATAAAAAGCTATGCCCCACAGATAGGATGTGACCCAGAGATGAAATTCTAGAAACAACTAGATGAAGTAGTTCTGAGCATCCCAGGCAGAAAGAGAGTTGTGATTGGTGCAGATTGTAATGGACATGTTGGTGAAGAAAATGGGGGCAATGAAGAAGTGATGGGTAAGTATGGCATCCAGGAAAGGAACTTTGAGGGACTGATGTTGGTGAACTTTGGAAAAAGGATGGAAATTGCATTAGTAAACACTTTTTTCCAGAAGATGCAGGACCATAAAGTGACCAACATGAGCGCACAGGTGGATTATATTTTGTGCAGATGACGTAATTTGAAGGAGGTTGCTGACTGTAAGGTAGTGGTAGGGGTGAGTGTAGCTTGACAGCATAGGATGGTGATTTGCAGGATGACTCTTGTGGTGGGTAGGAAAATTAAGAAGGCAAAGGAGAACAATCTGGTGGAAGCTGAGAAAGGAAGAATGTTGTGTGGCCTTTCAGAAAGAGGTGAGGCAGGCTCTCAATTACAGGAGGAGCTCCCAGAAGACTGCACTACTACAGCCAAGGTGATCAGAGAGACAGGCAGGAGAGGACTTGGTGTGTCTTCTGGAAGGAAAGGGGAGAAGGAGACATGGTGGAGGAAGCCCAAAATGCAGGAAGTCATACAAAGAAAGAGATTAGCAAAGGAAAAGTGGGACACTGAGAGGACTGAGGAGAGGCGAAAGGAATACATTGAGTTACGACGTAGGACAAAGAAAGAGGTGGCAAAGTATAAACAAGAGGCATATGACAATATGTACACCAGTTTGGACATGAAAGAAGGAGAAAAGGATCGCTACAGGTTGGCCAGACAGAGGGATAGAGATGGGAAGGTTGTGCAGCAGGTAAGGATGATGAAGGATAGAGATGGAAATGTGTTGACTGCCAGTAGTGTGCTAAATAGATGAAAAGAATATTTGAGAAGTTGATGAATGAATAAAATGAGAGAGAAGGAACAATAGAAGAGGCAAGTGTGAAGGACCAAGAAGTGGCAATGATTAGTAAGGGAGAAGTTACAGACGCACAACAAAGAATGAAAAATGGAAAGGCAGTTGGTCGTGATGATATACCTGTAGAGGTATGGAAGCAATTTGGAGAGATGCCTGTGGAGTTTTTTTACCAATTTATCCAACAGAAAACTAGGGGGCAGGAAGATGCCTGAAGAATGGAGGAAAAGTGTTCTAGTTCCCTTTTTTAAGAACAAAGGTGAATTTCAGAGCTGTAGGAATTATAGAGGAATAAAGTTGATGACCCACACAATGAAGTTATGGGAAAGAGTAGTGGAGGCTAGACTCAGGACAGAAGTTAATATCTGTGAGCAACAGTATGGTTTCATGCCGTGAAAGAATACCACAGATGCATTATTTGCCTTGAGGATGCTAGTGGAAAAGTACAGAGAAGGTCAGAAAGAGCTACATTGTGTCTTTGTGTATCCAGAGAAAGCCTGTGACAGAGTACTAAGAGAGGAACTGTGGTACTGCATGCTTAAGTCTAGTATGGCGGAGAAATATGTTTGAATAGTACTGGACATGTATGAGGACAGCTGAACAGTGGTGAGGTGTGCTGTAGGTGTGACAGAAGAATTTAAGGTGGATGTGGGACTGGATCAGGGATTAGCTCTCAACCCCTTCCCGTTTGCTGTGTTCATGGATAGGCTGACAGATGAGGTTAGATTTGGAATCGCCTTGGACCTTGGATGTTCGCAGATGATATTGTGATCTCCAATGAAAGCAGGGAGGAAGTGGAGGAACAATTCGATAGATGGATGCATGCACTGGAAAGGAGAGGAATGAAGATTAGCTGCAGTAAAATGAAATGTATGTGCGTGAATGAGAGGGGTGCAGGGGAAGAGTGAAGCTCCAGGGAGAAGAGATAGCAACTGTGGACGACTTCAAATACTTGGGATCAACAATCCAGGGAAATGGTGAGTGTGGTAAAGAAGACAAGAAATGGGTCCAAGCAGGTTGTAACGGCCGGCAGAAGGTGTCTGGTGTGTTATGTGACAGAAGAGTCTCAACTAGGATGAAGGGCAAAGTTGTGAGGCCAGCCATGATGTACGAATTAGAGACAGTGGCACTGAAGAGACAACAAGAAGCAGAACTGGAGGTGGCAGAAATGAAGATGTTAAGGTTCTCGCCAGGAGTGAGCAGGTTGGATAGGATTAGAAATGAGCTCATTAGGGTGTTAGCCAGGGTTGGATGTTTTGGAGACAGGGTTTGAGAGAGTAGACTTCGATGGTTTGGACATGTCCAGAGGCAAGAGAGTGGGTATATTGGTAGAAGGCTGCTGAGGATGGAGCTGCCAGGCAAAAGACTTAGAGGAAGACCAAAGAGAAGGTTGATGGACGTTGTGAGGGAAGACATGAGGGTCGTTGGTGTTCGAGAGGAAGATGCAGGAGATAGGCTTAGATGGAATAAGATGACACACTGTAGCGACCCCTAACGGGACAAGCCGAAAGGAAAAGAAGAAGAAGAAGTTGGGCCCACAATGACAATAGCAATCATTGACAGTAAAGTCCTTGAGATGTGAAAATACACTACGGAGAGTTACTTTGCTTCCAGCCATTTCATGGCAAGAGGGAAGAAGCTGTTGTAATGTGTGCTTGTTTTATTTTGCATTGATCTACCTGAGGGAAGGAGCTGGAATAGCTGATGACCAGGATGTGAAGGGTTTAAGAGGATTTTGCATGTTCTCGTCTTAGCCTACCGGGTTGGTAGGGCAGTACCGCTAATTTTTCTGGCAGTCCTGATGTTCTATTGCTGTTCGGAGTTTGTCCTTTTTTTTGGTAGCACCAAAGCAGACTGTGGTGGTGCTTCACAGTACTGATTCGATGACCACTGTGTAGAAGTGCCTCATGTGGCAGGCGGTGCTTCCGCAGAAGCCACAGGGAGTACATACTCTGCTGGCCTTTTTTTGAAGGTAGAGTTGACGTTGGTTTCCCACTTTATCTCTTAATTCCCAGGAACTTGAAGGTGTCAATGGTTGACACAGGACAGGTGGACAGCCTGAGGGGCAGCTGTGGCGGAGGATGCCTCCATAAATCCACAATCATCTCCACAGTCGTGAGCATGTTCACCTCCAGGTTGTGTCAGCTGCACCTGCTCCACTTCCTGTTGAAACACAAACTCATCACCATCTTTGATGAGGCTAATTACTCTGATGTCATCTGCAAACTTCAGGGGTTTGACAGCTGAGTGTGTTGAAGTGCAGTTGTTTGCATAGACAGAGAAGAACAGTGGAGAGAGGGCACATTCTTGGTCTGCTCGAGTGCTCATGGTGCACGTGGATGAGGTGGTATCACCCAGCCTCACCTGCTGTGTCCTCCTGAGAGTTGCAGAAGTCTCAATGAAAGTTACAAAAATGGTTTGATTGCAGCGATCACCTTAAAACACTGTGCAACAAAAATATTAAGGGTGTCATGGCCCTATCGGTCCCTGTCCTGGCCGTATCAGTCCTCGATGCGGCACACACCTGCCGCAATCAGCAGAGAGGCACACTTGTGCCTCATAAATCACGTCCTATTTATAGGGAGCCACACGTACAGTCTGGCCTTTGCCAGATCGTTGCCCCATGCCTCGTTCCCGCACTTTCCTGATCTTGATCCTGCTGTCTCATGTACCAACTCCTGCCTGCCTACTGACCTGCCTCTTACGCCTGATGATTCCATTACTGCTGCTCCCGTGGACTGCCCATTGGGTTCTTGACACCGGTCTGAATAAAGACGCTTCCCAAACTGCCTCTGCGCCTCCTTTGTTGTGCATTGGGTTTCAACCCCGTGTTCTGGTTGTGACAGAACGATCTACCCATAACATGGACGCAGCTGACTCAGCTGCGCTCCCCCATGCCCTGCAAGTCCAAGGAACACGTCTAGCCTAGCAGGATACTGCTCTCCAAGCGACTTACCACCGGCTACAGGAGATAGTTGCTCTGGTGGATTCCTGGTTCACGTCCATGTTCAGTGCTACTGGCGCTAATTCGGAGACAGCTACCGCCGCTACGAATCCAAGTCCATCCAAGCCCGCTCCCCTTCAGGTCGCTGACGCCCAGCGGACCGCGTGTTCGCCACTCTCCCGGGCGGAGTGGTTTTCCACAGATTCAGGTAATATTAAGCCCTTTTCTCACCCAATGTGATCTCCATTTTGAGTTTCAGCCCTCCGCCTTTCATACCAATTTCTCATGGATAGTGTTCGTGATTTCCCACCTGACGGGGAGGGCAGAAGCCTGGGCCACTGTGGAGTGAACCGCCGGAGGAACATGACTATGACATTGGCGACCGTGAGTTGCTCCCCGTTAAGATTCCCATGGCGGAGTGGAGTCACTGGTTGAAGGGGACTCAGGTCCCGTTCGTAGTGCTGACAGACCATAAAAACCTGGAATACTTAAAAGCCACTAAGAGGCTTAACGCCCAGCAAGCTAGGTGGGTGCTCTTTTTCACTCAGTTCAGCTTCATTATGTCCTACCGGCCGGGGACCAAGAATGGGAAGCCCGATGCGCTGTCGTATATAAACGAGGGGGAGAGAACCAAGCCCGTTCACGCCTCGATTCTTCCTGACACCTGCTTCGTCTTGACCTTCACTTGGAAGATCGAGGTCCAAGTGAAAGAAGCCCTTAAAGACTCCCCCAGCCCAGCAGGTTGCCCCACCGACAGGCTATATGTCATGCCCCTCTGAGGGGGAAGGTAATCGACTGGGCCCACACAAATGGGACCGTGTGTCACCCGGGCATGGCCAAGACGTGGTCGATGGTGGAACAGCGCTTTTGGTGGCCGAACATCAAAAAATATGTCAGAGAATATGTCAATTAGTTCCCGGGTTGCGCTGCCAACAAACCCTCCCGGCAACGGCCCGCGGGGGAGCTATGACCGCTACCCGTTCCTCGACGTCCATGGTCCCACATCTCTATAGATTTCGTGACCAGTCTTCTGACTTCACAAGGTCACACCGTCGTTCTTTCGGTAGTGGACGGGTTCTCAAAGTTGGTCCACTTCATCCCAGTGCCAAAATCCCCTCCGCCAAGCAGACCACCAAACTCCTGTTGGACAAAGTATTCCGGTACCACGGCTTGCCTACCGCGATCTCCATCTCATGGAGTCGGCAGCTCAGCTGTGTGGAATACTCACACAACTCCCTTCCCTCGGCATCCACAGGTATGTCCCCCCTTCCATGTGGTGCATGGTTACCCCCTCCCTCTCTTCCAGTCCACATTAAAACAACCATTCGCACTCACATTCCATTCACACCTGTGGGTATTTTAGTTTCCTCTCACAGCTAAAAAAAAAAAAACATACATGTTGGATTAATTGAAGACTCTAAATTGTCCATAATTGTGAATGTGTGTGCGTGTGTTTGTTTGTTTAAATGTGCCGTGGGATTGAGTGGCGACTAGTTCAGGGTGTACTCTGCCTCTCGCCTAAAGATAGCTGGGCAACGCTAGTAAGGATAAGTGGAAGATGAAAGAATAAATAACAGAGGCATACCAACAATTCTGTCCACGTTTGTTGGTATTTTTTCCTGGCACTAAAGTTCTCTCTGTGTACCAGAACGAACCAGCAGTGAGTCTGTTGAAAATGGGGCCACAGATCAAGACAAGGTTATTCTCAATAAGCATAACACTAAACTGAAGTCAAACATCCCATTGACTATTGACTTTATTCTTTGTTTCAGGATGCAGATGTCTATGGGAAGCCATGGTTTGCTGGGGAATGTGACCGCAAGACTGCTGACCAGTTGTTGTTTCACGCAAATAAAGTATGGCTCTTATCAACTTCCTTACTTCTTATAACATAGTCATTGACATTTCCCTGACTGTGCTGGTTTATGGTTCAGGATGGGGCCTTCATGGTGAGGAAAAGTTCAGGACAGGACACAAATCAGCCCTATACGTTGGTAGTTTATAATAAGGGGAGAGTGTACAACATCCCAGTCCGGTATATACACACAAGGCAGCAGTATGCACTGGGAAGAGAGAAGAAAGGAGAAGAGGTGCGTGTAATTTTTTTTTTGTTTCATTCAACATATGGGAGTGTCAATTATTACAGACGATATGGATTTCATGGACCAACATCACTTTAAATGCAGTGCGCTGTCACTGAATATTCTTTCTTAAGATAATTGGTTTATTGAAATCAAGCTTTGAAAGGCTTTTTTTTTTTTAATGGAAATTTGTGAATTGTTGTAGTGCAATGCTGGTACATAACATGTATGGAAGTAAATGTGCCACCAGGTTTTGAATGAAAAATACCACTGAAAATTTTATTTTGTAAATGATCACATTTTCAATAGCTGTATTTAAGTTTAACGTTTCAATGTTAACAAATTCACCATATGAAAAAATTCGACATTTAAAATTCAAATGCAATATTTTCAGTATCCTGAGATTCAACTGGCTACAATTCGCTGTTCGAAATTCACCGTCTAAATTTAGTGTTATGAAGGCAGGGTAACTTCAGGTCAGAACCCAACACCTAGCCAATCCAGTTACGTGACATCACATACTAATTAATTCAATGTATTTATATGTATTTACTTCCATACGCATGCACGTTTGACACCACACCGGGTGAGGGATGAAAAAACAAACAACAAAAACTGAAGCTTTTCAAATCAGACCTGCTATTGGTGGTATTTCAAGGGTTTATCCAAGCACTCATCCAAAATCAGCTGGGATAGGCTTCAACTCAGCCCCAGACCTAATGAGGACAACCATTTTTTTTAAAATGGCTAAAAAGATAAAACTAATTCAAATCTAGAAAAAAAAGTGTGATGCATATGACTAAAACACTAGACAAGATTTTAGACAATTTTTTAATGCCTATATAAGTCATTTCATGATGTAGACTATTAACTCAAAAGTCAAAAGTGAATCTTTTAAAATAGCATTACTGTATAACACTGAAAATCAAGTCAGAGGAATTGCTTCAATTGTTTTTTTTTTTCCATTTTAGTTTTTCCACAGCATCTCTCAAATCATCAAGAACCACCAGAAGAACCCTCTGGTCCTGATAGACAGCAAGAGCAACAGCAAAGATGCTGCCCACCTGCGTTTTCCTATGAAACAACCAACAACTTCTGGACATCAAGGCCACAGTTTAGATGCATTCTCGCCTAGGTGTAATGCCCACATGGTCAATTTGTGGCACTAAATTAGCAAGACTCAGAAGACTTTGAACATATTTTATTGAGATGCTTTGCAGTGTTCACTCAATATTCAAACTTACAAAAATGCTTTAACAGTAGCTGTAGCAGGATTTTTTTTTAAACATACAAGTTGTCATTTCTTCAAATAAAGCAAAAGCAATATTTAATTCTATCTCTTTAATTGTGTCACCAGGAACACACAATTTGCTTTTATTCTCTGATCAACAAATATTGCTCATCCAGACTGGTTGCGTAACAAAAAAAAAAAAAAAAAAAAATTAAGGCACTTTATGGAAAAATATACTTGCAGTACCACAAGCTCAACAATGTAGAAGAAATGTCTTCTCAAACGGAAATTTCATATTTACAGTGACTTAAAGAGAGGGTCCTGGAATGAAACAAATGCGCATGCACACAAACTACAGTTCCTGTGCTGTCAATACTGTACTGAGATCTCATGGCTGTTTTAGGAGATGTTTTACCACAGGAGGACACCTGTTGAGATTGTCGGCTTGAGGTGAGGTAAAAGGAAATAGAAATCCTCCTTTAGTGCAAGTTTAAAAAAAAAAAATTAAAATAATTTTCAAGTCAAACAAAAGTAAGCTGAAAAACAACCAGTCCTTGTGAAATTTCATTCAAATTCCATTTGCTGAAATATAAAACAACTTTTCGTATAAAAATGTAGCTTGTTCAGGAATATCTGCTCCCATTAAATGAATGCAGGAAAATATATCCATCACAGATAATACTACCTTTGAATGTTATTCAGAATTTACAAAATATTTACAAGAAATAATTCCATTGCCCAAAAAATGAAGTCTATACATAAGAATCATAAATAAATGTTGAATAAAACAGCTTATTGCTTTTTCTTCATCTTATTTAGAAATACAATTTTTTCTTTTATATTTGACTAATGTAGGTCTAGGCATCGCATTCCAAAAAACAACAGCCTACCCCAACATAGAAATCAAGACTGTGTGGCAATACATTTACAGTGTTTTCTAAAATGTGACAGTGTATTTAAATAAAGCGATTGCGTAGACAAACACAAAAGGTATGAATAACTAAGGGAATCACATTATTGTGACTTTACGAACTTAATGAAATTTCAAAACAGTTACTCAAAATGGCCAAGACAAAAGATTATGGTTGGTAATGGTACCCTGAGATTATCTAGGACCTGCGACAACGGTTAATTAAGACTGAAAAGATGATTGTCACCATTTCCATGATTGTTTAGCTGTGTTGTATTTTGTTTTCCAGTGTAAGCGACAATTAAAAGTTCTCAGAGTTTGGCCCTTTCCAGTCCATTAGATGCCTCTGGCGGTGGACCATCCACACCTCCTGCTTTTCAAAGACCCTACCACAAAACCAGCAACTGAATTTCTTTGCAACCCCCCTACTGGGTGAAACTGCACCGACCACCTCGTACTTTTTCCTGCTTAGTCTCCTCAGCCTAAGCTTTAAAACAAACCTTTCCTGGACCAAGTTCTCCCCGTGCCACATTGGTTGAGTCTGAGCCTCCATAAAATGGTTTATCCCGTGGATCCTGTCGGTCGCGATTGAAAGCGCGTTCAAAGTCCTTTGTGACAGAACGACCCTCTGCACAGCTCCTCTGTAACGACCGACCACATTCATGATCCTGGCTACCTCTGGGATGTCTGCATCCGGGTGATTGAGTACCACAACAGGTTGGTCCCTCACTGGATGCCTTATCAATTGAGTGGGGTACATTGCTATCAATTTCAGCGTTCTTTGCAGAGTTTTTGGAGCAGGCTGCCAGCAGCCGACAAAGGCTGGCCACGATTCCTCTTGGATAGCATTCTCCACTGGTGGGTCAGCATTGGTTTGAAGCTGTGGGGTGAAGTGTAAAGGCACTTCTACACAATGAGCACTCTGTTCTGTTCTCTGTTCTCCTCCTGAGTTCATCACACCTATGAGATTAAATTTGACAGGTTTTTTTAGAAATACGTACATGTGAAACATAAATATAAAGGCAAAGATATACAAGTGGGTTAAACTCTTGGCCATTTTTATTTCTAGTGGAACTACAATTTGCAGGCTTACCTTTTTGCATAATAGCTGGTTGGTAAAGAAGGGAAGACTCGCTGTGGCTGCTTTGACTGGCTCTATCAATGGCTGACGGACTACAGTCTGGGATAACACTCGAGGAGGAATTGGGACACACCTCAGCTGCAGTCTTTATGTTTGACAGGATGCTCTTGTCAGGAACAGTATCCAAGAATTGTAGTGATTCGTTAGCATCATTTTTTCCTTCAAATGGCAATAGCAAATTTTTTAACACAACATGCTGATTTAGGAGAACATTTTCAGAGCTTGCTGGATTTGCAGTGATAACTCGAGGCTGTTCAGTGCCTGATCGTGCACGTGCTGCTGCACTGGCTTTTTGGGGGTCTTGTTGATCAGTCACCGGTATCGAGACCTTCACTGTTCTGTCAGAATTTGGTCCTCCATACTGGTCCTCCACTGGAAGACCATCTATTGTAAGTAACGGGCTTTGTGACACCCACTGCCTTTCTTTGACAGGATTTTTCTTCAACACAATCTTTAAGGCTAATTCAGAGGTTACTTTCTTCACCTTTTTAGATTTGCACTTTCTTTTACTTCTTCTCAAAGATTTATTCTTTGGTTTGTCTTTGTAAGCAGTTTTCTGCTCTTGGCTCTCATATGTCAAAACTGGCTCACCATAAAGATTGATTCCATCCAAATTGAATTGCACATTTTCAGGGCTTACATTTCCCCCAATATTGAAGTTGGTCTTTAATTCCTGGTTCTCACCATTTTCAATGATCTGGACACAATCAAGTTGTTCATTGTGGGTGGAAGTTAATGAATTATTACATGGTTTTGTTTCAGTCTCAGGGCAATGTAGATTATCATTCAAATTTATTTGACATCCCTTTTGGTCAACATCATAAGCGTCACCAGCAGGATTTTCTGGAGTAAGACTTTCTTTTTCCATCTTCTCTACCATCTTCAGCCTTTTAGCATAGCATATACCATTCTGAGCTACTGTTATCTTGTTCTGGACTGTGAGGAATGTGAGATCCTCTGAATTGGACAAGATACTATTCTCAGACTTTCTATGGACGTTAATGTCTTGAGGAACATTAGACAGAACAGATTTGAGAGCCTTGGTCCATTTCCGGTCCCCTTTTTCACCTGCAACAGATTTCAGTAAAAACTGCTGGGTCTTCTCAAGTGTCGTTTGGGGATCAGACAAATGACAGTACTTTTCCAGGAACTCTCTACCTGGAAGAGAGAGGCAGTCCTGTGTCAACCAGCACATTTCCCTCACTGTACTCCTTGTTAATCTGGGTGTAATTTGGGTGTTGTTTGATTTTGTTGCTATGGGATGGATTTTTTTCTTCCTCTGGTTACCTTTAAGGCAACCATGGTTTGCATTAATGTGTTTTGTAAGCACCCACTTCTGAGATACTTCATAGCTGCAGTGGGGACAACAGAAGGTTTGATTAGCTATCATCGACCCAAATTGGGTATTGTCCTTGGGAAGTCCAATCTCATTTGCTCTTTGGAGGCTGAGATGATGCACACACACATGCTCTAAAAACACAGTCACGTCGCCAGTAGAGAAGCCCTCACACTTTTCACATGAATATTTGCCATTTTGACAGTGACACATTGCGAGATGTGCACTCAGTTCAGACCATGTGCGTTTCAGGTTGTCGTTACAAATAATGCAACTAGAAAAAGTGTCCTTGTGGCTTAGCAGATGAACCCGAAGGTAGGAGAAGTCATGTGCATCAAAGGGACACATATGACATGAAAAAACAGGTGAATTCCCACTGTGGTTTTCCTCAAAATGTTTTACCAAGTCTTTGGGAACATATTTCAAATTGTCCTTGCAATGAATGCACCTAAACCTGAGTGCATCAATACTATGGTTTGTCCAGCTTCGATTCTGCCGTGCCTTTAGGTGGAGCTTCATTGATGAAGGCCACTCTGTCCTTTGCTCGCGTTTTTCGGGTAACTTCTTTGGACCATTTTGAGCTTCACGTTGCATAGTTGGGAGCTGAGCTGCACGCTTCCTTCGCCGGAGTCGTTTGTTCCAAACTTTGTTCTTCTTCCTCGCCCTCTGCTTTTTATTTGCAGTGGCAGAAAAAGTGCAAATATCCACCAGATCCATGGGCTTTTATGTTTCTGAAAAAGAGTACATTACATCAACACACAAGGCTGAACCAGTTAAATTCAGCCAGTTATAAAGAAATGCATGCCATTATTGCATTTAATTATTCCAAATTTGACTATTTTTTTAAGATAGTCTAACAATGTCCAACCTTATTTTGTTCACATTTACTGTATTTTACTTTTAGAAATAATGCCAAGACAATTACTTCATTCCAGAGGATGAAATTCAACCATTATCAACATCCTTCATTAAAAAAAAAAAAAAAAGTTGACCACTGCTAACACAGAAAAGCAAAACAGGAAGAAAAGAAAATTGTTGATTTAATGCATTAGCAAGCAGAGAAAGGATTAGAGACAATGCAGCCCTATGGGGGCACAAACCAGTGCAATCTGTAGGCCGGTCCCAAGCCCGGATAAATGCAGAGGGTTGCGTCAGGAAGGGCATCCGGCGTAAAAACTGTGCCAAACAAATATGAGCGTTCATCTAAAGAATCCCATACCGGATCGGTCGTGGCCCGGGTTAACAACGCCCGCCCCCGGCACTGCTAACCTGCAGGGCGTCGGTGGAAATTCAGCTACTGTGGGTCGAAGACAAAGAAGAGGAGGAAACCGGATCCAGCGTCAGAAGAAAAAGAGGAATGCACAGAGCCTACAACTGAGTGTAGGGACTTTGAATGTTGGGACTATGACAGGAAAAGCACAGGAGTTGGTTGACATGATGATTAGGAGAAAGGTTGATATTCTGTGCATCCAAGAGAGCAGGTGGAAAGGTAGTAAGGCTAGAAGTTTGGGAGCAGGGTTTAAATTATTCTACCACGGAGTAGATGGGAAGAGAAATGAGTAGGGGTTATTTTAAAGGAAGAGCTGGCTAAGAATGTCTTGGAGGTGAAAAGAGTATCAGATCGAGTGATGAGACTAAAATTTGAAATTGAGGGTGTTATGTATAATGTGGTTAGCGGCTATGCACCACAGGTAGGTTGTGACCTAGAGTTGAAAGAGAAATTCTGGAAGGAACTAGATGAAGTAGTTCTGAGCATCCCAGACAGCGAGAGAGTTGTGATTGGTGCAGATTGTAATGGACATATTGGTAAAGGAAACAGGGGCGATGAAGAAGTGATGGGTAAGTACGGCATCCAGGAAAGGAACTTTGAAGGGCAGATGGTGGTGGACTTTGCAAAAAGGATGGAGATGGCTGTAGTGAACACTTATTTCCAGAAGAGGGAGGAACATATAGTGACCTACAAGAGCGGAGGTAGAACCACGCAGGTAGATTATATTTTGTGCAGACGATGTAATCTGAAGGAGGTTACTGACTGTAAAGTAGTGGTAGGGGAGAGTGTAGCTCGACAGCATAGGATGGTAGTATGTAGGATGATTCTGGTGGTGGGTAGGAAGATTAAGAAGACAAAGGTAGAGCAGCGAACCATGTGGTGGAAGCTGAAAAAGGAAGAATGTTGTGCAGCCTTCCGGAAAGAGGTGAGACAGGCTCTCGATGGACAACCGAAGCTCCCGGAAGACTGGACGACGACAGCCAAGGTGATCAGAGAGACAGGCAGGAGAGTACTTGGTGTGTCATCTGGTAGGAAAGGGGAGAAGGAGACTTGGTGGTGGAACCCCAAAATACAGGGAGTCATACAAGGAAAGAGATTAGCGAAGAAGAAGTGGGATACTGAGAGGACTGAGGAGAGGCGAAAGGAGTACATCGAGATGCGACGTAGGGCAAAGGTAGAGGTGGCAAAGGCTAAACAAGAGGCATATGAAGACATGTACACCAGGTTGGACACGAAAGAAGGAGAAAAGGATCTCTACAGGTTGGCCAGACAGAGGGATAGAGATGGGAAGGATGTGCAGCAGGTCAGGGTGATTAAGGATAGAGATGGAAATGTGTTGACTGGTGCCGTGTAGTGTACTAAATAGATGGAAAGAATACTTTGAGAAGTTGATGAATGAAGAAAATGAGAGAGAAGGAAGAGTTGAAGAGGCAAGAGTGAAGGACCAGGAAGTGGAAATGATTACTAAGGGGGAAGTCAGAAAGGCACTACAAAGGATGAAAACTGGAAAGGCAGTTGGTCCTGATGACATACCGGTAGAGGTATGGAAGCAATTTGGAGAGATGGCTGTGGAGTTTTTGACCAACTTATTCAACAGAATACTAGCGGGCGAAAAGATGCCTGAAGAATGGAGGAAAAGTGTTCTTATTCCCATTTTTAAGAACAAAGGCGATGTTCAGAGCTGTGGGAATTATAGAGGAATAAAGTTGATGAGCCACACATTGAAGTTATGGGAAAGAGTTGTGGAGACTAGACTCAGGACAGAAGTATCTGCGAGCAACAATATGGTTTCATGCCTAGAAAGAGTACCACAGATGCATTATTTGCCTTGAGGATGCTCGTGGAAAAGTACAGAGAAGGTCAGAAGGAGCTACATTGCGTCTTTGTGGATCTAGAGAAAGCCTATGACAGAGTACCAAGAGAGGAACTGTGGTACTGCATGCGTAAGTCTGGTGTGGCAGAGAAGTATGTTAAAACAGTACAGGACATGTATGATGGCAGCAGAACAATGGTGAGGTGTGCCTTAGGTTGTGACAGAGGAATTTAAGGTGGAGGTGGGACTGCATCAGGGATCAGCTCTGAGCCCCTTCCTGTTTGCAGTGGTAATGGATAGGCTGACAGATGAGGTTAGACTGGAATCCCCTTGGACCATGATGTTCGCAGATGATATTGTCATATGCAGTGAAAGCAGGGAGCATGCAGAGGAACAATTGGAAAGATGGAGACATGCACTAGAAAGGAGAGGAATGAAGATTAGCCGAAGTAAAACAGAATATATGTGCGTGAATGAGAAAAGTGGAGGGGGAAGAGTGAGGCTACAGGGAGAAGAGATAGCGAGGGTCGACGACTTCAAATACTTGGGGTCAACAATACAGAGCAATGGAGAGTGTGGTCAGGAAGTGAAGAAACGGGTCCAAGCAGGTTGGAACAGCTGGCGAAAGGTGTCTGGTGTGTTATGTGACAGAAGAGTGTCTGCTAGGATGAAGGGCAAAGTTTACAAAACAGTGGTGAGGCCGGCCATGATGTACGGATTAGAGACAGTGGCACTGAAGAAACAACAGGAAGCTGAACTGGAGGTGGCAGAAATGAAGATGTTGAGGTTCTCGCTCGGAGTGACCAGGTTGGATAGGATTAGAAATGAGCTCATTAGAGGGACAGCCAAAGCTGGATGTTTTGGAGACAAGATTCGAGAGAGCAGACTTCGATGGTTTGGACATGTTCAGAGGCGTGAGAGTGAGTATATTGGTAGAAGGATGCTGAGGATGGAGCTCCCAGGCAAAAGAGCGAGAGGAAGACCAAAGAGAAGGTTTATGGATGTGGTGAGGGAAGACATGAGGGCAGTTGGGGTTAGAGAGGAAGATGCAGGAGATAGGCTAAGATGGCAAAAGATGACACGCTGTGGCGACCCCTAACGGGACAAGCCGAAAGGAAAAGAAGAAGAAGAAAGGATTAGAGACAAGACCGGGTGTCAAAGACTATGTCAAATGTAGTAATATATCAAGCTTTTATTTTGAAGATGGCCCTCTGAACATGTTGGAGGAGAGGTTGCATGTCACAGTCAGATACTATTAACAGTCATCGTTTTAGTGGCTCCCTTGACTTTAAACTTTTCGGCTGGCCTGACCACAATGAATAAATACCAGGAGTAGACAGAGAGGGACATCCCAACTGTCAAGTTTTTTGAAGATTGTTACCATCCACTGCTTGATCTGCGGTCAAGCAGAACAATAAAGATGTACCATCCTTGACAATTCACTATATTAACTGGACTTTTGAAATTAAAAGTTGGCGCTTCGAGCATTACATGTTATTGCATTTTATGCATCAACTTTATTTGCTTTTATAAAGTTGCTGTTTGTGACTGCACCTTGTGATAACATATTTATTCAGTTGACCATTGCTAAAGTAGAATTTTTGGGGGGGGTAATTTTTTTTTTATTATATTTATTTTATTTATATTTATTTATTTTTTATTATAATCTATATTTTGTTCTTATTTTCTTTAATATTTTTCGCTACCATGAGGAAAAATCATGATTAGTAATAATCATTGCAATAGTGATTAAAAAAAAAATGTGGCATAATTTTAGCCATAATCATGCAACCATAATCAGTTCTAAAAGATTAGATGGTGACGACCCTATTTGCATCCATCCATCCATCCATTTTCCATACTGCTTTGACCCTGAACTGGTCCTCGGCGAATCACAGGGTGGACATAAAAGAAAACAGACTCACACCTACGGACAATTTAGAGTCTTTAATTAACTTAACGTCCATGTTTTTGGGAAGTGCACGGAAACCAGCGTACTAAAGATAACCCAAAATCTGAAAAATGGAAAGACAGTTGGTCCCGATGATGTACCAGTGGATATATGGAAGCAATTTGGTGAGGTGGCTATGGAGTTTCTGACCAACTTATTCAATGGAATACTAGCAGGAGAGAAGATGCCAGATGAATGGAGGAAAAGTGTGCTAGTCCCCATTTTTTAGAACAAAAGCGATGTTCAGAACTGTGGAAACTACAGAGGAATAAAGATAACGAGCTACACAATGAAGTTATGGGAAAGAGTAGTGGAGGCTAGAATCAGAACAGAAGTAAGTATTTGCGAGCAACAGTATGGTTTCATGCCTAGAAGGAGTACCACAGATGCATTATTTGCTCGTTGAAAAGTACAGAGAAGGTCAGAGGGAGCTACATTAAATTCGAGAAAAGCCTTTGACAGAGTACTAAGAGAGGAACTGTGGTATTGCATGCGCAAGTCTGGTGTGGGGGAGAAATATGTTAGAATAGTACAGGATATGTATGAGGGCATTAGAACAGTGGTGGGATGTGCCGTAGGTGTGTCAAAAATTTAATGTGGAGATGGGACTGCATCAGGGATCTGCGTTGAGCCCCTTCCTGTTTGCAGTAGTTATGGATAGGCTGACTAATGAGGTTAGACTGGATTCCCCTTGGACCATGATGTTCGCAGATGTGATCTGCTGTGAAAGCAGGGAGCAGGCGGAGGAACAATTAGAAAGATTGAGGTGCGCACTGGAAAGGAGAGGAATGAAGATTAGCCAAAGTAAAACAAAATATGTGCGTGAACGAGAGCGGTGGCGGAGGAGAGCGAAGCTCCAGGGAGAAGAGATAGCGAGGGTGGATGACTTCAAATACTTGGGGGCAACAATACAGAGCAATGGTGAGTGTGGTAAGGAAGTGAAGCAACGGGCCCAAGCGGGATGGAACAGTTGGCGGAAGGTGTCTAGTATTCTATGTGAAAGAAGAGTTTCTACTAGGATGAAGGGCAAAGTTTATAAAACTGGTGAGGCCGGCCATGATGTACAGATTAGAGACAGTGGCTCTGAAAAAACAACAGGAAGCAGAACTACAGGTAGCAGAAATGAAGATGTTGAGGTTCTCGCTTGGGGTGAGCAGGTTGGATAGGATTAGAAATGAGCTCATTAGAGGAACAGCCAAAGTTGGATGTTTTGGAGACAAGGTTAGAGAGGGCAGACTTAGATGGTTTGGACATGTTCAGAGGCAAGAGAGTGAGTATATTGGGAGATGGGTGTTGAGGATGGAGCTGCCAGGCAAAAGAGCAAGAGGAAGACCAAAGAAAAGGTTGACGGATGTTGTGAGTGAGGACATGAGGACAGTGGGTGTTCGAGAGGAGGATGCACGAGATAGGCTTAGATGGAAAAAGATGACACGCTGTGGCGACCCCTAACAGGACAAACTGAAAGAAAAAGAAGATATGCCCTGTGATTGAATGGCGACCACTCCTGGGTATATTCTGCCACAAAATAGTTGGAATACTGTCATTCCTTCTGTGTCCCAGTAGAGGATAATGATCTTTTTCAGTAATGCAAAAGTACCATTGAAATTACAAGCTTTACATGCCTCATGCCTTTTTTACTAGTTTTGCGGTGCAAATCGTACCACTGAGGTAAAAATATAAACCTGACACACAAAATGTACACAGATTTGAAAGTCTGCAAGTGATTGGGAAAACGTGTGAATGTTTAGCACAAAATGCACCATCCGGAGGATTCAAATACAGTTTCTTTAACAGAGAATAAGTGCTGATGCAAACACATAAGTGAATGCTTGCACAGCGCAGTAATCACCCAACAGAAGTGTGAATAGGGTCAAGAACCCTCCATTTCTACTGTATGTCCACCTGTTGCTGGCTATGGTTCAACCTGTTCTACGTAGAAATCCCATCATTTCCCTATGGCGGAAAAACACGGAACTACTTTCAACAACGAGGTGTTGGCCCACTGCTATTGGGCTAACTTGCTCTCAATTTGTGTCATTTTATACCATATCCCGAGGATACGGGTAGTAGCATTAAAATGCCTTTCGAAGTTTGCAAACAGACCGTTACATTAACCAACATAGTCATATAGCTGCCTCGTCGGTGAGTGTGGGGCGGCCATTATGCTACAGTATACTTTAACTTAACCATAACAAAGTGACGAAACTGTCAGCGACGATTAAAAAAAAGACAGACCTGTCACTGTTTTCATTTCTCGAGAAAACGCGCTTCTTACATTTTCGACGAAGTTAAAGGGTAACATTTTTCGTGAAGTAGCGCTTTGCTGATTTAAAATAACGCGACGCACCGAACGCTCCCATAAACGAAATAACTTAGCGAGAAAGTTACGATAAATCTGCGCTTTAACGTGGTGTCGCGGTAACAGTAGAATTAAACCTACGAGGTTGTATGCATCCAAATCAAAGAAGTTGTTGTAATTTTGTCGTGTTTTTTTATTTTATTTTTTACCTTGTCTTTCGTCGAGAGCTTGACAGCTCAGCGAATGGCAGCCATGATGGTTTCATCATCCGGGGATTACAATTTGAGCCCTTTAGCTTTTAGCTGGATGGCACCAAGCGGCAGGCCAGGCAGGCAGTCAGTGTCCTTCCTGCCTCAGGCCTCCTGCTGGCTTTCTCGCTCTCCCTGCCGCATGTGGCCTGTACAAATGTGCAAATGTACATGTTCAGTCGGAGTGGGAAGAAGTAAATGAATAAGTAAACCCCATCGGGTTCTACTCGATGTACGCATCTTAATCAATAATTCTGCCTTTTTGTTCTTTAAAAGTTGCATCAGCATTGGTTTTATATGTTGCCCTATATAACCACACAATAAATCATATACAGTATGGTTATGACATTAACCATGCATATGGGTCTCTAACCCTTTTTGTGTCGATGTAAATATTAAAGAAAACATATATTTAGAGTTCTTCGATAAACAGTGGTGGTCATGTCTAATTATAAGTGTTGTCTAATATCCGTATATTTTGCCTTTTTCTTGAGTGGTTTTATGCTGATATTTTACACTTTTCACCCTATCCCTAACACAGGGTTTGGATATTTGAAGTTCTAACTTTCTTCGCAAAAAAAAAAAAACAAACAAAGAAAATGAAATGCTAAAAAGCTGTACATTTTACCATAAATTCTTTAAAATATACTGGAATTAATGAATGATTTCTCATCATAGATACAAATCACTTCAAATTCTGGCTTTTATTTTTGCAAAAATAAGTCTGTCCTTTAAAGTTGTTGTCATTACCACTAGATTGACCATTTATATTTATTACTCAAAATCTGATTCTTTAATTCTTGTCTCTAAAGCAGAAAGAAGAAGTCAGACATTTTGATACCTGGAAGAGTAAGTTGAAGTTACTTTAATGTCAGATGTGTTATACATACATGACATACAACATACCTGAAATAGCATTCCTTTCAAACTGGCAGTATAATAGGCTAATGAGATCAAAAGAAATTAATGAAATACAAATAAACTGGTGTGTTTATAATATGTACATTGTGCCTTATACTCTGGACAATACTGTATAACCAATGTGGAAATCTGACTAATTTAACAAGAACGGCAATTTCTATAAAAAGTATACATAGATGTCTAGTATTGACATTATGAGCAGCAATGTGCATGGTTGAGTATTCACGACATTGTATTAAATTAGAAACGTTTCCCAACAGTGTATCAAAATAATCAGTTGAGTAATGAGCATCTTAACTGCTTGGTGGAAGAAATGTTTTTTTTTGAGCGTGGTGGTTTTGGGCCAAAGACTCTGCAGAGGCAGCGGGATGGGTGAGTGGGGTCACCCGCGATCCTGGTCGCCTCACAGGTGAGGCGAGTGTTATAAATGTCCAGAAGAAAGGAGAGAGGCACACCAATAATCTTCTCAGCTACTCTCGCAGTGTGTTGCAGGATTTTGCGGCAGGAGCTGATACAGGCGCCATACCACACGGTGATGCTAATGCTCAGGAAGCTCTCAATCGTCCTCTGGAAAAAGGAGATCATGATGGGGGACGGGGCTCTCGCTCTTTTCAGTTTCCACAGGAAGTAGAGCCGCTGTTGAGCCTTTTTGGCCAGTGCTGTAGTGTTGGTGGTCCAGGACAGGTTTTCAGAGATGTGTACACCCAGGAATTTGGCGCTGCTCACCTGCTCTACTGCAACACCATTGATGGTTACGGGGGGATGCTGGGTGTGGCCTCTCCTTATGTCCACTGTGATCTCCTTAATCTTCTCCATGTTCAAGTGAAGATTGTTGTCCTGGCACCACATCGCCAGGCAGCTCACCTAACTCCTGTAGCTTGTCTCATCATTGTTGTTGACGAGGCCCAGCACAGTTGTGTTGTCTGCAAACTAGATGAAGAGGTTGGAATTGGATGTAGGTGGACAGCTGTGGATCAGGAGAGTGAAGAGGAGGGGATTCAGCACACATCCTTGGTGGGCCTCTGTGTTCAGCATGATGTGTTGGAGATGTTGCTGCCAACCTGAACTGCCTGGGGTCTCCCTATCAGGAAGTCCAACAGCCAGTTGTTGAGTGTCAGCCGGTCTAGTTTGAGGATGAGCTGCTGGGAGATGATGGTGTTGACTTAGCTGAAGTCGATGAACATAATTCTGACATGTTAATCTTCGGTCTCCAGGTGGGTGAGGGCTGACTGGAGATAATGATAATGGCAATGGAGATAGCATCATCTGTTGAGTGGTTGGAACGTTATGCAAACAGGGTACAGAGAGGGTACAGTTCTTTTCCTCATTTGTACCCTTAAGTCACATAATATTTTTCTTATATGTGATTACCAAAGGACTTGGGTCTGCTTCCGGTCTCCGTCCTGATGGCAGCTAATACGAGTAGGCTCCGCCAAACTCGATCGTAAAATAAATAAATCCTGCTGAATTTGGACCGAATGTTGTGAATACTCAACGTGGGACACTCCTGGTGACGACTTCAGTGGACTAAGAATCATCTGTGAAATCTTAAGTCACCAAATTGGAGCCATATTTCATTCACGTTTGAAGCAGTACGGCCTAGCTTAGCCTAGCCCCGCTTGCGAACAACTAGAGGCTGTGGGTTGGCTTACAACGTGGCGTGTTTGTGATCCTAGCCCTGTTTGCTAACAACTAGATGTTATTGGTTGGCTTACAATGCGACATGTTTGTGATTAAACCCTTAACGTTGAAAAGGCACCGAAAGTGAGTAACTGCATAATCTTGTTCAACTAACACATCTTGTACAACGAGGATCGCAAGGACGACTCAACCTAAAACTACTGGAGGGAGAGCCATTGGTTTAAAACTCTTTCATCCTCTGTCCTTTAAATCTACATATCCTTTACATTTTTTTATACTCAAACCTTCTTATCCACATACCCTTTTAACTTTAACATAGACTAGGTAGTTTGTGAATTGTGTTACTCGTGCTGACTTTGTTTATTTGACTGCTTCTATTTGTACTTCAACATAGATTAAGTTTGTATGTGAATTGTGTACCCCATGTGTTGACTTTGTTTATTTGATTGCTTGTTTGACTATCTGCAGCCCTTTGGAGAAAACAATATTGTGCGACCTGTAGGCCGGTCCCAAGCCCGGATAAATGCAGAGGGTTGCATGAGGAAGGACATCTGGTGTAAAACTGTGCCAAACATATGAACATTCATCAAACAAACTCCATAACGGATAGGTCGTGGCAGAGGCTAAGCACGCCCGCCCCCAGCACGATCTGCAAGGTGTAGGTGGAAATTCTGATAATGTAGGATCGAAGGCAGGAAAGAGGAGGAAAGTGACTTAGTCGGCAGAAGAAGAGAAATGCACTGACCATACAGTGATGAATCAATGTTGGGACTATGACAGGAAAAGCTCAGGAGTTAGTTGACATGATGATTAGGAGAAAGGTTGATATATTGTGCATCCAAGAATCAGGTGGTGGAAGTTGAGAAAGGAAGAATGTGTGGCTTTTCGGAAAGAGGTGAGAAAGACTCTAGACGGATAGGAAGAGCTTCCAAAAGACTGGAATACGACTGCCAAGGTTTTCAGAGCGACAGGCAGGAGAGTACTTGGGGTGTCTTCTGGTAGGAAAGGGGAGAAGGAAAGTTGGTGGTGGAAGCCCAAAATTACCTCTATGACATGTCTCAAAGCACATTACATGCCACCCACATCCGGACAAATGCCCAAATAAGAACCCATTGTCAAAGAGGGTCGTGAAAATGACAGTGGGGAACTCACACAGGCCTTCATCAGAAAAAGAACAAAAAATGTCTTAAGTCATTCTATATGGACAGGAACAGATTTTGACTCACAGAAACATAAGAATTAAGGTAGTGTGTAGTTTTAAAATTGTAATAGACCTTTAGAGTAATTAACGTTGAGTTAATTTATTAGTTTCGTACTTTGGAGTAAGAAAAGAACTCAGGTGGCTACCTCGTCGAAGTATTTTATACTAGAGAGGCGCTTCACAATGAAAACACGTGGTGTACCCTCCAGTGGGAGACGAACACGCCCTTCTGACACGGAAGCGCTCTTCGAAAAGGAGAACACCACACAACCAAGTGAAGTTACCGGGGCAATATTACACGATTGTTTCGAGCCATATTCAGATGATATGCAATCCCGGCCAAACCGCCTCCCCGTCCGATCCACTTCCGCGGCGGAGATGAGCCATCGCAGCTGAACTTCTACCACTCATTCATCAAGAGCCTGCTGACGTACTGTGTCTCTATCTTGTATGGGAGCTACACTGAGGCAGACAGAGCAAGGCTTCACAGGACAATCAAACCAGCACAGAACATTGTTGGGTGCCCTCTCCCCTCCGTGGCAGTAATTTATTCCTCTCGGTGCCTCAGCAGAGCTCAGAACATTATCAAGAAAACTACACACCCCGGTTATCAACTGTTTGAGCTCTTGCCAACTGGAAGGCAGTATAGAGGCACATAAGCAAAAAATAACAGATTGTGGAACAGTTTGTTTTCCAAGAGCCATTACAATGCCGAACTATCATCTTTCCTCTAGCTGCATTATCAATGCAAAGACACGCTAATTTCAATGTCTTTTGTATGCATTTAGTTTTACACATTTTACTTACTGATATTCTTTTTTAAAAATCTCTATTATTTATTCATTTTGCTTTTATGTATAGAATGAAGGAGGAGAGGCTCTCCACTTTCGTTATACAGTTTGTATGATGCCAATAAATGATATTCATTCATTGTTTCTGAAAGTACCAGAATCACTGCTCAGCTTTCACTGTAGACTTTTCTTATCATTGATCTACTCCTGGTGGTTGAATTGTTTAGAGTTTAGGCAGACTAGAAACAGAATAGCCAAAGTCAACTCAATGTATCAATGGACCTACTGTACCACTTGGTGGAACCAGCAGTCATTACTGCACACCTGGTGGAACCAATCAACATGACAGACAAGGTCCAATGGATGTCGTCTGGATTTTGGTATAATTTTGGCAATTCTGTACAAATTGTTGGCAGGCTGGATTTGAATTGGTCAATGGGCCGGATGTGGCCCGTGGGCAATAGTTTGTCCAACCCTGCTTTAGAACAAGCCAGTGACAGTATCTTTGAGGGCAGCAGAAGAGCGGTGAGGTGTGCTCTAGGTGTGACAGAGTTGTTTAAGGTGGAGGTGGGACTGCATCAGGGATCACCTCTGAGCCTCTTTCTATTTGCAGGGATGACGGACACGCTGCCAAATGAGAATAGACTGGAATTCCCTTGGATCATGATATCCACAGATGGCATTGTGATCTTCAGTGAAAGCAGGGAGCAGGTGGAGGAACAGTTAGAAAGATGAAGGAATCCACTGGAAAGAAGAGGAATGATGATGAGCCAAAGTAGGACAGAATATAAATGCATGAATGAGTGGGGTGGAGGTGGAGGAGTGAGGCGACAGGGACAAGCAATAGCAAGAGCTGAGTACTTCAAGTACTTGCGGTCAACAGTCCAGCACAATTGTGAGTGCAGTAAGGAACTAAAGAAATGGGTCCAAGCAAGTTGAAACAGCTGATGGAAGGTGACAGGTATGTTATATAACAGAAAAACAGCTGCTAATGTGAGGTTTATGAGGCAGTGGTGAGGCCAACAATGATGTACAGATTAGAGACAGATGAGGTAATGCTGGATAAAAGTTCTGGAGGACAGCATGGATGGGACTGCTTGTACAAGGGGGGTAAAATCAATGATTTTAAATCCAGGTTGATCTGACACTCCATTTTTTGCTGACATCAGACCATTTTCTGATCTCTGATCTTAATATTGGCTCGCGACACCCCCTAGTAAACATAGTTTCTGTGGCTGTGGAACATATTAAAAAGCAATGAAAAGCACCACAAAGCTACTGGTGACTTTGAACTTGTACCCAGTATTGTATTGTTTTATCCATCAACCCTTGTGAGGATAAGCAACTCAGAAAATGGATGGATGAATGGATGTATTGTTTTAGGGCGGCACGGTTGGCCTCACAGTTCTGAGGACCAGGGTTCAAATCCCACCCCTTTTTCTTCTTTTCCTTTCGGCTTGTCCCGTTAGGGGTTGGCACAGTGTGCCATCTTTTTCCATCTTAGCCTATCTTCTCCATCTTCCTCTCTAACCCCAACTGCTCTCATGTCTTCCCTCACCACATCCATCAACCTTTTCTTTGGTCTTCCTCTCGCTCTTTTGCCTGGCAGCTCCATCCTCAACACCCATCTCCCAATATACTCACTCTCTCGCCTCTGAACATGTCCAAACCATCGAAGTCTACTCTCTTGAATCTTGTCTCCAAAACATCCAACTTTGGCTGTTCCTCTAATGAGCTAATTTCTAATCCTATCCAACCTGCTCACTCTGAGCAAGAACCTCAACATCTTCATTTCTGCTACCTCCAGTTCTGCTTCCTGTGGTTTCTTCAGTGCCACCGTCTCTAATCCGTACATCATGGCCAGCCTCACCACTGTTTTGTAAACTTTGCCCTTCGTCCAAGCAGAGACTCTTCTGTCACATTACACAACAGACACCTTCCGCCACCTGTTCCAACCTGCTTGGACCCGTTTCTACACTTCCTTACCACACTCACCATTGCTCTGGATTGTTGACCCAATGTATTTGAAGTCGACTACCCTCCCTATCTCTTCTCCCTGGAGCTTTACTCTTCCTCCTCCGCCCCTCACATTCATGCACATATATTCAATTTTACTTCGGCTAATTTTCATTCCTCTCCTTTCCACTGCGTTCTTCCATCTTTTTAATTGTTCCTCTGCATGCTCCCTGCTTTCACTGCATATCACAATATCATCTGCGAACATCATGGTCCAAGGGGATTCCAGTCTAACCGCATCTGTCAGCCTATCCATTACCACTGCAAACAGGAAAGGGCTCAGAGCTGATCCCTGGTGGAGTCCCACCTCCACCTTAAATTCTTCTGTCACACCTAAGGCACACCTCACCATTGTTCTGCTGCCATCATACATGTCCTGAACTATTTTAACATACTTCTCTGCCACACCAGACTTACGCATGCAGTACCACAGTTCCTCTCTTGGTACTCTGTCTTAGGCTTTCTCTAGACCCACAAAGACACAATGTAGCTCCTTCTGACCTTCTCTGTACTTTTCCACTAGCATCCTCAAGCCAAATAATGCATCTGTGGTACTCTTTCTAGGCATGAAACCATACTGTTGCTTTCAGATACTTGCGTCCTGAGTGTTTCCCATAACTTCATTGTGTGGCTCATCAACTTTATTCCTCGATAATTCCCACAGCTCTGAACATCGCCTTTGTTCTTAAAAATGGGAACTAGAACACTTTTCCTCCATTCTTCAGGCATCTTTTCGCCCACTAGTATTCTGTTGAATAAGTTGGTCAAAAACTCCACAGCCATCTCTCCAAATTGCTTCCATACCTCCACTGGTATGTCATCAGGACCAACTGCCTTTCCATTTTTCATCCTTTGTAGTGCCTTTCTGACTTCCTCTTTACTAATCATTGCCACTTCCTGGTCCTTCACACTTGCCTCTTCAACTCTTCCTTCTCTCTCATTTTCTTCATTTATCAATTTCTCAAAGTATTCTTTCCATCTATTTAGTACACTACTGACACCAGTCAACACATTTCCGTCTCTATCCTTAATCACCCTTACCTGCTGCACATCCTTCCCATTTCTATCCCTCTGTCTGGCCAACCTGTAGAGATCCTTTTCACCTTCGTGTCAAACCT
This sequence comes from Syngnathoides biaculeatus, assembly GCF_019802595.1. Classification (NCBI taxonomy): domain Eukaryota; kingdom Metazoa; phylum Chordata; class Actinopteri; order Syngnathiformes; family Syngnathidae; genus Syngnathoides; species Syngnathoides biaculeatus. Next base: position 23,427,281 of record NC_084651.1, read on the forward strand.
GGTGTACATGTCTTCATATGCCTCTTGTCTAGCCTTTGCCCAACGTCGCATCTCGATGTACTCCTTTCGCCTCTCCTCAGTCCTCTCAGTGTCCCACTTCTTCTTCGCTAATCTCTTTCCTTGAATGACTCCCTGTATTTTGGGGTTCCACCACCAAGTCTCCTTCTCCCCTTTCCTACCAAAAGACACACCAAGTACTCTCCTGCCTGTCTCTCTGATTACCTTGGCTGTCGTAGTCCAGTCTTCCGGGAGCCTCTGCTGTCCATCGAGAGCCTGTCTCACCTCTTTCCGAAAGACCGCACAACATTCTTCCTTTCTCAACTTACACCACATGGTTCTCTGCTCTACCTTTGTCTTCTTAATCTTCCTACCCACCACCAGAGTCATCCTACACAGCACCATCCTATGCTGTCGAGCTACACTCTCCCCTACCACTACTTTACAGTCAGTAATCTCCGTCAGATTACATCGTCTGCACAAAATATAATCCACCTGCGTGCTTCTACCTCCGCTCTTGTAGGTCACTATATGTTCCTCCCTCTTCTGGAAATAAGTGTTCACTACAGCCATCTCCATCCTTTTTGCAAAGTCCACCACCATCTGTCCCTCAAAGTTCCTTTCCTGGATGCCGTACTTACCCATCACTTCTTCATCGACCCTGTTTCCTTTCCCAATATGTCCATTACAATCTGCACCAATCACAACTCTCTCGCTGTCTGGGATGCTCAGAACTACTTCATCTAGTTCCTTCCAGAATTTCTCTTTCAACTCTAGGTCACATCCTACCTGTGGGGCATAGCCGCTAACCACATTATACACAACACCCTCAATTTCAAATTTTAGTCTCATCACTCGATCTGATACTCATTCCACCTCCAAGACATTCTGAGCCAGCTCTTCCTTTAAAATAACCCCTACTCCATTTCTCTTCCCATCTACTCTGTGCTAGAATAATTTAAACCCTGCTCCTAAACTTCTAGCCTTACTACCTTTCCACCTGCTCGCTTGGATACAGAGTATATCAACCTTTCTCCTAATCATCATGTAAACCAACTCCTGAGCTTTTCCTGTCATATCCCAACATTCAAAGTCCCTACACTCAGTCGTAGGATCTGTGCATTCCTCTTTTTCTTCTGATGATGGATCCGGTTTCCTCCTCTTCTTTGTCTTCGACCCGCAGTAGCTGAATTTCCACCGACGCCCTGCAGGTTAGCAGTGCCGGGGGCGGGCATTGTTAACCCAGGCCACGACCGATCCGGTATGGGATTCTTTAGATGAATACTCATATTTGTTTGGTACAGTTTTTACGCCGGATGCCCTTCCTTACCCAACCCTCTGCATTTATCCGGGCTTGGGACCGGCCTACAGATTGCACTGGTTTGTGCCCCCATTGGGCTGCATTGTTCAAATCCCACCCCAACTGTTTGGAATTTACATGTTCTCCCCGTGCTTGCGTGGGATTTCTCTGGGCACTCCAGTTTCCTCCCACATCCCAAAAATAGCCTTACAGTAATTGACCCCTCCATACAGGGCACTTAACCACGCCTTCTGAAGTTACGTCACCCCATGTGTGCTAACCTCAGACAAACAATTTGCAAAAATGGCACTGCAGGAAGAAAAGACTAGAGCGAAACTGTCCGATTTACCAGCTGATTTCTCACTCGCATTCTTAGCTAACAGTGAAATATCGTTGAAAAGCAGACAGCAGGGATTCAAGTCTTTCAGCGAGGGGTATTTCAATGGTATTTACATGCATACCGACGGAGAAACCATTGATATTAGCGCAACATCTTTCCGGAGTCAGAGGAAGACTGAAAAGCCACATAATATAATTTATTATAACCCAAAGACGAATTCGTCATTGACAGTTTCCTATTTTTGTTACCTATCACACTTGTGTGCAGAATCTGTATGTGTATCTGTGTAGCCGTTTGTGAAATGCCGTATGAAGGAAAAGAAGGAGAGGCTTGATTTTTTTTACAAGTTGTTTCTCTCCTTTTCTTTGTGTAACGTCACGCGCTCCCCTCAATAATTATTCTTGAATTAGTGCCGAACCTACGTAAGTCCCGACCGAGTACGACAATCACTACTTTAGTGTCCTCAAACATCCTTCCTTCAGTCTTGGTGCACGTCGAAGCCCTTTAGGACTGCTAGTCCGGTTTAGCTTAGCTCACCGCCAACAAAGAGACACGTTTGTGCAGTCAGATCATCGCAAAGTATCGCTCAACACAGATCAAGTGTGTCAATCATTCACACATAGCTATGTTATCCAAGCAAAGAATTGCTAATTCATTTATATGAGACATGTATTGAAAATCAAATATAAGGCATACCTTCGTGCAAACAAACAAAGTCCAGTTTAGCTTAGCTCGGGAGCGCCGAACAGAGACACGTTTGTGCAGTCAGATCATCGCAAAATATCGCTCAACACAGATCAAGTGTGTCAATCATTCACACGTAGCTATGTTATGCAAGCGAAGAACTGCTAATTCATTTATATGAGACATGTATTGAAAATCAAATATAGGGCTTACCTTCGTGCAAACATATCTGTTCCGGTTGATGGATTCAGTTGATGATGCGGTCTTCCACAAAGTTTGATCCATCGAAGACATTTTTCGTACTGGGTCTTCGGTTTTGGAAAGGGTCGGAATTAAACTCCACCAACTAGCCTTTCAGGATACCTGTCGTCACTATTCTAAAGTCCGTGACTACACCTCTTAACCTTATCTATTGTTGAAGAACCCAAATACGCGATAAAACGCTAACAAAAGCTATACTGGACCATGCAACGTTGTCTGAGGGAACGGCGCGTGCAAAAAGGGGCGTGGTTTATGCCGATCTCTGACCTCTGATTGGTCATCGACGCAGATGGTCAATTGGAGACTCTAAATTACCTGTAGGTGTGATTATGAGTGCGACTGTTGCCTGTCTCTATGTGCCGTGCAGTTGGCTAGCAACCAGTTCAGGGTGTACCCTGCCTCCTACCTGATGGTAGGTGGGTTTGGTTCCAGCACTCCCGCGACCCTCGTGAGGATAACCAACACAGAAAATGGCTGAATGGATAAATTGCTTTAAATTCTGTCCAAAAAAATGTAACAACAAATTTTCAGTCTTCATTCGCCATTTGTGAAATCTCCTGGGGTCAATCCCCAATACAGCCCTGAAGCCTGAATGTGGCATGCTGTGATCAGAAGTGGGTAGAGTTGCCAAATAATGGACTCAAGTAAGAGTACAGTTACTTTGGAATAATATGACTCAAGCAAAAGTGACAAATAATCACACACAAATAATAATAATATTTCAAATAGTTTACCCAAAAATTACTTGAATAAGAGTAAGAAAGTGCTTAGTGAAACACTACTCAAGTTCCAACGAGTGACTAACTTCTGATTAATGTTTTTAAATCAGAGTATGGATGTCAAAATATAAATAAGGGAAGAAAATATGTGTATAAGTTCAGATATAGCTCAATATGGCTTAATCTAAAACACAAAAAATAAGATTTAAAATTAAAAAAAATTCTATAATAATAGATTAAGGCAAATTTAGCTTAAAGAAATGGTTTTATACTATAACATTTCAACTTTTAAACAGCACAATACTGTTGGCTCACAAGGCAGAGTACAAAAACAGGGAAAAGATTGCAGTAGTGATTAAAAAGTGTCATGTCTCTGAATCTCCTCTTGACCACAGATTCACAATATGGTTTAGGTCTGGTGAATGTACAGTCATGTGATGCAGCTGCGGTCTAGATGGTGCTGTTACTGTATCCAGAGACTGATTCATGGCACACAGCAGGAGAAGCAGGTTGGATGATGATCGAACCTTTGAACCTCGATGAACCTTTTACAGGGAACTAGATTAGATATCGGATCATGGTCTTGAAGGAGGGCAAAACAAAACAAAAACACACAATATTAATCACGTTAACTACCGTTCAGCATTATTTAATCTTAGAATACTTGAAACAAACGTTGTTAACTGTATGTCAGTTTTTTTAAAATATACTTGAGTTTTTGCACTTGTACCTAAACTGCTTTTTAATGTGTCGATTGTAGAGGGTCAGGCAAAATGATCTGACACATTGCCTTTTATTTAACCTACAAATACGTCAGCTCATTTTGCCTGACCCTGTACTCTACACGAGTCACAGTATTAAGTATTTCAATACACAACAAACTATCTGAAATATTTTTAATTGGTGTGGCTTGCGCAAAACAAATTAAAATACTGTTTACCAAAACTACAGAGAATCCCCGCAAAGAAGTACTAAGTCATTTTATATGTTTAATGCTGTAGTAACTAGTGACACATCCTGAAGAATCATTTAATTTATTGTAGATCGTCGAGTCGTTTTCCGATTGGGCAACGAAGCACTACAACCAACCCTCACGGATCAACACGCATCCTCGTTGCTAGCCTTGAAACCTTTTGTTCCTGTTATTTTCAGCGCTGTCAAGTCGGCGTCCCTTGGTAGCTGCAAACAAATGTCACATTCCCCCATTATCATCTTGAAAATGTAATACTACTTGGAGAGGAGAGCCCCCAGAGGGAGCCGGCGCCAGCGCGGCGTGATCTTAAATGGGAAATTTGTTGGGCAACTGGCGACTCAAGGAGCCGAGCACCGTGGAGGAATGCGACTCGACGTGGGGGTCGGACTCGGAGAGCGAGCAGCTGGCTGCAGAAGAAGACAACGGCATCTCCGAGAGCGTGAGCCCGGTGGAGAACGAGTGGCCCGCCGGAAACAATGGAGACTCGCCCTCGAAGGTACGCACGCACGGCACGGCTAAGTGTAGCTAGGTGATGGTCGGCGGCTCACCGAGACAAAGAATAACTGGGAAATAATCTTTCACTTCAATGATACTTAGTATACAAAATAATAAAAATTCAAACATTTCTTTATTGACACCAATACTTAACTTCCTACATTAAACATTCGTTTCACGTGACACTAAGTATCACAGAGCATCACTTCCTTATACTGAACATGAAACCAAACACGACAGGCACACATGACACAATGAATTAAAAATCGCATATTTTTCACATTACATTCCATATCTGTGTTTTTGTACCATATATGTATGCTTCTTTTGCAATTATATTAATGCTCCTTTTTGAGTGACAGACACTGAGGTGTTGGTGGTGTAGAACTTTACTGTATCATATGCTGTAATTGTGTCTAATATTTGGGTACCTCAACTGCTTACACGACAGAGTGTAACGTTAATTTGAAACGGGTATCTGGCATCATTATGAATGACCACCACACACTGCAAACACGATGTCTCTTGGACTGTCTTGAAAAGCAAATATGTTTCTATCTTAATAAAAGTACATGTGTAGATACAGCTCTCTTTGTTATCATCACACTGTACAGTGCGAGTGTTTTAAAATGGTGTGACTGGTCGGGAAAGAGGTAGTGTACACCATAACACAAGAGGTCAGAAAAAATTATTTATAATGTTTGGCCTGCTTGCGTTTTAATTACAAGTCAGCGCAGAAATTTTGCTCGGTGATAGTCAAATGTTAAATGAATTGCTTTTTATTGCAGCTGGTTGACATTTAATTAGAAACAAGGACTGTGTGAGCTGGAAAGAAATCAGATAGTACAATCTTGATTATAGTAAGTAAGTATCTTTCGGCTTGTCCCTTTCGGGGTCGCCAATAAATATTTTTATTTATCATTTAACTCTTTGAACTGCCATCTTAAAAGCCTCTAAAGGTGTACTGAAAGCTAAAGCAGCAACAACATAGTTCAATATTTTATGAAGCTGTTGTATGGAATAAGTAAATTAAAGAAAATGAAAAAGGTGAACATAGTAAATGATACAATACAACAATTGTAGCCAAATATTAAAGAATACAGTGAACTAGTTTACAGTCATGACTGAGTGTTTTTGCAGGTATGTAAGACCCATAATAAATAACTTCTTGTCCTTTGGGATAACAATGATGCTTTTAAGAAAGTATGGGGTATTATTAATCCATACTCCTCTTACAAGTTGATTTCATGATTTTTTGGTGAAGAAAATTGAAATGGAAGTTTTTTCCGATAATACCAATCCATTTTGGATCAGTTGGTAAATAAGTAATTGCCTTTTGAACACCATTTTTTTTTTTTTAATCACCAAAATCCACCCCCACCCCATATGTTGGTGTGATGTCAAAGGTAGAAGTAGAGACCAACTTCACTCCATAGCTGGTTGGGAAAAATGAATGTACAGTGCTATAAAGTGGTGGTAATCCGTTATATTGTATATATTGTTGCTCTCGGAAGAATTCCCCCCCATCTCCAAAATGACCACTTTTTGGGGAGAAAAAAACAATTGGAGACATTACATCGTCTGTGTGTACAAGGGAATTTACTAAAGTGGCAGTTCCAAAATGACATTTTTAAGGGAAAAAAAACGACAGCTTTCTTCAATTTCCAAACAATGCTTTGTTAAAGGTATTTTCATTTATGTTGCTTTCATATACAGTGAAGAAAATGACCATTTGAACACCCTGCTATATTGCAAGTTCTCCCACTTAGAAATCACGGAGGGTTCTGAAATTTTCATCATAGGTGCATGTCCACTGTGAGAGAGATAATCTATAAAGAAAAACCCAGAAATCACAATGTATGATTTTTTTTAATGATTTATTTGTGTGATACAGCTGAAAATAAGTATTTGAACACCTGTCTATCAGATAGAATTCTCACCCTCAAAGACCTGTTAGTCCACCTTTAAAAGTCCACCTCCACTCCATGTATTATCCTGAATCTGTGTGAGGTCGTTAGCTGCATAAAGATATCTGTCCACTCCATACAATCAAGAAAACGTGGCAGTGGAATTGAGGTCTTTGAAGTATTCTCTCCACCCACTCACAAGGTCCCGAGTAGATGTCAGCAGCGCCCCACCCAGCTATCACAGTGTTGATGGTGCACTGCTTTCCTCTCCTGAGAATACCGGATGGTGTACCAGAATTTCCTCACAAAGCCATTTGGAATTCTTTATCCATGGGCTCACCAAATTCCTCCCTTGCCTGAGTTTTCGCTTCAGCAATGACGAAAGCTGCAGTCCCTTTGGCCAGCTGGAACCCAAAAAGGCCCAATAGGACTCTTTCTTCAGCTTGACAGCATCCCTCACCGTTGGTATCCACCAACGGGTTCAGGGATTGCTGCCATAACAGTCACTGACCACCTTACGGCCTCCGGTCAGCCACCTCAGCAACAGAGGCACAGAATATGGTCCACTCAGACTCAATGTCCCCTGCATCCTCCAGAACATGAGCAAAGTTCTTTCAGGGGTGGGAGTTGAAATTCCTTCTCACAGGGGATCTCACTGTCATTGCCCACATGAGCATTGACGTCTCCCAGAAGAACAATGGAGTCCTTGGTGGTAGTCCTCCACCGAGGACTCCAAAAAAGGAGGGTACTCTGAACTGTCATTTGGTACATAGGCACAAACAAATGTCCCCCCCTACCCTAAGGCGGAGAGAGGCTCCCCTCTCAACCACCAGGGTTAACCCCAACATACCCAGACCTGCGTAGCGTTTCTCACCGTGGGAAACTCCAGAGTGCAAGAGAGTCCAACCCCTCTCAAGGGGACTGGTACCAGAGCCGAACCAGTGTATGGACTATAGCTAGTCGGAACTTTTGACCTGACAGACCATCTCGGGCTCCTTTCCTGCCAGAGAGGCAACGTTTCACGTCCGTAGAATCAGCTTCTGTTGCTGGGGATCGTTGGGAACCTGTGGCTCGCGAGCCATACCTGGCTCTTTTGATGGTTCCATATGGCTCGCAGAGCCCTCATAACAACATACTGTACATGTGATTTCTGTCATTCATACAATGCAAATGACGCAGAGAGAGTTTGTCCTAGTGGGCTTGCCGAAGTTTGCCGTGGAAGTCGATGTGTGGAGGTGCAGAAGGGTCAAACGTCGATCGGTTGGAGCAACAAATAATGGAAATCCTTTTTATTTGACAGAAGTCGTTCAAAGAAAAAAACATGACTACCGAAGGTTTTAACAAGAATGGACAGTCTTTGTGGAGAGAGACAATTGTGTGTATAATCGTAATGGTAAGAAGTACTTGGTTAGCAACAGCGTAACAATGTTATTTAAAAGAATTCAGAGACTTATTGTACTCTAAAAGTGTTGGTCTTACATAAATTTGCAAATTTGCAAACCTTGTATTTAGTTTTTAAAATATTGTATGGCTCTTTTGAAATTACATTTTAAAATATTTGGCATTTATGGCTCTCTCAGTTGAAAATGTCCCCCACCCCTGGTGTATCCCGTTTAGTTGCTCATATAGTAGGACCTGTTTGTCATGGGTGACACTACCAGAGGCATGAAGTCCCATTCAACTTAGCTTCTAGGATCATTGGGACACACAAACCCCTCCACCATGGTAAGGTGATGGATTCCAGGAGGGGTTGACATAAAACACTTTGAACATAACATTTAATGATCTAAAAATTAGCAGGATTGAATACTCAACTCAAATGTCTTCTGCTCACAAATATTCCCATGGTCATATTTAAAACCCTTTCCGAGCGGGGGTTGCAAATTTGCAACAGGTTTAATATAATCAAAAATCTTAAGTCCAAAGTATCATTTTCTGAAAGTATCACATTTTTCTCTGCAAAATTGTATTTGGTCCAAAGAGGGGTAAAACAGTATGACAGATGACATGAGTGATAGCCACTTTGCTTGTGTCCGTTGGGTGAACAGCTAATGCTACATAGCATTAGCACAGATGTAGCAACACGTACGTGTGTTGGCATAACTGAATGAAAAATTTTACTGACGCTTGGACTTTATGGTGGACCTTTTTGAAGAAACTCGGTTTTTGACAGATTCCCCAACCCATAAACTTACAGTGCCCAAATTGTGGAAAAAAGGTGCTGCGGGTTCCTGCATGGGAGGAAGGCTGAGTCAGATGTCTCACTGTGGAGCACACTAGTTGAAGAGGCATGGTTTGTTAAGTTCCATAACTTGCAAATAGAAGTGAAGCAGTAATATGTTGACTGAGTGGCTGCCACACACATTTCTGCCATGTTTGATTGAGGAAATAGGAACACCGCAATCCTCTGTGATTGCCCGGAAATGTATCTAGATTAGTGATCGTGAAAATTTCATTCATTCATTTGTCCAGAAAGTGGATTATCAAATTTTGGACAATTCTATTTTATTTCTCTTTTTAATCCTCCTACAGCTGACTGACTCTCCAGAGTTTCTTCCAAAGATGAAGAGGAGTTTTTACGCTGCCAGAGACTTGTACAAATACCGCCACTGCTATCCGGTAAATGCAGACGCAAACAAACAGCAATAAGAATATGTTGTTTTGTTTTGTTTGTGCACTTAAACTGACAGGTTACATTGTTAGCATGCATGCCAGCAAGTGTTTTAGCACGTTTGTAAGCTACAGAATGATAGTGCTATCGAGGTAGTGAGGAAAAATTGCATAGCACATCTGTAAGCTGAAGAAGCTCACATTGCCCCACTTACTGCCTGTGTAAGATACTCATTACTCAAGATATTGCTCACACTCACAGTGTCACAGTGAAACTAAAATGATCATACCACAGCAAACAGAATAGCATAATTAGCAAACAAGAAAACAAAAAAAAGAATGCTAGGAGGAGGTAAATCTCATTTTAAGTGCATTCTATGTGTAAATGATTTCCTGATGCATTCTTTTGTTTTAATATTAACTAGTTATGCTATTCTGTATGCTGTGGTATGATAATTAATTTCAATGTGAGGTGAACAACATTGTCTCAAATGACCTGCCTACACACAAGCCAATGTAATCTTCTCCTTACAGATGTGAAATGCAATTGTCCTCACTGCTTTGTGACCGCCATCATATGATAGCTTACATAAGTGGTAAAACACATGCTGACAGCGTAATCAGTCTATTCATACTGCATCCATTATTCACAGATTTTCATTATTTGTAGGGATGTAAGGAATGTAACCCCATAAGTGTGTACGTGTGTTTGTGTGTGTATATATATATATATATATATATATATATATATATATATATATATATATATAAAATCTCCATCCATTTTTTTTTTGCTCCTTATCCTCAGGAGTACTGGAGCTTATCCCAGCTGTCAAAGGGTAGGAGGCGAGGTACACCCTGAACTGGTCGCCAGCCGATCGCAGGGCACATAGAGACACACAGTTGCACTCACAATCACACCTAGGGGCAATTTAGCGTGTCCAATTAAGGTGCCACTGACATCCCTATATACACTGTAAAATAGATGGGAAAATTACATATATTATTCACTTCAATATCTATATGAAAAAATAAATATGAGCGAAGAGCGTGTCATTCATGCTCAAGTTGCGGAAGTCTCACTCGACACCCAAGTGGTAGCAGTATTGCCTGCTACGTCATTTACAGCTGTCACACTGGGACAGTCGCCATTGAGAAGACACTGTGCCACTAGGTATGGGAGACAAACAACACGAGATTTTCTAATTTTTCCCACGCCCCTTCTGACACGGAAGCTCTTTTCGAAGAACAGATCATCTCACAATCGAGAGACAATATTACCCTGTCGTTTCGAGCCATATTTAGATGATATGTGGATCACTTCCCCAACACTATGTATGACAGTATGTAGCGTACGCTTGCGGTTGAATACGCTACATACTGTCATGTTGCTCGCTGAAAGAAGGATTACGTCCTCCCCCAACTATTATTTTTTTTTTTAATAGTTCTATAGCAAAGCAAAGCAAATTTATTTGTATAGCGCAATTCATACACAAGGTAACTCAATGTGCTTTACATGATTAAAGGCATTTGAAAACAAAGAGATAAAACGTTTAAAATCACATAAAAACAATAAAAATGACAAACAAAATAGTAAAACAAGACAAAACCACATACAGTGAAAGTAATATGATCAAAAAGTAGAGATATATTCTCAAAAGCATGAGAAAAAAGAAGAGTTTTCAACCTGGATTTAAAAACATTCACACTTGGGGCTGACCTCACCTCTTATGCCAACTTATTCCATTTCTGTGCAGCATAATACACACCTACCAGTCATTTGGAACCCACAAAGCTCTCGTCCTTTGCACCTGTACAATCCATTTTTCACGACGAACCGGTTCTTTTGCAAAAGTGTGAAGAGTGAATCCATCTTCCCGAATCTTTGAGCAATATCCAGCAATACAAGGAGACCGCATTTTGGCTAGCACGCAGGAAAAAACAGCTACTTTCGCGGCAGTAAAACCGCTATAAACACACAAAACCGCCAGTGTGGGCCTCTTGAAAAAAAACGTCACTTCCTGCTTCTTCTCCAAAACAAATGCCTTGAGACGATTTTCATTGCGGGAGATACAAAAATCCATATACAACAGCATTACGACGTGTGGTGAAAAAATGAATGGGTTCATTCCGGCTGCCTTTTTTTCATTAAAAACATGAAAAATAAAAATCACGCTTTACGTGCCAGTAGCCCTTTAATCTTGCATGTTTTTGAGATGTGGGAGGAAACCGGAGTGCCTGGAGAAAACCCGCACAGGCAGGGGAAGAACATGCAAACTCCACACAAGGAGGGCCGGGATTGAACCCAGATCCTTAGAGCTGTGCGGCCAACACTTTCCAGCTGTACCACCGTGTCTGCCTAACAGTACAGAGAACCGGTGTTCAAATCCCAGCCCCACCTGTGAGGTTTTTTCCTGTGCCTGCATGGGTTTTCTCCAGTTTCCTCCCACATCCCAAAAAACATGCATTAATTGGAGACACTTAGTTGCCCAGGTGCCCATAGGTATGATTGAGAGAATGCAGCTCTATGGGGCACAAGCTAGTGCGATCTGGAGGCCAGTTCCAAGGCCGGATAAAAGAAGTGGGTTGCGTCAGGAAGGGCATCCAGCATAAAACTGTGCCAAACAGATTTGAGCCATGAGTATTGTATTAATCTAAAGAATACAAAACTGGATCGGTCGTCAGTGGAAATTCAGGTACTGTGGGTTAAAGACAAAGAAGAGGATGAAAGCGGATTTGTCGGCAGAAGAAGAGGAATGTACAGAGTGATTTGAATGTTGGGACTATGACAGGAAAAGTTCAGGATTTGGTTGACATGATGATTAGGAGAAAGGTTGCTATATTGTGCATCCAAGAGAGCAGGTGGAAAGGTAGTTAGGTTAGAAGTTTAGGGTTTTTAAATTCTTTTACGATGGAGTAGATGGGAAGATAAATGGAGTAAGGGTTATTATAAAGGAAGAGCTGGATCAGAATGTCTTGGAGGTAAAAAGAAATTCTGGGAGGAACTACATTAAGTAAGGCTAGAAGATTAGGAACAGGGTTTAAATTATTTTACCATGGAGAAGGGGTTCTTTTAAAGGAAGAGCTGGCTAAGAATGTCTTGGACGTGAAAAGAATATCATATCGAGTGAAGAGGCTGAAACTCAAAATTGAGGGTGTTATGTATAATGTGATTAGTAGCTATGCCCCATAGGGAGGATGTGACCCAGAGATGAAAGAGAAATTCTGGAAGGAATTGAAGTCGTTCTGAGCATCCCAGACAGAAAGAGAGTTATGATTGGTGCAAATTGTAATGGACATGTTGGTGAAGGAAACAGGGACGATGAAGAAGTGATAGGTAAGTAGAGCATCCAGGAAAGGAATGTTGAGGGACTGATGTTGGTGAACTTTGGAAAAAGGATGGAAATAGCAGTCGTGAACACTTTTTTCAAGAAGAGGCAGGAACATAGATTGACCTACAAGAGTGGAGGAAGAAGCACCCTGATGGATTATATTTTGTGCAGATGATGTAATCTGAAGGAGGTTACTGACTGTAAGATAGTGGTAGGGGAGAGTGTAGCTCGACAGCATAGGATGGTGATGTGTAGGATGACTCCAGTGGTGGGTAGGAAGATTAAGAAGACAAAGGTAGAGCAGAGAATCAGGTGGTGGAAGTTGAGAAAGGAAGAATGTTGTGTGGCCTTTCGGAAAGAGGTGAGACAGGCTATTGATGAACATGAAGAGCTCCCAGAAGACTGCACTACTACAGGCAAGGTGATCAGAGAGACAGGCAGGAGACTACTTGGTGAGTCTTCTGGTAGGAAATGGGAGAAGGAGACTTGGTGGTGGAACCCCAAAATGCAGGAAGTCATACAAAGAAAGAGATTAGCGAAGAAGTGGGTCACTGAGAGGACTTTGGAGAGGCGAAAGGAATACATTGAGATGCGATGAAGGGCAAAGCTAGAGGTGGCGAAGGCTAAACAAGACGCATTATGACGACATGTACACCAGGTAGGACATGAAAGAAGGAGAAAAGGATTTCTACGGGTTGGCCAGACAGAGGGATAGAGATGGGAAGGGTGTGGCAGGTACGGGTGATTAAGGTGATTAAGGATCACAATGGAAATGTGTTGACTGGTGCCAATTGTGTGCTACACAGATGGAAAAAATACTTTGAGAAGTTGATAAATGAAGAAAATGAGAGAAAAGGAAGAGAAGAAGAGGCAAGTGTGAAGGACAAGGAAGTGGCCATTATTAGTAAGGGGAAAGTTAGAAAGGCACTAAAAAAGATGAAAAATGGAGAAGCAGTTGGTCCTGGTCCTGAAGCAATTTGGAGAGGTGACTGTGGAGTTTTTGACCAATTTATTCAACAGAATAATAGCAGGTCAGAAGATGCCTAAGAATAGAGGAAAAGTGTGTTCGTCCACGTTTTTTAACAACAAAGGCAATGTGCAAAACTGGGGGAATTATAGAGGAAAAAAGTTTGTGAGCCACACAATGAAGTTATAGGAAAGAGTAGTGGAGGATAGACTCGGGACAGAAGTAAGTATCTGCGAGCAGCAGTATGGTTTCATGCCTAGAGAAAGTACCACCGATGCATTATTTCCCTTGAGGATGCTAGTGGAAAAGTACAGAGAAGTTCAGAAGGAGCTACATTGTGTTTTTGTGGATCAAGAGAAAGCCTGTGACGGCGTACCAAGAGAGGAACTCTGATACTCCATGCGTAAGTCTGGTGTGGCAGAGAAATATGTCAGAATAATATAGGACATGTATGAGGGCAGCAAAACAGTGATGAGGTGTGCCGCAGGTGTGACAGAAGAATTCAAGGTGGAGATGGGACTGCATCACAGATCAGCTCTGAGCCCCTTCCTTGTTGCTGTGGCAGTCACTCACATTTGATGGGTGCGATCACACCCGTGCGCCATTGCACTCGCAAATTTACACAGTCGAGCATGAAAAATCCCGCATAAAATTTGTTTCGAGTAGAAAAAATGGATATTGAAAGACGTCGCTTATTTTGTGTAGTCTTGACATTAATTTACATGTTTATTTCATAAACGTTGGTACCAAAACTAAACTATCAGTATTCACCCTGAAACAGGAAATGCAAGCTAACCGTACTGAGCGTGTTCGGAAGTGATGCCAAAAGCACATGTTCCGAGATCCTTCATGTACTGTGAGCGCATTTATGTCGAAAGTCATCAACATAATGAGCCATGTCTAAAGAAATTCAGTTACACCAGGGGTGCTCAATTCGTCGATCGCGAGTCTGTTTTGGTTGATCATGTGACGGCGTGCCAAAAAAAAAAAAACCACGCACGACTGTCCTCCACCTCGTCAGTTGATTCAGGTGTGGCCAATACATCGAGCGCACGCACATAAAGGCGCGTTCTAGCAAACCAGCCTCCTATTTACGGCAGTCGCGGCAAGGCGCCCGTGCACCTCCCCGCCCCCCCGATCCGTCGGTCGATTGCGAGTGCCTGGCTGCTTGGAAAGTAGATCTTGGCAATGTTACAGTATTTAACTATAATAATTAGGAAATTGTGATTTACTTTGACTTGATCTAAGTTCTAACGTTAGACTAGTCTGTCCAAATATCTAAATACAAACGGTCATTTTCCCCCGTGGTACCGTGTTATCTTGAAGTTGAAAACTTTTCCCCTCTACAGGGATGAGAATTTTCCGCCGATCGGTGGATTTCCGACTTTTTCACACCCAAATGACCATTCTCGAGATAAGTGCAAATCCGTTGTGAAAATTTCAGAGGGGTGGGGGGGTATCGTGCGCCTGCCTCTCGGTGGTGGGGTCCGAGCTGCAAGTTCAGCTTAGTGCTAGCAAAAGCACGACTATCATATGCCGTTCTAACTTGCTCGGTAGTGTAAATTGTTGCATTTTGCGACGTAAACATTAGAACTTGTTTGCGGCAGATTACTCGATTGGACAACAGAGTTATACAGTATAACGATCCAATCGTGTTAGTGGTTAATCGAGTTTCACCATTGCCATGTACATGTGTTCTCGGTTGTCAGAAATCGCAGTGTAACTTGTTAGCCAAGTAATGGCGCCTGGGACTTAGCGCAAACTGAGCGACGGTGTGTTCAAAGTTTTACGATGGTGAAAGTGTTAGGGAAAAAAAGGATGAAGATCGAGCGAGTGGTAAGGTCATTTTTATTCATATTGTTCTAAACACTTGTGCTTCATCTCTACACTATACTAATTCTATGAATAACTGACTGCATATCAAAAAAATATATAATGGTGTATCCATATTAAACGGTGAAAGAAGTACAATAATTCAAGCATTGAAGAAATGAAACTGATATTTCAATTTTTGCTGTACTTGTAGAGCACCAAACAAGGGAAATTTTTTCCACAAATATAATTAAATTCAGTGTTGAAATTAATCGTTTTGGGGCTAACAAATTGCTAAAATCGCCTAGCTTCCAGGGGGTTCGCTCCCTGGGCCCCCAACAAGGCGCTGCGCCTGCACCCCGCTGAGGGCCTGCGGCCCCCAGACCCCCGGCTACTTTTCAGACTTTCTTCTCATTTGGCATTCTCATCCCTACCTCTACATGCTTTAGAAAAATATAGCTAATCTACTGCTAGCCTTCATAAATGGATTGACAGTAGATAGCGCCGTAAATTACACGAGATAACAATACATTACGATGAAATAAAATGATTTGATTATATGAATATTTAGTTTTGTAATTGAATGTCTATTGACCTCTTTAAAAATGTCTGTCTCAGTTTGTGCAGTGTCAATAAATTATGATTATGGTATGAGGTAACAAGTACATACTCGAGTATAACAACTCAGTAAGTTATTTTAAGGTCTTGAGATTCCATCCCTAATCACACTCGTAACTTTATATCTGCGGGGATGACTGACCACACCCGTACATTTTTCAAATGTGAGTGACTGCTGTGGTCATGGATAGACTGACAGGTGAGGTTAGACTGGATTTCCCTTGGACCATGATGTTTGCAGATGTCATTGTGATATCATTGTGAAAGCAGGGATCAAGTGGAGGAACAATTAGAAATATGGAGGCATACACTGGAAAGGAGAGGAAGTAAAGTTAGCTGAAGTAAAACAGAATGTATGTGTGTGAATGAAAGGGGTGGAGGGGGAAGAGTGAGGCTCCAGGGAGAAGACATAGTGAGGGTGGATGACTTCAAATACTTGTGGTCAACATTCCAGAGCAATGTTGAGTGTGGTAAGAAAGTGAAGAAATTGGTCCAAGCAGGTTGGAACAGCTGGCGGAAGGTGTCTGGTGTGTTATGTGACAGAAGAGTCTCTGCTAGGATGAAAGGTAAAGTTTATAAAACAGTGGTGAGGCTGGCCATGATGTACAGATTACAGACGGTGGCACTGAAGACACAACAGGAAGCAGAACTGGAGGTAGCAGAAATTAAGATGTTGAGGTTCTCTCTAGGAATGAGCAGGTTGGATAGGATTAGAAATTAGCTAATTAGAGGCACTGCCAAAGTTGGGTGTTTTGGAGACAGGGTTCGAGACAGCAGACTTCAATGGTTGGACATGTCTAGAGGCGAGAGAGTGAGTATATTGGTGGAAGGGTACTGAGGATGGAGCTGCCAGGCAAAAGATTCAGAGGAAGACCAAAGAAAAGGTTGATGCATGTTGTAAGGGAAGACATGAAGACAGTGGGTGTTAGAGAGGAAGATGCACGAGATAGGTTTAGATGGAAAAAGATGACACACTCTGGCGACCTCCAATGGGACAAACTGAAAGGAAAAGAAGAATGTGTGATTGTGAGTACGAATGGCTGTTTGTCTCTGTATGCCCTGCATTTGGCTAGAAACCAGTTCATGGTGTACCCCGCCTCCTGCCTGAAGATAGATGAGGATAAGATGGATGGATGGATGGATTTATGGATGGATGGATGGATGGACAGATATACAGTCTGTGTGTGTTTTTGGGAAGGCAGCAGAAGTAAACCATGGTATCGTCCGTACCATGGGGTTTGGGCCACGGTTCGGTACATTTTTGAAGGGAACTTTTTTTTTTTTTTAAATCTCTTCAGTTTTTTGACTTTTTTTTGTTCTGTGTGCAGAATTACAAAAAGTCCCGGCAACCCAGCGAGTACCGTAACCTGCGTTTCTACCTTAACATGATACCACTCGTACCTGATGGTGAGATAGACATACATATACACATACACTATGTATACAAGACCTACTGACTGTATAAACAGGGATAATTTTGGTTCAGATTTCATTGTTTTTTATTTGGCCTAAGGTGGGGAGTGATTTGGAAAGTGAAGTGATTCCACGCATGCAGCTGAATGTCTATGTCTGATTATAATGTGCATATATATGATTATAATGTCTATTTTTAGGTATTTATATAGAAGAGATTTTGACAAGGTGGAGAGGTGACTATGACAAGTTGGAGCACAATCACACCTACATTCAGTGGTAAGACACACTTCATGTTTTACAGTTGGTAATTGTGTGGCACCAATTGAGATTAACTCCATAGAAAGGTTTGAATGAAGGACAGTCATCCTCCAATTCTGTACTGTTCTTTGTTTATGAGCAAATGTTCTTTTTTTTTTTTTTTAATTGTTGTGTGGAAGGCTGTTCCCATTACGAGAACAAGGGCTAAACTTCTACGCACATGAATTGACTCAGGATGAGATTAAAGTAAGACACACACATGCACACACAACACGTCATGTATGAGCAGTATAGCTTCAGCTTTGTATTGTTCAAGGAATTCAGCTTTTTATATATGAAACAAAGGTTTTCCAAAGTATCTCACTCTGTGAGTGATATGGTAACAATCATGAATATTAATATGTTTAAATGGGTTAATATTTAGTCCTCCATTTATAACTGTCATTTTTGTTTCCTCAGGAATTCCAAAGCACTCGGGAAGCCAAGCGGAGGTTCTTGGCAGCTTATTCTCTGATGTTAGACTTTTACGGCATCAAACTACTTGATAAGGGCGGAAATGTTGCTCGTTCTTCCAACTGGGATGAGCGCTTCCATCATCTTAATGAGTAAGTATATAAATGATTTCACATTAAAACATCACCTTCATGATGGATCTAACGCCGCTTTTGGGAAGTGTCTGTAATATGCAACTATACCTTGTGGAAACACCGTCCACTAGCATGAAGCAGTTGGATGTTGCAGACTCCATAGGATCCATAATTAAAGCCTATGAAATAGCAAAAAAAAAAAAAAAATATATATATATATATACAAGGATTGTTTTGGTGGGCAGCACTTTCAGTGGGAAAGCGTTGGCCTAACAGTTCTGAGGTCCCAGTTCAATCCTGGATCCACCTGTGTGGAGTTTGCATGTTCTCCCTGAGCCTGCGTGGGTTTTCTCCGGGCACTCCGGTTTCCTCCCACATCCCAAAAACATCCAAAATTAATTGGACACTAAATTTCCCCTAGGTGTGATTGTGTGGCTGTTTGTCTCTATGTGCCCTGCGATTGGCTGGCAACCAGTTCATGGTGTACCCTACCTCCTGACCGTTGACAGCTCGGATAAGCTCCAGCACTCCCGCGACTCTCGTGAGGGTAAGCTTCTATGAAAATCGATGGATGGATGTTTTAGTGCGCTGGATTCTATTCACGCTGACTTTGGGCAATAGGTGGGTACACCCTGAACTGGTTGCCAGCCAATCGCAGGACAGACAATTCTTTCTCACATTAATACCTACAGACAATTTATGGAATGGAATGGAATGGAAAAAGATCACATGAAAACAGTTGACCAGAGATCTTTATTTGAATTGATTTCAATTGGAATGCATAAAAAGACTCCATGTAAACCCAACGATAGTTCCATAGCGGGCTCATGTCATTGATCATGTTGGACCCTGCCACTGGTCTAATACTTTTGGAAGTGAAGTACAGTATTTATAGAGTTTAGTTTTTTTTTTCCTTCCCCCAATTATGGCTGCCACTATTTTTCTTACTCCTGCTACTTCTAGTATACAGGGAGTCCTCGTGTTATGAACGAGTTCCGTTCCTATGCTGGTAATGTAACTCGAATTTTGTTGAAAGACAGATTTCACCATTCAAGTCAGAATGTACGTCGTATAAAAAAAAAAATACCATATTTTCCGCACTGTGAAGCGCACCTAGTAAGTTTCTTTCGGCTTGTCCCTTTCGGGGTCGCCAGTGTGTCATCTCAGATGAACGCACATATATATGTTTGGCACAATTTTTACGCCGGATGCCCTTCCTGAAGGCTTTAATTTTCTCAAAAGCCAACGGTGTGCCATATAATCCAGTGTGCTTCATACTGTATATGGATTAATATTGAGGCTTTACTGCAGCTCCATCTAATGGATGCATAACCTAACCCCAGCCTCTACTGTGGCGTCTATTCTATGCACCTTATAATGCGGGGCGCCTCATAGTGCGGAAAATACAGTCCATTGAAATCAACAAATAAGATGCTGTACTTATCGTTACTGCTGAGATGGATGGAGAAGAAGGGGGAAGACTGATTAGCTATTGCGAAGGAATCTGGTCCTCAATCCATAACATAAGTAGCCTCTCCATCTCGACAAGTACCAAAGAACGTTGTGATCACTTTATCCGACTTAGGAACGCAACCCTTCACCTGCACTAAAATATGGGCTTTGTCTTTAATAATTGTCACCACGGTCGACCGACTGAAGCCTAGCTCATTACCCATGTTCGTCGGTGTGTCTCCTTTCGTCGATCTTTTTATGATTTTGTGCCTTGTTTCCATGGTAATGGATTTTCTTTTGGCTGCAGAAGCATTGCATGTTTCTTCTTGGGGACCATAATATCCAAAAAGGAGGGCGAAAAATGGGAAGATACTTCCGGCGCACAAACACGGACGAGCACCATGAACATTAGCTAGACAAAATGGCTGACGAGGGGGCGGGCGTTAAGTCGAAACATTCTAACCCGGGGACTCCCTGTAGTTCTGTCCCTGTTTTGAAAAAAGATACCCACCAAAAATAATGTCCTTCACCCCTAGCCAGTTTTGTCGGGCATTCCCTGTGCTACAAATCCAGAATTGCCACCGTTATTCATGTAATGCATGAAAGAAAACTCACGTACCTATGCAATAGTCTTTGTGTCGCTCTTTTGCGAAGGTCACAGCACAACTACCTGCGCATTACCCGCATTCTGAAGTCGCTGGGTGAACTCGGCTACGAGGCCTTCAAAGCTCCTTTGGTACGCCTGTTCTTGGAGGAGTCGCTACACCACAACACACTTCCCAACATGCAGCACAGCATCCTGGAATACTTTGTGTATACCATCCGTCGGCCCTCCGCCCGTAGACGGCTGCTGCGGTATGCCCGCCAGCACTACAGGCCTGTTCACGCCTTCCTCTGGGGTCCACCGTCAAAGAGATCCAAACCGAGGAGCGGGGATGGTGCAGGGGCTGGCAGCAGTGGTATCCGAGCACCTGCTCCCACACCGGAACTGCAGAGGAAGGAGGAGATGAACTTCATCCCTGCTTCTGCATGTAGTGGGACGCTTGTGTCTTTTCACCATGTGGCCGCAGATTGCCTGGATGAAACCACACCACTGGGCTACAACATAGATGGACTGGAGGGGCCACTTATTATGATGCTCGGGAGGAACGATTACAGTGAGGCCGTTACTTTGTAACGTGCCATGTAATTGATACTCAGTAAAGTAGACGTACTGGCATTAGGGTGAAGAAAAATATCCTTGTTTAGTATCTTTTTAGGACCCTGTACTATTCAATATAAAACTCAAGAGATCATGTAAATTATTGTATTCATCATTATTACTTATAGTACTGTATCCTAAGGGCTTATGATAAACCTCCACTATTTGCTGTTGATTTGTTTAAGATGTGCTCAAGAACATTAGCTACGACAGGACAAGATAAACAAAATGTTATGGACTGAATACCCCAACCATGTGAACTTTTTCAGGGACATTTAAACACAAGATGAAACATGCCTGTATATTTTTGTGATTTAGAGCTTGAGCCAACTTGCTATCTGATGTTTTGGAGCACTTCTGAAGCAAGTGCTTGCAGTCCATACGGTTCAACAAATCATGAATGCAGAGCCACAGGAGGGACCAGAATGAACCTGGACGAAACCTACTTTGTATAACAATGTGTGAAGCGGCATTTCATTACTCTTAAAACTCAGCAAAACAACAAACATGAGGAGCCCAAGAACACTTAGCAATATTTTAGCAATTCTACTATATATATTTTAGAGTACCGGTAATTTAAAACTCAGGTTTTGTCCCTGAACCCGGATTAAATAGTGCAAGATGAAACTTGTATATTTTGGTACTTGTGAAGACATTGCACCACTTACTTGTAAAAACAGATTAAGACAAATTGGGATTTATACCCTTTTAAGATGGGCCATGCATTTTTAGTCACATCGCTACTTTCATTCTAAACAGATTAATGCAATAAATAACTGCAGGTCAATGACACAAAAATGGACAAATGTATTTTATGGCGCTCATAAAACTTCACGTTCTAGCTTGATTGTTCTAAAATTTAAGATCTCCCCAGAATCAAATTTTCACCTCAAGGTTTACAGGATTTACGATTGCTTTTAGGGTTGAAAAAAGTTGATAGGTAAATTTGTTTGGAATTACAATTTTATACATAATCAACCTTATGAAATAATAAATTATATTACATTGTTTACCATTGAATTTGTAATCATAAACTATTTATAGATCCTTAATTATAACCCCCATATAGTCAAGTGTCCTGTACAGGTGCATCTAAATGTTAATTACAAATGTTCTTAATAGTACTTTGTCTGTTTCGTCAAATAATATATACAGTATCTTTTTTGCTTGAATAGAAAAGTCTAGTCTGCTACTCGAGGAGTTTCAATTGTACTTTTAAAATCAAGTCTTTCGTGTGAGGTAGGTAATATTAAGGCTGCGTTGAAGATAAAATAATTATGCAAATAATGTCGTGCAATACTTAAATTCAGATTTGTTAGAATAAAGTATTACTACAAGAGAATAAAGTCGTAGGATGAGCGTAAACGATAAGAACTGTTGCAGGCACAATATCCAACCATTCTTACACTGTTGCAACGTTTTCTACTCTCAACAGAACTTTCTCCACATGATACTGCAGTTTTCTTTTTATTTCCAGTGTGGCCATTTGTAAAGTAGCAAAGAGCAGAATGTTTGACATTCACATCTGTTGAGGTAAACCAATGGGCTTTGAGTACCGGAAAGTCTCGTGTACCCAACTAACTGGCTAAAAAAAAAATTAAAATCAACATTTTGGATAACGTGTATTCCTGTTAAAAGTGCTGTAAGGTTACTTCAAATAGCGGATATACTATCAAGAAGGCTGTATTTAAGCTATACTTTTTAGGATTCACGTATTTAGGGTTAAAACCTGTCAATTTCTGTAGTGAATATACACGTAGGTCATTTTCACCAAGGCTAAATAACAAACTTGACTGCGATGGTGAACTATGAGCCCTTAAATGTGAATTTTGTAATACTCTATAATGAACAAGCAGTAAAAACACACAATGCTTTTGTTTCGCACGCCTTGTACCACAGTGAAAATAGTTGTAATTATATCTTAGCGTCTGATGAGTGTCTAAATGTCCTGTATACAGTATTCTGCGTAAGATTGACGGGTTCACCTTTTAGAAAGAAATAAGATCGAACACCGCAGGATGAGGTTGTCTTATGCTCACCCAGATAGGCCTTTTCAAATAATGTAGAATTTGTCAGATGCTCGTGTTTGTACTTGACTTCCCAATTCATGTTCTTCCTGCTGGCTGATGTACCACAGCCGTGCACTTGATCAAATTGTAAAAACATACGTTTCAGGTGACATGTGATCACATGGGCTAAACTGTTTGACTTTTTTTGCATACTCTATACTATATGTGGATACGAGGGCGTGGAATGCTATTAAGTGCCTCTTTTGTATTTTATTGGTGTCTGAAAGGATAGAATTTCCCAATACGTTCTTGTGAACTGTTTTTGTATAGAATTGTAATCATTTTAATAATATTGCTATTGAGTATGAGGAATTAACTTGCTAAACATAAAGCAACATATAAACGTTTTTGAACCTCTTGGAATAATGTGTATGGGGCTCATTTAATCAATACTATTGTTTTGTGGTTCACTGTTAGTATGTTAATACAGCTTTTACTTCCCAGACTTTACAGTGTTAACAAGATAATGTATGGTACAATAATGTTTAATGAATACACACAATGTAAAATAAAAATTGGGCTTGTGTTTATTCCAGAAATGTAACCTTTGGATTTTAATATATTTACAAGTGGATAAAGTGAATGTAATTGTAAGATTGACTATATTTTCTAAAACTTGATGGAAGATCAAACTGAACAGGTGAAGAGCTCACTTCCAAAATAATAAAGATTTTTTTTTATTCTCACGAAAAATACTTCCATCCAGACCTGCCAAATTTACAAATACAGGTATCAATTGTACAGTGAAGAAAACAAGTATTTGAACACCCTGCTACATTGGAAGTTCTCCCACTTAGAAATCATAGAGGGGTCTGAAATTTTCATTAGATGCATGTCCACTGTGAGAGAGATAATCTAAAAAGAAAAATCCAGAAATCATAATGTATTTTTTAACCATTTATTTGTGTGATACAGCTGCAAATAAGTATTTGAACATCTGAGAAAACCAATGGTAATATTTGGTACAGTCGCCTTTGTTTGCAATTAGAGGTCAAACGTTTCCTGTAGTCATTCACCAGGTTTTTTGGCTCACTTCTTCACACAGATCTCGATATCACACAGGTTTCTGGGCTGTCGCTGAGAAACACAGAGTTTCGGCTCCCTCCAAATATTTTCTATTGGGTTTAGGTCTGGAGACTGGCTAGGCCACGCCAGAACCTTGATTGCTTTTTACAGAGCCACTCCTTGGTTTTCCTGGCTTTGTGCTTTGGGTCATTGTCTTGTTGAAAGACCCAGAATTCTATCTGATAGACAGGTGTTCAAATACTTATTTGCAGCTGTATCACACAAATAAATCATTAAAAAAATCATACATTATGATTTCTGGATTTTTCTTTTTAGATTATCTCTCGATTTCTGGATTTTTCTTTTTAGATTATCTCTCTCACAGTGGACACGCACCTACGAGGAAAATTTCAGACCCCTCCATGATTTCTATGTGGGAGAACTTGCAATATAGCACGGTGTTCAAATACTTATTTTCTTCACTGTATTAGTGAAAAAAAAGGCAGCCGGAATTGACCCATCCCTTTTTTCACTGCAAAACATGATTTTGTCATACACTGCTTTTTGTAACTCCTGCCATGAAAATCCTGTTGAGGGATTTGTTTTTGAGAAGAAGCAGGGAGTGACATTAACAACAGCACCACACTCACACTGGCTCGTCTGTTTATCCTAGTTTTACCTGCTGGAAGGTAGCTCGTTGTTCCTTTGTGTTAGCCAAAATGCCGGCTCGTTGTATTGCTGGATATTATTCGAACACTCGAGAGGATGGATTTACTCTTAATACTTTTGAAAAAAGACCTGGTTTGCTGTGAAAAATGGGTTGCACAGTTGCAAAGGACAAGATCTTTGTGGGTTCCAAATGACAGGTAGGTGTGTATATATCCATCCATCCATGTCCTTTGCCGCTTATCCTCACGAGGGTCGCAGCGAGTGCTGGAGCCTATCCCAGCTGTCAACGGGCAAAAGGCAGGGTACACCCTGAACTGGTTGCCAGCCATTCACAGAGCACATTGAGACAAACAGCTTCACTCACAATCACACCTAGGGTTAATTTAGAGTGTCCAATTGATGTTGCATGTTTTGGGGATGTGGGAGGAAACCGGAGTGCCCAGAGAAAACCCACGCAGGCACAGGGAGAACATGCAAACTCCACACAGTGTGGTCCAGGATTGGACCCAGGACTTCAGAACTATGAGGCGAACGCTTTACCAGCTGATCCACAGGTGTGTATATAGATACTGTCAGGTTTAAGCAGCCTATGACATTTAAAGTACATTTTTCAAGGAAGGAAGACAAAAGAAATGCATTACTTATATCTATTACGATGAATATTATTGCATCTGGTCTTAGCGAATTAAAGTGTCAAGGTCAGGCACACAAGGTAGTCTTATTTTGTATTTCCTGAGGTGGAGTCGGCCTTAAAGTTTTGTCCAAATCCAGTCTGTCTCAGTTGGTCATTATTTTATGATGTCATGTCATATTGTGAAAAAGGCAGTTGGGGGTCGAGAGGAGCGTGCACTCACCTCTCTGTTCTTAATTTTCAACTTTCCTTTGTTGTCCTGATGTCAGTCCTGTCTCGTCATCATCTCTTCTATGAAACATTTAATTTTCTTTCTCTGAATTTTCTCATTTCTGACTCATGCTATTTTCATCCAATATTCTATATATCTCTTTTTTACTACTTTTTATTATTACTTATTTTATCATATAATATTGCAAGGTCGCTATTTTCTGGCTATTTAACTGACCAGTGAAAATGTGTTGGATATCCATTTATATAAATATTAGTTTTGTGTTGGATTTAATTTTTCAGACTTATTTCTAATCTTTACACTGCAGTGTGTCCCTAAGTTTTTCCTCACAATATTTTCCCCCATTTTAGTCAATTTGAACCACTCAACAACTCCTACGGAGTTCTAAGTGGCTTTGTTCTATATCTCTTTCAAGTGGAGAATTGTTGTCTTTATTTTCCCAAGTGGTGTGTTAAGTTTACAACTGAGGCTATACCTCTTTCACACAATGTTCTCTTGCACACTCGGGATTAAGGGTGTTTATGGAATCTATTGCGAAGCTATTTACACATGGAATTTAAGTGCGCAACAGGGCTCCGCCACCCTTGGGGTGTTTCGGGAATTTTTAGGAGCAAAAGCTATTTACACACGGAATTTAAGTGCGCGACAGGGATCTGCCACCCTCAGGGTTTTTCCAACCTTAAACTGCTTGACATTGACTAGTATCGACAAGGCTTGGTCGTATCTCCTTACATGCTTTAATGACTCCCCGTCATTTACTCTTTGAACCGGTTTCACTCTTTTTAAAACAAAATTGGACTCACCCTGTTGTCTTCCGTCCGTCTCTAGATCCAGTCAACCGTTGGATACCAGCTGGCACGCTGCACACCAGTCCCGGAAAGGGTCTTTAGAAGTTAGAAGGAGCCTGCCGTGGCCACGGTCTTTCTGGTATTCAACACACACACTGGAATCCTCAGGCATCTTGGGATCCAGCTCGAAGGATCAATTTAATGTCAGGTTTAAGCAGCCTATGACATTTAAAGTACAATTTTCAAGGAAGGAAGACAAGAGGAACTTCTGGCTCACGAGGAGAACGTGGGATGTGTCTCTTTCACAATCTCCAATCCGTTCTAATCACATCTCCACGTCTCCACTTTTTTATTCTTTAGCATGGTTCGCATCACAACAAAGCAAATAGTCCATAGTCCATCTGAGTCTTTGTGATGTCTTCACCATCCTCTTGAGATCGTCAGTCTTAATGTTGTCTTCTGCTTCACTGTCTGGTGTTTCCACGACACCCAATGAAACTTGATTGCATCACATTGTTTAAGTACATCTTAGCAAAGTTTCCATGGCACCCAATGGGCCTCTCGATTGCATCAAATCACACAAGCATTGAAGCATTAAAACCAACAAAGCAAATATGAGATAAGTTTATATCCAATTAATCCAACAGATACAACAAAAAACAATAGTTGGGGCGGGGGACGTAATCCTCTCATAACGTAACAAAAGAAGTCAGGGGTGTTAAATGTTTCGATGTGCACGTCGGATGGCTTCAGCGCAGCAGCCTCGGAAGGATTGCCGCCACACGGCCTTGTGGATCGCCGCCGGCCTTGTGGATCACCACCTGCTTTGCGGATCGCCACAGGATTGCAGCAAGGCCCGGCCCGCCGTTAGCCCTGACGCAGAGGTGAATCAGCCGGGGAGGTGGTCTGTAACTCATAAGTGCCCGGAATATTCTGTCAGTAAAAAACTTCGAAGAAACTGTTCATCACTTCCAGCCTTTATTTGGATAACCAACATTTTCACTCCCTGAAATTAAACAAACACGCAGAGGAAAAAAGCATCCTCCAACAATTGGTGACCCCGACGTGATTTCAGTGTTGGTTGACAGACAGAACATGGGCCGGCCAACAATTGATAAGGTAAGAGGACATTTATCATCCAAAAGTGATCTTCTGTCTGTTAACTGGGGTTGAGGTCTGTGTCACGTTTGAAATTGTGACATTGTGAAAATATAGCTTCTGGCTGGTTGAACAGTAGGGTTTGGGTGGTATAGTCCTGAGTAGAGGCTGAAAAGCCTTAGAGTGTGTGGGCATACCACTCTAAAAAGGGTTTAGAAGGGCCCTGTGTTCGGAGGTTGTGCCAACACAAAAAGGTTGTAAATCCCGTGACTGCCAGACACACCGGTAGGCTGTGGCCAGTCAGAAACTTTCTGGACCGGGAGGTTGTCCCGTTCTTTATGGAGAATCCTAGAGACTAGAATTCCTCATTCGAAATTAAAGGACTGTTTCATTAGTATATAATAATATATATTATATATATATACATATAACAATAAGAATAATAATCCAGTTGAGAGATGACATAAATTGTAGAAATTAAAGTGACCTTAATAAAATCGCCTAAAATGCGTATGACGATACCCAATGGTAGATTTAAAAAAAAAGGGGGGGGGGCATCCTTCGGCATCTGCTGGCTCCGGGTGAGTGACTCATGCGCACGCACACACACGATTGTAGCGTGGTGAAGCAAACGTGTGCGCGTGTGTATGTGTGTGTGTGTGTGTGTGTGCGAGGTCAACAGCGACGGCACGACTTGTTTGTTTGATATTCTCATTCCTGTTTTTTTTTATACATTTTCATTTTTAAGGCTGAATTCTTTGAGTTGTTGGCCGTGTCAGTGTGTGAGGAGGTCCACCCTCTGCATTAAAGAAAAAGAGAGGGAGGGGGGGTGGGTCGCGGTCGACTTAAAACAAAATGGAGGATGCTTTGTCAAAATGGATTGAATTCTTTCCAACCAAACATCCCAACAGGTTTACAAATAGTAGAATTAAAGTCTCGTGTCCAGAATCTTTCAGGTGCCCACCCTGACTTCGTTCTTGAATGAACCAGAGGTCCTGAAGACCCAAAAGAAACTTCCGAAAGTCGAGCTTTTCCTCCTCATCAGCCTGTGACTCATTCCCAAATCTTGCAGGCACCCATGTTAGCCAAAGTTGACCTGGCTACTGGTAACTGCTATGTTTTACAAACCTTTCTCTCCCACTGATGTGAGTGTGCTGATGCAGAAACTTCCACCTATCCAATCTGGTGGTGTCAATTGGGTTCGAGCAGCGCAGAGAGCGGTTATGGGACAAATGTTAACAGCAGGTGACATCCATGTTCTCCTTGCACAATCGTATCCGCTTCCACAGTTCAATACTCTGATGCAAAATTCAGGTTTTTCTTCTCTCCCCGATCATCAGGCTCTTACACAAGAAAATTATTTAACCCTGTCTACAACTTTAAATGCTTTGTTTCCCCTCCCTGAGTGTGTCATTTCATATCTGGTGTTTGCTCCCAAAGCAGATGAGGAAGCCGCGGCTTTTGTTGACCGGGCCTTCACTGATTACACTTTGAAAACAGGACACGTCCCTACGGTCTCCGCTTTGCATTCGCAAGTATTCCGAGCAGCTATTTTGAAGGGCGTTCCCAATTCTGTGCCACAGGTCATGGAGGCCAATACAGACCTTCCCGGTGCTGAGGTTTACCTGTGGTTGTCACATCTTAAACATCATTTGAGGGACATGCTAAAGAAAAACAGTCTAAGGTTGACAAACCCAAAACTACAGAAACCCAACCTGCCATCTTGCAGTTGCAAAATCTAAAAAAACAGGAAGAAGCCGCTCTTGCTCTGATCTCATCTCCCTCTGTCGGTTCCGAGTGCATGATGTATCAAGCAGGTTCATTCATGTGTCGAGGTTCGCCCCATGGTGGCTGTAACATGTGCTTCAATTGTGGATGGCCTGGTCATTGGGCCCGCGAGTGCAGACAACGACCTCAAGCGTCTGGATGGAGCACATGGCTACAATCGAGGAGGTTACAACCAACCCCAAAAGAGCCAAACCAACAGTCAAAGACTCTTTTGCATTCTTTTGTGTTTGCACCAAACTGTTCAGTCAATTTTTTGGCAGAGAACTCCTCATCGTCACATACCCTCTCGTCAAATGCAGCCCTGATGGACTCCTGGAATTTTTAACACCTCCTGGTTCTCTGCCTGCGGTGCCACCTCCTAGTTCCTGCTTGTTGAACAATGTCCTGTGGCTTGCACCGCTGCCGACATCTACTGGGCAAGAGTGGATATTGACTCCAGTGGTTGGCTCGAAGCTGAATACTTTTGGATTCTCTGGTCACCTTTGGTTCATAACCTCAGATCTTATTATACGGTAACTTATTGAATGCATTCCACTCTGTAGTATGACAGCTCTATGATGAGCTCTATGGCATTTCAGGAAATTGAAAACAACATATGGGAATTGAATATGAGTGATTTGTTTGCAGGCAAACCAGGTGTCACCTTTTCGGTGTTCCTGAATCCTGAACAACTCAAATGGTAGATGATGGTGGATCCCCTGGATCCTTCTATGCCTTCACCCACATGTCTCCTAGATGGTCTCGCCTCAGCACACAGCGAAGGATCTTGGTCCGTTTGTCCTGTCATGCACACAGGCCACTGATTGGCAAAATTCATTTCACTAACTATTGCTCTTTTCCTAGTCACTTGATGCTTAATGGATTCAGTCTAACACATTTTTACCCACTTCTGTTTTGGAGCACCAGCTTCTGGATAGGCAGCATGGACGTGAAACAACCGACAGCGATTTTGCTGGTCAACTTCTTGATTCCCTTCCCACATCACTGTGGTCCATGGATCCTACTGATGTTGGCCTCTGCAACGTCTCACCTGTTGTGTTTCAGATGAAACTAGGACAAATATATGTTCCCCAATACTCTGTAAAAGAGGCTGGGATAATTGGCATTACAGAAGCAATTGATGGCTTGGTCCAAGCAGGACTGTTGTGTGAAATTCCTGACTCTGATTTAACACGCCCATGTTACCTGTTGAAAAGCTTTGCCCATCCCGAACCCGCACCCAGCATTGTCCCAAATTACATCAGCCCACACTCATTTCACTTGCATTGATTTGGCTAATGCTTTCTTTTGCATTCCGCTACATCCTTCAACTCAGCAATGTTTTGCTTTCAATTGGAATGGTGTTTGCTATTCCTACAATTGCCTCCCTCAAGGCTTCATCCTTTCACTTGGACTCTTCAATGACTGTCTTCGTCACTTACTGTCTCCACTTGAAGTGCCTCATGGGGTTCTCCCGGTGCAGTATGTGGATGACATCTTTCTGGCGGCTACATCTGAAACTTCTTGTCTCGAAGCCACTTGGTCTTTGCTTTCTCATTTGGCCTCTGTTGGACTGAAGTGTTCCAAGTCCAAATTCCAGATTCCCCGACCACAGTCTCCTTGAGCTCACACCATGGCATAGGAATGTCTCAGTCTCAAAAAGGCGATATCTTGCATCACCCAAAACCAACAAATGTCAAAACCATGCTGGCCTTCCTCGGTCTTTGCAACTACTCGAGGCATCATGTTCCAAACTTTGCTGAACTCTCTCACACACTCACGGATGGTCAATGAACAAGGGATGCGCAATCTTTCTAACACCACAGAAGCAGACACTTCCTTCATCTCCTTGAAACAACATATTTCCACTCCTGCAGCTCTTGCAATTGCTGATTACAGTCACCTGTTTTATCTTGACGTGTCTGAAAAGATCAGCAGTGTTTCTACTGCTCTTTATCAGAAAGGGGAAGGAGGAAATTGACAAGCTTGTCTGTATGCATCAATTCCATTGGAAAAATATGTGCAAAGACATTCAATTTGCACTTCTTTTGTAACTGTTCTAGCCAGAGTGATTCAGAAAACATCACAGAATACAGTCCAGTACGTCACAAGTTGAGCTTTCATTATGACCGGAGGAGGAGAGAGGAAAATTTAAGCAATTTTTACACAACCACATATTCTCTTTACTCATGAAGGAGTAAACATGGCTTAAGGTCTGTTCAGAAGAGAACCGCATTGTTGTGTACAAAAGACTACGAAAGAAAACTCACTCCGCACTGAAATTCAGAAGTCACCTCTTGACAACCTGTTCTGTTGGCTTTATCAAGTCATAATCTCCAGCTGTCACTCGAGAGTGTGAACCGGCTGGGATGAGAATCAGCACCTCCAAATCCGAAACTATGGTCCTCAGTTGGAAAAGGGTGGCGTGCCCTCTCCAGGTCGGGGATGAGATCCTTCCCCAAGTGGAGGAGTTCAAGTATCTTGGGGTCTTATTCACGAGTGAGGGAAGAATGGACCGGGAAATAGACAGATGGATCGTTACAGCATCTGCAGTGATGCGGACTTTGTATCGGTCCATTGTGGTAAAGAGGGAGCTAAGCCGAAAGGCGAAGGTCTCTATTTACCAGTCAATCTACGTTCCTATCCTCACATATGGGCATGAGCTGTGGGTCGTGACCGAAAGAACAAGATCTTGGATACAAGAGCCCGAAATGAGTTTCCTCTGCAGGGTGTCTGGGCCCTCCCTTAAAGATAGGGTGAGAAGCTCGGTCATCCAGCAGGGCTCAGTGTTGAGGCGCTACTCCTCCGCATTGAGAGGAGCCAGATGAGGTGGCTGGGGCATCTGATTCGAATGCCTCATGGACACCTCCCTGGTGAGGTGTTCCGGGCATGTCCCACCGGAAAGAGACACAGCGTGTCATCTTTTTCCATCTAAGCCCATCTCGTGTATCCTCCTCTCTAACACACACTGTCCTCATGTCCTCCCTCACAACATCTATCAACCTTTTCTTTGGTCTTCCTCTCGCTCTTTCGCCTAGCAGCTCCATCCGCAGCACCCTTCCACCAATATACTCACTCTCTCGCCTCTGGACATGTCCAACCATCGAAGTCTGCTCTCTCAAACTTTCTCTCCAAAACATCCAACTTTGTCTGTCCCTCTGATGAGCTCATTTCTAATCCTATTCAACCTGTTCACTCCAAGTGAGAACCACAGCATCTTCATTTCTGCTACCTCCAGTTATCCTTCCTGTTTTTTCTTCAGTGCCACCGTCTCTAATCCGTACATCATGGCCGGCCTCACCACTGTTTTATAAACTTTGCCCTTCGTCCTAGCGGAGACTCTTCTGTCGCATAAAACATCAGACACCTTCTGCCAACTGTTCCACCCTGGACCAGTTTCTTCACTTCTTTACCACACTCTCCATTGCTCTGTATTGTTGAACCCAACCATTTGAAGTCATCCACCTTTGCTATTTCTTCTACCTGGAGCTTCACTCTTCCTCCTCCACCCCTCTCATTCACGCACAGATATTCTGATTCACTTCGGCTAATCTTCACTACTCTCCTTTCCAGAGCGTGCCTCCATCTTTCTAATTGTTCCTTTGCCTGCTCCGTGCTTTCACTGCAGATCACATAATATACACATAATAGTCCAAGGGGATTCCAGTCTAACCTCATCTGTCATTCTATCCATTACTACCGCAAACAGGAAGGGGCTCAGGGTGGATCCCTGATGCAGTCCCATCTCCACCTTAAATTCTTCTGACATACCAACGGCACACCTCACCGCTGTTCTGCTGCCCATATATATCTATCTATCTATCCATCCATCCATCCATCCATCCATCCATTTTCTTCACCGTTTATCCTCTCGAGGGTCACGGGGAGTCACAGCTATCAACGGGCACGAGCGGGGGTAGACCCTGAACTGGCTGCCAGCCAATTGCAGGGCACATCGAGACAAATAGCCGCACTCACAATCACACCTAGGGGCAATTTAGAGTGTCCAATTAATGTTGCATGTTTTTGGAATGGGGGAGGAAACCGGAGTGCCCAGAGGAAACCCACGCATGCACGGGGAGAACATGTAAACTCCACACAGGCGGGTCTAGTATTGAACGTGGGACCTCAGAAGTGTGAAGCCAACGCTCTACCAGCTGAGCCACCTTGCCATCTCCCCTCATACATATCCTGTACTATTCTAACACATTTCTTTGCCACACCAGACCTGCGCATGCAGTACCACAGTTCCTCTCATGATACGCTGTCATAGGCTTTCTCGAGGTCTGCAAAGACATTATGTAGCTCCTTCTGACCTTCTCTGTACTTTTCCACGAGCATCCTCAAGGCAAATAATGTCACGACCCATCGGAACGGAAGTAGGACCCAAATGCAGGACTCAGAAGATGCAAGGTAGTTCGTGGAGAAACGTTTATAATTCAGTGGTTGCAGATCGGGCAAGCAGTCAGATGCAGCAGAAGTAGTTGGGACGTCTGGCGAAGAGAGCAGGTGAGCGGGCAGGCAGGAGTCGGTACACAGGAGAACGATCAAAGCAGGCAGAAGTGTCAAAGGAGTCAGGCTTACGCAGTCGGTCGGAGAACAGGTGGAGGTTGATACACACGGGTTGACGATCAGGGATACGGAAGTACTCGAACGGGGCATGAAGCTCAACGATCTGGCGCGGACCAGTCGTCTTCGGGGTCATATAAATACACAGGATAATCAGCACACATGAGGCGCAGGTGTGCGCCTCCCAATCAGCGCAACCGCGCGGGCACCCGCACAGCCCGGGCTGGAGCGGCAGGATCATGACAAATAATGCTTTTGTGGTACTCTTTCTAGGCATGAAACCATTCTGTTGCTCGCAGATACTTAGTCCCAACACACAGTTGTAGGGACTATGCATCTCTCTCCATCTTCCGCCGACTAAGTCGCTTTCCTTCTCTTTTTGTCTTTGACCTACATTACTTGAATTTCTACCTACGCCTTGCAGAATAACAGTGCCGGGGGTGGGCGTAGTTAGGCCGGGCCACGACCTTTCCGTTATGGGACTCATTTGATGAACGCTCATATGTGTTTTGGCAGAGTTTTACGCCAGATGCCCTTCCTGCCGCAACCCTCTGCATTTATCCGGGCTTGGAACCGGCCTACAGAAGGATCAGGAATTGTGCACCCCTTCGGGCTATAGATAAACAAAAACAAGCAATCAAATAAACAAAGTGAGCACATAAAATACACAATTCACACACTACCTGGTCTATGTTAAAGTCAGATAAAAGCAATCAAAAATACAAAGTCAACCAATAAAATACACAATTTACATACTACTTAATCTATGTTAAAGTCAGATAAAAGATATCAAATAAACACAGTCAGCACATCAGGTGCACAAATCACATACTACCTGTGTGAAAATATTATGGAAATGACGATTCAAAAGATATGTGGATGTAAGGGATTAGGTAAGGTTGTTAGCGTGCTAGGCTAACTTGGGCCGAGCAGCTTCAACGCGAACGATACGGTTCAGTTAAGTAAATTAAAAGTAATTAAACGAAAATGGTCTGAACCTAGGTGTACATGTTCCTTCCAGGTCACGGAGCGGACAGCCACAGCAGTACATCCTGCAGGAAAGGGGGACGTGATTCCACATCTCGTCTACACGACTCGCCAGATCCACCTCAGGCTCAGCAATCCCTCCACCCGATGACAACCGGAAAACCACGTCTTCTCCAGTGCCGACTGGTACCAGTTGATGAGATCATTTGACAAGTAAGCCGACTGTGCCCCAGCTTGACTCCTCCCAGAGGAAAAGGCCCTAAACCCGATGCACCACCCACTCAGGACGATGACACCACTGGCACCTATCTTTAATTTTGTTCATTTCAAGTGTCGGGGAAAGGGGGACTGAATTGTGTCTTATGCCCATACTTAGTCATGAGTGCATAACTTCCTCATGTCCTCAGTGGGGCTCTGTTCTGTAGCCAGATGTGTACTTGAGTGATATCTGCATCTCTGCATGTAGGCTAACCTTGCTGAACTGCATACTGGACACTAACCCATTGCCAGCGAGAACCGGTTGAGACAAAAACTCGTCTAAGCAGAAACCCCCGATGTCATGCCACAGGTTTGATACTGCTCATGGTCTGCCCTTCTGACAAGATAAAAGATGTGTGCTTTCTCTGTACCTTTGCACTTGTGATCTGCTCTCTACAGCAATTGTCTGTAACTCATAAGTGCCCGGAATATTCTTTAAGTAAAAAACTTTGAAGAAACTGTTCATCGTCTCCAGCCTTTATTTGGAAAACCAACATTCTCACTACCTGAAATTAAATGAACACGTGGAGGAAAAAAGCGTCCAACAGTTTCAATTTTTGTTTTACACCTACTCAGTCGCTAGTACAACCACAAACATCTCACTGTTGTGTGCCAGCAGCATCAGACGTTTAAATTTAGATTATTTCGTCAACAAGGTGTATGTAGATTTCTTGAGGCACATACCAGTCTATGTTTTGGGTGTGAAGTTCCATGTCAACTTGGTCAGGTCTCGCCGAATCCTGTACTTGTGTTGCGTTCGTCGACTCCGGTTTGAACATACTTGTATGGTTGAATTACAGCTGTTTTTCGAACATGGGAAGCATTAGAAAATTCCTCCTCTTCAGTTCCTATCTCTTCCACAGAGCATTCCATAAAAACTTCTTCACTGCAGTCTATGTCCTCGAGATCTCACTCGCAGCATATATGATTGTCTTCATAGGAAGCCATTGTGTTTAGTGGGGTGTTCTACATGTGATGTCACATGGAAGCAGCTTCAACAGAGCCTCCGTTTGAAACAGACATCGGAGGCATTCGGGTTCCAAAGAAAATGTGCACTTTGGCGTTAATTTATTTCATTTCTGTTGTGTTGAGAATTAAAAAAAAAAAAAATTGGGGTGAAATTTTATTTACATTTGTATGATAGACAAATAAAATAAATTTCCTCTGGATTAGTACTTTCAGAATTTTCATTGTTCAATGGAGTATTCAATCTTTGTCCCAATGTAAAAATTTCTGGACAATGTATACTGTACTTCAATGATTTTGAATAAAAAAAAAAAAGAAATACATTTGTGCTATGAATGGAATTGGAGGGGTTAAATTAAGTATTGAAATAATTTTGCTACCTCTAGTAATTTTAATTGGGCTGATTTGAATTGATTTAGGCCTATTAAATAATTTTTTACTTGAACTGTATTTCAAGGATATGCTTTTGACAAACTCAATTATATCGCATAATATGAAATTACTAAATTTAATTTGGACCAACTCAATTATATCACATCACATGGAGGTAGCAGGTTTGAGTTGGAGTCGCACAAATAAAATGGATGGAAAACCTGCCCAAAATGTTTGTTCATCGAATGAGTCATTTCTTTAGTGCATTGCAGTAATTTATAAAGGTAAAGGCACGTATAGTCTGCAATTATCCAAATTTTCATCTAACTCTAATTTTACCCATGCGTTAGAATTATTTTGTTACTTCCGATTCCGCAAATCCAATAACACACTCGCCTCCTTTACACAGTGTTTGTGTGTGTCTGTGAAATTGCCACTTTCCTCTAAATTCTTTCCCAACAACAGATGGCATCTCCATGCACTTCCTGTCTTCATGTTCCTGGTATCCTGCCTCCTCACACACTATTTGGTTTTAGGATATTCTTTTTATTATTTCCATCCTTGATTGGGAGTAATTACACTCAAGCAATTGTTTAAATAAAATAACCGAGATGCATGTTTTTACCTAGAGAGAAAAATCCACAATGGATAGTAAATCCCTCTCCCTGAAAGTAGTGAAAGAGTAAACAGATCCCTGCATACTAGGTAACGTGTACTGTAGTGCACTGTGCTGGGTTTCGCAATTTTTACTAATTTCATGGTTTTACTGCAATTCAAAATTTGTATCAACAACAAAATATGTTTCTAGGTTTTAAGTGTTTAACTAGGTAGCTACCGCCGTGGCGCTGCCGTGTCATACCAACACTGGATATACTGTCTATTGTCCATCCATCCATCCTTATCCTCAAAAAGGTCGTGGGAGTGCTGGAGCCTATGCCAGCTGTCAACGGGCAGGAGACAGGGTAGACCCTGAACTGGTTGCCAGACAATCGCAGGGCACATGGAGACAAACAGCCGCACTTGCAATCACACCCAGGGGCAATTTAGAGTGTCCAATTAATGTTGCATGATTTGGGGATGTGGGGGGAAATCTGGGTGCCTGGAGAAAACCCACGCAGTCATGGGGAGAACATGCAGACTCCACACAGGGGGATGGCGAGATTGAATCCTCGACCTCAGAACTGTGAGGCCAACGCTTGAGAGCTGCTCCTCCGTGCTGGCACTGTCTTTTGTATTTTACAATAATACTGAACTGTATTTATATTTTCATATGTAATTGTTCTGAGAAAACGCAGTCACCAAAATGCGTGAGATTGATCTGAATATTTCAATTTAATTTGATTCTCTTTATTTGTGGTAATTCACTTCCTCCTTGACCATTGCGCCATGATTTTGTGATTCAATGAAAAATAATATTGTTTGTGTGGCTATAATCTTTTGCAGTTCAGCTTGGTTTTCGCCCGAGAGCCTTTATGACTGTGGAACCATATACTGTAAATGTACCACCACCTCATCATATTTCATATGCAGCAGAAGAATTTTTTTTATATGCCCTATTTTTGTATTTGGTTTTTTGCCTTTTTTTTGGAGGGGGGGTCTTGAACAAACGTAGCAATTTATACTACATCCGCTTGTTTTCAGACAGTTGAAAATTGTTAAAACACTAAACACGTCAGCATATCTCATTTCTTATTTGAAAATGTTTGCAATTTCTCAATGTTATTCAAAGTGAAGACTTTTGAAATTTTGTTCCAGAATAACATTAAATAGGCACATGTAGTTGATTGACGTGGGCCATACCTGACCCCTGGGCCTTGAGTTTGACTCGTGTTAAAAATGTACTGCCTTTCATTTTTACTTCAAGCAATATTTGTGGACATAAAATACATTTCCATATTTGACTGAAATTACAAATAATATGTCAGTTTCTCCTAATATTCCCTTTTCTCTCTAGGCTCTATGTTATGCCATCAAGTCTGAAGTATGTGAATGTGTGTCAGTTCCTGCTCGGCGGGAAAGTCCTGACACAGGTTGTTTGGTCCGGAAAGGCAGCCAATCAGAGATGTTACACAGTGTTTGTGGGGATGTCAGAGGAATTTCACAAAGCCTTTCGCTGATCAAGGACTGAAACAACTTTTTTTTTTTTTAAACCAGTTCCAATATGCTTTACCAACATAAACTGCACTAATAACAGCCGTAATAGCTCAGAAGCAGTGGTTGAATAGTAAATACAGAATCAGAACAAAGCAGAAGCAGACCACGACCACTAGAGGAGCCCCAAGAGCAACGCAATTCAATGGAGCGTATAGAAGTACAGTATTTTTTTTTTGTTTGTTTAGAAGTATTGAGGAAGCACATAGTAACAAAACAGTTAGATGTATAGATTAAATAGTTAAGGTCTAATTATTCAACTTCACATTTATGTTCATTAACATTCAGATTTAAAAAATTGCACATTTTTTAGTTTTTAGACAAAATTGTTAAACTAGATTTTATAATTAAACCATCATTGTGTTATTAGCTTAGTCATTATTAGCTACTGTATTTGCTTGGCATTTTAAATTTTGGACATAAATTATAATGAGTATTTGAACACCCTGCAATATTGCAAGTTCTCCCACTTGGAAATCATGGAAGGGTCTGAAATTCGGGTTAGGGTTAGTCCACCTTTAAAAGTCCACCTCCACTCCCTGTATTATACTGAAACAGATGCACTCGTGTTGACGTCGTTAGCTGCATAACGACACTTGTCTACCCCATACAATCAGTAAGATTCAAACTTGCAACATGGCTAAGACCAAAGAGCTGTCCAAAGACACCAGTGACAAAATTGTACAACTTCACACGGCTGGAAAGGGCTACGGAGAAATTGCCAAGCAGCTTGGTGAAAAAAGGTCCACTGTTGGAGTAATCATTAGAAAATGGAAGAAGCTAAACATGACGGTCAATCTCAGTCAGAGTGGAGCCCCAAGCAAGATATCACCTCATGGGGTCTCAATTCTTCTTTTCCTTTCGGCTTGTCCCGTTAGGGGTCGCCACAGCGTGTCATCTTTTGCCATCTTAGCCTATCTCCTGCATCTTCCTCTCTAACCCCAACTGCCCTCATGTCTTCCCTCACCACATCCATAAACCTTCTCTTTGGTCTTCCTCTCGCTCTTTTGCCTGGGAGCGCCATCCTCAGCATCCTTCTACCAATATACTCACTCTCTCGCCTCTGAACATGTCCAAACCATCGAAGTCTGCTCTCTCGAATCTTGTCTCCAAAACATCCAGCTTTGACTGTCCCTCTAATGAGCTAATTTCTAATCCTATCCAACCTGGTCACTCCGAGCGAGAACCTCAACATCTTCATTTCTGCCACCTCCAGTTCAGCTTACTGTTGTTTCTTCAGTGCCACCGTCTCTAATCCGTACATCATGGCCGGCCTCACCACTGTTTTGTAAACTTTGCCCTTCATCCGAGCAGAGACTCTTCTGTCACATAACACACCAGACACCTTTCGCCAGCTGTTCCAACCTGCTTGGACCCGTTTCTTCACTTCCTGACCACACTCTCCATTGCTCTGTATTGTTGACCCCAAGTATTTGAAGTCGTCCACCCTCGCTATCTCTTCTCCCTGTAGCCTCACTCTCCCCCCTCTACTTTTCTCATTCACGCACATATATTCTGTTTTACTTCGGCTAATCTTCATTCCTCTCCTTTCCAGTGCATGTCTCCATCTTTCCAATTGTTCCTCTGCATGCTCCCTGCTTTCACTGCATATGACAATATCATCTGCGAACATCATGGTCCAAGGGGATTCCAGTCTAACCTCATCTGTCAGCCTATCCATTACCACTGCAAACAGGAAAGGGCTCAGAGCTGATCCCTGATGCAGTCCCACCTCCACCTTAAATTCCTCTGTCACACCTAAGGCACACCTCACCATTGTTCTGCTACCATCATACATGTCCTGTACTATTTTAACATACTTCTCTGCCACACCAGACTTACGCATGCAGTACCACAGTTCCTCTCTTGGTACTCTGTCATAGGCTTTCTCTAGATCCACAAAGACACAATGTAGCTCCTTCTGACCTTCTCTGTACTTTTCCACGAGCATCCTCAAGGCAAATAATGCATCTGTGGTACTCTTTCTAGGCATGAAACCATACTGTTGCTCGCAGATACTTACTTCTGTCCTGAGTCTAGCCTCCACTACTCTTTCCCATAACTTCATTGTGTGGCTCATCAACTTTATTCCTCTATAGTTCCCACAGGTCTGAACATCCCCTTTGTTCTTAAAAATGGGAACTAGAACACTTTTCCTCCATTCTTCAGGCATCTTTTCGCCCGCTAGTATTCTGTTGAATAAGTTGGTCAAAAACTCCACAGCCATCTCTCCAAATTGCTTCCATACCTCTACCGGTATGTCATCAGGACCAACTGCCTTTCCATTTTTCATCCTTTGTAGTGCCTTTCTGACTTCCCCCTTAGTAATCATTTCCACTCATTTTCTTCATTCATCAACTTCTCAAAGTATTCTTTCCATCTATTTAGTACACTACCGGGGTCTCAATGATTCTTAGAAAGGTGAGGAATCAGCCCAGGACTACACGACAGGACTTGGTCAATGACCTGCAAAGAGCTGGGACCACCATTTCCAAGGTGACTGTTGGTAATAAACTAGGACAGACGTCATGGTTTGAAATCACGCATGGCACGGAAGGTTCACCTGCTTAAACCAACACATGTCAAGGCACGACGTCTTAAGTTTGCGAATGGCCATTTGGATGAT
The DNA here is from genome assembly GCF_019802595.1 of Syngnathoides biaculeatus. Classification (NCBI taxonomy): domain Eukaryota; kingdom Metazoa; phylum Chordata; class Actinopteri; order Syngnathiformes; family Syngnathidae; genus Syngnathoides; species Syngnathoides biaculeatus. The sequence goes on from NC_084651.1 coordinate 23,468,398, forward strand.
ACAGAGGAGTCATGGGAGAAAGTTTTGTGGTCAGATGAGACCTAAATGGAACTTTTTGGTAAGAATTCCACTAACCTTGTTTGGAGGAAGACGAATGATGACTTCCATCCTACTGTGAAGCATAGGGGTGGTAGCATCATGCTTTTGGGGTGTTTTTCTGCACATGGGACAGGATGACTGCACTGTATTAAGGAGAGGATGACCAGGGCCATGTATTTTGAGATTTTGGGGAACAACCTCTTTGCCTCGGTCAGAGCATTGAAGATGGGTGGTGGGTGGGTCTTTCAACAGGACAATGACCTGAAACACACAGCCAGGAAAACCAAGGAGTGGCTCCATAAGAAGCATGTCAAGGGTCTGGCGTGGCCTTGGCAGTCTCCATACCTAAACCCAATAGAAAATCTTTGGAGGGGGCTGAAACTCCGTGTTTCTCAGCGACAGCCCAGAAACCTTTCTCATCTAGAGAAGATCTGTGTGGAGGAGTGGGCCAAAATCTCTCCTGCAGTGTGTGCAAACCTGGTGAACAACTACAGGAAACGTTTGACCTCTGTAATTCCAAACAAAGGCAACTGTACCAAATATTAACATTGGTTTTCTCAGGTGTTCAAATACTTATTTGAGCCATATCACATAAAGAAATCATTAAAAAAAATCATACATTGTGATCTTTTGATTTTTCTTTTTAGATTATCTGTCTCACAGTGGACATGCACCTACGATGAAAATTTCAGACCCCTTGATGATTTCTAAGTGGGAAAACTTGCAATATAGCAGGGTATTCAACTGCAGTCGGCTTTTGTAGTTTATTTTATATACTCATGAAAATGACTTAGGGTAGTGATTCACAAAATCCACACAAACACGGAGAGAACATGCAAATTCTGCACAGGAAGACTAGACCTAAAACTAGAAACCAGAAACTCTCAACTTTGACGCAGACATGCTAAAATCATCACATTTACTGAAAATTAACATGTCAAGATTCAAGACCAGTACAGTATACTACAATATGTAACCAGACGAAACAGTGGAAAACAAAACGACAATTAGCACAATACCATTTTGTTAAATGAAAGACAAAAACAATCCATGCTCCAAAAATATTGCAGATCATTTTATTTTGAATAAAAAAACAGACACATGAGATAACTGTTTATAAAGCGAAAATTAAAGTGAGACTTAATGCATGTAAAACTGATTTAATTAATAGAGGGGGGAGTAATAAACAATCTTGTGTGATATTAGTCGCATATTCTTTATTGTATTAATACTCAGATTTATTTAAAACAAAGCACATTTGTCAAGCTATCCTTAGTTATCCATCCATTATCTGGTTCAGTGAATAAACTAAGTATGACGTCACATGTACGTAACATACAACATGTGTTTGACATGAGCGGTCACTGTCCCAACATTTAGCTGAATTACTGAGGCAGAAAGCGCAAACAGGCTCACTCCCAGCTGCCGGGGGAGGGGGGACGCCGAGAGTGTAGGATGTTTACACTTTCTACAACTCAGAGGCCATTGCTTCTAAGTAAGAAGTCAACTTGTAATTTGCATCTAAAACAACAGGAACAAACACCCAGGAAGTTCTATCTGATTCAGTCCCGTTTTCATGCAACATGTAAATAGTTGAGATTTGAGTTGCGCAGTCGTCGGAATGAGCTGTTTCCTTGCTTCTATGAAGGAAGATGAGAACTGTTTAAAGAAATCCTGCAAGAAGCAGAGCACGTTGTGATGGATGTGGAGATAAGGTTGTTTGTAATAATGGCACACACACCTACTTCCTTCCATCCTTCCTTCCATGTCTGTGGTCCTGTGCTGTATCACACAGTGTGACGAATCAGAATCCAAACTTTCACCGCTTGTTTATTTGTTTCAGCTGTGTTCTTGCAGCGCAAGATGTCGAGGCTGCTTTCATATATTCTGAACAGACAATTGTCGCGGCATGCGATCACGTTTCTGCGCAACTGCTTGTTTGCCATTTTTGTTTTGGGATCACTTTTGCTTGCTTTATGAGTTTGAGTTTTGAGTTTGGCTCTAAAATAAAGCAGCAATCCCACACGGGATCCACAAGATGACCTAAAAGTGGGAAAAAAAAAAAAAGATTACGAATTAAGGTGAATAGCTGCATATTTGGGAGGAACCTAAACTTCTTTAGTTGAGTAATACTGACCTAAAAACTCACATCAAGCCAGTAACAGTGTTGCTTTGTTGCCATCCTCGAGATTCCTGATGCCAAGGAAATATGTTGAAGAGAGTTGAGTGTTTCATTAAGACAAAAGTTGTCTTTTTTCACCATCTTGTGCCATCTACAGGAAATTTTAAACCTTTTTAGGTGTGTGTAGGAATAATTGTCATCATAATTATCATACATCTGCTTCCAATAAAGAAATGCTTTGCTCTGCTTTAGATAACGTGGCAGCCTCCTAGCAGGAGATAGCAAGAACAAAAACATCTAATCATCACAACTGTTAGAACTGCTGCCTGTTAAAGAAATGATGACCACACATGCATTCAGCAATCTTCCACACATGCACACGCACATGAACAAACATGTACACTTTGTTTCCAACTGTTTTGCTTGTCGTCTCCTTTTTGTAACATCCATGTAAATAAGGGGTGTCTTAAAACTAAATAAATAGAGGTGCAGAGGAGAGGATAATCAGAGAGTGCAGTGGTGAATTGTACGAGACAGTTCTTCTCCTCTCTCCTCGCGAGACTTGAACTGGTGCCTTTGCTTCCTTTTTTGTCCTGTTTAATGAATGTCTGATTGGTGAACCTGACAGTGTGTCTGACAATTAATCTGTGATTTTCACACATTTGCAGGAGGGCTCAATCCCGATCTCCCACGTATTGTGGGTGTATATTCACAAGAAAGGAAAGTTTCCATTTTAAATTGTGTCAAAATACAACTCATAGTACTTGTCAAGAAGCTGGTCAAATTCCTGCTTTTCGAGTAATTTCTGTAATGAATGTATTACATTGTCACCGTCCTTTCTTTGCCATGTTGGGCAACATATTCCTCCAAGGGAATTCAGGGAATACAAAAGAAAAATTATTTTTTTTCCTCTCCTGCTTTGCAACATGTGAAACTTCTGACATGACAAGAAAAATGAATTTGTGCAATTGTCCGACATGCTAAAAATTACTTTATGGTTGGAAGAGAGATTAGTAGTAGACTGGAACCTCAATAGAACAAACTAATAAAGGTGGAGTGTTGTCCGACAGAGCTGATGGACTGCACCACAACACCAGTAAACAACAGCGGCCAGTTCTGGAATGAACAGAGTTTGTCAACAGGATTTTAAATGACAATTAGAAAACATTTTTGGACACATTGTTCTGTTCTCTGGTCTATTTTATTCAATATCCATTGTATTGGGGTCCATTTTATTGAGGTGCCACTGTGCAAGCTTTGGGCCGCATAAACCAGAAAATTGTTCCTGCTTTGACCTACAGAAAAACTGACATGCACCTCCAAAGTGAATAATCTGGAAAAAAAAATTGCATGTGAAATTATACTTTACTTGACCCTTCCCCGTGTTTTGGTCACATGAAGGACAACTGCAGTAGGTGCACATTTCACATGCCCAGTTATCCCAAGAATCAAGTTTATTACATATAAGTATAAGTTTCTGGTGTCGACTGATGGTACTAGCAGGCGGCTGCTGCAAACATCCGACTGAAAGCCCCAAGACCCAACACCAGCTTCCAGTCAAGGATGTTTACAGTAGCCCAGACTGCCAAACAGTCTGGTGAAGCAAATTTGGAAGGGCATCTTTATACAACAAACTTAGAACAATAACTGAGATCAAAACTAATGTGAGGAGCAGGTATTCCATGATTCTACTGGCTTGGCCAGCTCTTCCCTTTACACAGTCGATAGAGGCCTGGAAGACACAAGAGAGTTTACGATTAGTTGTCTTAATAAGCAGAGAGCAAAAAAGACTTAAAGCACCACATTAGATAACATTTTACATCTCGTTTTGAGGAACACCCTTCACATACACTTAATGAACAACAATAATGGCATTCTGAGTAATGACTTATACATTGTGAAAATGAAGAAATACATAGTACAATTGAGAAATTCTTCTATGCATTGAATGAGATGTATTAGGCAATATATATATTTTTTGCAATTTAACCATCTGTTAACCAAGCAGGGTTCCAGGTTATCTGAAATTGTACAACACTGGTCAATAATTGCAAATGCCAAGTCAGTAAACTTGAAAAGGGGCCCTAATGTACCATATGCAAAAATGCAACATGGGTCAACAGAGGGTTAAAACTCTATCCAGGTGTCTTAAAGGTGTATCTGTGGGATACCTTAGCCAAAATACCCCCAAGGACCAAGAATGATAGCACACTTTCCAAATCCTATGACTTTATAGTGACTATGACCGAGATAGCAATGCAACCCCCCACCAACAACTTTATAAAGTGGATTTCCCCAAGCTGCCCTGCTGTACAAGATGGCCACCGGGGGACGCCTGGCCTTTGTCAAATGGATCTTAAACTAATTAACAGTTTTCCTCAAAATCTGGATTACAGACATCAAAGACTCATTACCTTCTTTTGAAGGGACATACAGACTAAACGGACTCTCTCAACCACCTGGGAACGTTGCGAGAGCTAAGACACCTGCTACCATTTGAGAGTTACTGCAATCTGTGGACTTCCATTTGGGGTTTCTAGCTCTGAAGATAAATATCTGTTTTGACTTTTTATGAACTCTAACTCTGCAGAAATACTACATATGTATGCCTTGATGCCCATGTCATTGTGTCAGCTTTACATGTCCAGCTACAAGGCTGTCTAAGAACTGTTCGTCTTGAGTTGAAGCCAAATGAGGACAAACGTTGGAGTGAATAATAAGCAGTTGATCTGCCAAGACGAACGTTTACAACAACCTTTCTATGTGTTTGATCAATAGGTAAGAGTCCAAAGTTGGGAGTTAAGTTGGGCCATTCCTCAGTTGTCCGGGGTGTGTGATTGAGGTAATTGTCATCAGAACCATCTTTATTTTCTGAGCTGCTCTAGAACAACAAAAGTCAGTTAACAGTGAATACTTTTGAGACATAATACCCCAGTCACTGAGCACCAAATGGTTACCAGTAGAGTGGTAATGCAGGTACATTTTTTGGGGGGAGAATTGTGCAAAATGATACCTGAGTCCTCTCGCAATTGGAGCAGTTCAAAGTAGAACAAAGAGAACATTAATAGAATAATAGTCTAGTGTACTGACCATTATGCAAATGGACCGGAGACTTCAGGAAATGTATGCTGTTTAAAAGGGCTAGTAGTGCAATAATCTGGGACAATGTCAATAGTGCAAATTGTGCAGATACCTCTCAAGCACGAGTGGCCAGCATTGGTCAACAGCTGCTGATATGCAAATAGTGCGGAGTGGTGACACTACAACAGTGAGTGGACGAGTAATGTATAAATGGCCCGACAGAGATGTGACGACGATCTCATGACAAAATTAGCACCATATTACAATAAGTAAGTTTCTTTCGGCTTGTCCCTTTCGGGGTCGCCACAGCGTGTCATCTCAGATGAACGCAGATATATGTTTGGCACAATTTTTACGCCGGATGCCCTTCCTGACGCAACCCTTCTCAGGGAGTGGAGGCCCCAGTGGGATATGAACCCACAACCCCTGGTTTACCAAACCAGTGCTCTAACCACTGAGCTACGGGGCGTCTTAGCACCATATTACAATGGGATTGTAAATTAAAAGTTTAGGATGTGAAAGGGGGACTTTGTTCAAAATTCACATGTAAAATAAACCCTCCAATGTGAAATAATACTATTATTGTATATATTTTGGACATCAATTGAAAGAAAAAAATTTAAAATAAAGAACATTTTTGAAATCCAAGAAAATCTGAATATGTTCCATTTTAGCCCTAACCTTAATTCCATTCTGCTTGATCTAACAGCCGAATAGGAAAAAAAAAAAAATAAACGACAACGATGATCTTTTGTGTGTCTGTTTTCAAGTCACGGAAATGTTCCCCCCAATCCTACTCCCAAATGACTGGGCACTTGTACGCAACCCCCTTTTCCGCCTACGCCATTCATGGGTGGTTTTGTTCCCCAAAAAATTATACATATAAAAATAATAATCATACACTGGATTTCCAGCAAGTGGAATTGTGGACGATTGGTTAGCACATCTGCTTCACAGTTGTGGGGTTCAAATATTGATCCCGCATATGTGGAGTTTGCATGGTCTCCAGGCTTGTGTGGGTTTTCTTCAGGTACTCCTGTTTCAATCAACATCCCAAAAACATGCATGGTAGGTTGATTGAAGACTCTACATTGCCTGTGTGAGTGCACATGGTTTTGTAGATGTGTCCTGCCATTGGCTGGTGGATATTTCAGAGTGTACACAGCCTCTTGACCAAAAACAGCTGGGATAGGATCCAGTACGCCCACAACCCTAGTGAGGAAAAGGAGAAAATTGATGGTTGATGGCTGGATGGATTTCCAGCACCATGCCCGAGTACTAAGGCATAGCGTTGTTAAAAGACACACTGTAGATTGCCCTTTATGGATCCCTGCAAATTTTGTGAGTATCAGACAGGCGATGGACATCCAATGACATCCCTGCTCATCATTATTCTTATTCCAATCAGCTTGTCTATTATGGAGTAGCTCATCCCAGCCTTGCACAGGTGTTCCAAGAAAGCTTTCTGGTCTTGGCCATGATGAAGAGGTTGGAGTTTGACTAGCTGAGGGTGTGAACATATGTCTTTTATGAAGTTCAAACAGGTACCATTAATTCAGGCAACGTGTACAGGACAGAAAATCTTCTTAAGGATAAAGTTACAGCTCTTTGAAAGCCAGAAATCTTACTGGTTGGTAGGCATTTAAATATTGTTCACAAGAATATACAAATAAATTTAACAATCATACAATGTGATTTCCTGGATTTTCTCCCCCGCATTCTCTCTCACAGTTGAAGTGTACCAAAGATCAAAACAAAGGACCTCTCTCATCTTTTTCAGTGAGACAACTTGCAGTCGGTGGCTATCCAAATATTTTTTTCACCATAGAAAATGGCAAAAGACAAGCAAAATTAAAGGTTTCTACGAAGCCTCTCCTCTTCACATTGTTGTCCAGTAAGCATCTTGTCAGCATGTGACATTCCACAGTCTGAACTCCCATTCAAAACATGTTTACAATGTAAACACGTCTCAATTTCTGTTTAGCCATCAAGCACACTCCCACAGGTCAGCGCATGTGTGCACACACACACGCGCACACACACCCACACCCACACAGACACACCCACGCGCACCCACACACGCACACACACACGCACTAAGCAACCAATTACACTTTCACACGGAAATGAATGTGAACAACTCCTATTGTACCCTTTTTGACCTCCGCATTAACACACACACACATGCACACACAAGTTGCAGTTCAGTCTTTGTCCAGTTTAGTTCACACCCAATTTCACATTAGCAACAACGAATGCTTAAAGAGGGTCTGTTGTCTCTAAATACAAAGCAACTTTTATAAGAGATTATTAAACTGGAAATCCATTCAACTGGTCAACTTCAATTTTTTTCATGATTTCAAAAAAGTGCATGAGAAATGATTCAAATTGTCCCAGATAGAAAATGTTACCATCACAAAACCTTAATAAATGCTTTATAGAAGATTATCAATTTTATCTCTACTCAGTGTTACAAAATAAGTTTGTTGCTTTGATAATGTATTTCACAGCCGTAAAACGGTAAACAGTAGAAGCTATACAGTTATTGCGATGGTTTGGCAACCAGTTCAGGGTGTACACCTTCCCCTACCCAGAGTCAGCTGGAAAAGCCGCCAGTACACAGACACCCTTAGTGTGCCTAAGTGGTAGAGAACATGGATGATATGCAGTTAGCAGTACTGTATTACAAAAATTATTGCTTTCTGCAAACCTTTGATTTGGGGTGGTGCATAGGTCACGAAAAAGCCTCTTACATTTTGGTAAGGATTTGAAGAAAGGTACAGATAAAGGATATTTTTTTTCTACTTGATCCAGTAGTGTATCAAAGGCAGCATAGACCTTTCAGGAAAAAAAAAGGAAAATGTAGTACGTACAAGGGGTGTAAAAAACTCCCTTCACAAATTCTGCATAGATTGCATAGTTCCCCACTTTTTGTAAGATCTTCAAATGTTAACACGAGACAAATATAACCCAAGTGAACATATGATGCTGTTTTTAAAATTGTGCTTTATTTAGGTAATACTCAAAGTAACCAGGCTCTGGTTGAAAAAGTAATTGCCCCTTATCCATACAGTGCCGTGAAAATGTATATGCCCCCTCCTGATTTCAGTTTTTTTGCATATTCATCACACACTAAGGCTTAAAATCATCAAACCATTTTCAATACCACTCAGAGACATCCCAAGTAAATACAAAATGCAGTTTTCAAATGACAATTCAATTTATTAAGGCACAAAAAATTGCAAACCTTTCTGAAGCTCTGTGAAAAGGTAACTGCCCCTGTTAAATCACTAAGTTGCTGTGACTAACCACATATTTAGGAAAGGTGAATTCAATTTCACAAGTCACATCCAAACCTGATTACCATCAAACTTGAATCAAGAAATCACTTCAATAGAAAACGTGAAGTAGGATGCAAGATCTCAAGAACCAATTCATCATGCTACGATCCAAAGAAATTCAACAAGAAATGAGAAAAAAATGATTGAAACCAATCACTCTGGAAAAGGTTACAAAGCCATTTGCAAGGCTTTGGGGCTCCAGCGAACCACTCTCAGAGGCATTATCATTTCACATATATCACATTTCTTTGACGATCTTTCAATGTAAAATTTTGAGAAGGGCCCAATACTTTTTCACGGCACTGTATATCATCACACTGCACAAGAAGGCCTGCCAGAACACATTTACAGTAATTATAACTGCTTTTGTTTTACAATATGTCACATTCTGGGTCTAAGGGAAACTCAGAATCTAACATGATCTGATTCTTCCAGTCTTCCCACTCCCAAGAAAGGCCAGGGCTACCACATGGTTTACAATATTTATTAAAACTTGAGAGTGAGAAATATGCCAACGTAACTCAAAACAGAACTAAAGAAATCAACTTGTCTGTTCTTGAAACAAATATGAAAAATCAAAGACATTTTTCCCTCACTCCTATCCCAACAGAAGAGGGGATTAATAAAAATGATGTCTCCTTCCTACATATGGAATCGACAGAAAACCAATTGCTGCCCAAGTTGGAGGTGGAAGATCAGGAACCAGTCATATTGCAACCATCTGCTGGTTCCTCCGGTCCCTCCTTGAGCCAATCACCTGGTGGCATTCAAGCTACCGGCCAATCAGCTGTCCCCACCTGTTCACAATCAGGCCACACATATCCCTGCAGCCACATTCACACCCCCAAAGGGGAAGGGTCTCCCAAGAAAAAACAGTGGAAGCAATACAACATAAAACAACCAACCATGAATGTAACACATAGGATAGTCATGGACTGGCACATTTAAACACATACAAATTCGGTTTCTGTCACACAGGAAAATCTGAATTATTATGTCATTATTTCATGATTTATTTATTGTGAAAATATTTAGTTATAAACATAAGGCAATGGCCAAGACAACAGATTGCAAATGAAACTAGTCTTAATAGGCATACTTCATTCTGTTCCAATAAACTCAAACATGAACTACTTGCTATTCATCGTTTAATAAGAATATATATATAAACGTGATCTTTAAATACAGAACAATGCATGATAAAGAAACAGAAACACGTCTTAGTTCCTAAATATGCTTCACCACAGCCTGTATACAGCAGGGTTCATACTCAGTCTGACCAAAAAAAATTAAGGGCTTTTTTGGGCATTGTTGGGGGCTGACACGAAAAATTTAGTGCTGACACGGATAAAAATTAGGGCCGACACGAAAAATTTAGGGCCATCATGGGAAATCAAGAGTAAGGAAAAAAGACTCACCCAATGGTGTCATCAACCGTTCTTGGTTCATCAAATGTTCCAGTACCTCAGTACCTGTGACAGTGATCAACTGTCGCCCCTTGTGGTAGTTCTCATTGATATGACCATTGTCAACGTCTTCACATAACAGTATACAGAAAAACAGATTCTCACTACATTTGCAACTATATACAAAAATGACTTCGACTGATGTCTGTTTAAGCACCCCTACTCTAGCTTCTTGAGCCTACCCAGTGCCTCCTCTATTTGTTGCTGCAGAGGTGCCAAAGTGTCTCTCTTGTCCTTTGCTCTGCCTCTGAGTGCATTGGCCTCGGTGATAAACCTCAGATTCCTCTTTTCTTTTGCCTCCTCACACAGCCTGTCAGGCTTCTCAATAAGCATTGATATGTCAGTCTCTATTCTGGCTTTTTTGGCTTTAGGGCAGTAGAGATGAAAAGTGGGCAGTAGAGATGAAAAGTGGGCAGCGATGCCAAATGTAGCCAGTTACGAAGTCTTCCTTTCCCCACAGTGGTAGTTTTTAGCAATGTCACTGTCTGGGAACATGACTGCAAACACTTTCGAATTGTTTTCACAAGATTTGTAACTGTAATGGCTGCAAATCACTTTTAAAGTCCACACGATCTCTACTTTAACAAGTCTGTCTTCGTGTATTGAACTACGTTCATAAAGCCTGACTTCTGGCTGGACAACTGTAGGTGCACATTAGGGATCGCAACCGGTTACAAATAACCAGTTATAACCGGTTTTTCTAAAACCAAAACCGTAATCGGACTTTCGAAATCGGTTAAAAATTTCAATCATTTCTTCCGGTTCCGGTACTCCACATTGCGCTATTTTTTCAACATCATTTCCACTTTTTTCAAGTTTTGCTGTTAGAGTAAAGTTGGACTCAAAAGAACATTCAGTTAAATCAAAGAAACATCAAACATGGCATCGAGGAACCGCTCCAAAGTATGGGAGTAAACTCGTTTTATTGTCAGACATCAAAACACTACTCGCATAACGGGGGGAACTCTGTGAACTCGTCACTCCGGAAGAGCAACAACAAAAACAGTCCATGCGGAACCCCGTACCCCAACTCGAGGTTCCGCGGGTGAATTATGTAAACACCACTATGGTACTGTTTTTTTTGCTACAGCTGTTCGGTTAAAACCGGTTATGAAAGTAAGCGTTTTTTTGCGAACCCTAGTGCGTATGCACTGCTAGTACCACTGCCTGAAGTTGATGCTTCACTATCTTGATATTTTAGAAACAGATTCATACCAACGGAAGATGAGAGAGAGTCTTCACCAAATCAGCGTGTCTCCTGTTTTTCCGGTGCGACTCCAGCGCTTTGACGCCCATCTTTTCAAGCTGGTAACTCTGCTTGCACAGATTGCAGTAAAACATGTGCCGATCTTTTGGATCTCGACGAACCCATGTCCCAAACTCCTTACTTTCAACCCAAGCTTCTTGAAAAATGCACTTCCCCGTGATACAAGTTGGATCGATGAAATAACTACGCTAGTCATAACGAAGACGAAGTGAAATGCCTACACACGGAAACAAACAATGGAATATCGACAAGATGGCGACTAGTTGACAATTTCCGGCTGATTTGGACGCCAGACGGATCGCTATTTTTTTTTTAAATAAAAGATTAATTTATTTTTTAGGGAGAATTTTGGCGGTAGAGGTCCTCCCTTTGATTTTTTTTTAATTTAAGGCCTTTTTGGGGGCTTGACCGGTTTTTGCGGATTTTAAGGACTTTTAGGAGCCCCTAAATGCACCTTCGAAAATTTAGGGGTTTTTTAGGAACTTTTAGGGCCGCGTGCGAACCCTGTGTATATATTGTGGTTCAAAAATAAGTGTCTAATCAATGTCTGTCTGGCCCAAAACTGAGTCCGTGCTGCTTTCACATAGTGTGGGTAACGATTTAATGAAAATTAGCATTCCTCACAAATTGCTTTGAAATCATCAATGTATTTACCTTATTTATGCCACTGTTTGAGTCTGGCCATTTTCTATGAGCCAGTCTGCCTTCTGATGCAATAATAGAACCCAAAAATGATGTGGCTGATTCCGCATCCATTCACAGTACGTACAGTGGGAGGTTTTTAAAGACAACTCATTTAACATTATTATCTGCGAGAGCTGGGCTTCCACACCCTACGTCGGTAATATGTTTTTGACTGAACATGATCATACCCCTTGTGTCACGAGCTTTAAAAATATGAAAAATAAACACCATAAAATGAAATACAAGTTGCCTTTGCCCAAGGTTAAGAGGAAGGCCAGCACAGATCCTCTTAATTTCTACCATGCAGTCTTTCAGTTTGCTGATATTGATAGTATCGACCTACTGTCTCAATTGTGACTGCACAAACAAGTTGCCACATAGCTGTAGATGAGTCCCATTGTAATCAGCTGGCAAGCCTGACTACAGTTAATCTTTGGAATTTTTCTTATCTGGGGAAAGCTGTGCAGAATAAACTTGACGTGCAAGAAATTAACTGCAATTTTGGAATCAGATGGCCAACATTAATCAGCACAAAAATCCAAGATTTTTTATTTTTAAATTGGGATTACAGTGATTTATCCTACTCATCTAAATTTAGATATACATGTACTTTTTAATATTTTTATAAGACTATATTTTCCCTTTCATTTCATTCATCCTTTTCAATGTGAGTCAGCAGTGGATGAAGGCCATAGCGCCCCCTATCGAACAGCAGCCGCTGATTAGTATTTATCACGTTACATGAACAGCACCCATTTGAAGAAGCCTTTTAATGAAGTAGAAAGACTCAGCAAGTCTTTAGACAAGGGCTGTCCTGTCCCTCCCCTTGGAAAAAAAAAGTAGCACTCAACTTTTTGTCCCTGATTCTTTTAATGCTCTTAACTCCAAGCAGAGCTCTGTAAAAAGTTCTAATGGGTCCTTGACAATACAGTGGAAACATAATGCCTCAGGAATGCTATAGTACTGATTCAACAGTACATGCTTTTTTTTTTTTTTTTTTTTTTTTTAAGGCTAATTGCATGCAAAGAACAGCATGTACTCTGTATGTATGTGTTCAGATAGGCAGTTAGTTTCACATGCATAAGACTGACCATACTTCAGGATAAAACGTACTTTTGGCTCTCTATCTCAGGCAGGCACAGACACACACACACATATACACATAAACACACAGACTCTTGCCTCTTGGGGAAACAAAGCTAACTTTATCAGAACATTGGATTCCTGCATTCCGCAGATTCTTGGCAACCAACGACAGAAAGACAGACAGAGAAAGAGAGAGAGAGAGAGAGAGAGAGATGATCTGGTGGTATATGATAGGCCCAACGAGGAAGAAAGCATGGGTGCAAAAGGGGCAGGTGTAGAGACCTCTCTCATTTCGCAGTTTTGACAACTTTCAAAATAACATACAATACGATGTAATTGACTAGTGCTGTATACAAAGGCTTAAAAAGGTATTTAAACCTCAATATTTTTCGCACCAAAGTATATTTTCAAAGGTGGTATTAACATGAAAATTTGACCAGATGTTGGAACAACCCAAGTAATCCATACATCGAAGAAAAAGGAGAACAAATAAGACCGGAAATTATGTGTAATAATGTGAACTGACATGGGAAAATGTATTGCACACATGGAGAAAGGGAGGTGCAAAAAGGTACGGAAATCCAAGATGACACCTAAAATCTATAAACAGTTCAGCTCCTTGTCTGTGTAAATTGAGTATCAGCTGGTTCAGTCTTAGTTGTTGGGTGAAAAAAAAAAGGTCTCATTGCCAACGTATGAGGCAAGACATCTCATAATGGGTAAGAGCTGAGAGCTGTATGAAAACCATCACATCGTACAGAACATAACCATGGCATTGGTTACAGGCACATAGCTAAGCTTCTGAACGTTACAGCGATCACAGTTGGGGCCATAATACGCAAGTGGAAAGCCAATGATACCACCATAAATTAGCCTCTATCAGGTGGTCCTCAAGATTTTTGACAGAGGAGTGCAAAGAATAAGAAGAGTTGTCCAAGTGGCAAGGACCACCTGTGGAGAGCTTCAAGAAGACCTGTGATTAGCAGGTACTGTTGTTAGAAGGAAAACAGTGAGTAATGCACTCGCTGCCATAGCCTATATGCATGCTTATCATAAAAGACCCAATTGCTGAAAAAAAGCACGTCACATCTGATTTAACGTTTGCTGAACAACATTTGGACAAGCCAGTTAAATACTGGGAGAATGTAGTCTGGTCTGATGAGATCAAAACTAAACACTTTGGATTCCATAATATACACCACGTTTGGAGGAGTAATGACCAAAACCATACCAACAGTGAAGTTCAGAGTTGGGTACATCATTGTCTGTGCCTGCTTTTCGAAAAATGGTACTGCTAAATTTCATATAATTGAAGGATAAATGGGCAAATCTACCTTAAAAGGTCTAATCCAGAGGAAATATATTTTATTTGTCTATCATTCAAATGTAGCTATAATTTCATTAAAAAAATATTTAAACATTTTTCAACACAACAGAAATAAAATAAATAAATTATTTATTATTTATTTATTATTATTATTATTTTCTTTGTAATTCGAATGCTTCCGGTGTCTGTTTCATACCGAGGCTCTGTTGAAGCTGCTTCCGTGTGCCGTCACTCCAAGACAACCCCAGTACAGAAATGGCTTCTTATATAAACAATCACATACGCAAGTGGGATCTAGCTAACATAGACAGCAGTGATGAAGAAGTTTCTATGGAATGTGTAAATGCGACTGGCTTCTTATGCGTGGATAAGAGATCACACAAATTTCCGATGCAATGACTGTTTATTGAACTCCGAGGTCATGGAACACAGTGAGCGGCTACACATTGACTGCCGCAGCTAAATAACTAGAACATAGATAAGGGACCCAACCCATAACACCTAGGAGAGGTGTATGCCCCTACTCAGTATAGTGATAAACAACCAATAATCTACAGAATGCTCTGTGGAAGAGATAGGAGCTGAAGAGGAGAAATTTTCTTATTCTTCCCGTGTTCGAAAAACATCCCATGCAAGTGTAATTCAACCATATATGTTCAAACCGGAGTTGACCAATTTAACACAAGGTCTGGATTCGGCAAGACCTGACGAAGTTGACGTGGAACTTCGCACCTGAAACACAGACCGGTAGGTGCCTCAAGAAATCTACGTACACCTTGTTGACCAAATAATCTAATTCAAACACATATAACATCTGATGCTACTTGCACACAACAGTGAGTCATTTGTTGTTGTACTAGAGACTGAGTAGGCGAAGCGTAAAGCAAAAATCCAAATATTCGGCATTGTTCTGCATTTAAAGATCACGTTTATATTTACATGCATTTAGCCTGTATTTTAAATAATACACCTAATACTTGAGAGCGCGCACTGCTGTATTCGAATTTCAGGAAGACCTCAGCGTCAACAGTACACTTACTTTACACAGTATCCAAATTTCGTCACCTCCTAAACATCACATGGATACAGATATTAGCTGACATATAAATCTGTATCGGTATTGTACTTACATTTAAAACGAGGTAGATACTTGTCAATACTAAACAAATGAACACGTATGTACTTACTTGCTCCGGAAGCCAAGTGAACGCTGTACAGGGTTTTCAAAGCAGTCCTCCGTGAAATACTTGGAACATATTGTCACGACCCATCGGACCGGAGGTAGGACCCAAATGCAGGAGGACACGGGAGATGCAGAGGTAATTTGGGAAAAATGTTTATTATTCCAAGGTCGGGGATCGAGCAGGCAGTCAGGTGCAGAAGCGGTAATCAGGACGTCGGGCGTAGAGGGCAGGTCAGCGGGCAGGCAGGAGTCGGTACACGGGAGAATGATCAAAGCAGGCAGGAGTATCAAGGGAGTCAGGCTTACGGGGTAGGTTGGAGAACACGGGTTGGCAATCAGGGATACGGGAGTGCTGGAACAGGGCATGAACCTCAACGATCTGGCGGAGGACCAGTCATCATCGGGGTCCTGTATATACTGGGGATAATCAGCCCGCATGAGGCGCAGGTGTGTGCCTCCCAAATAGTGCGACCGCGCGGGCACCCGCACAGCCCGGGCTGGAGCGGCAGGATCATGACACAAATTACTGTCCACTTTAATTTGTAAGTCTAATGCTCCCGCTTTGTCTTCACAAACCCGGTCCATAACTTACCTATCCATTCATGTTTCGGTCATTCAAGTAAGTTGACTCCATCAGCGTTTGACGCAGAACAGCCGTATGCAACACACTTCCTTATTATAGTTTGCTAGCTTTTTCACTCTAAAACCAAAATGTTGTCTTGCTGTGACATCACATTCCGAGGCGTTACAGAACTTGCCGAATCTCAGTGACATTTTGGACAAAATCTTGAGACTGACTTTGACGCTAATTTATTTAATTTCTGTAGTGTTGAGAATTTTAAAAATATTTTTTTCAATGAAATTTTAGCTACATTTGTATGATAGACAAAATACATTTCCTCTGGATTAGACCTTTCACATTCTTGACAAAAATCTGCTGTCATCTACAAGGATGAAAATGAAATGAGGGTGGATATTTCAGCTGGATCATACTCCAAAAACTGACAAGAAAACTACTGGTTTCAAAGAGGGGAAAAAATACAACTACGCGAATGGCTCCGCCAATCACGTGACTTGAATCCAATAAAAAAATCAATGGAAAGAAATAAAACTTGAGGTACATAAGAAATTCCTAGCAACCTTCATGATTTTCAAGACTGTTTATGTGGAGTTATTGAGCCAAAATCAAACCAGAGCAATGCATGCAACTAGTTTCACCATACAGGAAGTGTCTTGAAACATATTGCAAACAAAGACTTTTGTACAAAGTATAAACTAAATACCAGCTAGTGTGTTCAACACTTTTCTCCTTGATCATTTCACATGATTCAAATCAAAATCAAAAGCCTTTATTGTTATATGACTTTGCGTACGAGATAATGAGCGCTACTATACAAGGTGTTTGAACCTATAAATACAGTCGAATAAAATATATGTGAGGTAAAGTGACAGGTAAAACAATTACAATCAAGACAAAGTTTTTTCTAAAAATAACCAAAACTAATTAGTATTATTGCCCATGTCCAGGTATTAGTAAGATTATGACGCATTTGTACGCTTTTATAAGTAAGAAAAGAAAGAAAAAAAAAGAGTGGAGTTGCAAAATATTTTCATTAGAGTCGTGAAGTTTAGGAACAGTGGTCTTAAATTCAAGGTGTTGATTGATGCCTCTAAGGAAAAGCTGTCTTTGAGTCTCTTTGTTCAGTTTTTTTGTGACTTGTAATGCCTGCCAGAGGCCGTTAAACGTTTGGTGACCAGGGTGGGAAGAGTCCTTAGCAATATTAGTAGCTCTCCTGTGGTACTGAAAGCTAGCAATGTCCTCTAGGGACAGCAGAGAGCAGCCAGTGTCAGGGGGATGGCCAAGCCACTACCCTGGGCGGTACCACCTCTAAAGACTGTCACGCTGCTGCTTTGCATTGGACACTAATTAGACCAGGCATTTAAATGTCTACTGACACGTAAAGCATGATTTTTAACATTTTTTAATAACAACAAAAACAAAGGCAGCTGGAATAGACCCATCCGTTTTTTTGCCACAAGTCATGACCTCGTCGTATATGGATTTTTCCATCTTCAGCCATGAAAATCCTCTTGAGGCATTTGTGTTGGAGAAGAACACAGAAGGGACGTTTTTTTGCAGTAGCGGGGTCGAGTGTTTATATTGGTTTATACGTACTGTACCGGCGAAAAATGACTTGTTTTTTTTCATTGTGTTAGCCAAAATGCCGGCTCGTTCTATTGCTGGATTTGGCTCGAACACTTGGGAGGATGGATTCACTCTTCACACTTTTCCAAAACACCTGGTTCGTTGTGAAAAATGGATTGCATAGGTGCAAAGGATGAGAGCTTTATGTGTGTATAGCGAGATTAAAAAATAGTTGTGGGGGACTAATTTGTCTTACAGTTTATAGCATATGTTACGTGTGAATTTAGAATATATTCCCCTTGGTCAAACCGGCAAAATATAACAAAGCACTTGTATTGCGTTTTAAGACAACTTAATCACACACACAATACAATACAACACAAAACTATAAAATAGAAGTACAAAGACAATTTAGTAGCATGTAACACAAGCTAACTAGCTAACGAGACGTTAGTCACCAAACTCGAAGAACTTTTCCGAAAGCAGCAATAATAAAAAGCTCCGTCCACATCCGACGTCATAATCCTTCTCTCAGAACGTAACAAAAGATCTTTGTCATAATAACTTCATAGAGTACGTAAGTCAGGGGTGTTTAATGTGTCGATGTCCACGAGCCGGCGTTGTTGTTGTCCACCTGCGCTGTTGTTGTTTGACACTATTTTACAGTGCGCGAGTACACAAGATTTTGTAGTGCTTCCCTTCGTTGCAGCGTGTCTGTGCCATTATAGCCAAGTCTTGTTTTTGTTCATGTTTTCAAGTTTTGCCTCATAGTCATCAGACATCGTTTCATGTTTTTGGACCTTGTCTCTTGCCTCGCGTTTTTGTGCCTCTGCCCATTTTGGACTGCTTACGTGTGTATGACCTTAGTCTGGAATAAAACCACACTTAACAACATGCCTTTGCCTGGGAGTCCTGCATTTGGGTCCAACCCCGTGCCTCGTGCCCATGACAGCCAGTGGGCGGTGTTGATCACCCTTTGTAGAGCTCTTCTGTCCACTGTTGTACACCCAGCATACGAACACTGTGATGAAGTATGTGAGGATGCACACCACGTTCAATCTGAAGAAAACCAGCAGCATCTTATCTTCCAGATTGTTCCTCCCAAGCACTGTTTGGAAGTGGGGCTGCTGCTGGTCCTTTTACACCACTGCTATGATATCAACAGTACAGGTGAGTTGGTCTGTGATGTGGACTCGCAGATATCTGAAGGAGTGGACCCTCTCTACACACTCCCTACAGGTGAACAGTGGGGCCAAGTTCATACCATGTTTCTGGAAGTCCAGGATGATTTTGTTTGTTTTTGTACTGTTTAGTGTGAGATTGTTTACCAAACACCACTTTGTTGCAAACTTACCTCTGTAGGCATATTCTTGACCATAGTGGTATCATCAACAAACTTGATGAATGAGTTGCTGGGATGAGTTGGTGTGCAGTCATGTATGTACAGAGAGTACAGGGGTACAGATGAGGATTCAGTGCACAACCTTGAGGGGTGCTCAAGGGTGCACCTAGTGCTGAGGCTTATGGAGGAAGAGGTATGGCCCAAATCTGACAGATTGTGGAGAGTTTGAAAAGTCCTTAATCTGGCACCAAATGGAAGGGGATAGTCTAAAGAGGGAGAGTTTGTGAACCATCATACCTGGGATGATGGTATTAAAAACTGAGATAAAGTTTATCAGGAGCATCCTCACGTAGTTCCTGTGGTGTTCCACGTAGCTCAGTGCAGTCTGAAGAAGTATTGCGATGGCGTCCTTGGTGGACCAGTTTTCTCAGTAAACAAACTGGTGAGGGTGGCGGGAGGGAGTCCCTAATGCAACCTGATTCTCAAAGCACTTCATAATCACAGGTGTACAGGTAAGTGCAACAGGCCAATCATTCAGGCTGTTAATGGCTGTTTTTTCGGGCACAGGGATGATTGTTGCACATTTCAAGGAGTCTCATTTCATATTCGTGAAGCATCAGTATGCTGCTGATTGGAGGTGGTTGGAATGAGACTGAACCTCATCTATCGTGGACAAAGAGTTTATTTCCTCTACCCGCGAGGCGTCCGTGTTGGCACACATTTAATTATTTTTAGTGTAGTTTGTGATGTGTTGTTGTCCCTCCCACATCTTTTTTGAGTTATTTTCTGTGGAGGACTCCTCAATGTTTCTTTTGTAGGCCACCTTTGATGCCTCTCTTGAAGTCAGCTCTGGCAGCGCTGTACATAGCCTTGTGGCCTGACCTGAAGGCGGGGTAATGGCATCTGAGGAGTACCTGAGTCTCCTGGGTCATCCGGGGTTTTTGACTCATATTAGTCAATTGACAGTTTTGGTGTCTACTCAGTTTTTGATATGAGAACAGTATTTGTGTATTCATGGAAGTTCTGGCGTTCAAATAATTCCCAAACAGTGCGTAAAAAACAGTCCTGTGGCTGAGGGAGAGAATTCTCAGGGCATTGGTTGATTTAACCCTAATCAGAATGACAAAAAAAGGTATGTAAACCTGGCTACTGTGTGGTTGGTCCACTGAAGACGAAACCTTCACCTGTTAATCAAAAATATATGTTGACTTTTGCTGAAGTCAATTACTGGCTGAATAATGAGTGCCACCAAGGTTATCCATAATAAACAGTGAACATTCTCATGGTTGTGTTAATTGTGGACTAACACACACCAACTCAAAGAGGCACGAACATTTTTAAACGACTTCTTCACAATGGAGTGAGCTCTTTAGCTCCTTAACTCGTTAGCTCGCAGGTTATCTTGTAATTTCGCAGCTGGGATTGTGAACACAACAAACAGTTACCCTTCCCTTAAGTGTGTCTGTTGTTTGAATCTACACACTGCATGTGGTGCAAAGCCGTGGAGTATTGGACGGTGCCAACACCGGCAAGAGTGTTCCATGAGCCCACGAATTGTGTGACCCACATGCCAGCTCACTAGAACAATGACCATTCATCGAATCCAGAAAAACTATCGTTCATTTTATTGCAGATATTGACTCATGAGCAGTCAGCTGTGCACAAAAGGTAAATAACGCACCAATTTGGCTTATAAAGTTTCTGCACATGATTTTAATATGTTTCTAATGCTCAGTGCATAATCAGCAATAATAGTATACGTAGTTGTAGTACATGCTAAGTCTTCTCTGTGATGCTTTGGCAGCCATTCCAGGTCAAAGACACGATTGTTGGAGGGATAAGCATTTTATGTTTGTGTATCCTTCTCCTAAATGTTTTTTCAAAACCATGCTGATTTGAAAGTTTGTTGCAGCAGCCACAGATGATATTTAGATGAAGACCAGACTACATGCTAGCCAATCTATGCATATTGATGGAAAGGGTTCACATACCTTTTCTTCCAACTGTATGTTTCCTTTTGTTTCGTGAGAATATGAAATACAAAATGAATGCCTTATCAACCACCCTTCATTCTGCACCATGCATGATGAACTGGCATTTTAAAGTTTGCCTTTCATGCAATTCAGGCCATGTACATTATTGCTATTGTGGCTTTGAATTGTTGTAGACGTTGCAAAATTGATGTTGCTCAATACTGTGATAACCTTCGTAAAATGATTGAAAACTTGGTAAAGACAAGGGGCTTTGCGTAACCATTACAAAACACACTGTAAGTGCAATACTGTTCCTGTCTTGCACATGTACCATTTTCTCGCCCAAGAAGTCTTTAGCTTTGACTGGATCTAACATATAGGTACCTTTTTGCAGTGTGGGAGGAAGCCCGACTAACATGAAAGAACCCCAGCAAACATTATGGCAGTATGGTATATTAAATTGTGCTAACTGTATAGAATCCACATTGATTATATATCTGCAAAGATTCCTGCTGTAGAGGTTACAGTGATTGTAAAGACAGTTTCTTCTCCAGGGGTAAGAATTTTCATGGAAAAAGGGTTCAAATCTGTCGGCTTTGTGTGTGACGTTGCTTGGAGTTACAATAACTTTCTCAGAGGTTATCACCCACGGTGATTGCCCAGGACACTAGTGGGGTCATATATCTGAAATGGCCCAAAAGTGCATTTTTGATATCAGACTGTCACACTGAAATAAAATCACTCAAATTGGAGGTCATGAGGCAAGCAAAAACAGCAAAGAGCATGTTATGTTTACTGTGAATAAAAGTGAACAGCTTATATTGAGTCATCGCCTAACCTCCCTGCTTATTCCTGAAACACATGGGGGAAGCCATAAGGGGGGCGAGGTTTTTTACAGAGGTGGTGTGGCCTATGATGAGTACACTTATAGAGGAATCTATCCTGTCATCCATTTTCTTAGCGGCTTATCCTCACAAGGGTAATGGGGAGTGCTGCAGCCTATCCCGGCTGTCAATGGGCAGGAGGCGGGGTACACCCTGGACTAGTTGCCAGCCAATCGCAGGGCACATAGAGACAAACAGCCGCATTCACAATCACACCGACGGGGCAACTTAGAGTGTACAATTAATGTTGCATGCATTTTGGATGTGGGGTAGGAGGGGGGGTGACCGGGGGGCCTGGAGAAAAGCCACACAAGCACGGGGAGAACATGCAAACTCCACACAGGCGGGGCTGGGATTGAACCTGGGACCTCAGAACTGTGAGGCTAATGCTTTTTAGCTGTTCCACTGTGCCGCAATTGTAGAGTAATACGTTGTACAATTGAACAGTATACATAATTATTACTTAATTATTATAAGTCTGCTAGAAACTGCACCCTGGAGTCATTAAGCGTAATGGCAATAAACACTGTTGGACCCTCACCCTGAGCTCTCAATTTATCTCCCGATTCTGGAGGGAGTTCTGCTCCCTTATTGGGGCCACGGCAAGTCTGACCTTGAACCAGCATCCGGAGTCCAACGGCCAGACCGAACAGGTTAACCAGGACTTGGAGACTGGACTTCGATGCCACAGCACCTGGAGCTTGCAGCTCTGCTGGGTGGAGTACGCTCACAACTCTCTTCCCTCAGCATCGACAGGTTTGGCCCCATTCCATGTTGTCCATGGCTACCCCTCTTTGCTCTTCCCATCTGTATGAGCTGAGTCCCCGGTGCCTTCCACATTGGCCATAGTGAAACGTTGCAAGCGGCCCCGGGAGCTGGCCACGAGGATGCTGCCGTGGAGGGGATGCACCTACAAGGCCGCGGAGGACCGCAAAAGGAGGAAGGGCTATAAAGTAGGCCAGCCCGTCTGGCTGTCAATGAAAGCCCTCCCACTCCGAATGGAGTCCGCAAGCTGGCTCCCAGGTTCGTTGGTCCGTTCCCCATCACTAAGGTGATTAACTCGGTTGTGTTTTCTTTGAAGCGCCCCAGAACAATGTGTGTCCACCCGACATTCCATGTGAGCCTGCTCAAGCTGGCTCGGTCATCCCCGTTTGTCCCTCCAGCCAATCCCCCTCCGCCCCCCTGCATGGTTGATGGTTGAGGCCTAGTTTACTCGGTGCGCCAGCTCCCCCCGCTGGGGGAGGGGTATCCAGTATCTGGTGGACTGGGAGGGCTATGGTCCTGAGGAACGTTCATGGATCCCGTCCCAGTTCTTGGTCGATCCCAAACTCATCAGGGACTTTCACGTCTCCCACCCTGAGGCGTCTGGGCCGTCTGAATCTGGCCGTTAAAGGGGTAGGGGAGGGTGGTACTGTCATGGTCCTGCTGGTCCCTGTCCTGGCTGTGCCGGTCCCTGACATAGCACATACCTGCAGCAATCAGTGAGGTGCACACCTGGGCCCCGTTACCCGTAATTAGAACAGTTACAAATAAGACTCCTTGTACGTTCTGCCCTTTTCCAGATCGTTGCCTCTTGCCTTGTTCCCGCACTCTTGTGATTCCGTTCCTGATTGCCTGTGTACCGACTCCTGCCTGCCCGCTGACCTGCCTCTTATGCCTTACATCCTTGTTACTGCTGCTCCCGTTGACTGCCTGCCTGATCCCCGACACTGGACTGAATAAAAACGTTTCCCAAACTGCCTCTACGTCTCCCGAGTCGTGCATTAGGGTCCAGTCCTGTGTTCTGGTCGTGTCATTTTTGAAGATTATTTTTTTTTATTAACCAGCAACCGCAGTGCTTTAGGTCAATACAAAATGTTAATAAACCTCACATTAGAATGTTTAAGAAAGTAAAAGTCCTGTTTAGTCAGTCAAAATGTCTTATTTGGCTAATTTTGACGAAGGCAAAGAAGCTGCTTATTAATAACACATACCTTTATATAGGGAGCTGGATCCCAAAGTGGAGAGTGCACGCAAGTGAATAAATGAAAAAAAACAATGATCGTGTCAAACATTCCACCCCTAGCATTTACAGAAGTAAATATGGGGCCGCTTGTAGGTCTCAGTACTGTGATAATTTCAAGCATTTGGTGCTTGATCAGTCCCTTATGTTCGGCATCTTCTTTTCAACAATGTTTTCTGCTACATCACCTCGTTTTGATTTTGAACCCCGTTTTCTCGAACAATTTGTTGCCTTTTGATGACGTACAGTGCCATGAAAAAAAAGCATTTGCTCACTCCTGATTTCTTTTTTATTTTTGCATACCACACTCAAAGGTTTCAAATCATCAAGCACATTTTAATATAACTTAGAGACAACCCAAGGAAATACAAAACACAGTTTTCAAAGGAGCATTCCAATGAACTGCCCATTTAAGGTCTCACCACAGCATCTCAATTGGATTTCAATCCGGACTGTGACATGGGCACTCCAAAACCTTAATTTAGATTTTTTTTTTTCCAAGCCATTCAGACATGGACCAACACACTGCTATCAAACCCTGTGCCATTTTTTCATCAGATGTAACGGGCCACAAAGCTTCCAAAAAGTTCACAGGATGTTTCTCCAAAAGTCTTGAAGATCATCCAGAAGTCTTTTTTTTTTGGGAGCGGGGGGCAAATGTGAGACAAGTCCTTGTATTCTTTGCTGACATTAGGGGTTTTCACTTGGGAACTTCCCATGGATGCCATTTTTGGGCAGTGTCTTTCTTATGGCAGAGTCATGAACAATGATCTTAACTGAGGCCAGTGAGGTCTGCAGGTCTTTAGATGTTGTTTGAGATTGTTTTGTGACCTCCTGGATGAGTAGTCGTCGCATTCTTGCAGTAATTTAGTTGGTCATCCATTCCTGGGAAGGTTTGCCACTGTTCCTAGTTTTCTCCATTTGTGAATGATGCCCCCGACAGTGGTTTGGTGGAGCCAGAATGCCTTGGAAATGGCTTTGCAATCTTTTCCAGACTCACTTTTTCCAAATTTGTTGTTAGTCCTAGTGACTTTGTGATTTCCCAAGGTGGGGCAATTACCTTTTCACAGAGGGTCAGAAAAGGCTTAAATTTTTTTTGTGTGCTTTAATAAATTGAATTCTCATGTGAAAACTGCATTTTGAATTTCCTTGGGTTGTCTCTGAGTGGTATTAAAATAAGTTTGATTATTTGAAAGCTTTGTGCGTGATTCTTCTTCTTTTTCTTTCGGCTTGTTCCGTTAGGGGTCACCACAGTGTGGCATCTTTTTCCATCCAAGCCTATCTCATGCATCCTCCTCTCTGACACCCACTGTACGCATGTCCACCCTCACAACATCCATCAACCTTTTCTTTGGGCTTCCTTTCGCTCTTTTGCCTGGCAGCTCCATCCTCAGCACCCTTCTACCAATATACTCACTCTCTTGCCTCTGAACATGTTCAAAACATCGAAGTCTGCTCTCTCGAACCTTGTCTCCAAAACATCCAACTTTGGCTGTCCCTATAATGAGCTCATTTCTAATCCTATTCAACCTGTTCACACCAAGCGAGAACCTCAGCATCTTCATTTCTGCTACCTCCAGTTCTGCTTCCTGTTGTTTCTTCAGTGCCACCGTCTCTAGTCCGTACATCATGGGCGACCTCATTACTGTTTTATAAACTTAGCCCTTCATCCTAGTGGAGACTCTTCTATCACATAGAACACCAGACACCTTCCACCAACTGTTCCATCCCGCTTGTACCTGTTTCTTCACTTCCTTACCACACTCACCATTGAAGTCATCCACCCTTGCTATCTCTTATCCCTGGAGCTTCACTCTTCCTCCTCCACCACTCTCATTCACGCACATATATTCTGTTTTACTTCGGCTAATCTTGATTCCTCTCCTTTCCAGTGCATACCTCCGTCTTTCTAATAGTTCCTCTGCCTGCTCCCTGCTTTCACTGCAGATTACATTATCATATGTGAACATTATGGTACAAGGGGAATTCAGTCTAACCTGGTCTGTCAGCCATATCAATTACTAGCGCAAACAGGAAGGGGCTCAGCGCAGATCCCTGATGCAGTCCCACTGCCACCTTAAATTCTTCTGACACACCTACAGCACATCTCACCGTTGTTCTGCTGCCCTCATTCATGTCCTGTACTATTCTAACATATTTCTCCACCACAGCAGACTTGCGCATTCAGTACCACAGTTCTTCTCTTGGTACTTTAGGTCTACAAAAACACAATGTAGTTTCTTCTGACCTTCTCTGTACATTTCCACGAGCATCCTCAAGGCAAATAATGCATCTGTGGTACTCGTTCTAGGCATATAACCATACTGTTGCTCACAGATACTTACTTCTGTCCTGAGTCTAGCCTCCACTACTCTTTCCCATCACTTCATTGTGTGGCTCATCATCTTTATTCCTCTGGAGTTTCCGCAGTTCTGAACATCGCCTTTGTTCTTAAAAATGGGGACGAGCACACTTTTCCTCCATTCTTCTGGGATCCCCTCTCCCGCTAGTATTCTAATGAATAAGTTGGTCAAAAACTCCACAGCCACCTCACCAAATTGCTTCCATACCTCCACTGGTATGTCATTGGGACCAACTGTCTTTCTTTTCTTTTCAGCGCCTTTCTAACTCCCCCCTTACTAATCATTGCCACTTCTCGGTCATTCACGCTTGCCTATTCTACTCTACCTTATCTCCCATTTTCTTCAATCATTAACTTCTCAAAGTACTCTTTCCATCTCATTTTGTGTGTGATAGATATTAAAAAAATAAGCAAAAAAACTGAAATAAGAAAGGGGTGAAAACTTTTTCACAGCATTGTACTGGCTGGATGAACGCGACTCGAGCGTCTGGACTACGGGTGCATTTGGATACACATAAGATTTTTTTTTCCAAATGTGAAAGAGGTGTGAGATCGGATGTGGAAAAATAGATTTGTAATGTTCAAACTAACATGAAAAAAAATCTGACACAACATACGGGTGAAAAAAAATGGGAATTGACCTGCAGCATGAACACAGCCAAAGGTGACGTTTTTTAAATTTTAATTTTTAAAAATAATATAATTGCAAAATCAGATGACACCATTTAAACACTATCTCTGATGCAGAAACGTGGCCATAACCAGACATGTTTATCCGACCACCTATCTGTCAGAAACGCAAACCCTCGAATGTCAAATAAGACGCGACACTAGTTTCTCTTACATACAGTTGTTACACCTCAGTTCAGTCTGAACAGCACGGAGATGTAAAGAAACTGTTCAAACAAGATGAACTAAATGACGGTGGACCCACTACATGCTATTCTATAAAAGAGACCCGTCTCCGTCTTTTATGACAGATGCGACCCCCAGGACCTGGTGAATCCAATGTTTCTATGCTAATGTTGAAAATGACCACAGGAATAATAAGCTTGCAGAGATCTGTCATTTCTTTCGTCCACCTGTCTTAAGACGACATCAACACAATGAGGGTCAGCTTTATAGTTGAACGCGATTAGAGGGGCGGTTAGCACGTGAACTCAAGCTATGTCGTGTGACCAGAAAAGGGCCACTTTGAAGTCTCTAAACTTTTTTTTTTCCAGTCAGTCACTTAAAAGACTGGAGTATAATGACTTACTATGTTGCCTGATTTGTGATTGACATTCATCTTAACAGCAGTCCCACAGTCACAAAATGGTTAACTAAAGTATTTGGAGATCCTGTTAACAAACAATCCCATCCTGTAAAATACTTTCACCAAATGTTTTTGGTGATGAAGATAGATAATGCAACACAAAACATTTTTTTCAATGAAAATAGAAGGTCTTCCTCTTTCAATGCACTCCCTGTTAACAAACAATCCCATCCTGTAAAATACTTTCACCAAATGTTTTTGGTGATGAAGATAGATAATGCAACACAAAACATTTTTTTCAATGAAAATAGAAGGTCTTCCTCTTTCAATGCACTCCACAAGATTGGAGAACACGATAAAAAGAAAGCAAGATTCTGGAATAGTGTTTCTTTGTTTAACACGGGGGTTTCCTTCCAAAAAATACCTGCGTTAGGTGAAATCCGTGTAGGCGAAGTTGATTTTTTTTTAAATGTTTTTTCATCCATTATATATTTATTTGTTTTTTTTTTCATTTGTTTTTTAGTTTACAGGTTTTGTTTTGTTTTGTTTTTTCTATTACAGTACCATATTTTCCACACTGGTTAATATTCCGCGCCCACTCTGTACAACGTCCTCACCCATACACGAGCCGCGCCAGACCATCTGCTACAGATATACTATATCCCAGACTCACTGGTATATTGTAAAAGTTTGATATTTACACAGAAAGACTTTGTAAATGTTTCTTTACATACCTTTTTTCCAAACAGTGACTGTCACATAGTAAAAGAGCTAAAACATAACAGATAAGTCATTTTTATCCATCCTACTGTTCATTGAAACCACTAAAGTGTCGGGTTGAACTGCCTCAGAATCTCTCACGTTATTTCAGTCTCCCAGTCGCTCTCAGTGTCATTTTCATCTCAAGTTACTGCTGAAGTTGTGCTGTTTCCTCACGTAGCAGTGGTCTTTTAATCCTTTAGTGATAGAAGATTTTTTTCATGCTGCTCCACACCTTTAAAATGCACCAGAAGAGCTTTGCAGCCACTCTTTGTGAAAGATTGTTAAATTAATTCAATTAAAAATATATATTTTGCATTTATGAGTGTCGCGCAGCATCCTCCTTTCAGGGCACCAAAAACTAGCACCTTCTTTTTCATTGTCATCTCTTCTTCTATGCCGGCTGTAAGTAAATTCACCTCCACATTTGAAGCTTCGGGGCATGACCAAGCCCGAGTGCATTGTCGGGAATGGCCAAGCTTGAACCATTTCATTCAAACAAGTTTTTAATTTACTTTCAAACTCAGCTGTTAGTGAAAAACATCATGCGGGGTTCACAGCACCCGAAAAAAGGTAGCGGCTCGTTGTCCGGAAAATACATGATCTGTTTTTATTTACAGTGTGTTTTTTGTTTACAGTATGTTTTTTCATCTATAGCGTGTTTTTTTTCATTTATTTTATATGGTTTAAGGCTGTGAAACCTCTAATCTCACACTTTATAAACTTTCCTCAAAAAGGCATTAACATTTTCTCACATATCTCATCTCGTTTAAACACTCTCAAAGTTCAAACATTCATAGATTAAAAAAAAGCCTACACGACTGCATTCTAGAATGAAACCAAAGATCAAAACCTGTTTGAGGTTTAAACATTTATTTGAGAAATAAATATATAAACCTCCCTCCATCTATTTCCCTCCATCCAGGACCAGGTATAAGGGTTTTCCGATAAATAGAAAAACAGTTTTTAAAAATAACAAATTTAACTTTAATGATCAATCTATGAGGTTGGTCAAGGAAGAAACTATGACTACCGACTCGGGAGTATTTTAAAGTTCCTCTGCCTGCCCGGCGCGGCAGCTCTTCTGTAACGTCTTTACATTTTTGCAAGTGAAAAACATAGCTGTGTCGTTGTTGGCGCTCTTTTATCTTCTGAGTGAGAATATTCTTAGAAACAGACTTGTCACCTTTGATTATGTTTGAGAACTGAAGCCACGACGCATTGTGCCAGTGTGCCGAAAAGACGCGGGGTCCGCCGGACGCCCCCGCGGTGTGTACAAAAACTTGATCATTTTCCAACCGTGGCCAAGAAGAAACTTCAGCAGACTCCACTTAGGTTGGGTGTGCTCATCTGGCAGCGGGGTATGGGGACCGCTGCGGAAGCTTGTATAAAGCCACAATGCATTGTGCAAATGCTCTGAAATGCTGCAGGGCCCGCCGACCAGCCCCGCAATGGTACTTCGGGACAGTCCCTTAGCCAATTGGGGCGCAGAACACTATGTGGGGGTTTCCTTTAGCAAATCAGGATACAGAAGATAATCCGCATTCATATGCTGTTTGAAAAAAATAAAATAAATAAAAAGCTTGCTACACTCTTAAAAAAAAAAAAAAAAAATCACAATAAAAGTCTGTGTAATAGTGATGCCGCATAAAGTGAACTGCGTTGCACCGAGGGAATATTGTAATTTTAAAGGGTTTTGAATATCTTATTATTTTCACAAAACTACAATTACATCTTTGGAAGTACCACCCTATCATATATAGATTACATACAAACAACTGGACACTGTTTCTCATAAGGTATGCTATGACAACAAAAATACGACCGAACACCAACACACCCTACTACTTTTCTTTATAACTAAAATGAAATTGTGGTAACTTGGCTACTTGGATTCTTGTATAGTCATGCAGGGCCTCCATTCTACTGGTTATAGGTCAGTTCCACAATTAAGCCTGTCAGAATGTAAGTGCATTATGAGTCCCCATACATTTGTACTTATCCATAAAAATTTAAAAACTTAAGCACACACAAAATGACAGCGTTTTCTGAATGAATTATTTACCAAGTTACTCAATGTGCTTTCCACTAAGAGTGGGTTAATATATTGGTAATACGTAACTACACGTAAGGACACTTCCCAAAGTAACCTTGACGTAAATAACAGCTGCGGTCCAAATCTACAACATAAAGATTCTGCAAACAGCCTTGACCTTTATTTCTTAAAAGTTTCCAATTTTTATCAGTGAGAAGCCTCCTTCCCTTCTTCCTTTCCTTACATCAGTTCTTGTCAGAAATTTAATAGACCTCCAAAGAGTCCAAACAGTATCCTGAAAACTAACAGAGCTGGTGGGCCGTATAACCAGAACTTCGATTATTAACACTGTTGACTCCTAATGGATTACCGGGTACAAAGCAAGTTAATGTTCCTTGACACTCTTTGGATACCTTGCAGAAAAAAGTTCTTTGGTCTCCCTGAAGATTTAATATTATAAAGGGAGGTTAGAATAGTAGCCAGCAATTTTTTCATTTTGTTTCATGCACTCAAATACTAGCTTTTTTGTTTTCAAGGGTGTAGCACTGCATCATGCCTGTCATTACTATTTCAAGACATTTTTTACCAGCGTTTAAAGTAAAAGTTACTAACATCCACTGACAATATGCTGTGTGACTTATTTTCCTAACCCTATACTACATACAGTGAATAAAATATGTCTTAAAAATATGTAGATGGGTTTCTTCATTCCATTTTTTCTTTTATACTGTATCCCTCAACTTGCCTCCATTGTACACTATCTAGCAGTACATATTTGTAAAATTTTTAGGCTGTGAATAATGCAACCGAAATAGAATTCACCTCTGCACCCTTTTTCCTTCTCCCTGGCAAATAACACATTCTGGGATGGGCTGAGAATTCAGGAAGTGACTCTTGCCATCTCTATGGCAACACAGAGGTCAACCCAGCAAAGCCGGAGACCCCTCCTCAAACACAGAGCACAGAGGCCCAGAGCTCCGGATCAACACAAACGCAGCTCCCGCACTCTCACACATATAACCAAACTGTAATAAACTGCACCAAAGAAGTACAGTACCTGTGACAGTAACAGTATACCACATGAAAATTAAAAGGTTCTGCGCCAACAGAACTGCAGTTATGATGGTTATTAATTGTGTTGTTCTACTGAAAAAATTCTGACAATGTGTAACTGTTTCAGGTATATAGATCATTAGTTCTCTTGTTGGAATTACACTTAGCTACTCTCACTGCTTCTTCCAAACTCTTAGAGAGCTGGGAACCAAAGCAGTCATCGTCCCAAGGGAGGAAAGAGAAGAGACATTAATAGGCACCACTCTGAGGACAAGGTTTACTTCTTTGGTACTTTTAACATGCAGAACCCATAGTGATCTTTTGGATAAAGTCCCCATTGAGCAATCAAAAGCCAAAGAAGCCTGAAGAGATGCAAAATCCACCCACCAATTCATTCTGTACCGATCAAGAGTGGTAAACAACTAGAATTTTTTAAAAACAACAACAAAGACATTACAGTTGTCCTTTGCGCATAATGTAAAATATAGTTCGATCCGAACTTCCCTGCCATTAAAAGGAAACCGAGGAGAACCGTCTTGGAATATGATGGGAAAAAACATTTAGAAACTAGTGGGATTAGTAATTTACAGGACAGCAAAAATTAAATAGACACATAAGGCATGTACTACACTCGAGAAGTCAGAAGTCAGTATCATCAAACGTTGCTTGAAATATTAAAAGTACGGAAAATAGTCGCGAACTCACCAAGTACTTCAACACCGTTGTTGAGTTGGGACAGAGGAACAGCTTTGTTTATAGGGATGTTATAGCAGTTTCCGTTCCTTGAAAAGGTTATTTGAAATGAGTATGATTGTCAAGATGCCTTAGACGCTCTAAAGCAAACTTCGGTCTTCTTTAAAAGCAGTCGGTCACTTGTCCTTCCCGACTCCATCGCCCAAAGATGAACTAAGTGTTCATCGTTGCGTTTCGAAAAGCTGGATTCTCCGGAAGACTTTGAATCGATGCATACATCACGTCTTACTCAAAGGCAACTTCTTCTCGGAAAGTCTGTCATCCAAATTCCCAAAATAATTTTGTTGCTGCAAGATTGTACGGCGTCCTGCCCCCTCCTTCGTACCGACCAGCGTACAATTATTAGCATGTTAGCTTCAAAGCTATTCAACTTCCGGCTGGCATGGTTTTCGTCAAAATAAGAACTCTTTTTTTTTTCATTTTTAGCCATCCATCCATTTTTGTCCAGCTTGTTGTACTATGACCTGTGGCAATCAATGGAAGTTGATTCCATTAACTACATTTAATGTTTATAAACAGCACTTCAAATGTACAGTAATTCAGACTGAAAAAACGTTAATACACTTTTATTTTTAAATCAATGTTTCGAATGGAAAAGGATGGAATGGGAAATGGGAAAGAGTAGTGGAGGCTAGACTCAGGACAGAAGTAAGTATCTGCAAGCAACAGTATGGTTTCATGCCTAGAAAGAGTACCACAGATGCATTATTTGGCTTGAGGATGCTAGTGGAAAAGTACAGAGAAGGTCAGAAGGAGCTACATTGTGTCTTTGTGGATCTAGAGAAAGCCTATGACAGAGTACCAAGAGAGGAACTGTGGTACTGCATGCGTAAGTCTGGTGTGGCAGAGAAGTATGTTAAAATAGTACAGGACATGTATGATGGCAGCAGAACAATGGTGAGGTGTGCCTTAGGTGTGACAGAAGAATTTAAGGTGGAGGTGGGACTGCACCAGGGATCAGCTCTGAGCCCCTTCCTGTTTGCAGTGGTAATGGATAGGCTGACAGATGCGGTTAGACTGGAATCCCCTTGGACCATGATGTTCGCAGATGATATTGTGATATGCAGTGAAAGCAGGGAGCATGCAGAGGAACAATTAGAAGGATGGAGACATGCATTGGAAAGGAGAGAAATGAAGATTAGCCGAAGTAAAACAGAATATATATGTGTGACTGAGAGAGGTGGAAGGGGAAGAGTGAGGCTACAGGGAGAAGAGATAGCGAGGATGGAGGACTTCAAATAATTAGGGTCAACAATCCAGAGTAATGGTGAGTGTGGTAAGGAAGTGAAGAAACGGGTCCAAGCAGGTTGGTACAGCTGGTGGAAGGTGTCTGGTGTGTTATGTGACAGAAGAGTCTCAGCGAGGATGAAGGGCATAGTTTACAAAACAGTGGTGAGGCCGGCCATGATGTACGGATTAGAGACGGTGGCACTGAAGAAACAACAGAAAGCAGAACTGGAGGTAGAAGAAATGAAGATGTTGAGGTTCTCGCTCAAAGTGAGCAGGTTGGATAGGATTAGAAATGATCTTATTAGAGGGACAGCCAAAGTTGGATGTTTTGGAGACAAGATTCGAGAGAGCAGACTTCGATGGTTTGGACATGTTCAGAGGCGAGAGAGTGAGTATATTGGTGGAAGGGTGCTGAGGATGGAGCTGCCAGGCAAAAGAGCGAGAGGAAGACCAAGGAGAAGGTTTATGGATGTGGTGAGGGAAGACATGAGGGCAGTTGGGGTTAGAGAGGAAGATGCAGGAGATAGGCTAAGATGGAAAAAGATGACACGCTGTGGCGACCCCTAACGGGACAAGCTGAAAGGAAAAGAAGAAGAATGTTTCGAATGGTCATTCATAAAGCTAAGACTACTTCCTTCAGGGCTGTCTCACACAGTAAACTCAGTAGCAAAAACCCTGTAATCTAACAACAATTTCAAATGTTAACCCCCATTATTACATTCTTCATGCAATTATTGCATTGTTTAGACACAAAATGAATCCAGATTCAAATGAAAATACTCTTGTCAGAATAATTTCACAAAGAAGTGTTCTGCAGTTTCCTGAAGACTGTAAATCACTGATGTCTAACTGATGATCATATACCATAAATGATAACATTAAAATATTATAGGCCTTTTTGTGTTACAAAACTTGACATATAGTTGAAAAACCCATCCTTGATTTCTGATTCCAAATCTAGTTCATAAATTAATGTAAATGAGAACAGGCAATTTAACATTTTTATGGTTTCACAGTCATAACGGCCCTCTGACGGAAACCTTGACTATGATGTGGCCAGCAACAAAAATGTGTTTGACACCCCTGCTTTAAATGTTGTAACTATCCATCCATCCATTCATTTTCCATACTTATGCTTACTCGGGTTGTGTGCTGACTGGGCCACCTTGAACTGGTCACCAGACAGTTGAAGAGCGCATATGAGCAAACAACCTTTCAAATTCACATTGACAGGCAATTTAAAGTCTCCAGTCAACCTCCCAGGCATGTTTTTGGCATGTGGAAAACAGGAGCACCCGGAGAAAACCTCCGTAGACATGTGGAGAACATGGAAAGTCCACATAGGAAAGGCTGGTTTGAACCTGCAACCTCACATCTGTGAGACACAAGTGCCAATGTCATTCACCGTGCCACATGCTGTGACTAAACCAACATAATTTCAGGACATTTTACGAGATATACTTGAGTTACCATCTTGTAAAACAAGTACGATATTGCGTGTTGGCTTAGAGTACTCATAACTAAAAAGCCATAAAATAATTTGTCATGTTGTTACTATCCCAGACCAGTGTAAAATAATGTTTAATAGCCTGATCAGAAGTTTTTCAAACCTTAGCATTCACTTTTAAATGAATAAATTGACAGGCCTTTTTGATATTATATATATATATAATTTTTTTTTCATTTGGAATAGTTTCCAGTTAATGCCATGACAAGTGTGTGATCATTTCCTGTACTGTATGTGGAAAAATTAATAGGATATTGTTTGGAGGTCACCGGTAGAGTGTATATCAACTCACACCCACATCTCACTGGTGCTTTCAGTGTAAACACTTCAGACATTCAGCCACTGGTTTACTGTATTTGATTTGTTTTTAGGCTTACAGTTGATACGCAAAACATAAAATAAATAATAGAAAGAAGAGGGCTGTGGAAAAACCCAACAGTAGCATACGGGCCTAGTTACTAAGCTTATTGTGTTAACGTCGACAAGCATTCCCCCTCAGCTTTTCATCCTTTAGTGTTCTTGTTCAGCATTATTAGTGGGTTTAATAGTGCAAAGTGGTACATACAGGACTGCATTGAATGGCCATTTCTTGTCTTTTGGAAAACATGGTAGGTAGAGCCAATATATATAATATTAGCTTGGTATTACTCGTATAGTTCGTATTTTTTCAAAATACAGGAAAATTTGTGATTTGAGATCACCACAATGTTTCCCACAGACACCTTCTGGATTTTGATATGCAATCTTGAAAGCACAACAGCAGTAGGAAAGTTTGTAAATTACAAACCTGAATTCCATTGAAGTTGGGACATTGTCCATCCAGCCATCATCTAAGCCACTTATCCCCACAAGGGTTACAGGAGTGCTATAGCCTATCGCAGCTATCTATGGGTAGGAGGCAGGGTACACCCTCAACTGGTCGCCAGTCAATCACAGGTCACATAGAAACAATCAGTTGCACTCACAATCACACTCAAGGCCAATTTAGTCTTCAATGAATCCAGGTTTTTGGGATGTGGGAGGAAAACGCAGTGCCCGGAGAAAACCCACATAGAGAAGAACATGCAAAGTCCACACAGGTGGGGCCAGTATATGAACCTCAGTCCTCAGAGTTGTAAGGTAAGTGCTCCAACTAGTTTGCCACCGTGCCACCCAGTTGGGGCATTGTGTAAAATGTAAATAAAAACAGAATACAAGGATTTTCTAATCCTTTTCAACCTATATTCTTTTGAATACCCTATGAAGACAAGATATTCACATTTTCTCATGAAACTCTGTGTAGGCAGTGGCCCCACAGTTCTGAGAACCTGGGTTAAAATCTCGGTCCCGCCTGTATGGAGTTTGCATATTCTCCCCGTGCCTATATGGGTTTTCTCTGGGTACTCCGGTTTCCCCCCACATCCCAAAATCGTGCGAAATCAATTGGAGATTGTAAATTGACCCTAAATGTGATTGTGAGTGCTGCTGTTTGACTTGACACAACTGCAAGCGTTATTTACAGAGATTCTGCAAATTAACTACACCAAATTTACAACT
This sequence comes from Syngnathoides biaculeatus, assembly GCF_019802595.1. NCBI lineage: Eukaryota > Metazoa > Chordata > Actinopteri > Syngnathiformes > Syngnathidae > Syngnathoides > Syngnathoides biaculeatus. The sequence continues at coordinate 23,504,831 of NC_084651.1, forward strand.
GAAAATTTGTGAGGCTTGGCTTCAGTCAGAACTCACCAAAGGTGGGAGAGATAACCATGCATCCATCCATTTTCTGAGCCACCTTTCCTCTCAAGGGTCAGAGGAGTGCTGGAGCCTATCCCAGCTATCTTCAGGCAGGAGCCGGGGTACACCCTGAATTGGTTGCCAGCCAATTCTTGTCTTGTGGAAATTCCACAAGTGTTCTCCCTTGTACTGGCTTCCTCTCACAGTCAAACAAACAAAACCAAACAAAAAATGGTAGATTACATGGCAGATTAATTGAAAAATCTAAATGTTCCATTGGTGTAAATGTGTGAATGGTTGTTTGTATGTGTCCCCGCCTCATGTCCACTGTCGGCTGGCATCGGCTCCAGCTCCCCTGAGTACCAAATGGGGACAAGCACCCGAGAAAATGGATGTCACTGGTTCAGGGCAATTTGGCATACAGGTATATAAATCAGATAAATATTTTTGATTAAGTTATTGGTGATGATAGCCCAGCATAGTTCGCCTTTTATTTGTAGTCAGCGGGGATAGGGTCCAGCTCCCAATAAGTCTTAACTGGATAAGCGGTAGCCTATAAAGAATGGATGCATGGATGGATGGGGAAAAAAAGATCTATTTTCCCAGTCACGCTAGTCCATGGAAAAAAAAGTCCTCCATCAATTAATTAAAAAAAGACCATGAAAAACACATCCAAATCAGCATTTTATTGTTTAAAATCACATGTAATAAAATATTTCATTTTCATTTAATTATAAACCCATTTCCCATTTTGCGGGGTTTACAACAGCACCATCCTGTGGTTTCAAACTGTAAGCGCCATCAATTGATTTGTGAATAGGGTTATTAGTTCTAAAAGAAATAATAAAAAAAAACACTTAAGGTAGATCGTCTTTTAGTGAAATATAATTAGATATTACATCCAAAATGTATTCAGTTTGGTGTTGATGCAATTCTTTAAATCTTGCTTGACATTGTATGCTTATTGTATGTCCATAATGCAACTTGGCAGGTAATAGGTTCAAAATTAGCAGATTCATAATCGAAAGCTGTCCGATAGACAGTGATAGACAGACACATTTTTGGGAGTACTATTTTTTTTATCTGAGAAGTTATTATAGCAAACCTCCCTCAGTGTTGTGTTTTCTCTCATTAAGGTTCATCAATGCCTTGGGTAAAGTGCTCGCCGACGTACAAGCCGTAGTGTAGGGTGTCCTTCTGGACTGCGGCCCAAGCCATTTGAAGAGTGTTGAAGCACGCAGCCCAGTGACCCTGGGGATCCACTGTCACCACCCCGGCCAATCCCTGCACTCTAGACTTCATATAGTCCAAGGCCAAGTCAGAGGCGGCCTCTGCTGATTGACCTGAGGACAGAATGTTCCATCATCACAGAAAACACAAACATAACTGACGGGTGGGGAGATGAGTGTTCATGCTAATCTGACAAGAGGCAGGCCTCAGGGTGAAACCACAAATTTACAGGTTTCACAATGCATCCATCAATCCATTTTCTGAGCTGCTTATCCTCACAAGGGTCGCAGGAATTTTGGAGGCAATCCAGCCATCATTGGGCAGGAGGGAGGGTACATATTGAACTGGTTGCCAGCCAATTGCACTGTATGGAGACAGATGACCAATCACACGTAGGGGCAATTTAGAGTCTCCAATGAATGCATGTTTTTGGTGATGTGGGAGAAAACCAACGCAGGCACAGGGAGAACATGCAAACTCAACACAGGGGGAGGCCGGGATTTGAACCCGGGTTCTCAGAACTGTGAGGTCAATGCTCCACAGCTGGTCCACCATGCTGACCAGGTTTCATATAACGTGTAAAAAATTAACAACGGACAGTCAATGTTTAGTCACTCTCCAATTAACTCTGAGTGCCAGAGAATCTTGATCAACTACTGTAGTTTTGTGAGGAAACAGTTGTGGTTTAAAAAAGGCAGGAAGTTCTGTTTTCAGTATGAGTGGCTGCACTAGTTTACCTGGATGTGGTATATCACAGATATAAATCGAATCAACTCCAAATTCTGCTGTTGACAATCAAAATAAGTAAGGAGCATGAAATTTGCTGGTAAAACTAGAATGCACAGTGGTGGAACTGGTTAGAGCATTGGCCTACCAGCTCTGAGGACTGGGGTTGAAAACCCAGACTCGCCTGCGTGGAGTCTCAAAGTCTCAAAGGACCTGAGGTGGGAGACAAACATTAATTTCATCCTCAAAAAAAGCCCAGCAAAGGACGTACTTCTTGTGGCTTCTGAGGAAGCACGGTCTGTCAAGCGTGCTGCTGAGTCAGTTCTACATAGTGGTCATCCAATCGGTACTGTGTACCTCCATCACAGTGTGGTTTGGGGCTGCCACAAAAAAGGACATACTCCGACTGCAATGGACAATCAAAACGGGTGAACGGATTATCGGCACCACTCTACCCACTATTGAGGACTTACATGCAACGCGAACTAGGTCTAGACCAGACAGGATTTTTTCAGATCCTCCACATCCTGGCCACCAGCTTTTGCAGCTCCCTCAGTCTGGAAAGCGCTACAGATCAATTAAAGTTAAAGGTAGCAGGCATTCAAACAGTTTTTCCCTCTGACAATAAAGTCATTGAATTCTTGATCAGCGAACTAACTGTTTTTCTGCTGTGTGCCATGTCACATCCTGCTTGTCTATTCAGTATTAGTTTTATTTATATATTCTTCTTTTCCTTTCAGCTTCTACCGTTAGGTGTCGTCACAGTGTGTCATCTTTTTACATTTCAGCCTATCTCGTGGATCTTCCTCTCAAACACCCACTGTCCTCATGTCTTCCCTCACAACATCCATCAATCTTTTCTTTGGTCTTCCTCGCTCTTTTGCCTGGCAGCTCCATCCTCAGCACCCTTCTATCAGTTTACTCACTCTCTCGCCTCTGGACATGTCCAAACCATCTAAGTCTGCTCTCTCTAACCTTGTCTTCAAATCATCCAACTTTGGCTGTCCCTCTAATGAGCTCATTTGTAATCCTATCCACCCTGTTCACTCCGAGCGAGAACCTCAGCATCTTCATTTCTGCTACTTCCAGTTCTGCTTCGTGTTGTTTCTTCAGTGCCACCGTCTCTCATCCGTACATCATGGCCGGCCTCACCACTGTTTTATAAACTATGCTCTTCATCCTAACGGAGACACTTCTGTCACATAGAACACCAGAGATGCTCTGCCAATTGTTCCACCCAGCTTGGACCCGTTTCTTCACTTCCTTACCACACTCACCGTTGCTCTGTATTGTTGACCCAACGTATTTGAAATCGACTACCCTCCCTATCTCTTCTCCCTGGAGCTTTACTCTTCCTCCTCCGCCCCTCACATTCATGCACATATATTCTATTTTACTTCGGCTAATTTTCATTCCTCTCCTTTCCACTGCGTGCTTCCATCTTTCTAATTGTTCCTCCGCCTGCACCCTGCTTTTACTGTAGATCACAATATCATCTGCGAACATCATAGTCCAAGGGGATTCCAGTGTAACCTCATCTGTCAGCCTATCCATTACTACTGCAAACAGGAAGGGGCTCAGCGCGGATCCCTGATGCAGTCCCACTTCCACCTTAAATTCTTCTGACAAACCTACGGCACATCTCACCGCTGTTCTGCTGCCCTCATACGTCCTGTACTATTCTAACATATTTCTCTGCCACGCCAAACTTGCGCATGCAGTACCACAGTTCCTCTCTTGGTACTCTGTCATAGGCTTTCTCAAGGTCTACAAAGACACAATGTAGTTCCTTCTGATCTTCTCTGTACTTTTCCACGAACATCCTCAAGGCAAATAATGCATCAGTGGTACTCTTTCTAGGCATGAAACCATACTGTTGCTCGCATATACTTACTTCTGTCCTCAGTCTAGCCTTCACCACTGTATCCCATAACTTCATTGTGTGGCCCATCATCTTTTATTCCTTTATAGTTTCCACAGTTCTGAACATCTCCTTTGTTCTTAAAAATGGGGACTAGCACACTTTTCCTCCATTCTTCTGGCACCTTCTCTCCCGCTAGTATTATATTGAATAATTGGTCAAAAACTCCACAGCCACCTCTCCAAATTGCTTCCATACCTCCACTGGTAGGTCATCGGGACCAACTGTCTTTCCATTTTTCATTCTGTTCAGTGCCTTTCTACCTTCCACCTTACTAATCATTGCCACTTCCTTGTCGTTCGCCCTTGCCTCTTCTACTCTACCTTCTCTCCCATTTTCTTGATTCATTAAGTCCTCAAAGTAATCTTTCCATCTACTTAGCACACTACTGGCACCAGTCAACATATTTCCATCGCTATCTTTAATCACCTTTACTTGCTCCACATCCTTCCCATCTCTATCCCTCTGTCTGGCCAACCTGTAGGGATCATTTTCTCCTTCTTTCGTGTCCAACCTGGTGTACATGTCGTCATATCCCTCTACTTTAGCCTTCGCCACCTCTAACTTCTCCCTACGTCGAATCTCAATGTATTCCTTCCGCCTCTCCTCAGTCCTCTCCATGTCCCACTTCTTCGCTAATCTCTTTCATTGGATGACTTCCTGTATTTTGGGGTTCCACTACCAAGTCTCTTTCTCCCCTTCCCTACCAGAAGGCACCCCAAGTACTCTCCTGCCTGCCTCTCTGAGTACCTTGGCAGTAGTATTCGAGTCTTCCGGGAGCTCTTCATGTTTAGCTATCGCCTGTCTCACCTCTTTCCGAAAGGCCACACAACATTCTTCCTTTCTCAACTTCCACCACCTAATTCTCTGCTCTACCTTTGTCTTCTTAATCTTCCTACCCGCTACCAGAGTCATCCTCCACACCACCATGCTATGCTGTCGAGCTACACTCTCCCCCACCACTACTTTACAATCAGTAACCTTTAGATTACATCGTCTACACAAAAAATAATCCACCTGCATGTTTCTATCTCCGCTCTTGTAGGCCACTCTATGCCCCTGTCTATTCTGGAAATAAGTGTTCACCAGTGCCAATTCCATCCTTTTTGCGAAGTCCACCACAATCTGACCCTCAAAGTTCCTTTGCTGAATCCCATACTTATCCATCACTTCTTCGTCACCCCTGTCCATTGAAATCTGCACCAATAAGAACTGTCTCTCTCTCTGTGATGCTCAGGACTACTTCGTCTAGTTCCTTCCAGGATTTCTCTTTTCTCTTTTAACTCGTCACATCCTACCTGTGGGGCATAGCACAGTTCTGAGGACCCGGGTTCAATCCCGTCCCTGCCTGTGTGGAGTTTGCATGTTCTCCTCGTGCCTGGGTGGGTTTTCTCCAGGCACTCCAGTTTCCGCCCACATCCCAAAAGACATGCAACATTAATTGGACAGTCTAAATTGCCCCGAGGTGCGATTGTGAGTGCTGCTGTTTGTCTCGATGTGCCCTGCGATTGGCTGGCAACCAGTTCAGGGTGTAACCTGCCTCCTGCACGTTGACAGCTGGGATAGGCTCCAGAACTCCCTGCAACCCTTGTGAGGATAAGCGGCTAGGAAAATGGATGGATGGATATTTTAGATATTTTGTAGACTGCACGATTCATCACTTTAAACTGCTCCCTTTGCACAAGTGACATTGTTAACACACTTATTTGTATACATTTTGCATATCTTAACACATCTCAATTGTTCCTATAAACAGAAACGTCTCCTGTTCTTTGTTCTTGTTGCTTTGTTGTTCCTTGTTCTATATGTCGTACCAGGGCAGCACCGACTGCTGAAGGAAAATTCCGTGTGTTTTTACACACTTGGGCAATAAATCTGATTCTGAGTTTGCATGTTCTCCCCGTGCGTGAGTTGGTTTACTCCAGGCACTCCGGTTTTCTCCCACATCCCAAAAACATGCATCATTAATTGGACACTCGAAGTTTCCCATAGGTGTGATTGTGTGTGCGAATGTTGTCTGTCTCCATGTGCCCTGCGATTAATTGGCGACCAGTTGAAGGATTTACCCGGCCACCTGCCCAAAGATAGCTGGGATTGGCTCCAGCACTCCCCCCACCCTTGTTTGGATAAGGTGCTCAGAAATTGATGATTTTCAAAGTATTCATCATTACTATAATTTTTTTTAAATAAGTGAAATTGTGAATATTTAATTAGCAAGTTGATTTAAAGTGTGCACCCTTAAATTCTGAGCCCATAAAATGAACTTTTGGGGCCACTGTGCTTCTGATTAAAACAAAAAATTTAGACTGGAGGCTTGCAATGTCTTTCTTTCACCTGTTTGAGCACGAAAACATTTTGTTAATGTTTAAACTCTGCCATTCATTTTCTTGGTTTGGCTTCACTAGCTTGTGACTGTGTCTTTGCTAAATGTAGCATAAACAATAATGACACCAAACGAGCGTGGAGCAACAACAACAACAAAAAACATGTTTGTATGCCTTGAGCAAATACAAACACAACAGTAGTATCTTATTTGCTATCAGGTGTCAAAATTGTTCATGAAAGTGCGATTGAGTATGAAAGTTTCCTTTATACGTGCTGAACTTTTAGTTTAGAAAATCTCAACACCGGGAGAGAATTTCTAAAAATCAGTCTTGACCAGTCGACCACTTTCATATGGATCCAAATAATTATTTGGAAACAAATGTTCGTGTGGATATGGATGAATGAATGATATTTCTGTCTTTACGTGGTCGTGTGTGTGTGTCAGTACCTTGCTCCATGTGAAACAGGATGAGTCTGGCAAGAGTAACCTTCATGATGGCCTCTCCGTGACCTGTAGTTGACACAGCTCCCACTTGATTATCTGCAAAACCTCCACATCCTGAAACACAAACAGATTAAAGAACTGACCCAAGTCTTCGCTCCTTAATATTATTAAATTGTTGGCAATTGAAGCTTCATTTAAAGTTTAGCTCTCATAAAACAGTAGTTGCATTTACAGAGAATTCACATATGAAGAACTATAAAGTCATGGGTAAAAAAATATTTAAAAAAATTGTTTTCCTATTTGTGCCCTGCAATTGCCTGCCAACTAGTTCAGGGTGTACCCTCCCACCTGCTCATTGACAGCTGGGATAGGCTCCAGCACTCCCGCGACCCTTGTGAGGATAAGCGGGTAAGAAAATGAACGGATGGATGGTTTTCCTATTTGTTCATATACATTGACATGTTGGAAGAGTACCACAAGAAGACTACCAGTAATTTTCCAGGCCCCGCCTGTGCAAAGATTGCATGTTCTGTCCATGCTGGTCTGGGGTTTCTCTGGGCTTTCTCTGATTTCCTCCTATATCCCAAAATCATGAATTAATTGAAGACTCTCAACAAGGGGTACCCAAACCTTTCCGACAAAAGATCTATTTTTCAAACAGCCAACCTTCTGCGATCTACCTTTTTTGGAAGGGTGGGGGCTGCGACCATGTCTCTCGTTTGAGAGTGCGGAGAACTACCAGTGAGCTAAAATTCTGGGCTGCCAATACAGCTCAGCACGAATGTATGTTGATGTACCTTCCAACACCGCATCAACAAATCTTGCACAACACATCATAATTCATCGATTCATTTTCTTAGCCGCTTATCCTCACAAGGGTCACAGGAGTGCTGGAGCCTATCCCAGCTGTCAAAGAGCAAGAGGCGGGGTACACCCTGAACTGGTTGCCATCCAATCGCAGAGCACATAGAGACAAAAAGCCCCACTTACAATCACACCTAGGGGCAATTTAGAGTCTCCAAGTTATGTTGCATGTTTTTGGGATGTGGGAGGAAACTGGAGTGCCCGGAGAAAGCCCACGCAGGCACGGGGAGAACATTGAAACTCCACACATGGAGAGCCAGGATTGAACCTGGGTCCTCAGAACTGAGGCCAACGCTTTCCAGCTTGGCCACTGTGACGCCCCTCTGAATTTTTTTCAAAGAAAAACAAGCTTACCTGCAATAAAAAATGTCAACAGAGACTAAGCAAGCAGAACAAGGAAAAAAAATGTCTGCACTGTATGAGAACCAAGAGCGAGAGTACATATGCTGTTCGGTGGCATGGTGGCGTAAGTACTATAATTGAGAGAATACCTTTATGGAATGGAGATGATTGAAATGAATTACATCCCCTGTCTTTCGCTCATCATTCGTAAGAAAAACCTACAGTATGCTCCACACAGGGTTAGGCAAAATGTTTCAATGTAATTACTAAGATTGTGGGACTCACCGATGCAGGGTGTGTCACCCACACGTCCTTCCATCTTGTTCAGAATTCCCCCAGTGGAAGTAGCACATGCTACATTGCCTTCTTTGTCAACTGCCACTGCTCCAACGGTGCCCATCTTTCCCCTAAACATCAAAACGAGATCTCAGGCTTGTTCATGTAGAATATTTACTATTTTTCCATTTTGCGTTGCCCAAAAAAAAATGCAGAGAAAACGGTTCAGAAGCTGAAACCATCAACGAGTTTTCTTGACTCAATACCTTCTAACTTTTTTAAATGATATTGCGAAGTCTGTGCTTGTAGATTCGCACAAAATAATCAATTGCTCACTTCAGTCAGGCGAGTTTCCCAAAGCCCTTAAAGTAGCTGCCATGCTTCTAAAAATTACAACGCTCGACGCTTCCATGTTAACAACCTATAGATCCATCTCAAATCTCCCTGTCATAACTATGATTGTTGAGAAAATTATTTTTAATCAACTCAGCAATTTCTTGAACTCAAATTGACTTGTTGACAAATTTCAATCAGGTTTCCGAAATCATCACAGTATAGAATCTGTTCTTACCAAAGTGCTAAATGACATAGGGTTGAATAGTGACGTAGAGAAGGTGTCAATTCTGGTCTTGTTAAACCTTAGTGCAGCTTTTATATGGTAGATCAAAATATACTGCTCATCAGGTTGGGAAACATGGGTAGGACTAAATGAAACACTCCTTAAATGGTTCAGGTTGTTCCTGGAGAAATGGAGTTCTTTTGTAACCAAAAGAAGTGTTTCATCTAAACGAATAGCAATGGCCAATAAGATCGCTCAGATCAATTTTTAGACCCCTCTTGTTCAGCCTGTATATGACACCCTTGGGTCGAATTCTTCAGAATTTTAATTTTGACGATAACAGCTATTCATATGCGACACAGTTAAATTTAGAAGTCTCCAGATGACTGCAGTTGAACAGAGGTGTTATGTCACTGTCTATAACACATTAATTGGAAACTCTAAATTGGGTGTAAATCAGGGGTGGGCAAACTTTTGGGCTTAGGGGCCACATTCACTTTTAAAATTTGACAGACGGGCTTGGTCAGCACAAGATACAATACATATAAAAAAACTGCATTTGTTAACAGTACATATCAAACATAAACAGAAAAAGCATTGAAGTCTTAACATACTTTTTAATGAGAACAGTGTTGTTGATCACCCATTTTAGCCAGTGCATCGAAGTCTGGTGGTATTTCTGTTGTGGCAATTCTCAAACGGATCTGAGGTGTTCATCACTCATGTGGGATCTGTGGGGTGCTTTGTTGGTGTTCATCACACGAAAAGTCTTTTCTCGAATAAAGGTGTTTTGCTGAGCCTGCAAGCTAGCTACCAACCTGTCAGCGGTAGCCGTATGTTCTTGTGTTGAAAGGTTGCTGGTGTAATTAGCATGCTTGGTGTTAAAATGACGGCTGATCTTGTACTCTTTTAAAACTGCAACAGTTTCTTGGCAAGTAAGACATACAGTATATATAACTGGAAATGGCTCGGGCTCCGTAAAATCAAGACACTGCGTCAAGTCAAATGAAATTAATGCAATCATTCACATCAAACTTTAATTCTGTACAAATCCTCGGCGGGCCAGATTAAAAAGACCAATGGGCCAGATGTGGCCCGCGGGCCATAGTTTGCCCACCCCTAGATACACTGTAAATTGTGAGTGTGACTGTTATGTGTCTCTGTGTGCCCTACAATTGGCTTCCAACCAGTTCAGGGTGTGCCCCACGTCCTGCCTGTTGATAGCTGGGATAGGCGGCTCAGAAAATGGATGGATTGCTGTGAGTAAATACCAGGAGTCACTATCTTTAAAAAGACCACGTTTGAAACCTTGGTGTTCTGATAGATTCTGAAGTGACTTTCAACAGTCATATCAAATCAATTGCTAAAACTGCCTTTTACCAGCTGGAGAACTTATACAAAAGTGAAGGCTTGGATGTACCAAACAGACCAGAAGAATGTCATCCATGCTTTTATCTCAAGTAGCCTTTTCTATTGTAATGGTCGTCTGACTGGACTCCACAAAAACAGCATTAAACAACCATCCATTCATTTTCTAAGCTGCTTATCCTCATAAGCATTGTGGGAGTGGTGCAGCCGAACCCAGTTATTATCGGGGAGTTGGCAGGGTGTATGCTGATCTGGTTGCCAGCCAATAGCAGAGCACAATGAGACATATAACAGTTGCACTCACAATCATACCTAGGGGCAATTCAGAGTCCTCAATTAATGCATCTTTTCGGTATGTGGCAGAAAAACGGAGTCCCTGGAGAAAACATCCAAATTCCACACATACGGGGCTGGGATTTGAACTCCGGTCCTCAGAACTCTGAGGCCAACGAGCTAACCAGTGGCTCCATTGTGCTGCTGCTGCTGCTACGGGTCTAAAAATCACAAAATGGTTAAGGTCCTGAATACATGAAAGAAATGCTCATGGAATACAAACCCAGTTGGGAGACCCACTGATATTGACAGATTCACGTCAAATATTGGAGCACAGAATCCAAAGCAAACATGGTCAAGCAGGATTTAGCTATTTTGCTGCACACAAATGGAATAAGCTGCCAACATCGACATCGGCCCCAAGTGTGAATGTTTTTAAATCCAGGTTGAAAATTTTTTCTCACGCTTTATAGAGTATTTATAGTAAATAGTTTTTCTTGCACTGTACACTGTTTTAATTGTACTTTTATAATTTTTAATTTGTCTATTTTTAATGTCTCTTTTTTAGTTTTTAAATGCTTTTAACCATGCATCAATCCATCCATCCATTTTCTAAGACGCTTATCCTCACAAGGGCTGCAGGAGTATCCCAGCTAACTTTGGGCAAAAGCCGGACCATACCATGAACTGTTCGCTAGTCAGTCACAGAGCACAGACTAACACCATCACTGAGTGAGAATCGATCCCACATTGCCTACACCAAAGTCAGGTACTGTATGTGTACCAGTACACCATTAGTGATTTTGCTTTTAAACATGTAAAGCACATTGAGTTAGCATCCATCCATCCATTTTCTTAGCCACCTATCCTCACAAGGGTCGCAGGGAGTGCTGAAGACTATCTCAGCTCTCAACTGACAGAAGGCAGGGTAAACCCTGAACTGGTTGCCAGGGCACATTGAGACAAACAGGAACACTCATAATCACACTTGGGGGCAATTTAAAGTGTCCAATTAATGTTGCAAGTTTTTGGGATGTGGGAGGAAACCTGAGTGCCTGGAGAAAACCCACGCAGGTACTGGGAGGACATCCAAACTCCACATAGGCAGGATTGAAATCAGGACCTCAGAACTGTGCATCCAACGCTTTCCAGCTGAGCCACTGTGCCACACATTGAGTTACCTTGTGTATGAAATGTGCTGTATCAATAAATTTCCTTTCCTTTCCTTTGCTACAGTAAACATTTTGGACTTTCAAATACACATATCATGTTAATTTCTTTTTTTTGGGGAAGGAAACATATTAACATATTACAATTGACATTATAGAAAATAACTTACATTTGGCTCTCCACAGGGTTGGCATCATGTGCCAGGTTTTTTCTCCAACGCATTATGGAGTATTCAGTGATGAGGGATTCTTGGGGCACCTCAGGGACACCCATGGCCTGGGCAAACTGATTAGCACCATGTGCTGTCAGACAGTTATGACTGGTCTAAAATAAAGAGCAAAGTTAAGAAGAGATTACAAACTGAATGTGTAACATCATTTCAAACTATTCATGGTATATCAGATAGATAGGGCCGGATCAAACCCTAGACTTCAAAACTGTGAGGCCAACGCTTTCTAGCTGACCCACTGTGCTGCCCCTTGTGTATTCACCTTGTCCATTACCAGTCTTGCTAGCTGCACAGGGTTGGCTATATTGCGCACAGCAGAAACAGCACCATTAGCCAGTGTCTTCCCATCCATCACAATGGCATCCATCTCCACATTTCCACCCGTGGTTAGCACTGACCCACATCCTAAAAAAAACTCCAGATGAATGTACAGAATCTGGGGAGTGGACTTAAAACAAGTGATGCATACAAAACTTTAGGCACAACGACCCACAGCTTTGCAGAAATTGAACATGGCTCTTGTAAAGGTATAAAATTAGGTATTGAAAACAGCAGCTATTTGTTTGGATACATTAGAACTGGTTAGAATTCTCTCAAGATAAATTGCATATTTTAGTTAAATCAAGCTGAAGCTGGTAGTTGAATGAGTTTGTAACTTTCCAATCTCATATCCATTGAAAATATCATTCAATCAAATGATCAATAACTTTATAATAAAGTTGATATACAGTGAAGAAAATGCTAAGTATTTTAACACCCTGCTATATTGAAAGTTATCCCACTTAAAAATCATGGAGGGGTCTGAAATTTTCATCGTCGGTGCATGTCCACTGTGAGAGAGATAATCTAAAAAGAAAAATCCAGAAATCACTATGTATGATTTTTAATGATTTATTTGTGTGATACAGCTGCAAATAAGTATTTGAACACCTGAGATAAACAATGTTAATATTTGGTACAGTAGCCTTTCTTTGCAATTACAGAGGTCAAATGTTTCCTGTAGTTGTTCACCAGGTTAGCACACACTGCAGGAGGGATTTTGGTCAACTCCTCAACACAGATCTTCTCTAGATCAGACAGGTTTCTGGGCTTTCCCTGAGAAACACGGAGTTTCAGCTCCCTCCAATGATTTTCTATTGGGTTTAGGTATGGAGACTGGGTAGGCCACGCCAGAGACTCGATATCCTTCTTATGGAGCCACTCTTTGGTTCTCCTGGCTGTGTGCTTCGGGTCATTGTCATGTTGAAAGAACCAGCCACAACACATCTTTAATGCTCTGTCTGAGGGAAAGAGGTTGTTCCCCAAAATCTCATAATACATGGCCGTGGCCATCCTCTCCTTAATACAGTGCAGTCGTCCTGTCCCATGTGCAGAAAAACGCTCCCAAACAAAATGCTACCACCCCCATGCTTCACAGTGGGGACGGTGTTCTTGGAATGGAACTCATCATTCGTCTTCCTCCAAACACAGTTAGCGGTATTATGACCAAAAAGATCAATTTTGGTCTCATCTGACCACAAAACTTTCTCCCATGACTCCTCTGTATCATCCAAATGGACATTGGCAAACTTAAGACGGGCTTTGACATGTGCTGGTTTAAACAGGGGAACCTTCCAGGCATCCGGCGTAAAAACTGTACCAAACAAATATGAGCATTCATCTAAAGAATCCCATACCGGATCGGTCGTGGCCTGGGTTAACAATGCCCGCCCCCGGCACTGCTAACCTGCAGGGCGTCGGTGGAAATTCAGCTACTGCGGGTCGAAGACAAAGAAGAGGAGGAAACCGGATCCATCGTCAGAAGAAAAGGAGGAATGCACAGATCCTACGACTGAGTGTAGGGACTTTGAATGTTGGGACGATGACAAGAAAAGCCCAGGAGTTGGTTGACATGATGATTCGGAGAAAGGTTGACATACTGTGTATCCAAGAGAGCAGGTGGAAAGGTAGTAAGGCTCGAAGTTTAGGAGCAGGGTTTAAATTATTCTACCACGGAGTAGATGGGAAGAGAAATGGAGTAGGGGATATTTTAAAGGAAGAGCTGGCTAAGAATGTCTTGGAGGTGGAATGAGTATCAGATCGAGTGATGAGACTAAAATTTGAAATTGAGGGTGTTGTGTATAATGTGGTTAGCGGCTATGCCCCACAGGTAGGATGTGACCTAGAGTTGAAAGAGAAATTCTGGAAGGAACTAGATGAAGTAGTTCTGAGCATCCCAGACAGCGAGAGAGTTGTGATTGGTGCAGATTGTAATGGACATATTGGGAAAGGAAACAGGGTCGATGAAGAAGTGATGGGTAAGTACGGCATCCAGGAAAGGAACTTTGAGGGACAGATGGTGGTGGACTTTGCAAAAAGGATGGAGATGGCTGTAGTGAACACTTATTTCCAGAAGAGGGAGGAACATATAGTGACCTACAAGAGCGGAGGTAGAAGCACGCAGGTGGATTACATTTTGTGCAGACGATGTAATCTGACGGAGATTCCTGACTGTAAAGTAGTGGTAGGGGAGAGTGTACCTCGACAGCATAGGATGGTGCTGTGTAGGATGACTCTGGTGGTGGGTAGGAAGATTAAGAAGACAAAGGTAGAGCAGAGAACCATGTGGTGGAAGGTCAGAAAGGAAGAATGTTGTGTGGTCTTTCGGAAAGAGGTGAGACAGGCTCTCGATGGACAGCAGAAGCTCCCATAAGACTGGACTATGACAGCCAAGGTAAACAGAGATACAGGCAGGAGAGTACTTGGTGTGTCTTCTGGTAGGAAAGGGGAGAAGGAGACTTGGTGGTGGAACCCCAAAATACAGGGAGTCATACAAGGAAAGAGATTAGCGAAGAAGAAGTGGGACGCTGAGAGGACTGAGGAGTGGCGAAAGGAGTACATCGAGATGCGACGTAGGACAAAGGTAGAGGTGGCAAAGGCTAAACAAGAGGCATATGAAGACATGTACACCAGGTTGGACATGAAAGAAGGAGAAAAGGATCGCTACAGGTTGGCCAGACAGAGGGATAGAGATGGGAAGGATGTGCAGCAGGTAAGAGTGATTAAGGATAGAGATGGAAATGTGTTGACTGGTGCTAGTAGTGTGCTAAGTAGATGGAAAGAATACGTTGAGAAGTTGATGAATGAAGAAAATGAGAGAGAAGAAAGAGTTGAAGAGGCAAGTGTGAAGGACCAGGAAGGGGCAATGATTAGTAAGGGGAAAGTCAGAAAGGCACTACAAAGGATGAAAAATGGAAAGGCAGTTGGTCCTGATGACAGACCGGTGGAGGTATGGAAGCAATTTGGAGAGATGGCTGTGGAGTTTTTGACCAACTTATTCAACAAAATAATAGTGGGCAAAAAGATGCCTGAAGAATGGAGGAAAAGTGTTCTTATTCCCATTTTTAAGAACAAAGGCGATGTTCAGAGCTGTGGGAATTATAGAGGAATAAAGTTGATGAGCCACACATTGAAGTTATGGGAAAGAGTTGTGGAGACTAGACTCAGGACAGAAGTATCTGCGAGCAACAATATGGTTTCATGCCTAGAAAGAGTACCACAGATGCATTATTTGCCATGAGGATGCCAGTGGAAAAGTACAGAGAAGGTCGGAAGGAGCTACAATGTGTCTTTGTGGATCTAGAGAAAGCCTATCACATAGTACCAAGAGAGGAACTGTGGTACTGCAGGCGTAAGTCTGGTGTGGCAGAGAAGTATGTTAAAATAGTACAGGACATGTATGATGGCAGCAGAACAATGGTGAGGTGTGCCTTAGGTGTGACAGAAGAATTTAAGGTGGAGGTAGGACTGCACCAGGGATCAGCTCTGAGCCCCTTCCTGTTTGCAGTGGTAATGGATAGGCTGACAGATGCGGTTAGACTGGAATCCATTTGGACCATGATGTTCGCAGATGATATTGTGATATGCAGTGAAAGCAGGGAGAATGCAGAGGAACAATTAGAAAGATGGAGACATGCACTGGAAAGGAGAGGAATGAAGATTAGCCAAAGTAAAACAGAATATGTGCGTGAATGAGAGGGGTGGAGGGGGAAGAGTGAGGCTACAGGGAGAAGAGATAGCGAGGGTGGAGGACTTCAAATATTTCGGGTCAACAATCCAGAGCAATGGTGAGTGTGGTAAGGAAGTGAAGAAACGGACCCAAGCAGGTTGGCACAGCTGGTGGAAGGTGTCTGGTGTGTTATGTGACAGAAGAGTCTCAGTGAGGATGAAGGGCATAGTTTACAAAACAGTGGTGAGGCCGGCCATGATGTACGGATTAGAGACGGTGGCACTGAAGAAACAACAGAAAGCAGAACTGGAGGTAGAAGAAATGAAGATGTTGAGGTTCTCGCTCAAAGTGAGCAGGTTGGATAGGATTAGAAATGATCTTATTAGAGGGACAGCCAAAGTTGGATGTTTTGGAGACAAGATTCGAGAGAGCAGACTTCGATGGTTTGGACATGTTCAGAGGTGAGAGAGTGAGTATATTGGTGGAAGGGTGCTGAGGATGGAGCTGCCAGGCAAAAGAGCGAGAGGAAGACCAAAGAGAAGGTTTATGGATGTGGTGAGGGAAGACATGAGGGCAGTTGGGGTTAGAGAGGAAGATGCAGGAGATAGGCTAAGATGGAAAAAGATGACACGCTGTGGCGACCCCTAACGGGACAAGCCGAAAGGAAAAGAAGAAGAAGTGTTCCAATTTTCATATTTTAATTGGGGTACTCATTGCCATCCTGCTGTATGGATCACATGTATAGGGTGGAACTATACATGATTGATCAAGTGACTTGTCATTCCGTGTTAGTCAATTGTAAAACTGGAATGCACAACAAACATTTGAAACTGTGCATGTTGGAGGTGGAAAAGCTTTGCCAGTTACTCTGTCACAAAGCTTACGACATCTCCATCA
Organism: Syngnathoides biaculeatus; assembly: GCF_019802595.1. Taxonomy (NCBI): domain Eukaryota; kingdom Metazoa; phylum Chordata; class Actinopteri; order Syngnathiformes; family Syngnathidae; genus Syngnathoides; species Syngnathoides biaculeatus. The sequence goes on from NC_084651.1 coordinate 23,521,468, forward strand.
TCCTGGATAAATGGACAACACATTCTTCATTGCCCTTTTGATCTGTTCATTCAACATCAAGCAGTAAAATAACTACATAGATGACTCCCAGGTCAAGGATGATCACTTGAGTTTTGTGCACCTTTTAAGCTGTTGTTTTTCACAACATTTTGACTAAATTATTTTTAGGGAACCAAAATGAAAGAGAATGATTTTATTTCACCTGCATTGAAGTTGGGGTCATTCTCCAGCTTGCTCACAGCCTCAACCACAGCATCCATGCTGCTTCCCCCACTCTGGAGGACAGCATACCCAGATCGGGCAGCTGCACAAACCCCAGCCTTGGACGCTTCTGATTTCTCACTGGGCACATATCCCGCCCCTCCTTGGACCACCACAACAGGAAGCATGTCAATCACCTCTGCAAAAGCTGGGGAGAGAACAAGCAAAACACAAGCCTCTATTTCAAGGGTCATCAACCTTTTTGAGGCTGAGGGCTACTTCGTGAGAACTGATTGTACCAAGGGCTCCATGACTTGCTTGCAGCAAGCTTCATTAATAGTTCATTATAGATACATGAATTATTTTCGTTTTAATTTTTTGTCTGATGTGACATTACAGGTATTTTAAAAATTGAAATTACATGAGAAAGTCAGATTCAAAATTTAAAGCTGTGGTATTTTTAGAACATGCCTCACGGACGCCTTAAATTGTCCTCGCAGGCTACCATGCGCCCGCGGGCACCGCGTTGGTGACCCCTGCTCTATTTCATAGTAAGATTTGTGTCATAAAAACACATTTTATTCACTGTCTACAGTTAAAGAGAATCAAAATGCATTACAAAAGCACTTATAGAGCATCTTGTCAACTGAAATATCTTTTTGATATTTGCTACCGGAGAGATTGGACATTGTTGATCAGGACTCAAATTTAAATCAAGGTGTAAAGAGGATATTTGTGACATTTTGTCTTGTTGGTGATAGTGTCAGATATATCCATCCATCCATCCGTTTTCTGAGCTGCTTATCCTCACGAATTTTGTGGGTGTATTGGAGCCAATCCAAACTCTCATTGGGCAGCAGGCAGGGTACACCCTGAACTGGTTGTCAGCCAATCGCAGGGCACATCGAGACATACAACAGTCGCAGTCACAATCACACTTTGGGGCAATTCAGAGTCTCCAATTCATGCATGTCTTTTGGATGTTGGAGAAAACTGGAGTCCCTGGAAAAAAAAACCCTGAGGCATGGGGAGAACATGCAAACTCCACACAGGCAGGGTGAAGATTTGAATCCCGGTTCGCAGAACTGTGAGGCCAATTATTTACAGCTCTTCCACCGTGTCAGATACATAAACATAGATATGAGATGACCTCTAACTATTTTTTCCCCTTTTATCTGTGTTTCATTTTTCAGAAATGATGAATGCTGACACTGATCGGCCATCACTTTGGTCATCCTCCACAAGGTTGGGGGGTGGATTATTTATCTTGTAATTGCTCAGTCGTGCCCACCTGCTGGCATGGTAATATAAATTTGTCAAGCACAGAGATCAGAATTCAATCTTCTTTCAAAAAAGGCCTGATAGGACTCCTTGTTGAACCTGTTGTTGGCCATCAACAGTTTCTGGGACTGCTGCCGCCACAACAGGCACCAACCAAATAATGGTTCAGCCCTGGTTGGCTACCTCCCCAATGGAAGCGCGGAACATGATGCACTTGGACTTGATGTCCTCAGTCTCCCCAGAACATGAGCAAAGTTCTGTCAGAGGTGGGAGTTGAAAATCCTTCACACAGGGAGTCTGGCAGACGTTCCCATCACTCACAAAATGTTTAGGCCTGCCGGGTCAGACCATCATTTTCCCCCACCATAGGAGCCAACTCATCACTAGGTGGTGATCAGTTGATAGCCCCGCCGCTGTCTTTAACCGAGTCGCCAAGACACGTGGATGAATGGATGGATGGTTGTCATACATTTATAGTACTATAACAACTACTGTACTACTTTACTTGATGGCGATGTGGATGTCTTTTGTAGAGATGACCAATGGCGGTTGATTGGATCAGCAAATTTTGACTTTCAAGACAATCAGCATAAAATGCTACTTACTGGATGATACCGATCAACCCAGTCAGGGTAAAGTCCAACGGTTAGGCAACTACATGGTTAGGGGCTGTCTTGAAAGAGCTATTGACTGAAGAAATTAGTTCTGTATGACACCTTGTCTGTCCCCTAAAATGTCAGGATCACTCACTGACCATTTAAGAAGTCATTTTTTTTCTCATCTCATCTCTCAGTGAAGTTTCAGAAATGTCTTGATTTTGTTTAGACTTTAGCTGGTTTATTAAAGCAATGAATGATACTTAGTAAGTAGTACTAAGCATTTAAATTGCAATATTATTTTGTAATACATCCCTTATACTGTATACTACTAAAAAATGCTTACTTGGTTTAATCCACTGCTGCACTCGATTGACAGTACATCCAAATAAAAAGTTGTTACATGAATAAAATGATGAAAAAAATAATAATGTTTCAACTTAATCCCTAACTGATACCCCAAATTGTTTCTATTTTTACAAATAAACATCTTAGAAGACATCTTAGTCGTGACAAGAAGTTTCATAAATTGAGTTTGAAGTGTAATTCCTGGAACGAAAACCACATTGTAATGGAAAGGTGTACCAGTGAAACATTTTATTGTAACGATTAAAAGTGGTCAGAAAAAAAATTGAATTACAGAAATCCGAAATCAACAATCGAAATACATTCCACGTACGAAGAAAACTAGACAATGCAAGGAAAAAAAAAATAAATGCACAGGTTGATAGGTTCATAGGCATAAGATACTACTTTCACCAAAATGTCCAGTTAACAAATCCGCACCGCAAAGTTTTCATCACAAACCGAGAAAGGACTGGCTAGAAATTATGCTACACATACAGCAAAAGTTACGATTATCGAGAGTTCAGCTCCAGTGCATACTCACGTAATAAAATGTATTAACAGAAGTTCGGAGAGCTGTTATTTAAGTGAAAAAAAAAAAGCTTTTCAGACAGAAGGCAGGCAGACAGTTACACAAATTGATTGACAGGTCATCCGGTCATGTGAGGTGCTGCCATGTAAATATGGTCGTCGACTCAGAAAGTGAACGGACAAGATTGAGCTAATATATAAAGTTAATATGTCATAAAAGAAATACGGAAATTGTACTCACCGAACTATGCTCACTACTGTGAAATTAACTTGGACGGTTTCATTTCTTGCTCGGCGTCTGTGTGTGGAGTTCCTCCTTGCACAGCCAATTGGAAAAGGAAAAATCATTCTTAGCTCCTACTGGAGAGTAAAAACCAACATGAATGGTGCATGTCGCCCCCTACCGGACATTATCCTCCAGTATCAAAAATGCGATATGTTTAATTCACAAATATCAGATTATTTTGAGGACGTTTAGATTCTCTTTAAAATTCAAACTACCTCATGAATTAATTGTGTCTTTAAATAATAATATATACCATTGTTGATAGTCGTTTGGTGTCTTGATTTAGTCTTCAAGAAGAAGGAAAATCATATCTTTCGTGTCAGAGCCTACATGTATGTGCACAAAAATGTACTTCTGCTTTTAAGCCGTTTTAAGAAACTGTCAAATTTAATTGGCGAGTCACTTCTGCGTCAGTGCATACATAAAAGCAAATAAAAAACAAGAGTAAAAATAAATACAAATAAATAAAGTTGAAGACCAGTTCAGGGTGTCAGGGACCCTCGTGAGGATAAGTGGTACGAAAGATGAATGAATGAATCAACGTTTTTCCTAACCTCTCTTTTTATTCTTGAAAGCATGGTAGACATCTTAAAAGTTCTGACAGAATGTGTGACTTATGAGCACAACTTTATTCTATTGTATTGTTCTCTCGATTTTGTTTTTTTCTCTTCCAAAACCAGCTATTAGCATGTTTTTGGCGTTTACCATTGCTTTTTTTGCTGTACATTTTAAAATACTGTACAGTAAACTCAAATACGAATTACAATTGAGGGAGTATGGCAGACTCTCATATAGTATGTACAGCAAATCTGTTGGTACAATGAGACAAAACTGACTAGTAAGTTTCTTTCGGCTTGTCCCTTTCGGGGTCGCCACAGCGTACCTATATGTTTGGCACAATTTTTACGCCGGATGCCCTTCCTGACGCAACCCTTCTCAGGGAGGGGAGGCCCCAGTGGGATACAAACCCACAACCCCTGGTTTACCAAACCAGTGCTCTAACCACTGAGTCACAGGGCCTGAAACAAAACTCACTAACAGCATTAAATCAGCACGGCAAAGATTGTGGACAAAACGGTTAAAAAAAAAGCAAATCTTTGTGAGTGAAAATCAGCCTAAAACAATTGATTAAACGGTGATGTATTGGGCTCAGGAGTTACAGGGGCTGTAGAAAACATTCTTTTTAATTTACAGCGTTGGTGTGGTGGGGAGTGGCACGCTGAAACAGCTGTAAAGCATTGGCTTCACAGTTCTGAGGTCCAGGGTTCAATCCCGGCCCCGCCTGTGTGAAACTTGGATGCTCTCCCCTTGCCTGTGTAGGCCTTCCCCAGGCACTATAGTCCCTCCCACATCCCAAAACTCTAATTTGCCTGTAGGTGTGATTGTGAGTGCAGATGGCTGTTCGTTTGTATGTGCCATGTGATTGGCTGCCAACAAGCTCAGAGTGCAACGAGCCTCCTACCCATTGACAGCTGGGATATCCTCCAGCACTCCCGTGTCCCTTGTAAGGATGAGCTGCTACGAAAATGGATAGATGGATGATAGAGATGTTAATTTAGAACCTCTAAATGGGATACTGCAAAAGATCCCTCATTGTTCATTCAGGTTTGCATTGAATGGTAGATGTTCTCAGCATTATACATGTGGTTTTGCAATCACATTTTATCCATCCATCCATTATCCAAGCCACTTCTCCTCAGAAGGGTCACAGGACAGCTGGCGCCTATCCCAGCTAGCTTCGGGTAAAAGGCAGACTACACCCTGAACTGGTCACCAGTCAGTTGCAGGACAGATATCAACACCATCACTGAGCAGGAATGAATCCCACACTGCCCGCACAAAAGGCAGACATGTGTACCACTACACCTTCGGTGACTATGATAACATTTGTTTTTGAATATTTGAAGGAATTTCTTGACTATGAAAGGAGCATTTTCTAATTGGCACTCCAATAATATCAAATACTGCCTCTTCCTTTCCTTGAATACTGTAGCTGCTGACAGAGGTTGAATTTTTTTACAACAAAGACTCACTCTGTTGGGATTACATAGTAATTGCACAAAGACACTAGCAATTTAGGGTCACTATAACACGTTGTCATTATTCTTCATGTCTTGGATTCTCTTAATTTGGACGGTCATTTTGCCAAAAGTTTTCAGTGTTTATTCTGCCAGACATTCCATCCATCCATCCATCCATCCATCCATCCATCCATCCATCCATCCATCCATCCATCCATCCATCCATCCATTATCCATTAAGACGCTTATCCTCACACATTACTCATTACAAGATATGATCCTCTTTTCACCTCCAAGACATTCTTAGCCAGCTCTTCCTTTAAAACAACCCCTACTCCATGGTAAAATAATTTAAACCCTGCTCCTAAACTTCTAGCCTAACTACTTTTCCACCTGCTCTCTTGGAGGCAAAATACCTAATAACCTTTCTCCTAATCATCATATCAACCAAATCCTCAGCTTTTCCTGTCGTAGTCCCAACATTCAAAGTCCTAACACTCAGTTGTAGCCTCTTTGCATTCCTCTTCTTCTTCTGCCGACAAATCCGGTTTTCTCCTCTTCTTTGTCTTCGACCGACAGTAGCTGAATCTTCACCAACGCCCTGCAGGTTAACAGTGCCGGGGTCGGGTGTTGTTAACCCAGGCGATGACTGAGCCAGTATGATATTGTTTCAATTAACGCTCATATTTGTTGGCACAATTTTACGCTGGATGCCCTTCCTGACGCAACCCTCTGCATTTATCCAGGCTTGGGACCGGCCTACAGATTGCACTGGCTTGTGCCCCCATAGGGCTGCATTTATCATTTAGCACTTTGATAAGAGCATATTCTGCACTGTGATGAGCTCGGAAAGCTGATTGAAATTTGTCAAAAAGTCCATTTAAGTTCAAGAAATTGCTGAGTTGATCCCAACTAACTTTCTCAGCAATCTTGCTAAGAAAGGGAGATTTGAGATCGGTCTATTGCTTGCTAACATGGAAGTGTCCAGCGCTCTGTTTTTTTTTTTTAGAAGATACTTGACAGCACAGCTACTTTAAGAGCTTTAGGAAATTCACCAGCCTGAAGTGAACATTTGATATTTTGTTGCACAGACTTTGCAATATTTTTTTTAGAAAGTCAGATGGTATTGAATCAAGACAGCTCATTAAATTAGTGGTCACTGCTGAATCGTTTTTCTTTTTTTGTCCAACTATATCAAATTCTGACATGGTAATAGAGGGGGTGACTTCAGATCTGGTAATTTTGCTGATTTTTGCTGATATTTAAGCAGATGGATTGTATTTTTCACCAATATAAGCAAATTAATTGCATCTATCAGCTGTTATGAGTTTTGGAGCTATCTGATTTTGGTGTGTAGGGGTGAACTTGTCAAACACAGCAAACCTAGTGCAATTATTGTTGAAGTTCTTACTCATGATTTTCAGAAAAGTGTTGCTCTCTGTCCCTGTCTAACTCTTGATTAAAATTACAAAGACTTTGTCTGTAGAAGTCACAGTTGATTTGGAGTTTAGTTTTTCTCCACTTACGTTCTGCTTTCCTACACTTTGATTTTTAGCTCTTGACCATCATTGTGCTTCTCCACAGTGTTCTTGGTCATCTCAAGATTGTCTTAGTTTTAATCGGCGTGACAGAATTCATTACATTTGAGATTTTCCAGGGGAAATAAGTTGATGGTGACTGGAGTGGTACCTCAAACTACGAACGCTGAGACAGTTGATATACGTTTAGACAAGTTTATCAACGTACATAACGAAAAGTGTCTCACTCAGCAGAGAGTTTGTATTTTTTTTCCATGTTATTGTCAACATCAATGTCTCCCATTATGCTAAAATAATTATAGTCAGTACAAATAACTGAAAAATAACAGCAAGACCACACCCTTTTCCCCTATTGACACTTGTTCGTAAAATTCAAATTTAGTCTTGTCTCATTTAAAGTGCAAATACAGCTACTTTCTGTTAACCATGTTTGAGTTAATTATAAAATCCAGATTATAGGTTGGAATGATGTCATTAATCAACATTGATTTATTATTCAGTAACCTGATATTAAAAAGAGCTTGTCTCGCAGAGATAACTGGATATAATGGTTTGATAGATGTATATTTCATCCTCCCTAAGTTTGAAGTTCCATTGTTTTTCCCATATCTCATTGAAGTAACTTTCTGCCCTTGTAATGACACGGATGAAAAATACCTGATCTCCATGGGGGTCTGAGTTACTCTGCAAAAGACCCTGCAGATATTAGTCAGACGCACAGATAAGATTCTTCATGGGTGGAGGAGGGGCCTTTTGCATCTTATTGGACAGTTTCAGGCAAGGGTTTGAAAGAAGAATATCTTGGCATAGTGTGGGCTTGACTCCAACATTGACAATACCCTCAACCCTATATGTCAGACCTAGCATGGTTTATAGGATTGTAGAGAGTCACCCGCCTGACGACCATGCTTCGGCGGCGACCGATCTACGGCCACCTGATGACTATGCCTCAACGGCGACCGATCCTCAGCTGCCTCCCGCTCCTGTTTCGGCGGCAAAATCTGAATTGATAATCTGAGTACTGAGCATTCATTGCATACTGTATATTTTTATTGTCTCTTTACTCTGTCTTCTCCTCTCAAAACTATGTAAATATGAGTGTTACTGTAATTCTTATCTTAAGTTATGGCTTTTTGTTGTCTCTCTGCTCACTTTCACCTAAACCATATTAATGAGGGAAATCACCCAAATGGCATTTTAACACCCATCGCTTCAAATAGCTATTAAAAGAAGAAGAATCATCTTTATTGTCATGAGCATGTACAAGAAATTTGCTCTCTGCTCTTCACCCATTGCAGTTATGAGTGGAACACAACAGATAAAGGGGTAGCTGAAGCACCTTGGGACCAATTCAGAGTATCGCTCAAAGACACCACCTGTGAGTCCAGGGGATATTGGCAGATGGTCCAGTCAGGATCTTGAACCTCGGTCCCTCACACTGGGAGGTCATGACCTTAACCATTGGGCCACATCTGCCCAAGGGTTACAGTTGTGTTTCCACACCTATTACTTTGATTGTAGCGAGGGTAATGAAGAAATAGTCACATAGGGTCTCAGCTCTTGAGAGACCCCTCCGCATTACATCCAGGGAGGCCGCTACACTGACTTTGCTGAATAGTCATGGGGAGAACAAAAGGATTCAAGGATTGGCAAAAAGAAAAAGCCAGATGAATTTTGCTAATCTATAAAAGCTATGAAATGATTTGAAAATGCCAATCAGCAGTATTCAAACTGTTACGGTTTGGTAGATGAGAAGGCAAGGCAAAGTCATAGAGGACTCAAATGCAGGGAAGCAGGGAAACAAGGTAGTAGTCCAAACTGGAAATAAGACATGACAAGGACACGGACAAGCATGACTATAGCAATGGACTGACAAGAACTGAAAGGAGCCAGGGAGTTAAATACACAGAGATGGAAGAGACAAGAAACACCTGGACAAAAGACAAGTGGCAGGAGGGAGCTAATTGGTCGACACAAGGTTGAGGGTGAATGCAAACAGGTGGACCCATTCAGCTGAGAACTTAGGAAATGAAAAATATGAAACACAGGAAAACATGAAACAGAGCCAAAACAGTGACACAAACTCTGAAAAAGAATTGTAAAATTAGTGGTCATGTTTGGGTCACTCAACAAAGATGACAGTCACAACTGCCATGAAGTTTCTTTGGGAAGAACCCAAGAGCGACTTCAGCTGAAATACAGGTGTCTCTGTAAAAAAAAAAGTAGTGTGGCTCTTTCAAGATGCACAATAAGGAGATGCTTGAATAGAAATGGTCTGCTCAGTCAGGTTGCCAGGAAAAAAAGGCCAATGCTGCGTCAATGCCACAAAACAGCACACTTACAATTTGTCAAAAAGCAACCCGACAAGCCTCAAAACAACTGGAACAAAGTCATTTGCAGTGACAACCCAAATTTAACTTTTTGGTCACAAACATAAACATTATGTGTGGAGAGGATTCAATGATGATGAAGTGTAAACCATTGCTGCTGTGAAATATGAAGTAATAATATGTTTTGTGTGAGATACAATGCCAAAGGGAACATTGTCAAAATTGATGGCCAGATGAATACAGCATGTTCTCAAAAAATATTGGAGGACAATTTGCATTCATCAGCCTGGAAGCTACGCATGGGATGTACTCGAATTTTCTAACATGACAATGATTGCACAGAGCACAAGGTCAAGTCGACCCTTCGCTGACTTCAGCAGAAAAAAAAAATGAAGGTTCTGGTGTGGCCATTACAGTCTCCTGATCTCAATGTCAATGTAAGCTACTGTGCGGATATCTCAAGCATGCAGGTCACGTGAGAGGTTAAAGATAATTTATTGTACTTGACTTGGAGGCTTTTTGCCAAGAAGAACAGACAGCTTCACCACCTGAGACAAAAAGAAGATTTTGTAATTATTTCCTAAATTACTGTGTTTTGTTAAATGATGATGCTATTGATCTATCCATCCATCCATCCATTATCCATTATCCACCGCTTTTCCGTGTCAGGTCGCGGGGGAAGTAGTATACCCAGACTTCCCTTTCACCAGCCACTTCTTCCAGGTCTTCCAGAGGGTTATCGGACTATACTATTCTGAAATGTTATATAGTCTAATTTGAATCCCAATAAGGATAAAATTAACATTGTGTGGTGGGATATGGGAGATTTGTTTCGGTCAGAATGCAAACTGCAGCATTCTGAATGAGCTGCAGCTGTTTAATACTCTTTTTGGGGAGTCCAGTCAGAAGACCACGCCTCTTGCACAGTCAGCTGGGATAGACTCCAGCGCTTATGAGGTTAGGCTGTACAAAAGATGAATGAATGAATGAATGAACTTGTTGCCTACCCACTCTTGTTTTCCTTGAAGCATGGTACACATCTTAAAAGTTCTGACAGAATGTGTGATTTATGAGCACAACTTTTTTTCCATTGTATTGTTCTCTCTATTTTGTTTTTCTCTTCCAAAACCAGCTATTAGCATGTTTTTGGCCTTTGCCATTGCTTTTTGTGCTGTACAAATACCGTATGGTAAATTCCAACAGAAACTACAATAGAGGGAGTATGGCAGACTCTCATATATTATGTACAGCAAATCTGAGACAAAACTCACTAACAGCATTATATCAGCATGACTAAGCTTGTGGACACAACAGGTTAGAAAAAACAAGCATTTCGCTTAAAGGTCAACTGACAGCTATATAGACATTTTAAAACAGAAACTGTGATGAAAACAACAAATAATATTATTCACTTCATTGTCTATACGGGAGGCCCCATAGCTCAGTGGTTAGAGCACTGGTTTGGAAAACCAGGGGTTGTGGGTTCATATCCCACTGGGGCCTCCACTCCCTGAGAAGGGTTGCGTCAGGAAGAGCATCCGGCGTAAAAATTGTGCCAAACATATGTGCGTTCATCTGAGATGACACGCTGTGGCAACCCCGAAAGGGACAAGCTGAAAGAAACACACACTTCATTGTCTATACGAAAAAAAAATGAGCAAAGAACATGTCATTAATGTGCAAAGTTGCGGAAGTCTCACTTGCAATCCCAATGGTGCCCATATTGCCTGCAACTTCATTTGCAGATGTCACACTGGGACAGTTGCCATAGAAAAAATATAGTGGCACCTGCTATAGGAAAAAACAACAATTTTCCAAATTGGAGTGCCCAGAGAAAACACACACAGACACGGGGAAAACATGCAAACTCCACACAGGGGGGCGGGATTTGAACCCTGGTCCTCAGAACTTTGAGGTCAACGCGTTACAGATCTATCATCGTGTTTAACATTATTTAACAGCACTACTACAGACAAAGGAGTGCTTATGGTTACGATTAGTCATACTTTAGTTGAGAAGATTTAAAGCTGATCTCCTAAAAATGAGGAACCGGGGTATCAGGAAACACAACCTAAATGGTGCCTTTTTTATTTATGATCAGGGGACCCACAAGGACCCATATTCTGTCTTGCCTATTTAGGGGTTCATAGCACACAAACATGTTTTTATATGGATGGATCGAATAATGTACTGTAGGTATAGAACCTTTTAACACCCCCATGAATGACAATTGCCTGTGGGGACGTTTAAACCTTAAAGACACAGGAAGCAAAATAATGGAAGGTGATTGAGAAGTGCAGACTAGATGAAGTTGAAATGAGACAAATAATTAAGGTTACGATTTAATTGAATTCATCTTGGAAAAATGCATTGACTTGTGGATGTTAAAAAAAAAACAAACTCTTGAATGTTAGTGTTAGGTAAATGAAGTGAAACGGTAACTGTAACGCAACAGTCAGTTGGGGGCGGGCAAAGGTAAGATTTTGCCCCTGAGGAAAGCCTTTATTTTGATACGTGCGACAGGCTGGTGTAAGCGTGCATTTTTTCACGAGTGGAGCCCCCCATTCTCAAATTAGGGCGGCGCGTTCCTGCTGCAAGAGAAGTGAACGCGCTTGAGGGGCTGCGGTCCCATTGACGGCTCTGTCTCCTTGACAGCAGCATCAGCATCATCAAGAAGTGTCTGCTCGCCTTACAGCGACGCAGCCTGGCCAGTGGTTGAGCGGAGACCGCCTTCCGTTGCCTCCTCCCTCTCCTCTCCTCTCCTCTCTGCTCTGCTCTGCTCTGCTCGGCCGGAACCCGGATCATCCCCGTGTGCCAGCGTCCACACCGACTGCCGGAGAAATGGGCTCCCCGTGAAACAGAGGTGGTGGTGGGGAGAGGCGGGCGGGTGGGTGGTAGCGGGTGGTGGTTAAAAGACACCGGAGCTGCAAGAGGGAAAAGGAGAAGCAATAACGGCAATCCGGAACACTACCGTGGCACTACCACAACCACCATAGCTGTCACAGCTGCAATCACGCCGCCGCCCTCGCCGCTGCCGCGCCGGGAGCCTCCCCCCAACCGCCATGGGAACCCCGCATCAGTCGCTCCTTAAACTGTTTCATCCGTGGGCCATGTCGTGATACGTGAGCTCCGCTAGCGGGTTTTTGTGATCCGTGATCCCAATCGAGGGGAAGAAAGAGGAGCGTGGTGGTGGTGGTGGGCAAGATGTTCGCTTCACTAGGCCCTCGGGGTCCACCCGTCGCTCAGGCCATCCCAGAACCGGACTTGAGCCACTTGACTGAGGAGGAGAGGAAGATCATCATGGCAGTACTGGCTCGGCAACGGGAGGAAGAAGCAAAGGAGGAGGCCATGTTAAAGTAAGATGTAGAAAGATTGCGTGTGCGTGCATGAGTGTGTGTGTCTGTTGTGTGTGTCTGAGGGAGAGAGAGAGAGATGGAGAGAGAAAGAGAGAACTCATTTTCCCTTGTGTATTGAGTGATTCAGCATTAGTATCACCCCCCCCATGTATCTTACCATACATATGTTTGCACATATGCATGGCATGAGTACTGTATACTGCAGCTTTCTGTAATTCACACACGCACACACACCAACACGCATGCGCGCACAGACACACTCACCCTCACACAAGCGAGCTGCAATAAAAGAAGAGCGAAAAGTGAAACTCAGGCATGGGTAATGTTTTGATTCTGATGTTGGGTTATTGGTAACTAGAGGATGATGATTGGATGAAGAGTATACCACGATATCACTAGCAGCATGACATCCCACTTACTCCCTTCTCTGAGAAATAGAAATGAATTTCTCATTTGCACACATGCCATTAGCATCGCTACTATGAGTCACGCTTATGCTTCAGTCAAGTGGTATTTGCTTTTAACCTGAAGTATTTTATTGACAGATGCCGCGGGAAGAGGTAAATGGAATAGCAGAAAATTCACCAATGCCTGACATGGCACATAGTAAAAGTAAAACCCTCCCTGTTGACGTTTATCTGTGCAGCATCCATCTCAACAGCTGCTGTTCCCAGCTCTGGGGTGCGGTTGAGCTTTTTCCCATCCTTATGCATGATACAGTATGTAGGCCAGAGCGCTTGCAAACAGACAGGCTGTTGTAGAACCAGTAGGCCAATAACAGAGTGAGGAGAAGGCGCCTGTTTAATGTCATTTTGAATCAGAGTGACTTGTATCCATTGTGTGCATCCACCTCCACTGTCTTCCTTTATGTTGTCTTTCACCATACATGCATCTATGAAGAAAGGTTTATCGTTAAGATCAGTGTGGACATCAACCCAAACCCACCCTCTACTGTCAGTACCACATCATCTATCAAGTTAAAGCCTTTTTTTAGTGTATCTGCACAATGCTGCACACATAACCGGACAGCTAGATAGAGAGATACGATGACCCACCTAAGCTACACGTTGCTCAAGCTGTACGATTCAGTTCTATTTTAAGCACTCTGCATGGACTGATAGAAGGATCGATTCACTGCATCTGAAGTAGGAAACGTCCAATATATAGCTCCAGCTCTAAGTGAGTAGACATCATTTTTAGTAATGTTTCAGAAGACAAGGAATTCAGACATGCCTTTCTGTAGCAGCTGCAAATCAGCCCTTTCATGTCTAAACTTCTACTGTGCTCAGCACTCCTCTCTGACATTAGTGTTGACAGTAATCCGTCGTTTTTCGCAGTGCATTGGTACCAGACCCAAACGCAAAAAGTGAAAACCGCGAAGTAGGGGTGAATGGCGATTTTTTTTTTTTTTTGCTTCCTAGGTCCTTGTCGTCTTTTGGGGATGCCGCATTATACCCTATCAATGCGGCTTCCCGCTAAAGTACTGTACTAATGTATGCTGGCGTTTTTTATTTATTTATTTATTATTTTTGCTTCATTGGTCCATGTCATTGCACCGGGAATGGTGCATTAGTACGTAGCGATCCGTTTTTTTTTGAGTGGGGGGTTGCAGAAATCCATGATGCACTGAATCCACGATAGGGGATACACGAAGTAGAGAGGGATTACTGTATATGTAATTTGACATACCAAAGCCATCTTTTTGTGTCCCACTTGTTGACAAATACAAATTCTTCCTCAAAGTTTTGGAAAACTGGCCATTACATCTTAACGAACGGAACAGTTCATGCTGTAAGTAAGTGACTTTACTTTGCTAACTCACAGCTACTGTCAGCATTCATTCATTCATTCATTCATTCATTCATTCCATTTATCCTCACTAGGGTCGCAGGCATGTGAGAGCCTATCCCAGCTATCTTCGAGTGAGGGACAGGTTACACCCTGAACTGGTTGCCAGCCAATCACAGAGCACAGTTTAGGACCTTAGGCTTTTCGGCATTGTTTGGATCCTCCCACAGTCTAAAAACGTGGTGAGATTTTGGCATTATTTTGGATATTATGTAGAATTGTTCAAATAAATTACATTCCCAGTAATGCTGAAGAAGATGGAATGATGGGTGGTTTCCCATTTGGAGCTGGAATAAACTGTTTAAAGCAGCATTCCTCTGGGAAGACCTTTTGTGTGAGTCTGTTGGATCTTGCAAGACTCTGTTTGGACCAGTAAAGTTTTGCGCACCATATTTATCCAAAAAATTTTTATGGAACTCGCTGTGTCCACCGGGGCACAGTCACACTGGAAAACAATCGGTCATAGCCCAAAGTTACCACAGAGCTGGAAAAAAATGATAATACATTAAAATAAAAGGGGAAAAGGTTTAAATGATCCAAAGAGGTAAGATTGTCAAATACTTTAGCCATAGAGTGTAAATTTTTGGTGAATCAACAGATCGATGGTAGGGTTATGCAAGTTGCATGACAGGTACAATATACTGAAATTCAACTTTAGCTGGAGGTAACTAATCTTGTCAAAATGATTCTTTTTTCTATTTTACTAAAACATGACAATGCGCCACTGGATACCACACTTGTACAATATATTCCCTTCCATTTTAATAAGGGCACACAAATGCATCAAACAATACAGAAAATTATTATTGTAAGAGCTGAACCAGGCATACAGTAATTTGTTTTGGGTTTGTGATGTTTGCCTGCATGCTTGCAGCCTTGCACTGTATATTTTTTGTACAATAATATGCAAGGGCTGCATATTTTCAGCACATTATGTATCGCGTATTTGTAGAATTCCCAATTACGGTACTTAACATCATGGGTGTGAGAAACATTGAATTGATAGGATTACAGGCTTTGTCCCGCATCCATACAGTGAAGAAAATAACCATTTGAACACCCTGCTATATTGCAAGTTCTGCCACTTAGAAATCATGGTGGGGTCTGAAATTTTTATTGTAGGTAGATGTCCACTGTGAGAGAGATAATCTAAAAAGAAAAATCCAGAAATCACAATATATGATTTTTTTCAACCATTTATTTGTGTGATACAGCTGCAAATAAGTTTTTGAACACCTGAGAAAACCAATGTTAACATTTGGTACAGTAGCCTTTGTTTGCAATTACAGAGGTCAAACCTTTCCTGTAGTTGTTCACCAGGTTTGCACACACGACAGGAGGGATTTTGGCCCACTCCTCCACACAGATCTTCTCTATATCAGACAGGTTTCTGGGATGGCGCTGAGAAACACGGAGTTTCAGCCCCCTCCAAAGATTTTCTATTGGGTTTAGGTATGGAGACTGCCAAGGCCACCCCAGAACCTTGATATGCATATCACGGAGCCACGCCTTGGTTTTCCTGGCTGTGTGCTTCGGATCATTGTCATGTTGAAAGACCCAGCCACGACCCACCTTCAGTGCTCTGACTGATGAAAAGAGATTGTTCCCCAAAATCTCACAATACGTGGCCGCGGTCATCCTCTCCTTAATACAGTGCAGTCGTCTTGTACCATGTGCAGAAAAACTCTCCCAAACCATGATGCTACCACCCCCATGCTTCACAGTAGGGAAGCTGTTTTTGGGATTGAACTCATCATTTGTCTTCCTCCAAACATGGTTAGTGGAATAATGACCAAAAAGTTTAATTTTGGTCTCATCTGACCACAAAACTTTCTCCCATGACTCCTCTGTGTCATCCAAATGGTCATTGGCAAACTTAAGATGGGCGTTGACATGTGCTGGTTTAAGCAGGGGAACCTTCCGTGCCATGCATTATTTCAAACCATGACGTCTTAGTGTATTACCAACAGTCACCTTGGGAACGGCGGTCCCAGCTCTTTTCAGGTCATTGACCAAGTCCTGTGGTGGAGTCCTGGGTTGATTCCTCACCTTTCTAAGGATCATTGAGACCATATTAGGCGATATCTTGCATGGGGCTCCACTCAGATTGAGAGTGACCGATATGTTTAGCTTCTTCCATTTTGTAATGATTGCTCCAACATTAGACCTTTTTTCACCAAGCTGCTTGGCAAATTCTCCATAGCCCTTTCCAGCCGCATGGAGTTGTACAATTTTGCCTCTGGTGTCCTTGTACAGCTCTTTGGTCTTGGCCATATTACAAGTTTGAGTCTTACTGATTGTATGGGGGGTGGGGGTCAACTTAAGACCTCACACATGTGCATCTGATTCAGGATAATACATGGAGTGGAGGTGGACTTTTAAAGGCAGACTAACAGGTCTTTGAGGGTCACAATTCCAGCTGATAGACAGGTGTTCAAATACTCATTTGCAGCTGTATCACACAAATAAATTGTTAAAAAAAATCATACATTGTGATTTCTGGGTTTTTCTTTTTGGATCATTTCTCTCACAGTGGACATGCACCTTCAATGATAATTTCAAACCCCTCTATGATTTCTAAGTTGGAGAACTTGCAATATAGCTGGGAGTTCAAATACTTATTTTCTTCACTGTACATTTAATATTTGAATTATACATTCATTATGAAAAGTATCTAGAAAACCATCAAGCTGTGACATAAGACTCCAATTTCAAAACAAATAGTTGTGCTTTAATCAGGTTATCTTTGTTCAACAGTCTCTTGTTCCAGCCCATAGGCATCATTTTCAAGGGACATCTTTCACGAAGGATTAAATCATTGTTCAATATGATATGTGTTTAGTATTTTGATTTTACAATGTTTATTAAAGTTTCTTAAAAATAAAATGATATTTAAAGTACTGATAATAACATTTTATTTCTTGTGGCGACCCCTAATGGGACAAGCCGAAAAAAACTTATTTTTTGTGTGTAGGACTGCGCTTAAAATCCCAGTAGACAGATATATCAGAAATGAATAATTTTTTTATCAGTGAAATGTGGAAATAAATGTGTACATTTGGCTGGCAACCTATTCAGGGTGTACCCCACTTTTTGCCAAAAGATAGCCAGGATAGGCTCCAGCACACCCGCAACCCTAGTGAGGATAAGCAGTGCTGGAAACGAATGAATGGGGTAAATCAGTCATTTTCCAAGATGCTCATCTTCACAAGGGTGGTAGGAGTGCTGGAGCCTTTCCCAGCCAACTTCAGGTGAAAGGCAGACTACTCCCTGAACTGGTCACCAGTCAGCCGCAGGGTATAGCATTTATCAATACCAATACTGAGGAGGAATTGAACCCATGCAGCCCACATCAAACTCAGGTGTATGTACCACGACACCCTCTGTGAATTTTTGAACATGGAAATGTGTCATGTATCTGAACATAAAGTTGTAAATTGATGGTAACCATAATCACATGTTGTTTTTGTCTGAAAATCAGATGCAAAACAATACATGAATGTAAAAAAGTACTCCTTGTAAAATAGGAATAAACTGGCATTTGACAAAAAATATATATACATTTAATTGAGTCAAACTGACAAAATTTTCTCACTTTGTGTGTTTCAGAGAAGAGAAGCCTATCCAAGCGAGAACAGTAAACTTGGTTGGGCAGAAAAAAACACCGCAGCAAAACGATGTCCGGTGAGTGGCTACACTTAACCGGATTACCCAACTGCCGGGATTTGCAAATTCCAATTTACAAAGTGAGTTTTGATTGGGTCCTCCATTTGTCCGTCACTTTGCTTCACATTCGTTGTTTTGTCCTGAGATCCAGTTTTCACCTGGGATGGGTCACTGGGATAAAAACTGCAGCTGCAAAAATTGAATTTTATAGAATACACATTGGTGCTGAGATTAATTTTGGTATGTACCCTGTATGGACTTTAAATATGTCTGTGTAGCAGGTGACTACTGGAACAGCTTTATCCATAAAGATGGTGATCCAATAATACTGTACGTGTGCATCTGAGCCAAGCTATTGTGAATCCAGATGTTGGTAAATGGGCTTTTTGCACAAAATATCCCATGTTACTGAAATATGTTCCGGTCTTTTCTGGGTTTGAAATAGTTTTGATGCTGTGTTAGGATTTGCCAGAACTAATCGCCACGCATTTACAAACATCATCTTTGCAATTCCCTCTCCGAAGCACACAGCAGTAATATATGTAAAGGATTTAAGATGTAATACCCCATTTTACAGATGATGAATGAGAAATCCATATTCTTCCTAATTTCGTGGTTACATTAAATGTAAATGATCAATATGTCCCTAAACATTCCCAGTTTGTTACAGAATATGTGCGTGGTAATTTGGCACACACAGAAAAAAATGTTGCGATAAAAAAAGCGGAAAAAAACAAGTTAACAAACAAACAAAAGAAACATGGCCAGCGCAGTCATATATGCTGTTGTATATTCAGATTTTTTTTTCAAAAGGTGCCTTATCAATTAATGAAAAATCTCACTGCAAATCAAGAGCTTCTAGACTTTATGTATAGTTTCCCCACATCCTACTGTGAATTATAGCTCGCCAAATGGCTCAGAGGAATTTTTGTAACCCAAAGGTTAACTTTTTGGCTCCCAAATCTCTTTCCTTATTGAATCTATTTTTTCTTTCCAATTGTCTTCATGCACTGCTATGTCACGGAAAGCAGGTTCCGGGACAGAGTCACGCACTTTATCATGAGTGAGATCAACATCGCAAGGAAATTTGTGGTTCTGAATTTTTGACTATGTGGACATTGACACCCAGCAATTTTCACTTTTTGTTTGTATTAGTTTTGAGAAAAAAAAAACCTTTTGTTGTGTGGCAGTACGTGTGCGACGCTTTGCTTGAAACTATGCCTATAGTATATGGCTGTCCTATTGGACAAAAGTGGAAAAGAATTACTTGTATTATTTGTGACTGATATGACAGCATGGCATTATGCGCCAAGAGCCCATAAAGGTTTATCCAAGTTCATCTTTGGAAATGCTTGATGCTGGAGGGTCATGTTGAGGAAGCTATTTGATCTACTGTAGTTTTCAAATAAAGCACACACAAGACACCTCGTCTGTTCATAATTTATTCACGTTATGGATATTTTATTTCAAATCACAATGGTGTGGTAGCTTTTTGTTGTGCGTGGGAGTTTTTGATCATTAATACAGACGTGAATTGCCAGCGTTACTTGAAACAGTCTGTCATCTCGCTTTGAAGAAATATGAGCGTCTCCATCCCTTCTGGATTATTTGTGCTCTGAAATTCAGGTTCCCTGTAATTCAGCATGACTTCTCCAGTCAGTAACATCTTTCTTATTGGCACGCAATTATCAAAGGATTACACTTGTCTGTATTTTATCCATGCCCACTTTATATGTGGAACATGTGTGTCGTTGGGGCAGAGATTGATATGGAGTTATAGAGTCAGCTGGAGCACACCTATTCCTCTGAATGGCTGTCATTTATAATGTTACACAATTTGTGTCTTTACTTTTCTTCTTAAAGCAGGTTTTTATAGTCAGATAAAGCATCATTCTCTTCCTGTACGACGTGATTTAAGATGAGTTTTACAAAACGTTAAAAAAAAAAAAACAGGGTCACAATAAATGTATCCAATGAGCTAAATATTGGCGTTAAAGCTAACTATTTATCTCAATTCTCATCTCTTATCCAGGCCATATTTGTCATCTGGCTATTGTAAAACCTTTAAGAATCCTTGCATATTACTTGCTTTGTACCCTTTAACATACAAGTAGTAGACTACTTATGAAGAGTGTAGTTGTTTCTATTTAAGCTTGGCTAGCATGCTGCTCTTTATGGGACGCACTGTACATTATTTTCATTGTGTGCATGAGAGGCACCAGGAGCATAGTGACTCAGATTTACTGTATTGTCATCAGTTTGTTGAACTATAACATTACAAGGCAGCTGGATTCCTGGCCTAGAATGTCAAATAAGGTTCCTATATTATAAATACGCATATATCGACTGTATGTAAGGTGTTCTGAGGAGATAGATGTTTGTATTAAGAATGTAAATTGCAAGACTCTAAAAGGTAGTGGTTTGGAAAAGATTGCTGGGGTTAACAGCAGTTTTTATCAGAGTGGTATCCTGTGGCAGCAGTGTACGCCAACCTGTTGACCCGATTTAAAGATTTGAACAAGCTACAGTGTTTCAACACAGTTTAATAAAAATCGCTGTATGCATTTATCTTCACCGCTTATCCTCACTAGGGTCCTGGGTGAGGTGGAGTCCATCCCATCTGAGTTTGGTTGTACACCCTAAATGATTTGTCAGCCATGCTCTGGACACACATAGTGCAAACAACCATTCACACTCACATGCACATCTATGGACAATTTAGTCTTCAATAAACCCAACATACATGTTTTGTTGGAATGTGGGAGAATGCCAGACTGACCGGAGAAAACCCATGCAAGCATAAATTCGAGCATTCAGCTGTCACACTTACATTGTTATCATGAAGAGTACCCCTCTCAAAGCAAGCCAGATCACATTAGAAACACATATTCTTCCACAAAAAAGACATGATCACAAATGAGTGGTGTATGATGCTTCAAAAGTTTGTATTCAATCCAATTATGACAAAACAATGTTCATACACTACGAGCAGAACAAAATTGTAATAATCGTGATCCGTTATGTATTGATACACAACCGTAATACACGCAGGGGGAAAATGTTCAGTATCCTTCTGTTAAAGTAAGCAAATCTACAATGGTTTCTGAAAAAATATGTAAGTGATGTGACTTGAAATTGCCAAAATGCAGACTGACTAGCCTCAAAGATTCTGGAAGAATGCCTCGATGGACAGATGACACAGAAGCTGTATTCATATATTTACATGTGGTCTCTTGAAACTGTGTTGGGTCAAATAAAACCTCACTACAACCAAGACATTTGGGATGTTCTGACAAGTATCACAAAGTGTGGTCTCATTCGCAGGTTATGGCTCTCCAACAGGAAATGACCCAAAACCACAAAGCTAAAAATAGCCAAGAACGGCTATAAGAACAACACATTGGATTATTTTGAAGTGTCCCTGAAATAACCATAATCTCTTCAATAAATCCTATTAAACAAACTGTCTTTGGAAGAAGCTGAAACGTGAAGTCAAACCTAAAAAATAATCACACATGAGACAGCTGGTGCAGTTTGCTCATGAGTCGTGGGACAAGATACCAGCCTCCAAGTTCATATAACTCATTGAGATTTATCAGGTATTTATCAAAATAATAAATGACTGGGTACAGTCACATAATGAAGTTACTGAAATGAAACTCCTACCCTAATCTGTAAATCAGATAGATATGCTATAAAAACAAAGAAAAAAAAAACTAACAAAAAAGAACATTTTGTTTGCATGTCTTGTCAGTCACTGTGTTCTTCTAGAATCAGTGCACAAACCCTTTTAAGATTGATTTAATCACTTTGAGACTTTGGAAACTAAACCAAGATAACGTGGTATTCATTTTGCCTTTAAATGTGTTCTTACAATCACAATCTGTACATTAATTTCCAGCTCTGTGAATAGCACTACCCAAATATCTTGTTAGGGAATCCCTGCAAGAAGACCTTACCTGATGATTGCTTATCTCTCAAGAGTGCTGTGTTCTTATTTCTGATGTACAGATCATTTTTAAAGTCTGTCAAAAATTAAGTAGGCTGAAAAGATGGCTGCCGGTTGTCAGATGCTGTTAAATGATGGTCAGTTTTTTTGTAGTATACTGAACACCTTCCTGGGAAACTGACTTTGTTTGCAAAATAGCAAATTGCTTGTTATAACCACAAGTATGTACTTTCTTTTACACATACAATTTTTCACTCATGATTCTCATGTACTTCCTCTGCTATATCATGATGTTACTTGACCATCCATCCATCTTCAACTTCAACAACCAAACAATCATTGATACATACATGAGTAAGTCGGGGTACCTGGACAAAATTCATACAGGCAAGGGATCACAGCAAAGATTCGAACAGATTTTGCACTTTTAAGAAGCATCTGGCTTACAGTTCTGAGGACCGAGGTTCAAATCGCAGCACCGCCTGTGTGGGATTTGCGTGTTCTGGGATTTGGGTTTTCTCCTGGCAGTCCAGTTTCCTCCCACATCGCAAAGACATCCATTAATTGGAGATTCTAAATTGCTCATAAGTGTGATTGTGAGTGTGAATGTTTCTTTGTTTGTGTGTGCCCTGCGATTGGCTGCCAATCGGTTCAGGGTGTACCTCGCCTTCTGTCCGAAGATAGCTGTCATAGGCTCCAGCACTCTTGCGAACCTTGTGAGGGTTAGTGGCTCAGATAATGGATGGATTTATATGTGGCCTTAACATCAACCCGACACATTTCTGCAGCCTCATTCTAGGCATATTTGAGTCCCATTTTTTCCATCCCCTGACTCAAATACCAATTGGTTTGTAATAAAGATCATGCCTCTGTAATGATGATGCAGATGCCGCATTATGTGTAAGGATGTTTTTACTTCAGATCACTAAACATGGAGACAAATGTCTCCTGATGGCAGGGTACCATGGAGATCGTCCAGCAGCCCTGTAGCGTGCTGTGCCGTGAGCTCTGAGATTGGCGAGGAGTCATTTCCTGAGTTCCTTCAGGGATTGGCCCTTATCCCGGTCTTCCCATGAGCCTCTGCCCAAGCAGGGACAAGGGACAGGTTTAACTCAATCTCAGTTTCACATCTAGACATTTGAGAGAGGCCCATCTTGACTTAGCTGGACTGCTGGATTTTGCCAATGTTAAACCTAGTGCACTCTTGGCTTGTCAAAAAATGAGCAGGTTCTTTGAGGAAGTAGTGGCTGTAGTTGTAGCGTTGTCACGTCGGTCCAAACATGGACCAATAACTACGAGAGCATTCGAAGATTTCTGTTTGATTATTGCCAAACCAGCAGAGAATATTTCATTAAGACTAGCAAAAAAAAAAAAGTAATCATTTACAGTTTGTTGGACTTTAAAATACGCTTTTCCAGATTATTGTGACACTATTCATGTTTTCTTGAAAGCACACATCATCTTTAATTGAAACTACGTCTGTTTACGTCTGACTACAAAGTCTCTGCCGTTTTAAACAGTATCTTGTCACCTGTAATTTATACCTTTACTTTTGGTTTATCATATAATACTCGGCCGGCACAGTGATGCAGATGGGAAGCGTGGGCCTTGCAGTTCTGGCCCGGGTTCAATCCCAGCCATCCCTGTGTGGAGTTTGTATGTGCTCCCTGTGCCTGTGTGGGTTTTCTCCGGGCACTCCGGTTTCCTCCCACATTCCAAAAACATACAACATTAATTGGACACTCTAAATAGCCCCTAAGTGTGATTGTGAATGTGACTGTTTGTCTCTATGTGCCCTGCGATTGGCTGGCAACCAGTTCAGGGTGTATGTTGCCTCCTGCCCATTGACAGTTAGGATAGGCTCGAACACTCCTGCAACCCTTGTGAGGATAAGCGGCTAAGAAAATGGATGGAGGCATGGATATAATATTCATGTGTTTAAAAGCTACATTGTTCCCTATTGAGCAGTAAGCTGTATTTGAGGACTCAATGAACATATGTGTTAAGTCACTTGTAGTTTGGGTTTATTTCAAGTGAACAGAACTATAAACGTGGATAGACTAATTGATTGGGCACATTTTTTTCTGTATTTGTATTATTTGAAATACTATGGAGTTTCCCTGCACAGGCCCATGAGGGTCGCGGGGAGTGCTGGAGCGTATCCTAGCAGTCAACGGGCAGGAGGCGGGCTACACCCTGAACTGGTTGCTAGCCAATCGCACGGCACATGGAGACAAACAGCTGCACTCACAATCACATCTATTAATGTTGCATGTTTTTGAGATGTGGGAGGAAACTGGACTGCCTGGATGAAAGAGAAGGGAGAACATGCAAACTCCAGACAGGCGGGTCCGTGATTGAACCCGGGACCTCAGAACTGTGAGGCCAATGCTTTACCAGCTGATCCACCGTGCCGCCCTAGATAAATCAAGCTTGAATAAATATATTGTCGTTACTTAAGACAGTTGTGGTATCTCACATTATATTTCTCATATATTCTCACTGTTATTTGTTTTTAGTTAACATGTTACAGAATTTTTGTTAAGAGTGCAGACCTCAACATTTCAAGGTCTTCTTGCATCTCAGTAAATTGCATCAATCTGAATGACAGCATTCTGGCATACAGTATGCAGGGTATGGCATCTATGAATGTGTTACAGTTTGGTGCTGATCCAAATTACAATTGTTTGGCCTTGGCAGAATTTTATCTGAGGATTTATAACACTGTTGAACCTTTTGAATAAAGTGGTTCACAAAGTCACCTTTTGAACGTAATCATGGGGGGTGGCACTTAAATCTCCTTGAGATGCATTTGTGTTATAGCTCTACCAAGTTATTATCTTTACGTGTATACTGTAGATGCTGTGTGTATGCCTGGTTGTGGATGGCATTACCGGCCCATATGGAGCCCTGTCTGGAGAGCTCACTGCCAACTTAACTCTGCTGTTGGCTTTGGTACTTCCTCCATTTGTCTTGTCTTGTCTTGTCTTGTCTTGTCTTGTCTTCTCTTCTCTTCTCTCTCTTCTCTTCTCTTCTCTTCTCTTCTCTTCTTCTTCTCTTCTCTTCTCTCTTCTCTTCTCTTCTCTTCTCTCTGTATTCATTTGACTCTCAGGTTATTATTTCTCCAGTTGTATTTATTGTTAGACTTCTAGTCTTAAATTAAAACCCCCAAAATAGACATGAATGCCTTTGTGAATTCATTCATGAAAAAACACCAACTGTCACACTTAAGGACTGTCGTTTTAATAGTTGTTTTCGATGTCTACTCATCTGTTAAGATAGATTAGGCATGGGAGAAATTCCAAACCAAAAAGAGTATATAACATTATTTTTCCCCACGCTGTCTTCATTTCCAAAGTTTTTAAAGCTCAAACTGTTTCTTATTCACCTTTTTCAAATACAGTACAACCTGACCTGCAATCAGGTGGTAGAGGGTAGCAGTGGAGTGTGGGGTCCAGAAGATGGTACTGTTTTTCTTTTATCCAATATCTATTTTATATTTGATACAGAGTAGAGATTTATAAAACAAACGGTTTGGCCATTTCAAAAACCTAGCGGGTGTGTGCTATATGACATTTTTAAATATAGGACTTAGAGGGAAAAGTGATTGTGTTTCCCACAGTTCGCTAAAAGAAATGTTGACAATTTTTCAACTAGCTTAAAAAGACAATTCTATTGATCTCTTGACAAAAAAAACATTTTCTATGGGTTATAGGCATCCTCTGAAAATTAACTGATTGATGAATTGAAGATTTTATTGTTCACAGGTGTGAATGTTTGTGTGATTAGCAGTTTAGGTTATACCATGCCTCTCACAAAGTCTACTGGGATAGGCTCAAGTGACCCCAAGATCCCAATTAGGACACGCAGTACAAAAAACAAATGGTACATTAAGATGCGACTTCAGACAAAGGCAGAGGTGGCAAAGGCTAAACTAGAGGCATATGATGACATGTACACCAGGTTGGAGATGAAAAAAGGAGAAAAGGATCCCTCCAGGTTGGTCAGACAGAGGGATAGAGATGGGAAGGATGTGCAGCAGGTAAGGGTGATAGAGATGGAAATGTGTTGACTGGTGCCAGTACTGTGCTAAATAGATGGAAGGAATACCTTGAGGGCAGTTGGGGTTAGAGAGGAACGTGCTGCAGATAGGCTTAGATGGAAAAAGATGACACGCTGTGGGGACCCCTAAAGGGGCAAGCCGAAAGGAAAATAAGTACAAAAAAATAAATGGATGGATGTTACTCCAAATGTATCGTTTAGTTGTTAGAAAATCTATACTGTATATTATTACCCGAAAAGAAACTAAGAAAGATGAGTTTTTTCATTACTTCATCTTGATCCACCAGTGTTCTGCTATGAGATTGTGTGTTTTAAAGGATGGAGTGTGGCATGTTAGACAAACAAGTACTGTTTTCGTTTATTTATTGTAGATATGTATTTAGTAAGGTGGCACGATGGAGTTACTGGTTAGAGCATTGGCCTCAGACATCTGTGGACCGGGGTTCAAATTCCGGCCTTGCCAGTGTGGAGTTTGCATGTTTTTCCCGTGCCTACCTGGGCTTTGTCTGGACGCTCAGGTTTTCACCCACATCCCAAAACATCAATTAAATTGAGACTGTAAACTGCCCTGAGGTGTGACTGTGAGTCTGACTGTCTTCATGTGCCCTGTGATTTGCTGATAACCAATTCAGGGTGTACCTTGCCTCCTGCCTGATGATAGCTGAGATAGGTTTCATCACTCCCGTGACCCTTGTTAATAAAGGCGGCTCAGGAAATGGGTGGATGTATTTTCCTATATACAAGTATCCAACTAACAGTTGGACAAACAAATACAAATGTAGCGTCCCAGAATTATTCTCCTTTTGTGAGTCACTCAAGTTGGCCTACCTTTGGTGTTATGCAACATCAACACCCTGAAAGTGCTGTACATACCTGTAGTTATTTTATTTTATTGTTACTGCTCACCATAGACTATGGTTATATGAAACATCAAGCTTTCTAGCTGGCATTCCACACTAGGTCTTTGCACACATTGAGAAAGAAATCAAATGTCAACCGAATGTATTTTGTTTAACTTGGAGTATTCTGCTGTAGCCATTTAGGTTTTAATTATGACAAATGAAAACAAATATAAGGAGGACTCCAAAATATGTAATTCAGATCTAACAAAACAGAAAAATAAATGGTAAAAAATGGCAGAAATGATGCAGGGGCAGGGAGAGAAACAAAGAAAAGAAGATATTGTGGTGTTTACATAATTCACCCGCAGGACCTTGAGTTGGGGTGCGGGATTCCGCATGGACTGTTTTTGTTGTTGCGCTTCCAGAGTAAAGGTTAACAGAGTTCCCGCCGTTATGCGAGTAGTGTTTTGATGTCGAACAATAAAGCAAGTTCGACACTCCGCCTCCGACTCCTTTTCTCCGGCGCTACACTGGTGACCCCGACGTCAGTCCCGGCGTTTTCGAGATTGAAACGAACATGGCAACCGCCATCCTCAAATTGACGGAGTTTTGGGAGACATCCGTGGCAGCGTGGTTCGCACAAACGGAGGCTCAGTTCGCCCTCCGCGGGATCTCAGATGATTCCACGCGTTACTACCACGTTGTCTCAGCACTCGGGAGCTCAACGGCGGCCAGAGCAGTGAACTTCATCACCTCTCCCCTGGCCCGAGATAAGTATGCTGGGATCAAGGCTCACCTTCTCAAGGTTTTTGAGCTTTCACGGCCGGAGCGTGCCCGACGTCTGTTGGCTATTAATGGACTGGGGGACAGCAAACCTTCCGAACTCATGGAAATGATGCTAAACCTGCTGGGCACGGAAGAGCCCAATTTCATTTTCATGGAACTGTTTCTCAGGCATATGCCACCGCATGTTCAGATGGCGCTCGCTAACAGTACTGTCACTGAGCCCCGGGCCCTGGCCGAGGAGGCTGACCGTCTCTTCCTGGCAACCCAGCGCTTCTCCCCTGAGACGCTGGCCGTGACGCACAGTTACTCGCCTCCGGGCGCGGGGGTAGCATCCAGCGGGGGCCCCATCGCCACCGACGGCCGTGCTGGCACAGGCTTGTCCTACTTCCATGCCCGTTTCGGTGCGAAAGCAAAGAGCTGCCGCGCCCCTTGCAACTACGACGCGTCGGGAAACGCCAAAGCCCACGCTTCGCAGCGGCCGTGAGCGTGGGCGCGAAGAGCTGGCTGCTGTTCATCAAGGACAACCTTTCCAGGCGCAAATTCCTTTGCGACACCGGTGCCCAGAGGAGCTTCCAGACGGCCACTGCGGAGGACGCCGCTGGCGGGACTCATGGGCCACCCCTACTGTCCGCTAATGGCTCCCCTATCCGCTCTTATGGCATGAGGACTGTGGACTTATGTTTCGGGAGTCAGCGCTTCACATGGGACTTTGTCACTGCGGATGTCTCATTCCCTCTCCTTGGCGCTGATTTTTTTTGTGCCCACGGGCTGCTGGTGGATGTTAAGAGGGGCCGTCTGGTGGATGCACTGACTTTTTCCACGGTCGCCTGCGTCCGCAATGAGGCGACTTATGGCGGTCTCTCCAGTTCGCTCTCGGATGGCACCAAGTACCAACTCCTCCTTGGTGAGTTCCCTGGCTTGACACGGCCCACTTTCTCCTCTGCCATGACTAAACATGGGGTTGAGAACCACATTGAGACCAAGGGCCCCCCGATTCACGCGAGGGCCCGACGGCTTGACCCCGAAAAGCTAGCAGTCGCTAAGTCCGATTTTGTCAACATGGAGCGTCTGGGCATCGTCCGCCGCTCGGATAGCCCGTGGGCCTCGCCACTACACATCGTCCCTAAACCGAGTGATGGGTGGCGACCGTGTGGTGACTACCGCCGCCTTAACGACGCCACTACGCCCGACCGCTACCCTGTTCCACACATTCAGGACTTCTCAGGCCACCTGGTGGGCAAAATCCTGTTCTCCAAGGTCAACCTGGTGCGCAGGTATCACCAGGTTCCCGTGCACCCCCCAGACATTCCCAAGATCACTCCGTTTGGACTGCTCGGGTTTCTGAGGATGCCGTTTGGTCTTAAAAACGCAGCACAATCTTTCCAGCGTTTAATGGATTCTGTGCTCAGGGACTTGCCATTTGTGTTCATCTATTTGGATGACATCCTCATCGCCAGCTCCTCGGAGGATGAACATCTGATGCACCTCCGCGACCTCTTCGCAAGACTTGAGCAGCATGGCCTGATCATCAACCCGGCGAAGTGTGTTTTCGGGGTGCCCTCTATCCAGTTCCTCGGGCACCTCATAGACAAGAACGGCGCCGTCCCCCTTCCGGCAAAGGTGGAGGCCGTCTCCGCTTTTCCCCGACCTCCCTCGGCTCGGGGCCTCCGGGAGTTCCTGGGGATGGTGACTTTCTACCACCGGTTCATCCGCCGGGTGGCCCACATCATGCACCCGCTGTATGAGGCTCTTAAAGACAAGACCCCCAACCGGGACGTTGAATGGACGGCCGAGAGGATGGAAGCCTTCGAGGCTATGAAGGCTGCGCTGAGTCGTGCCACTATGCTGGCCCACCCGACCCACGGGGCCCCTGTCGCTCTCACTACCAATGCATCGGACTACGCTGTTGGAGCCGTATTCGAACAGTGGGTCGGCGGCGCCTGGCAACCGCTTGCCTTTTTCAGCCGTCAGCTGGCCCCCAAGCGCAAATACAGCACGTTCGATAGAGCTCCTCGGCCTCTGGCTGGCAATCCGCCACTTCTGCCCCCTATTGGAAGGGTGTGAGTTCACGGCATATGTGGACCATAAACCCCTCACTTTCGCCATGTCCAAGGTGGCCGAGCTGTGGTCCCCCCGCCAGCAACGCCAACTGTCGTTCATCTCGGAGTACACTCCGGACATCCAACACATCGCTGGCAAATCCAATGTGGTCGCGGACTGCCTCTCCAGGGCGATCGTCGGCACTGTGCATCTGGGTCTCGACTACTCCCGCATGAGCGCAGACCAGGCCTCGGACCACGGGGTGCAGGCCCTCAAGACTTCTGACACGGGTTTGCGCCTGGAGGAAGTCGCGGTTGGTGACTCGGGCATCAGGTTGCTGTGCGACCTCTCGGCTGACCAGACACGGCCGCTGGTCCCTGCAAACTGGCGAAGAGCTGTTTTCGAGGCGGTCCACAACCCCTCCCACCCCGAAAGGAAACCGTCCGTGAGGCTGGTGGCCCAGAAGTTCGTGTGGCGCGGTCTCAAGAAAGATGTGCAGGCCTGGGTCGACTCGTGCGTGGCCTGTCAGCGGGCTAAGGTGCATCGCCACACAAAAGCCCCCTTGGAGCCCTTCGCTCTCCCCGAGAGGAGGTTTGACCATGTCAACGTCGACTTGGTAGGTCCACTTCCTCCCTCGCACGGATTCACCTACTTGCTCACCATGGTGGACAGGACGACCCGCTGGCCCGAAGCCATTCCCCTCTCCTCTACAACGTCGTCAGACGTGGCCCGGGTGTTCATCAGCACGTGGGTCGCACGCTTCGGGACCCCGTGCGACCTTTCCTCAGATCGTGGCCCTCAGTTTACCTATGAACTCTGGAACGCAGTCGCTGAGAGTTTGGTGGTCAAGCTGCACCGCACTACCTCCTATCACCCCCAGGCGAACGGTCTTTGCGAGCGGTTCCACCGCTCCATGAAAGCAGCCCTGCGTGTCGGCTTGACGGACGGCAACTGGTTGGATAAGCTCCTGGGGGTCATGCTCGGCCTCAGGTGCGCCCCTAAGGAGGACCTGTTGTCCTCATCCGCCGAACTCGTCTACGGCCAGCCACTGCAGGTCCCCGGCGAATTCATCCCGGACGCCACAGCGCCCTGGTCCGCAGCCAGGCAACGGTCCTCCCTGCTGGAGGCCGCAAAAGGGTTCGCGCCGGTTCCCACGTCGCAACATGGCACCCCAGCTGCCCGGCTGCCCCGTCACCTACGCTCTGCGGATTTTGTGTTTGTTTGTCATGACGCCCACCGTGGACCTCTCCGCCCCCCATACAACGGGCCGTTCAGGGTCCTGGAGCACGGGGATAAGAGCCTGCTCGTGGACATTGGCGGCAGACCCGAGACTGTTTCCGTGGACAGGGTCAAACCCGCGGACCTGGACATTGCCCAGCCTTTGTAGTTAGCCCTCCCCCCGCGCCGGGGTCGTCCCCCTTTGCCCTGTGCCCCTGCGCCTGCCGGGGTGACCTTGACCCCGCCTGGCCCCTTGTCCCGTGACTCAATGGACAGTGCGGCCCCGCCCCCGTCGTCCCTCCACGGCACAAGGATTTTGACTATGGGTGAATTCTGGGGGGGCTTGTGTGGTGTTTACATAATTCACCCGCAGGACCTCGAGTTGGGGTGCGGGATTCCGCACGGACTGTTTTTGTTGTTGCGCTTCCGGAGTAAAGGTTAACAGAGTTCCCCGCCATTTTGCGAGTAGTGTTTTGATGTCGAACAATAAAGCAAGTTCTGTTCCTGTGTCCGACACTCCGCCTCCGACTCCTTTTCTCCGGCGCTACAATATGTGTATGGCGGGAACCTGATTTGGTAATATAAAAGGTGTCAAGTATATACTGTACCTTTGTATTGGATAAAATCATTTCCATCCTCCTTCCTATCTACTTTTTAATCCATGTATTTAGACAACATACACTTTAATGAGTGACTATC
The DNA here is from genome assembly GCF_019802595.1 of Syngnathoides biaculeatus. NCBI lineage: Eukaryota > Metazoa > Chordata > Actinopteri > Syngnathiformes > Syngnathidae > Syngnathoides > Syngnathoides biaculeatus. The sequence continues at coordinate 23,553,063 of NC_084651.1, forward strand.
GCCTCAAAGGCTTAAAGACAAGAAGAGAGTAAACATTGAAGGGAGGATGAAAAGGTGGGCTGGAGCTAATTGTTGTGGGGAGTACTCAGAAGCAACCCAGCAGGATAAATTCTCCAACGGAAGTGAGGGAAGTTGGAACAACAGTACTTGTCTCAGCTTGATAGAGCAAGCAAGAGAGTCCATGTTTGCATGCTTCCATATGGCCACAGCACGTATGACACAGAATACATTTGTACACAGCTGAGCCTTTTTTTTTTCTAAATAGAAAACAGAAATGTAACTATAAACTAACTATAAAATCTATATTAATTGCACAGGCCACATTTGAGTACTGTTTATCATTCCTAATTGTCAAATTAGTGTAAAAATAGAAAATACATTTTATATTAAAGGAAGACTGTCCCCAAGATTCTAATGTACAATAAACCCTCCAATGTGAAGTAATATTATTGTTACATGTATTTTAGACATTAATTGAAAAAAAATGAAAAAAAGAACATTTTTTAAATCAACGCAAAATCTGGATATGTGCCAGCTTTCACAGCTGGACCGGAAGAAACATCCTTGACGCCGCCCCTGACGTCGCCGGTGCTTAACATTACAGACCATTCATTCTAGCTAGGTCAAGATGCTGATGTGTTGTGCATCAAACTGCAAAAAAGCTGAGAAAACGCACCCGTATTTGTCCTTCTTTAACCTCCCGTGAGATCAACCTGACAGGATAAAGCTGTGGGTTTTACAGCTGAGCTGAGGCTCGTTCATCAGCCGGGGAAATTTGGACGCCTCTAATCATTACTGGTTTTTAGCTGCTTAGCTATAGCCTCTCGTGCAGGTACTATATAGGCAACAACACACTTCATGAGGCGGCACAGTGGTGCAGCTGTAAAGCATTGGCCTCACAGTTATGAAGACCCAGGTTCAATCCCGGACCTCCCTGTGTGGAGTTTGCATGTTCTCCACGTGTCTGCGTGGGTGTAACGTGCCTCCTACCCATTGCCAGCTCGGATATGCTCCAGCAGTCCCGCGATCCCTCTGTGGCTAAGCGGCTAAGAAAATGGATGGATATAGAGCTTGTGCATGTGACGTCATCATTTTCACTGCGCCTTATTGCCGGTCAAACAGAGCTGCTCGACATTGTGGGAGACATTGAACAGGAGGAGAGTATTTACAATACTACAATACTCTGTCCTCTTTTTTTTTCCATCATAGTTCTGCAACCAGGGTCATTTATTTAAATATTGGTATTTGTATTGAATACTAGCTGAAAAGATTGATGAATTCTGGCAAAGTGTGGCCGAAGGCTTCCGCGTTCACGAGCTGTCAAAACCGTCACTATGTGGGAATTATTCCTGATGAGAACAGACCCAGCAACGAAGTATTTGTATGCGTCCAGACATTTATATGCTTTCAAACTTTTCCTTGTAAATCTCGACAACTTACTCATCAGATACATATGTATATCCAGTTGTCCAAGACAAGCGGAAGCAAATTAACAGTCCAATTTCTTATCGGCGAAAACATCGACTTCGCCATTAAATACGAGTCCTGTATGTCGGGTTTACCTAATGTTTCCTCGTACTTTCATTTATTTTCACCTTCTAAATGTCTAACAGGAAAAGACTCTGGACATCGTGCTATAAGACATATTTTCGTGTCGTCTCCAGCTGACTTAGCATAGAACAATGCTTTGCTAGACCGGCAATATGGCCAGTCATGTGATTTCGGTGACATAGGTGCACGAGCTCTATATACGTGTAATCACTTTTTTTTTGCATTTTTTATTCCAGATATAAATAAACTATTAGATATTTGTATGCTGTACTCAGAAAATAAGCTCGCATTTTTGATCAATTTTGGACATAGCCCATAGTCTTCATATAGCTCACATAGCATTCACATAGTATTCCAAAACTGTTAAAAATGTGTACTCACCGATTTTACTTTGGATGTACAAGTGGTCCATTCATCAAACTGTCATGTATCATAGGTAAATTGATATGTACAGTGAAGAAAATAAGTATTTGAACACCCTGGTATATTCCAAGTTCTCCCACTTAAAAATCATGGAGGGGTCTGAAATTTTCATTATAGGTGCATGTCCACTGTGAGAGAGATAATCTAGAAAGAAAAATCCAGAAATCACAATGTATGATTTTTTTTAACGATTTATTTGTGTGATACAGTTGCAAATAAGTATTTGAACACATGAGAAAACTGTCACGACCCAGGACCCAAATGCAGGACCCCGGAGACGCAAAGGCAGTTTGGGAAAAGTGTTTATTCGGCCCAAAGTCGGGGATCAGGCAGACAGTCAAGTGGAGCAGCGGTAGTCAGGACGTCGGGCGTAGAGAGCAGGTCCGCAGGCAGGCAGGGGTCGGTACACAGGAGATCGATCAGAGAAAGCAGGAGTATCAAAGATGTCAAGCTTATGGGGTTGGTTGGAGGATTGGCGGAGGTCGGTAAACCAGGGTTCACGATCAAGAACATGGGAGTGCAGGAACGGGGCATGAGTTGCGACGATCTGGCGAAGACCAGTCGTCCCCTGGGTCCTATAAATACTGAGGTGAATCAGTGAGGATGAGGCGCAGGTGTGCGCCTCCTAATCAGCGCCGGTGTGCGCTGTGTGTGTATGCTTCCAGGGAAGGTATGCATCTGCAGCCGAGTACCCAGTTTGGAGTGAAAATATCACTTGCCAGAAACGCCAGCTTGCTCAGAGCCACAAATAGAGCGAAATTGAAAGCCTCACATCACCCGAGAAACTTGTTTGAAACATGGATTGCTCTTCCTGACAGTTATCAGAACATGAAAAAATATACATTTGGAGTATTAACCATCTTGGATCAACATACCTGTGCAAGCAGATATTCTAAAATGAACTATTAAATACAAATACTGTACTGCAATTGCCTCACAGACAAGAGTTTGCAGTCATATGCCAAGATTAAAATTAACATTGTACATGGCAGATTTTGAGAAGCTGTCCAGTGATGTCCGAAAACATATGTCACATTAAACGGGTAAAAATACAATTCTGCCATAGGCACCTATTTGGCGACAAAGTGTCTGTTTATTAGGCGGCTTCTTTTTTTTGTCAGTATATATTTTGAATGATACCGAGGGATATTGTTTTGTTGCTCAGGTCTGAGAATGTCTGCGTCGTAGTGTGTGTGACAGTAGAGAAGCGAATGCTGCATTTTACCTTGCATTCACTTAACATTCATTGAAAATTAAAGTGGATAATGCACATAAATCAAACTTAAACTGTATTATTTTAATTTTATATACTTTATCTTTTCAAAAGGCCGCTGTTTAATTTTTATTACTGCAGGAGGCATTCTCTTACCATTGGTAGGTCTGAAATTACAGGAGGCAAGTTCCTTTTCTTTTAATCCTCTATAAAAATATGACAAAATTTGTTTTCTTTGTTATATTTGTACAATTTTAATCAATAATGGAAGTCAAATTTAAAACACTATTGTACAGCAGAGTTGTCATGTGGTGCATCAGGCTCTCCAGGAAGCGCTGCAGGAAAAATAAACATTAAATCATGAATGTTCATTATGTTATTTGTTTCTGTTATTTGGATAGTGGGCTGACATCGACATACAGCATGTGTTGCGTTCATCATAAGGTTTACATAAGGCTTTTATTATTTTGTGGCTTTTTGTGTATTCTTGGTCCAATCTGGCTTTGTTGACATTTTGGGTTGCTGACCTTGGAATTAGGAGGAGCCCCCTGGGACCACTCAGCAAAGCAAAGCAAATTTATTTCTATAGCACATTTCATACACCTGCTGAAGAACCTCCCCCTTTGACTCGGCGTCTGATGGTCCGAAGTAGATGGATAGATGGATTTCCTTAATAATGTGTTCTTTTGTTATTCATAACTTTGGTGTAACTTCTCTGAGATGTCTAACCTTCGCAAAAGCAACAAGCCATTATTTGTCTTATACAAGGACATTCCCACATGGCCTACAACAGCTGGCTGGGTAGCTCATGGGTGTGGTCCTGATTATGGAAATTTATTGAACCTGACTGATGGACCTTTTTTATAATGCTTTTTTAAAAATTTGTTTTGGCTGAAGAGAGAGTGTGGAGGCTTGCAAAGAGTAGGACAGGCTGGCATCTCAGTTTTTGAAAGTACTCACGTAACCAAGGGGAAAACATGCAAGCTCCACGCAGACGAGGCCTGAATGGAACTAAGGCAGATGTGCTAACCAGTTGGGAACTGTGCCGAATATAGGGATTGTGAATAATGTTAGCAAAATGTGAAACGGGATTAGTTGGTTAATTACAAAAACATAATAATAATAATTTTATCATATTAAAACAATATCTAACAATAGCCTTCTTGTACAATGGACCATTTGGAATGTGTGAATTTTGGTGCATCATAGCACAATGCAAGTTCCAAAAGTCCAGATACTGTTTCAGAAAAAGGTGCTAAAGTATTTGGTACAAAAAATGTGCTGAAATGATTATAGGTGGATGTGCTTTGCGTGAAAAAAAAAAAACAAACTCTCAGAGAAAGACATAGCTAGACATAATGGAAGCATTCCGAAACTTGGTGTCAACTCTAGAATGTCTCATTTGTGATAACCACTAGTAAGTTATGTGATTTAAATTTGTATTTCACTTTTAATGAGATAAAATATATTCGGTACATTGTAAATGGGTATTCGGTGATTTTCTGTCATTGTATTATTAGGATTATCATTTTCTCTTTTACATCTGATTCCTTTTTGAATATTGATCCAACAAAAAGTGGAATGACTCATGTAGGCCACAGATGACTAAACGCCAACAGGGAATAGTTGAAGCTGGCTCTGAATCCCAACAACATGCCAATTTGCTTTATAAAAGCTAAGGAAAGTTTGGCTTAATAGCAGTAATGAACCTGAAGTACTGAGTCCCTTTGTGCTTTTATTTGCCTTATTTTGGACACAAGTACTGAATGTCAACCAGAAGGTCTTTTTCAATTTGTTTTATCTTGCACATGCTATGATTGAGGATCCAGATTCTCATCCAAAACCATCCCTGGAAACAAATGAATTATTTATTAACTCTTTTATTAACTTTTAATGGAGAACTAACTGAGAGAAGTGAAAGGGTCTCACAGTGATGGTATTCAGTAGCGTGACAGAATTTAACTAGATAATGGTTATAAAGTTTCACCATCCACTTCTGTGGATTTAGTTGAAATTTCTGGAAAAAAAAATTTACATTAAAACATAATGTATATCCAGAAAAATGTGTTGTTGCAAAAATGATCGCAAACTTTATTGCTCATACAAACAGATGTAGAAGCTGATCCACTAACCCAAACTCCAAATGCACCTGTCAAAAGTTTGAAATTGCCACATAGTTCATTTTTTGTTGTGGAAGAAATACAATGGACCACAGCTATTGATGATCAATACAATTGCATTTCAAATAAAATAAATAAATAAATAAATAAATAAATAAATAAATAAATAAATAAAGAGATAAATATCCCCTCAACCTCAAAAAAGGATTAATCAAAAATTATCTTGAATAAACGAGGATATACTGATGATAAGTGTTTATGGGTTTGGTACCAACTCAAAAGAGAAAAAAAAAGAAAAGCCTTTTTTCTTAAATAAAAAAAAAACCACAAGTAAGCGAATCCACGGATGCTGAATCGCGAGTATAAAGGAGTCCACTGTATAAGCAAATGTTTTTTCAAATTTAGCACATGCACAATGATTGATTAAACCAGAGATGAATTGCTATGGGTGTTTTTGTATCTTTTAAAAGACTTTTTGAAATGTGCATACCAACCAAAACAGTAACAGCAAAACAGTACTAGTGAAATGTAAACATTTTTGAAATGGCAAAACCAGCCAGTGAAAACTGACTGATTTGTAGAGCTCTCTCACAGACTCATGCTTGAGCTTGCACAGTTTTCACTTTCTCCGATACGGTGATCATAAAGGTGTGTTTGAGTGAATTTTGTGCTACTGTATATTGAATGATAGTAACAGTTAATCATGCATAATGCTACACTGGGTACATGTTCTTTCAGGAGTCAAAAAGGCAACCGATCCAGTAAGACTGACAAACATCTCTATACATTATAGTTCTACACAAAACTACAACCACTATAACAAAAATTTAGTGAAATCAATTCATCAGGGATGAGCCCTGAGCCCCTTCTTGTTTGCAGTGTTCATAGATTGGCTGACAGATGAGGTTGGGTTGGAATCCCTTGGACCAGAATGTTTGCAAATGACATTGTGATCTGCAGTGAAAGCTGGCAGCATGTGGAGGGTCAGGTAGGAAGGTGGAGGCATGCATAGGAAAGGAGAGGAATGAAGATCACCCGAAGTAAAACAGAATATATGTGTGTGAATGAGAGGGGCGGAGGGGGTAGAATGAGGCTTCTGGGAAAAGAGATAGCGAGGGTGGATGACTTCAAGTACTTGGGGTTAACAATCTAGAGCAATGGGAGGGTGGTAAGGAAGTGAAGAAACAAGTCCAAATAGGTTGGGACAGGGTGATGGAAGGTGTCTAGTGTGTTACGTGACAAAAGAGTCTGCTAGGATGAAGAGTGAAGTTTATAAGACAGTGATGAGGCCAACCATGATGTACAGATTAGAGATGGTGGAGCTGGAGAAAACAGGAAGCAGAGCTGGAGATTGTTGATGTTGAGATTCTCTCGAAGTGACGCGATTGGATGTTTTGGAGACAAAGTAAGAGAGAGCAGATTTTAATGGTTTGAAGACATCCAGAAGAGAGAAAGTGAGTATATTGGTCGAAAGGGTGATGGAGGTGTCAGGCAAAAGAGCAAGAGGAAGATCAAAGAGAAGGTTTATATATATATATATATATATATATATATATATATATATATATATATATATATATATATATATATATGAGGCAAGACACGAGGGGAGTTGGTGTTAGAAAGGAGGATCCAGGACATAGGTTTACATGGAAAAGAGTGACACGCTGTGGCAAAGCTTAATGGGACAAGCCAAAAGTAAAATAAGATTTGCATGTTCAACACTTCTAAGATGTAACTATAAAATAATCAAATTAGCGCTAAATACAATGGTGAATGAACATGCATTCTTGTCCTCTTTGATGATAGATTCTTACGCGCTCTGCAAATTAATTCATTCTGCGTAATACTTTATCTCAAAGTTTCATGCAAATGCTAAGTTTTTGTATAAAAAACACACTTCAATATATACAAAACAATTACCCCCAAAAAAGTACGATAGTAACTGAGTGGGCTTTCTCTTGCAGGACACCCACTATGAACAATTTGTAACCATTGATTCTCAAAATGTAGTACAAGTACCGCTAGTGCTACTCAGGCTCCCTGTCTTGGTCCGTAAAAGAATCAATAAGGTAAATGTTCAAACTGTGCTGAGAATAATACAGTATCTTGAACTTTTATTCCAACATTATTTAAATACTGTACAGTTATAAGTTCCTATGAAGTACTTATATTTCTTCCTTGTTTATGATGAAAAGTCATCCTATGCTACTGTATTTCAAGACTGGTCACTCTGGCGGTACCTGGATAGCTATGTATTTTTATTTAATCTAACGGCTGATATATACTTTTGCGTATATTAAAAAATAAATAAATGTGGTCATGATTTATATAATGAAATAGAACAGACAGAGGGAAGAGGTTGCAGCAAACATTTTTAAAATCTGTTATTCAATCTTAATGCTCTCTTTTTAAATTTTGTGAAATATTTTTTTTCATTCAATTTTTTTCCAGTCCTTACTAATTGATTATTTTTACTCCCCTGATTTCCTACTTTGTCGCCTTCCTCTTTCACTCACTCTCCCAATATCCTTCCTTTTTAATGTCACAAATTCTCCTACCATGCAGTCTTTGAGCTATTTTGTTGCCATTTCACCGACAGTATATACAACCCAGCTGAATAAGAGACATTAACCTGGATGTATTTGTATGTTGACATACTGCTGTGTTAATCCATTTTTCATCTCTCCCATTCTGTCCATTTTCCAATGTCTTCCCACACTTTTTGCACACTCTTCAATTTTTACAAGGTGAAATACGATTGATCTGCACACAACATCTTTGATAAAATGATGCTCTCATGCTATATTGATTGGAACTTGAAACATGTTTGATTCTTTCAAAACAATTAAAACAGAGACATTTTGTATTGGCTGGAGTTAACGCATTCCTTTTCTGAACAGTTTCACTTCACTTTTTTTCTTGCTGAGATGAATTATTCTTCCAGTGTTTGCATACCAATCATCTGTTCTATTGCAAACATGAACCCAGAGATGTATGTAGTGTGCAGAATCACTTCTTGTTTTTCCCGTGTTCATGCAAGAGAATTTACAACATTTCTTTTGACATCTTTTTCCTGATTTACTGAATCAAACAAACAACTTTCCCCTGGCATATATATATATATATATATATATATATATATATATATATAATATATATATATATATACTATAAAAAAGCCAATCCCAATCATGTTGGGTCATTGTGTAAAATGTACATGAAAAAATTATTTGCCAATCCTTATAAACTTCTATTCTATTGAATACACTACAAAGACGAGATATTTTATGTTCAAACTAATAAACTTTATTTTTTGCAGATATTCACTCATTTTGAATAATAATAATATTATAACAATGATATCTTGCCATTGGTTTGCATTCAATTGAATATACCATAGGTTGAAAAAGATTTTCAGATCATTGTATTATTTACATTTTACATAACAACCGAACTTCAATAGAATTGGGATTTGTGATTTGTTTTTTCTTTTCTCACAGAAACTGAGAGTTCCCGCTCCGATCATTGTTTATTTTATGTTAAGAATTATTGGCGTGTCATGAATGACTGAACGAGTACTTTATTCTATTTTTGAAATGAAATGTAGTCCTTGTATTATATTGACCAGAGTAGTGTCTTCTGGTTTCCAGCCAAATGCCTGTAATTGTTCCTTCAGCTCACTTTTGCATTTTTCAAAATTTCATCCAGCACTCACAAAACATTTACTGTATATATTGCAGGGGGATCCAGCAGCAGCTTTCCAGCTACAGGGAGACGGTGATCAGGCAGGCTGCAGCTGCAGCAGGCTCAGCAGTTCACCGAGATGATGCCCCAACCTGCGGCATCTGCCAGAAGACCAAATTTGCAGATGGTTGTGGGAACTTGTGCTCATATTGCCAGACCAAGTTCTGTGCCCGTTGCGGAGGGAGGGTGTCCCTTCGATCCAATACGGTAAAATAAAGAGAGACCATTGTGTTGCATTCCATTTTCATTTTTTTAATGACACTTTTATACAAATGCCAATTTGATTTTCTATTCTTTCTTTTGACGCAACAAATAACTTCCTCTGTGGCCCAAATACAAATGAAAAGACTAAAGCATTTTCTTGAAGTTTAAATCGAGTAGCAAATAAAAAAAACAGGTTGTAGAGTATTATTGGATTTCATTCCATTGTGCAATTGTGCCAAACAAGTGGAACGTTAGTGCATGTTACGAGCATTCATTACATTAAAATTGATAAAATCGGTTTCAGTCGGCGGGTGCAGTAGCCGACTGGTTAGCAATTCTGGCTCAAAGTCCTGAGGACCAGGGTTCAAATCCTGGCCCCACTTGTATGGAGTTTGCATGTTCTCCCTGTGCCTGTGTGGGTTTTCTCTTGGTACTCTGGTTTTTCACATCACAAAAACATGCATTAATTGAAAACACTAAATTACCCGTGGGTGTGAATATCAGCCTTATTGACACCCCAGTGTCAATCACAAAAAAAAAAAAAATAATACATTTGAATCCAACCCTTGTATGGACCATAATTGTGTAACTGTGCCTAATGGGGTGGTAGTTGAGTCTATTTGAAATTTAAAATTCACAATAACTTGTATCAGATGATTGCTTTTGCAGAACCACTTTAAGGGTAATCACAGGTTTAAGTCTCCAATATACAGTGCCTTGTGAAAGTATTCGGCCCCCTTGAACTTTTCAACCTTTTGCCACAATTCAGACTTCAAAAACAAAGATATTTATTTAATTTTTTTTGTCAAGAATCAACAACAAGTGGGACACCATTGGGAAGTGGAATGAAATGTATTGGATATTTTATACCTTTTTAATAAATAAAAACCCGATTCTTGCCCATTCTTCCTTGCAAAACAGCTCAAGCTCAGTGAGGTTGGATGGAGAGCATTTGTGAAGAGCAGTCTTCAGCTCTGCCCACAAATTCTCGATTGGATTCAGGTCTGGACTTTGACTTGGCCATTATAACACCTGGATACATTTATTTGTATACCATTCCATTGTAGATTTGGCTTTATGTTTTGCATCATTTTCCCGTTGGAAGATAAATCTCCGTGCCAGTCTCAGGTCTTTTGCAGACTCCAACAGGTTTTCTTCCAGAATGGTCCCGTATTTGGCTCCATTCATCTTCCCATCAATTTTAACCATCTTCCCTGTCCCTGTTGAAGAAAAGTAGACCCAAATCATGAGGCTGCCACCACCATGTTTGACAGTGGGGATGGTGTGTTCAGGGTGATGCGCTGTGTTGCTATTACTCCAAATATCGTTTTGCCTTGTGGCCAAAAAGTTAAATTTTGGTTTTATCTGACCAGAGCACCTTCTTCCACATGTTTGGTGTGCCTCCGAGGTGGCTTGCGGCCAATTTTAAACGATACTTTTTATGGATATCTTTGAGAAATGGCTTTCTTCTTGCCACTCTTCCATAAAGGGCAGATGGTGTATGACTGATTGTTGTCCTATGGACAGACTCTCCCGCCTTAGCTGTAGATCTCTGTAGGTCATCCAGAGTGATCACAGGCCACTTGGGTGCATCTCTGATCAGTGTTCTTCTTGTTTGAGGTGAAAATTTAGAGGGACGGCCGGGTCGTGGTAGATTTGTAGTGGTCTGATATTCCTTCCATTTCAATATGTTTGCTTGCACAGTGCTCCTTGAGATGTTTAAAGCTTGGGAAATCTTTTTGTATCCATATCCAGCTTTAAACCTCTCCACAACAGTATCTCAGACCTGCCTTTATTCCTTGGTCTTCATGTTGCTCTTTGCACTTTAAACAGAACCCTGAGACTATCACAGAGCAGGTGCATTCATACCGAGACTTGATTACACACAGGTGGATGCTATTTATCATCATCCGTCAACATTGGATCATTCAGAGATCCTCACTGAACTTCTGTAGTGAGTTTGCTGCACTGAAAGTAAATGGGCTGAATAATATTGCATGCCCCACTTTTTTTTTTTTTAAAAAAAGTATAAAATATCCAATAAATTTCGTTCCATTTCACGATTGTGTCCTTCTGGTTGATTCTCAACAAAAAAAAAAATATTTTATATCTTTATGTTTGAAGCTTGAAATGTGGCGAAAGTTTGAAAAGTTCAAGGGGGCTGAATACTTTCACAAGGCACTGTATTACAGCAATCACATCAAGCCCTCACTGCATCACAGCGTCAACTCACCTGAGCTCACCCATGTGCCTTAACATGTAGAGTAGCCGGTATGTTTATTGACATTGTATTGTATAGCTTATATTTGGTATAGTGAGACTGTTTATGTGTGTACCGAGCAGGGTGTCAATACACTGTGCGGCCCAGGCAGAAGCTGCTAAAGGTTAATTGAGCATTAGGCTGAGCTGTGGATGGAGGGGGTAGTCTCCTCCTCTGTCATGGTCTCCCTGGGGTGTAAACGTGCCCTATAAACACACAGCAGGGGATAGATGTGTGTCGGGAAATGCGCTAAAACTTTCACTGAAATAAGTGCTGTGTCCCCTCAATCCCTCCCCTGTGCTCCTGGAGTGGCATTTAATGATCCCACACAGACTTAAACACACACCCTAAAGTCTACCCTAATTATTGCATGCCATGGGGTCCCAAGCAGGTAGCATGATTGGGTGGGTGGCAGTTTTATTCACTGGGGGAAAGTTCACTGTTACACATATTTTAATTGGATAATGGGAGGAAATATGAATTTAACAGGACCACAAACAAAAATTTCGTTGTTTAAAAATACTGCTTTTACTTGAAAAAAGTAAACTCAACTTTCAGCGTGTATATTGAATGTTCAGTGATTTCAGAAACCATTCTTACTATGTTTCTCACTTTCTTTTTAAAATATATGTATGGCTGGCTAACTGGGCTTAAGGAGGACAAAGTGGTGAGTACTGAATTTTTGCTTTAAAAACTGTCACATACATTTTTATGTGGGGCGTAGAATAGTATCAGTGTTCATCATTATAAGGTACTGTAGTGCTTCCAGAAGATTTTCATAACGCTTCAGTTTTTCCATATTTCGTGACTGTGAAGAAAATAAGTATCTGAACACCCTGGTGTATTGCAAGTTCTCCCACTTAAAAATCATCGAGGGGTCTGAAATTTTCATCGTAGATGCATATCCACTGTGAGAGAGATAATGTAAAAAGAAATATCCAGAAATCACAATGTATGATTTTTTAACAATTTATCTGTGCGATACAGCTCCAAATAAGTATTTGAACACCTGAGAAAACCAATCTTAATAGTTGGTATAGTAGCCTTTGTTTGAAAGCAAGAGGGATTTTGGCCCACTCCTTCACGCAGATCTTCTTTAGATCAGACAGGGTCCTGTTCGCTCGTGACTCTAATGAGGGTCATGAGGTGGAGAAAATGGATAGACAGATGGACGTTCTCATTCTCAATGCCTCTACAAGACTGCTTTATTTTAATTGGATACGCAGTAACTGGTGTTTGAGTCCCATCTGTTTGTGGTTTTTGAAAATAAGTGCGTTATGTACTATATGTGCAGGTCTATGTCATGACAACAGTTATTGGACATTGATGTCTGAATATTGCAGGCCATCACAAGAGTTTCTCCCCATTCACTTGCAAATGTTGAAGTGGAAGGACTTAAACACCATTTGCATGTGGACGAATGTTCAAAACTCAGAAAGATATTTGTATTGACACTTTCGTCTATAATGAGATGGCGTTTGTGTCCTAAATATTTACATTTGCCGTTGATGAATAAAACCGACTGTGCTGAGAACTAAACTTGGGTGTCATTTAAATACAGTTCCTTTGTGTGTTCTGTGCAGGTCTCGAGATTTACACCTATAACCTATAACTAATTACCATTTTAATCAGGAGGCTTGTTTAGGTGTGTGTGTCTTTGTGTTTGTACTGTAGCCCATGACAAATTGAATAAAGTGTACATTTTTGGAGGGGTGGGTGGCTGGGGTGGGTACGAGTGACATACAGAGACACAATCAGGCACATAGAATGATGTTATTAGCAAAGAGCACTCACTGAGCATTCTTTTTGAAAAGCTGCTTTTGCTGAATCAAAGAGACTTTGGCGAAACAAAAGATGTGAAATCCAATGAAAGAAGGACTGACTTACAAATGAAACTACAGTTTATATGACAACACACCGAATGTGTGGAAGCTGTACCTGTAATTGTCAGTGAAGTGCAAGTGTTTTTGATGGCGTACATTGTCTCCGTTGACAACACAATCGAAACATGAATTACTGAATGATTCTAAATTGCATTCATGTTAAAGGTTCCAGAGCAATATTAGTTTGATGTTCATATTCTAATCATCAGAGTGTCTTTACATACAGTAATCCCTCAATTTTCATAATTAATGGGGACCACAATCCCCTCCGAAATGTGAAAAACCAAGAACCCCCCACCCACCCACCCACACACACGCACCGAAGTTATTTTCATGTAGCGCTTTGGAAATTATACAGAAAAAAGTTGATGAGCCACACAATAAAGTTATGGGAAAGAGTAATGGAGGCTAGACTCAGAACAGAAATAAGCATCTGTGAGCACAAGCATGGTTTCATGCCCTGAAAAACTACCACAGATGCATTATTTGCCTTGAGGATGCTAGTAGAAAAGTACAGAGAAGTACATTGTGTCTTTGTGGCTGTAGAAAAAGCCCATGACAGAATACCAAGAGAGGAACTGTGGTACTGGATACTTACATCTGGTGTGACAGAGAAATATGTCAGAATAATACAGGACATGTATGAGGGCAGCAGAACAGTGGTGAGATGTCCTGTAGGTGTGACAGAACTATTTAAGGTGGAAGTGGGACTGCATCAGGGATCAGGTCTGAGCACCTTCCTGTTTGCTGTCAGGCAGGTTGGACTGAAATTCCCTTGGAACATGATTTTCGCAGATGATATTGGGATCTGCAGTGAAAGCAAGGAGCAAGTGGAGGAAAAATTAGAAAGTTGGAAGGATGCACTGGAAAGGAGAGGAATGAAGATTAGCCGAAGCAAAACAGAATATATGTGCGTAATTGAGAGGGGTGGAGGGGGGAGAGTGAGGCTCCATAGAAAAGAGATAGTGAATGTGGACGACTTCAAATACTTGGGGTCAACAATCCAGAGCAACGGTGAGTGTGGTAAGGAAGTGAAGAAACTGGTCCAAGAAGGTTGGAATAGCTGCCGGATGGTTTCTGGTGTGTTATGTGACAGAAGAGTCTCTGCTACAATGAAAGGCAAAGTTTATAAAACAGTGGTGAGACTGGCCATGATGTATGGATTAGAGACGGTGGCACTGAAGAGACAACAGGAAGCAGAACTGAAGGTTCTTGCATGAAGTGAGCAAGTTGAATAGGATTAGAAATGAGCTCATTAGAGGGACGGCCAAAGTTTGATGTTTTGGAGACAAGGTTCGAGAGAGCAGACTTTGATGGTTTGGAAATGTCCAGATGCAAGAGAGTGAGTATAATGGTAGAAGGGGGCTGAGGATGGAGCTGCCAGGCAAAAGAGCGAAAGGAAGACCAAAGAGAACGTTAATGGATGTTGTGAGGGAAGACATGAGGGCAGTTGGTGTTAGAGAGGAAGATGTATGAGATGGGCTTAAATGGAAAAAGATGACACACTGTGGTGAACCCTAAAGGGGCAAGCCGAAAGGAAAAGAAGAAGTGTATTTGGGTATCAGAATGATGAAAATATGTAAACAGTATTTATACTTAACATATTTTCAAGTAAGATTACAACACTACACGTATTTAAACCTTTAAATATAAAACCATTGTTAATCTTTCCTGCAACAGTTGTCGCGAAATGCAGGAGTGATGGCCTTGGTGGAGCGAACAATAATGGTACGAAGCACCGGCTTAGTGCTCGAAAGCCTTTATTAGTTATTTTAAGAACTCACCATCAATGTGTCTTTTCTTAAAGCGTAACTGACACCAAAATATACATTTTAAAATAAATATTGTCATGAAAACTACATATAATATTATTCACTTTGATGTTAATGAGCTCAAAAAAAGTGATTGGAAAGCGTTTTATCATTGCATAAAGTTGCGGAAGTTTCATTCGACATCCTAGTAGCGGCCATATTACCTGCAACGTCATTTACAGATGTCACACTGGGACACTGGACCTTTCCGACCTGTCAAACCCGCGTACAATAATAGCCAATCAGATAGCTGCATTGTCTTAACCCCTGGCTTGACAAGCCCCTGCCACCATGTTGTCCCACAAGTAATACTGGTTGTCAGTAGCGTCCGTTTGGAAAAGTTAATGTTACGAAGAAAATTGTCCTCAGATGTGCTTGGGGAACGTGCAATTCTGATGAAAGATATCCTGTTAGGTTACAAGGGGCCCGGTTGATTCATTTTCCAAAGCCTAAAACACAGTTCACGAGGTGCCTACGATGGATTAAGGCTTGCAGAAGAGCACACATACAACTAAATGTGGACAATATCAACAAACACAAGGCTGTAGATGTTTGAAAGTAAGTGAGGGAGAAGTATCTTCTCTGAGTTTGATTGAATTATTGTCAGCACTTTATACATTGCAGGAGAACAACTTTCACTTTGTTAGTGTATCACTGACCTACAAAATGAACTGTGTAATGTTAAGAGTCAGTCAGTGATACGTAAATGCGTGATGTCATGCAAGTGAAATGTCTATTTCCCTAGTTGTTTCACATCAGACTTTTAAGAGAGAGCACTGGGTTTGATTATGAGCCAAGTCAAATTTTTTCATCTGGTGACTATAGTACTGACTAATTTAATCATCATTGTTTAAATGCACTTGTAGAAAATTGAGCCAAACTCACTACAATGACTACAATGATATCACTCATGATCTTTCCAAGTGAAAAGTACTCACCCTGCTTTACATGTGCAGTACAATTCCACTATTTTATCCTGTTGGATTTCAATATGAAGTTTGTGAGGCATCAAACTTTTTTGTATCGATCGCCAACATTTCGGTGTAACTCTGACATTACGTCCAGCTTCGTCCAAAATCTTAATTCCGTATACCTATCCTTGTGTGAAATAGTTGATACCTCTCTTTGAACTCTCCTGGACAAGTCTGACGTAATTGCCAAAAAACATGCGCAATATTATCTGGAAAACGGGATGGAGAATAAACTTCAAACCTGTTCCGTTGCCATTTTGGAAGCTTGTGGGACATGGCAATTGTAGCTAGTAGCTATGGGGGCGGAGCTGCAGATTGCCTGTTGGAAAGGTCCATTGCCATAGAAAACACGCTCTGCCACCTGCTGTAGCAGTTGAACAATTGAGATTTTCAGATTTTTCTGATGCCCCTTAAGATCAGCTCTTTTTGAAGAAAAGAACATCTCAGAAGCAAGTGAAGTGACTGGGGCCATTTTATCATATCATTTTTAGCCTTATTTAGACGATATGCGGATCACTTCTAACTAATAACAGACTCCCCGACAGACGGACGAGGTACCCGATAAAATTTTCAAAATGACAGGCCTATACAGTAATTGTTCGTTTTGCTAACCCTTAAAAGTCTCGTGCATGTAGCGTACACAGGAGGACCCATGCCGAGCGAAGTAACTACTTTGGTGGCCGGTGGAGGGAAAGTTCCTTTCTCCTCTTCGCATGTGGCCACCCACCTCCGCGTCGGGGCTAACGGCGGAGAAGGACGGGCAACAGCGATACGATGCAGATCTTTTGTTAAGTTCTGCGAAAAGGATTATGTCGTCGGACATGGACAGAGCTTTTTATTAATAATGCTGCTTTCGGACAAGTACACTGACACCACACTACCTTCCTGGAACATTTGCTGGGAATAAATTTTGTTCAAGTTTGGTGACTATTTGTCGTTTGGGTAGTTAGCTCGTGTTACACGCTACTCAACTGCTTTTATACTTCAATTTTGTTATTGTTTTGTCTTCTTTTGTATTGCTGGTTTGACCAAGGGAATTTATTCTAAATTATCACATAATATACAGGGAAGAAAATAAATATTTGAATACCCTGCTATATTGCAAGTTCTCCCACTTAAAAATCATGGAGGGGTCTGAAATTTTTATCGTAGGTGCATGTCCACTGTAAAACTGAAAAATCCAGAAATCAGAATGTATGATTTTTTTTTAACGATTTATTTGTGTGATACAGCTGCAAATAAGTACTGGAACATGTGAGACAACCAATGTTAAAATTTAGTACATAGTATTCCATTGGTCTGTATTGTTGACCCCAAATATTTGAAATTGTCCACCCTCGCTATCTCTTCTCGCTGGAGCTGCACTCTCCCCCCACCGCCCCTCTCATTCATACATATATATTCTATTTTATTTCGGCAAATATTCATTCCTCTCCTTTCCAGTGCGTGCTTCCATCTTTCTAACTATCATGGTCCAAGGGGAATCCAGTCAAACCTCATCTGTCAGCCTATCCATTACTACCACAAACCAGAAGGGGTTAAGAGCGGATCCCTGATGCAGTCCCACCTCCACCTTAAATTCTTCTGACACACCTATGGCACATGTCACTGATGTTCTGGTGTCCTCATACATTTCCAGACTTTTTTGTACCCCAACATCTACTTTTCAAACAGCCAGCCTCTCGCGAGCTATCGAGCGGGATGATGATGATGATGCTTCCAATGTTATGTTATTAATGTTATGTGATACCTTATATATATATATATATATATATATATATATATATATATATATATATATATATATATATATATATATATATATAGTTAGTCCACTAGCAGCCCGTGGGCAAAAAAAAAATCAGCGCCGAGGAGAGGGAACGAGACGTCGGCAGTGACAAAGTCCCGTGAAGCGCTGCCCCCCGAAACACAAGTCCACAGTCTTTATGCCATAAGAGTGGATAGGGGAGCCATTAGCAGACAGTAGGGTTGGCCCTTGAGTCCCACCAGCGGCGCCCTCCACAGTGGCAGTCAGGACGCTCCTCGGGGCACCGGTGTCACAAAGGAATTTGCGCCCGGAGAGGGTGTCCTTGACGAACTGCAGCCGCCTCTTGGTGCCCATGCTCAGAGCGTAGGCTTTGGTGTTTCCCGACGCGTCGTAGTTGCAATGGGTGCGGCACCTCTTCGCTTTTGCGCTAAAACGGGTGTGGAAGTAGCACAAGCCTGTGCCAGCGCGGTCGTTGGTGGCGATGAGGCCCCTGTTGGATGGCCCACCCACGCCCGGAGGCGAGTAACTGCGCGCCGGGGCCAGCACCTCAGAGGAGAAACCCTTCGGTGGCCAGGAAGAAATGGTCGGCCTCCTCAGCCAGGGCCCGGGGCTCAGTGACAGTACTGTTAGCGAGCGCTGTCTGAACATGCGGTGGCATGTGTCTGAGAAAAAGTTCCATGAAAATGAAATTGGGCTTCTCCATCCCCAGCAAGTTTGGCATTATTTCCATGAGTTCGGAAGGTTTGCTGTCCCCCAGTTCATTAATAGCCAAAAGACGTCGGGCACGCTCTGGCCGTGAAAGCTCAAAAACCTTGAGGAGGTGAGCCTTGAGCGCAGCATATTTATCTCGGGCCGGGGGAGATGTAATGAAACTCACTGCTCTGGTCGCCGTTAAGCTCCCGAGGGCTGAGACATCGTGGTAATAATGCACGGAATCATCCGAGATCACGAGGAGGGCAAATTGAGCCTCCGTCTGCGCGAACCATGCTGCCGCGGACGTCTGCCAAAACTCCGGCAATTTGAGGATGGCGGTTGCCATGTTCGGTTCAGTCTCAGAAACGCTGGGACTGACGTCAGCATCACCAGTGTAGCGCCGAAGAAAAGGAGTCAGAGGCGGAGTGTCGAACACAGGAACAAACCTTGTTTTATTGGCAAACATCAACAGACTACTCGCATAACGATGGGAACCCAACAACCCAACTCGAGGTCCCGCGGGTGAATTATGTAAACACCACAACAACATACTAAATTTCATGTTTTAGGTGTCAGTGGCCCTTTAAACAATACTCCTCCCCGGTCGCCCGGCACTTACTCCTCCCCGGTTGCCCGGCACTAGCAACTGCTCGCGCTGCTCTTTTATCTGTTCTCACTGTCACTGCTCCAGAGTCCTGTCACACACACAATTTGTCTCTCTCAGACAGACAGACACGGACGCACACACGGACAATGGTGGAGGAGAGGCTCGTAGAAGCTTTAAGTTCACTTACCGAGAGCATTGCCACATTATGATCGTAAACATGGTCCTTGAAGAAGTATGCGTAGGCGTACTGCTAAAAACTCAAAACTGAACTCAATACAAACAGATTACAGAGACAATGAGAACACCTGGACAAGACCCAAGTGGGCTGGATGGAGCTGATTGGTTGACTGTAGAAGGTTGACAATAACAGATGGACACAATAACTAAGTGAGCCCACAAGACAAGAACAACATGGAGCACTGGAAAACATGAAAAAAAAACCCAACCAGAACCCAAACTAAAAAACAGACCATAACACCCCAAGCACCAAGCACTTCATACAGTACATGAGTGATGATGCACATTTTGTACTGTATGTCGGCGCAGACCCCCTTTACCCACTCCCACACATATAATATATACACACACGTATGCTCACTATGTGTGTAATAACACACACACACACACACACACACACACACACACACACACGCACATGCAGCTGGGTGCACACAGGCACAGATACTGGAGGACGCCAAACACACACACACATGGGTTTTGTGTCCTAGTTTCCTTCTATGGAATATATTCACCGTGAAGTTCTCCTTCACTCAAAACGTGATCTCAGGGGGATCTTACTACTGTGATATGACATGCTGCTGCTGCTGCAGTTGTTGCAGCATCGTGTGTGTGTGCGTGTGCATGCACATACACATTTATGGGTCACAAAAACGATCTGCATATTGTTGCCTGCGCATAAATAATATAGTTGGTCACCATTGTTTTGTAAATCTGTTTCTATACTGTATGTGTGGTCATACAGTTCTACCTCACCTGTGTCTCACCATCAATGTTGTAGTAGTATAATGTCAGTGATTACAGTATCATGAAGTCCTTCTCATTGCAGGTCATGCATATCGGCATAAATGCTCACCATTACAACATCTTCCCAAAGTGACATACTGTAACAGCTCAAGTAGGAAAGACACATACATAGCTCAGTATTTACATACTGTCCTCATAGTGAAACGATCCAGACTCCAATCTCTATAGGAAAATCTCTTTGTGGCTTTCCCTGTGTTCCCATGAGTTTTCATTCATTTAATTTCTCATCTCAAAGACCTGCTTATCAGGTTAAATCAGTTCTCACTCATGGATAAGGATGAGCAGTAGAGAAAACTGATGGATTGATTACTTACATTGACCAAATTTATATTGATGGTCTTAAACTACTGTCATGAATGGGACTCGGGGGCGGACCCAATGCACGACTCACGTGACAGGCAAGCAGTAAGGAGAAAGTCTTTATACGTTCCAGAGTCGGTAACCGGGGAGTCAGTCAGCACAAACAGCAGGAACAGGAGCGACAGGCTTACAGGGTATGTTGGGAGACAGGCGTTGGTCGGTACAAGGGAGGTTGGCATCAGTAATGCGGAGGTGCGGGAACGAGGCATGTGAGGCGACAATATGACGAAGACCAGTCGTCCACTGAGTCCTATAAGTACCAGGGTTAATCAGCGGAGATGAGACGCAGGTGTGCGCCTCCTGATCATCATCGGTCTTCTGGGACACGGCCAGCCAGGACTGTAATGGCAGGGCACCACCAACACCCCCCCCCCCTTAACGGCCGGCTCTAGACGGCCCAGGAGCTTCAGGATGGGCCGCGTGGAAGTCACTAATGAGGTGGGTCAACAATGAAGCGGGAGGGGATCCAGGAACGCTCCTCCGGACCATGCCCCTCCCAATCCTCCAGGTATTGGACCCCACTGCCTCTGCGACGAGAAGACAGCAGATGGCGCACCGAGTACACAGGCCCACCGTCTACCATGTGGGGAGGCGGAGGAGGCTCGACTGGAGGGACCAGTGGTGACGAACAGGTTGGACGGAGCCTGCTCACATGGAAGGTGGGGTGGACCCTCATCCACCTGGGGAGTTTTAATGAGACGGCGACAGGGTTGATGACCTTGCTGATGAGGAACGGATCAACGAACTTGGGAGCAAGCTTCCGCGATTCCGTCCGCAGCGAATGATCCTTTGTGGACAACCACAAACGTCCCACCTTGAACACTGGTGCCCTTCTCCTCTTGAGGTCCGCTGCGGACTTGTAGGAGCTGCCCATGCGCGCTTGCAGCGTCTCACCACCGCCAGAGCGGAGCGCACCACAGAGTCTGTGGCCATCGATGGAAATAAAGAGGGAGGATAACCATGCACTACGTGAAAAGGAGCCATACCTGTGGAGGTGGAGGGCAGGGGGTTGTGAGCATACTCCACCCATCAGAGGTGCTAGCTCCATGTGCTGTGGTCACGAGCCGTCAAGCAGCGTAGGCCGGTTTCCTGGTCTTGGTTAATCCTATTCGTCTGGCCGTTGGAGTCTGGCCGTAGCCCCAATGAGGGTGCAGAACTCCTTCCAAAAATGGGAAACGAACTATGGACTCCTGTCTTAGACGATGTCCACCAGCAGCCCATGGTAGCGGACGACCTCATCCAGCAGCAGCTGGGCCGTTTGGTTGGCGGACAGATCTTCGGGGCCGGCACGAAATGGACCATCTTGGAGAAACGGTCGACGACGGAGAGCACCACCATGTTCCCCTGGAAAGGATGTAGCCCAGTGACGAAATCCACGGAGATATGTGAACAGGGAAGCGAGGTAATCGGCAGCGGACGCAACTCCCCCATTGGTCGCAGGCGGCAAGTCTTGTTGGCCATCCATACCGGGCAGGCATTGACGTAATCCCTCATGTCCCTACCCAGGTTTGGCTACCAGAACCGCTGCTCGACGACAGAGCATGTCTTGGTCATACCCGGGTGGCAGACCGTCTTGTTGGTGTGCGCCCAGTCGATGACGTCCCCCCCCGGACAATGAACAAGCAGCCAGTAGGACATCTGGCTGAACCTGGAGCATCTCTCAAGGCCTCCTTCACTCTTGTCTCGATTGCCCATGTGAACCCGGACAGGCCTACGGAAGGATTGGGACGCTTGCTTGATCCCCCTCGTAGCTTGCTGTTCTACGAGCCTGGGTGGAAGGACAAAGTGAAGTGGAAACGTGTAAAAAAGAGTGCCCACCTGGCCTGGCGGGCATTGAGCCACTTCGCGGTCCTCAGATATTCCAAGTTTTTATGTTCGGCGAGAACCACAAACGGCACTTGCGACCCCTCCAGCCATTGTCGCCACTCCTCCATCACTGTCTTGCCCGCCTGCACTTCGCGGGCACCCACGTCCTAGTTACGCTCAGCTGGGGTCAGTCTTTTTGAAAGGAAGACCTACGGGTGAATCCTACCATCCTTTGCGCACCTCCGGGATAGAACCGCTCCTTTCCCAGAGTCCGATGCGTCCACCTCGACCACAAACTGCCGGTCCGGGTCCGGCATCATGAGGTTCGACGCGGCGGTAAAGCTTGGCTTAAGCCTGTCAATGGCCTCCTGACAGGTCCTGGTCCACTCAAAGGTGTTGCGGGGTGATGTGAGAGCGTGCAGAGGGGCTGCAATGGAACTGAAGTTCCGGATGAACTTATGATACATGATCCTCTGCATGTCCTTCCGACAAGAGGGAGTGGGCCATTGAGGGACCGCGTCGATCTTCCCGGGATCCATTCAAATCTCCCCTTCTGCCAGGATGAACCCCAGAAAAGACATGGAGGCTCGGTGGAACTCGCACTTCTCCACGTTAACGTTCACCTGATGCTGCAGCAGCTGCTGAAGCACCTCCCTGAGATGTCTGATGTGGGAGGTCAGGTCTGAGGAAAAAATCAGGATGTCGTCGAGGTACACAAAAACATTTCTATTCAGCTTTTCCTGGAGCACATCATGAATAAAGTTCTAGAAAACAGCAACTGCGTTTGTCAACCCAAACGGCATCACCAAATACTCGTAATGGCCCGTGGGGGTATTAAATGCCCTCTTCCATTCATCCCCCTCCCAGATCCGTACCAGATGATATGCATTCCGTAGGTCCAGCTTGGTGAAGATCCGGGCCCCCTGAAGCAGTTCGAACGCAGTCGCTATCAGGGGAAGAGGGTACCTGTTCTTTACGGTGATGTCGTTGAGTCCTCTGTAGTCGATGCAGGGCCATAGCGAAGTGTCCTTCTTTTTTACGAAGAAGAACCCTGCACCAGCTGGGGAGGAAGCCGGACGAATGAGCCCTGCCTCCAGTGACTCCTCAACATATTTCTTCATGGCCTGGTGCTCCGGCCCCATCAAAGAAAACAATCTCCCTCGAGGAGGTGAGTTGCCGGGCAGGAGCTCAATGGCGCAGTCATAAGGGCGGTGCGGCGGCAAGGATCTAGCTTTTGTTTCCGAAAACACCTCCTTGAGGTCCAGATAACAGGGGGACACCACGTTACCTGGCTCTTTAAATTCCACGGCTTTGACTTGAATCCCCGCCTCCTCATGAGCAACGAAACACCGCTTGCAGCAATCTTCGCCCCACGCCCTGATTTGGCCCGTGGTCCAGTCAATATGCGGGTTGTGCTCCTTGAGCCACGGACTCCACAGGATGATATCGCTGCTCCGCGAGTTGAAGAGTTGGAAGCTAATTCGTTCTGTGTGGGCATCTGGAAATACAATCCCTAAGGTTTGCGTGCGGAGCGTCACTCGACAGAGGAATTTCCCGTTCGCAGCGTAAGCATTGCGTAACCGCTGCGTCAGAAAGGTAGCCACGCCCAACGCCTCGACCACGCAGGGGTTGATCAAATTCGCGTCTGAGCCAGAGTCGGTAACCGGGGAGTCAGTCACCGCAAACAGGAGGAACAGGAGCGACAAGCTTACAGGGTAGGTCGGGAGACAGGCGTTGGTCGGTACACGGGAGGTTGGCGTCAGGAATGCGGAAATGCGGGAATGAGGCATGCGAGGCGACAATCTGGCAGAGACCAGTCGTCCACTGAGTCTTATAAGTAGCAGGGAGCTGAGGCACAGGTGTCCGCCTCCTAATCATCGTCGGTCTCCTGGGCCATGCCCAGCCAGGGCTGGAACGGCAGGGACATGACAACTACCACTAACATGCAAACAGAATAATTACATGCGCTTGTTTTGATTTCATTGAATGTGTGATGAAAGCATGTAATGTTGAAAAAAAAATGTGTGCATGCTTATTTCTTTTCAAATTCATGAATACAGTGAAGAAAATAAGTATTTGAACACCCTGCTATATTGCAAGTTTTCCCACTTAGAAATCATGGAGGGGTCTGAAATTTTTATCGTAGGTGCATGTCCACTGTGAGAGAGATAATCAAAAAACAGAAATTCATAGTTTTCCTTTGGTCTTTGAATAATGACACAGTATTTAATCTATTGTAGATCATGAAGATCACAATATACATTTTCAAGTGATTTTTTAGATAACTAGAATGTTTTTTGTAGACGACCGGTTGAGCACATCTGCCTCATAGTTCTTCTGGTTCAAGTACGGCTGCGCCTTTGTAGAGTTTGCATGTTCTCCCTGTGTCTGTGTGGGTTTTCACTGGATATTCCTTTTTCCTCACACATCCCAAAAACATGTGACTAAATTCCCCATAGGTGTGAATTTGAGTGTAAATGCTCCACTGAACCAGGGCTCACCAAAAATATATTGAATTGCTTAATTCCTGTTACCATTCCTGGTTATTAAAACCCATTTAAAATATGTCGATCTGGCAGACATTCAACACTCCGGCGTCTTAAAACACCATGGAGGATGTTTTCACCAAAGATATAATGTCCCACGTGACCCAGTGTGCCTGTGTGTGTGTGTGTATGCGTGTGCGTGCGTGCGCGTGTAGGTGAGTGTGTGTATTTTTGAGCACACGCTTTCCCTGGTGGTGCTGGGCTGTTTGGCAGGATAAATATAGCAGCAGCGTTGGTGTAAAGCTGTTTTCTCCTCAGTTTTTGTAACTTTAATCTGAAGCAATCTGGAGGAGGGAGAAGGGACATAGAAGGAGGTGAGAGAGAGCATCAGTGGAGGGAGAGGATGGGGAAAAGGGGTAGTGGGTACGGCAAACGGCAGAGTGTTTTATTTTAGCTCTCTTTAAATAGTCATTGGGGAGTGTTCTGGAGTAATGAGAACCCTGGTGGCTGGAGAAGATGGACCGACTCTAACCTCCCATCTCACTCCTCCTCCATCCTCTGTGTGTTTCTGTAATTCACGGCCAGCCACACTTCCTCTGTCACTGAATGTGACGTAAACCCGGGCCTATGACTACGATGCTACACGCTGCAGGGCTTTCGTTCGTGCAGCACTTCCTCTTTTACACAATGATTCATCATATCTATTCTGGGTTGGAATCACAACCGTCATCAATATCAACTGTCAGTGGTGTAACTTGTAGTTGATCTGTCACCTTTTCCTTTGTAAATGAAATGAGTGTCTAAACTGTATAACGTCAGATATTAAAAATACATGCCCCTCAAAATCCCTCATAACTGACATATTTCAAACTGTAATTTACAATTGTAGAACATACTGTATGCAATTTTCTGAAACTACTGCCAAGGCTTAAACCGCCAGTGTAGACTCAATGCAGACAATACTGACTTGTCTTTCAAAATGTTGGCATTTGTTTATTTACCACTGGTCATAAATAATTGTGTGACATGTAATGATAATCTGTCGAATAGAACATTTTATTTAAAAAAACAAATTTTTCCATAACATAAAAATGCAACAACCGTGGAAAACACAGTTCAAGTTATGGTAAAAAAAATAATGTGGAAAAAAAATCTGCATTCCTCCTTTATTTTCTTTTTCAGTTTTTCAGGTGTTTTTTCAAGGACTTTCATTAGGCAGATTGTTAGCAACTTGACACAAAGTATGAACTTTTAAGCATCAATGTTGGCTGAAGTTGCTTTGTCATCTGTATTAAGACGGTCACAATCACGTTTTTTAATCATCCCAAACAAATCTCATTCGTGTTGCTTGGTTTATTGTCTTCTGAATAAAACACATAACTGACTTAAAACAATGTTATGCACTTGACATAGCATACCTGTCATTGTTTTTGTAATGAGAGGTTTTAATATTTTGATTTTAGTTTTGTATTTTTTTGTGTCTGTTATATCTTTGGGTTACAGACTTTTTGCAAGTTTCTCTTTTTCCCGATTTTATAAAAAAAATATACTGTAATCCTTAACTCAAACTATAATATTTTATGAGCCGCCCTCTTGATACTTGATTGATGAGGGGGGGCTCTCCACTCTGCATTAGTAGTATACTAGAGGATTGATAAGTTCACATCTTCTTTTTCTTTCAGCTTGTCACGATTCGGCGTCGCCACAGCATGTCATCTTTTTCCATCTCAGCCTATCTCGTGCATCTTCCTCTCTAACACCCATAGTCTTCATGTTCTCCCTCACCACATCCATCAACCTTTTCTTTAGTCTTCCTCTCGCTCTTTTTCGTGGCAGCTCCATCCTCAGCACCCTTCTACCAATATACTCACTCTCTCGCCTCTGGATATGTCCAAACCATCGGAGTCTGCTCTCTCTTACCTTGTCTCCAAAACATCCAACTTTGGCTGTCCCTCTAATGAGCTCATTTCTAATCCTATCCAACCTGCTCACTTCGAAGAAGAACCTCAACATCTTCATTTCTGCTACCTCAAGTTCTTCCTGTTGTTTCTTCAGTGCCACCGTCTCTAATCCGTACATCATGGCCGGCCTCACCACTGTTTTATAGACTTTGCCCTTCATCCTGGCGGAGACTCTCTGTCACATAGAACACCAGACAACTTCCGTCAACTGTTCCACCCCGCTTGGACCCGTTTCTTCACTTCCTTACCACACTCTCCAATCCTCTGTATTGTTGACCCCAAGTATTTGAAGTTGTCCATCCTTGTTATCTCTTCTCCCTGGAGCTGCACTCTTCCCCCACCGCCCTCTCATTCATGCACATATACTCTGTTTTACTTCGGCTAATCTTCATTCTTCTCCTTTCCAGTGCATGCTTCCATCTTTCTAATTGTTCCTCCACCTGCTCCTTGCTTTCACTGCAGATCACAATATCATCTGTCAACATCATGGTCCAAGGGGAATCCAGTCTAACCTCATCTGTCAGCCTATCCATTACTACCACAAACAGGAAGGGACTCAGAGCGGATCCCTGATGCAGTCCCACCTCCACCTTAAATTCTTCTGACACACCTATGGCACATGTCACCGATGTTCTGCTGTTCTCATGCATTTCCTGTACTATTCTAACATATTTCTTCGCCACACCTGACTTGTGCATGCAGTACCACAGTTCCTCTCTTGCTACTCTGAAATAGGCTTTCTTTAGGTCTACAAAGACCCAAAGTAGCTCCTTCTGACCTTCTCTGTACTTTTCAATGAGCATTCTCAAAGCAAATAATGCATCTGCGGTTCTCTTTCTAGGCATGAAACCGTACTGTTGCTCAATGATGCTTACTTCTGACCTGAGTCAAGCCTCCACTACTCTTTCCCATAACTTCATTGTGTGACTCATCATCTGTATTCCTCTGTAGTTTCCACAGTTCTGAACATCACCTTTGTTCTTAAAAATGGGAACTACTACACGTTTCCTCCATTCTTCTGGTATCTTCTCTCCTGCTAGTATTCTATTGAATAAGTTGCTCAAAAACTCCACAGCCACCTCTCCAAATTGCTTCCATACCTCCAATGTTATGTAATCAGGACCAACTATCCTTCCATTTTTCATTCCGTTCCGTGCGTTTCTAACTTCCCCCTTCCTAATCATTGCCACTTCCTGGTTACTCATGCTTGCGTCTTCTACTCTTCCTCCTCTCCCATTTTCTTCATTCTCAAAGTATTCTTTCCATCTACTTAGCACACTCCTGCTGTCAGTCAATATATTTCCATTGCTATCCTTAATCACTTTTAGTTGCTCCACATCCTTCCCGTCTATATCTCTCTATCTGGGCAACCTGTAGAGATCCTTTTCTCATTCTTTCGTATCCAACCTCGTGTACATGTCGTCATTTGCCTCTTGTTTAGCCTTCGCCACCTCTACCTTTGCCCCACGTCACATCTCAATATACTTCTTTTGCCTCTCCTCAGTCCTCTCTGTGTCCCACTTCTTCTTTGCTAATCTATTTCCTTGAATGACTTCCTGTATTTTGGGGTTCCACCACAAAGTTTACTTCTCCCCTTTCCTACCAGAAGAGACCCCAAGACTCCTGCCTGCCTCTCTGAAAACCTTGGCAGTAGTATTCCAGTCTTCTGGGAGCTCTTCCTGTCCGTCTCGGGTAGGGATGCCCAGACTTTTTTTTACCCCAAGATCTACTTTTCAAGCAGCCAGCCTCTCACAAGCTACCTAGGGGGGATGATGATGATATGATGATGATGCTCCCAATGTTATATTATCAATGTTATGTGATATATAATATTATATATATAAATATATATTTAAAATACAGAATTAGCTTTTTGTGCGCTGTATTGTCTGTGCTTTCATCATGGATCAGGTTGTGCCAAGGTTGAATTTTAAAATTACACACCATCTCATCCTCCACTTTCCACTTTGGCTTCAGACCAGACCTTTCCTACTTGGAAAAGAGAAAATTTTGTCCAGTTGAACCACTTTTTCTTCGATTATTCATATACTCATAAAGTCATTGCATCTTAAAACAAAACATATATTTTGTAACTTTCTCCATTAATATTGAAAGTAAACATCTGCAGCATGTCAAGCTCGTCTTTGCTCTACGTTGCCCAGAATGTGTTGGTAACTCAAGCAGCGGTGGTGGACGCTGTCATTATAAAACACATTGATGGGCTGCGTAAGTACTGTAACATTTGTAAATATGAGTGTACATCTTTAAGAGCGGGGATGGGGGACGTCTGTTAGGCAAACTAGGAAAAAGAAAGTGTGGCGGAGCAGAGATCGTTAGTGAAAGTTCCGTGTGCTGCCCAAAAGAAACTAGTGGCGTCTTTTCATTTTTTACAGTGCATATGTGAATTGTGCCATTGGATGTAACAACCAGTCATCCATCACTCATTGAATCACATTGCTAAATGCCACAAACTAAATTGCTGTATGTTATGCTTCCAATTTGCATTGGACTTTTTTTTTGTGCGCAACGCAGAATATCTGGGAAGAGATTGCATCAGCGGTGCACAATTGCGCACGCGCGCAGTAACGAGGGAACAATAACTGACGTGTATTCTTATCATTATGGTTTTTTTTTAGCAAACCATCCCGCGATCGAGCAAGACTGCCTTTGACGCATTGAGCACCCCTGGTCTAGACTCTGTCTTTCTGAAAGGCCACACAACATTCTTCCTTTCTCAACTTCCACCACCTGATTCTCTGCTCTACCTTTGCCTTCTTAATCTTCCTACCCGCTACCAGAGTCATCCTACACACCGCCATCCTATGCTGTCGAGCAGTACTCTCCCCCACCACTATCTTATAGTCAGTAAACTCCTTCACATTATATCATCTACACAAAATATAATCCCCCCTCGTGCTTCTCCCTCCGCTCTTGTAGGTCACTCTATGTTCCTGTCTCTTCTGGAAATAAGTGTTCACCACTGCCAATGCCATCCTTTTTGCGAAGTCCACCACCATATGACCCTAAAAGTTCCTTTGCTGGGTGCTATACTTAACTATCACTTCTTCATCGCCCCTGTTTCCTTCGCCAACTTTTCCATTGAAATCTGCACCAGTCACAACTCTCTCTCTGATTGGGATGCTCAGGACAACTTCGTCTAGTTCCTTCCAGAATTTCTCTCTCAACTTGATGTCACATCCAACCTGTGGGGCATAGCCGCTAATCACATTGTACATAATACCCTCAAATTCAAATTTCATCGTCATCACTCGATCTGATACTCTTTTCACCTCCAATACATTCTTGGCCAGCTCTTTAAAATAACCCTCACTCCTTTTCTCTTCCCATCTGTTCCATGGTAAAATAAATTAAACCCCGCTCCTAAACTTCTAGCCTTACTCCCTTTCCACTTGCTCTCTTGGATGCACAATATAGCCTTACTACCTTTCCACCTGCTCGCTTGGATACAGAGTATATCAACCTTTCTCCTAATTATCATGTCAACTAACTCCTGAGCTTTTCCTGTCATAGTCCCAACATTCAAGGTCCCTACACACAGCTGTAGGGTCTGTGCATTCCTCTTCTTCTTCTGAAAGCCACTTTTCTCCTCTCTTTTGCCTTCAACCTACATTATCGGAATTTCTAACTACGCCTTGCAAATTAACAGTGCCGGGAGCGGGCATATTTAGCCCGTGCCACGACCTATCCATTCTGGAATTCGTTTGATGAATGCTCATATATGTTTGGCACAGTTTTACGTCGCATGCCCTTCCTGACGCAACCCCCTGCACTTATCCAGGCTTGGGACCGGCCTACAGGTCGCACAACATTGTGTTTCCCAAAGGGCTGCACATAGCCAAAAAAGCAATCAAATAAACAAAGTCAACACATAAGGTACACAATTCACACACAACCTAATCTATGTTAAAATTAAAGTCCAAATAGAAGAAGTCAAATCAACAAAAACAAAGCATACTCCCTAGTCTATGTTAAAGTAAAAGTTAAAAGGGTATGTGGGTAAGAAGGTTCGAGTATGAAAAAAAAATGTAAAGGAT
Organism: Syngnathoides biaculeatus; assembly: GCF_019802595.1. Classification (NCBI taxonomy): domain Eukaryota; kingdom Metazoa; phylum Chordata; class Actinopteri; order Syngnathiformes; family Syngnathidae; genus Syngnathoides; species Syngnathoides biaculeatus. The sequence goes on from NC_084651.1 coordinate 23,584,026, forward strand.
ATGTAGATTTAAAGGATATGGGGATGAAAGAGATTCAAACCAATGGCTCTCACTCCAGTAGTTGGAGGTTGAGTCGCCTCACGATCCTCATTGTACAAGTTGTGTAGGTTGAACAAGATTATACAGTTACTCACGTTCGATGCTTCTTCAACAGCAACGGTTTGATCACAAATGTGTCTCATTATTACCCAGCAAAGCAAAGGTAGTCTGGGCCGAGGCGCAAGTTTAAGTCGGCCTTTCTACTTGTCTAACTTCCACACTGCTTCTACTCACGGACCTCGTTGTATATGATACAAAGTTTTTGCAGGTCTTGTAAGTACTAGTGATTGATGTTTTCCTCCTCGGCAAATGTTTGATTACTGATGCATCAGGTTGTTATCAAGCTAGGCTAGGCTAAGGTAGTCCGCACTGTTTCAAACGCGAACAAATACGGCTCCAATTTGGGTACAAAGATTTCACAGATGATGATTCTTAAACCATTGAAGTCGTCACCAGGGGCGTCCCACGTTGAGTATTGTCAACATTCGGTCCAAATTCAGCAGGATTTATTTATCATACGATTGGGTTTGCCAGAGCCTCCTCGTTTTCTCTGCCATAAGGTCGGGGACCGGAAGCAGAGAGGGTTGATAAGCACTACATTATATGCACTACACAAAAATAACAAGTTATTCTGTTCAGGATGATAGGGAGCTTGAGCCAATCCTTGCTAACTCTGGCCAAATGGCAGACAGCACCCTGCATTTGTTGCCACTCACTGAGCAAATATCATTTCATATCATTCGCCTGTCACTGAGTGGGAAGGGAACCCACACTGCCTGCACCAAAGTCAAGCAAATATACCACTGTGAACAAAAAGTTACTTTCCTTTCAAATACAAACATCACTCCTTAAAATCCAGCTACTCAAATGTAAACAGGCAAGTCTTGTCAAGCCACATGTTTAAAGTCATAGTTCCTGTAAGTCGAGTCTCATGAATGTCTTATTGAGTCTTTCATAGGTTTGACCTAAACCACTCCCAAGTCATAAAAATGTTGACATAAGTCGGGCTTCAGTTAAGGTATGTGACTCAAATATCTATAATAATACAGTGAAGAAAATAAGAATTTGGACACCCTGCTATATTGCAAATTCTCCCACTTAGAAATCATGAATGGGTCTGAAATGTTTATTGTATGTGCATGTCCACTGTGAGGGAGATAATCTAAAATCCAGAAATCACAATGTATGATTTTTTTACCAATTTATTTGTGTGATACAGCTGCAAATAAGAATTTGAACACCTGAGAAAACCAATGTTAATATTTGGTCCACTAGCCTTTGTTTGCAATTACATTAGGTCAAACGTTTCCTGTTGTTGTTCACCAGGTTTGCACACACTGCGGGAGGGATTTTGGCCTACTGCTCCACACAGATCTTCTCTAGATCAAACAGGTTTCGGGCTGTCGCTGAGAAACAGGGAGTTTCAGCTCCCTCCAAAAATTTTCTGTGGGGATTAGGTCTGGAGACAGGCTCGGCCATGCCAGAACCTTGATATGCTTCTAATGCAGCCACTCCTTGGTTTTCCTGGCTGTGTGCTTCGGATCATTGTCATGTTGAAAGACCCAGCCACGACCCACCTTCAGTGCTCTGACTGATGAAAAGAGATTGTTCCCCAAAATCTCACAATACGTGGCCGCGGTCATCCTCTCCTTAATACAGTGCAGTGCGTCACCTTTCCCATGTGCATAAAAACACCCCAAAGCATGATGCTACCACCCCCATGCTTCACAGTAGGGAGGGTGTTCTTGGGATGGAACTCATCATTCGTCTTCCTCCAAACATGGTTAGTGGAATTATGACCAAAAAGTTCAATTTTGGTCTTATCTGACCACAACACTTTCTCCCATAAATCCTCTGTATCATCCAAATGGTCATTGCCAAACTTAAGACGGACCTTGACATGTGCTGGTTTAAGCAGCGTAACCTTCCTTGCTATGTATGATTTCAAATCATGACGTCTTAGTGTCTTGTAGTGTGTAGTGTAGGTCAAATAATGGAGTGCAGAGTCCAAAGCAAAAATAGTAAAGCACCATTTAGTTATTATGCTGTACAGAAATGGAATAAGTTGCCAACAGAGGTGAGGTCCGCACCAATAGTGTGTTTTAAAATACAGATTCAAACTCTTTTTTTTTTCTCATGTTTATGGAAGATTCAGTATTTCAACTTTTCAGTTAGATTTCTTGCACTGTACACTGTTTTAATTGTACTTCTATTTTCATTTATTTTTTATTATAGGGTTGATTCTCTCTTTTAAATGTTTTATTTCCATCCATCCATCCATTTTCTACTGCTTCTCTGGGTCAGGTCGCGGGGGAAGTAGCTTCAGCAGGGATACCCAGACTTCCTTTTCCCCAGCTACTTCTTCCAGCTCTTCCGGAGGGATCCCGAGACATTCCCAGGGCAGTCGAGGGACACAGTCTCTCCAGTACGTCCTGGGTTGTTCCCGGGGTTTCTTTCCAGTGGGACATGCGTCCGGGAGGCATCCGGATCAGATGCCCCAGCCACCTCATCTGGCTCCTCTCAGTGCGGGGGAGCAACAGCTTAACACTGAGCCCCTCCCAGATGACCGAGGGAGAGCCCGGACACCCTGCGGAGGACAATCATTTCGGCTGCTTGTATCCGGGATCTTGTTCTTTCGTTTGTATTTAAATGCTTTTTATCATGTTAAGCACATTGAGTTACCTTGTGTATGAAATGTGCTCTACAAATAAATTTGCTTTGCTTTTTGAAATGACAATTTGTACAATATGAATTAATGATATAGGATATGAACAGAGTGGGGCACATGAACGTCATTATGTCGCACAAAAAGATACAGTCTCATGCGTTTTAGAATACTTCCACTTTTCAGTGGTATTTCTTGCATGGAAAGCTGTTTTGATTGTACTTTTTATTTTCAAATGTTTATATTTTTGCATTTGAATGCTTTTAATCATGTAAAGTGCATTGATTTACCTTATTTTTTAAATATGCTATACAAATATATTTGCTTTGGTCTGCTTTGCTTTGCTTAGTGTCCATTGTTAAATGTGACCGAGTCCATTTTCCAGAAACCCTGTCAAGGAAAAGCACCATCGTTAGTGGACGTATATAACCCTAGGTTATATTTTAGTTATGTTAAGCTCATGGGAAACAACATCTCACCACCATTTTTGTGTAATCTCTAAATTTGACTTATTTTTGTAGGTCATCTGGGTTTGTAATAACTGCCGAAAACAACAAGAGATACTGACCAAGCCAGGGGAATGGTTCATCAGTTCATCAGGAAAGCCCACTGGTCTAGGTTCAGCAATCAGTGAGCCATCTGTGTGCCAAACCACTGGTAATAAGAAGCTCCGATCTCACTCCCAAGCCCCTCCTGGCTCCACAACATCCTTCGACCCCAACACAGCCACTGCACCTGGGAGCACAGCTGGAACAGACATCCGGTCACGAAGTGAACCACCAAGAGACACGTACGTTTTGTAACCAAACTGCATTTAAAACCAACAACGATGCCAAATGTCACCAATTAATGACGAACGTAACACTAAATTGGCATTTGTTACTACTCTCAACGTATCATTACATTTTATATGGTGTATATTTAAGTAAATGTAGTTATTATAACAAATACATTTACGTTTCAATTTGGTTGGGAATTTGGGCCTCTCAATATCCATAAAGAAGGTCCCTGTAATTTTCCCTTATTAGTGACATTGCTTCCTTTTCTGTGATTGTCTATGAAGCAATGCATGAACAATTAATGCTTGAACACGTATAAAATAGGAGTAGCTCTACTGCAGGAATAACAGTTAGTTATGAGTCTTACAAAACCCCAAAAATGGTATTCTATTCACAATTTTATTCTCTTGATCTCCACCCACAAATTTATTCCACTAGGAGAAATGGAAGAGGCGCTGGAGGAACTGGAACTGGAGAGCGCAGGTCAGGTCAACCCGTGTTGCAGACACAGGTTTCCATGGATCGAGACCTGCGTGGTGAATCCAGGGAACACAGGGGTAGCCGCCGAGTCACAAAAGGACGTTCTTTAGAGATTGATCCAGTGGGAGGAAGTAGTGGGGTGAAAAGGACACAAGAGGGGGGCTACCCGCACATGGCCCACAGTGGTCAAGCAGGGCCAGTACCATCTGGAAGCCGGGACCATTTTGTGAAAGTGCAAGGCTGTGCAACTGGAATGATGCTGGAGGTGAGGGATGCTGTAATGTCTGGACAAAGTACTGTTGGTGGACTGTGTGAACACACCCTTGAGCAACAAGACCCCTCCCCTCACTTCAGAGAACCTCTGAGCTCAGGGCCTGGATCAGCCCCTGGTCAGGGGCCCGTAGTGAGACGAACCAAAAGGAACAAGACTGACACCATGTTACGCAATGATTCACTCAGCTCAGATCAATCCGAGTCCTTGCGTCCACCACCACCCAGACCCTACAAATCAAAGCGAGGGCCTGGGGCAGGAGGCAAGAGGCAGACCAGTGTCAGCAGTTCAGAGGAGGAGTGTGGGACCACGCCTGAATACAGTAGTTGTGAAGATGCTGAAATCGAAAGTGTTAGTGAGAGAGGTGAGATTCACTAATCTGTGCCATCTTTCCATCCATCACACAAAATATGAGCAAGGGCAATGTTGAAAAATATGTAGTGTGATGCATACAACATCATGAGTTGGGATTAAGTGTCTATAAATGTAAGGACGAAACAGCAATCTCAGAAAGTAATCAATAATGAGAGATAAGTAGGAGTAGAAGTGGGTTATATGTGCAAAAGGAAAAAAAAACACGTTTATTTTACGATTATGATAATTTGACGATATCCTAAATGAAAAAGGGTAAACCTCTCCTAAATTCCCAGGACATTTATTGATAGTGTTTCAGAACATCTCGTTTATTTTGTAAAGTGCTTCATACATTTACAGCAAAACAATGCACAAGTATATTGTCCAGCAATATGTAACAATCAGTAACTTCAAGTTACATCCAGGCTGCATACGGGAGTCTATGCCAAATCAGGTCTGCACAATAGTACTTTGGTTAAGATTTTGTAACAAAATTAAAAACAATAGAAATAACATCAAGGCAGCACAGTGGTGCAGGTGTAGAGCATTGGTCTAACAGTCCTGAGGATCAGGGTTCAAATTCCGGCCCTGCCTGTGTGGATCTTGTGTGTTCTCCTCGTGCTTGCGTGGGTTTTCTCCGGGGACTCCAGTTTCATCCCACATCCCAAAACTATTCATTAATTCAATTCAAGACTCTAACTTGCCCCCAGGCGTGATTGTGAGTGCGACTGTTGTCTGTCTCTATGTGCCCTGCGATTGGCTGGCAACCAGTTCAGGGTGTACCCTGCCTGATGATAGCTGGGATTGGCTTCAGCACACCCGTGTGCCTCGTGAGGATAAATGCCCCAAAAAAGATCGATGCCTGGATAACATCAACGTAAATGTAAGCCTAATAAATATTTTTTTGACTAAATAGCTATGTTTGTCAGTATAGTACACACTGGCATGCATATTTGGTTAGAACACTGCAGAAAGAAATGTAACTGATGTTATTCTTTATGTCTTGCCAAAGTTTAGTTGTTTTGTCATATGGTACGCATTTGCTAAAGTTTTCTGAGCGTGTTTTTTCTGTGTTTGTGAATTATCTTTTCAATGTCAACGTTTTATGTATTCCTCATACTCAGGGTTGCGAGGGTTACTTAGAATTGTATTCCGATACACTTACTAGTTACTGTAATTTCTCATCTTTAGTGTGCCTTTGCACCCCCCCTCAAAAAAAAATTGAAAAGTCACAGTCAAAGGTATAAGGCAAAATGAAAAAAAAAACTCACATTTTCTAAATATGTTCCACCATCTATAGATTAGGAAAAAGATGTACACATTCATTCCAATATGTCACCACCCCCTAGAGATTATGGAAAAGTTGTACACTTTCATTCTTGTATCCCACCTACAGTTTATGAAAAAAGTGTAGCCTGCACTTTCATTCAAACATGACGGATATGCAAGACTGCATAGAGTAATATTCAAAATATTGCATTCGAATGTAGCTAACCAGATTAATCCATGTTTTAGTACATAATTTATTGCTACATGTCAAACAAGTTACCAGTAGTAATTATTTTGTACAAACATTTTTGTTTCTAGGATTTACCAATTCTTTGAATCACTAAACTAATATTTAGTTGTATGACCACAGTTTTTTGTTTTTTTTTATAACTGCTTCACATCTGTGTCGCATGTAGTCAATCAACTTGTGACACTTTTCAGCTGGTATTCCCGTCCAAGATTCCGGAACGACATGTATTTACAGTTCTTGTTTTTTCTTCAGAAACAGCATTTTTGACGTCATGTCTCTCATTCCATTTTTCTCTCCCTTGTGAACAAGACCCCAAGATACTTGAATTCCTCCACTTGGTGCTCATCCTATAGGTGCAGAGGGCATGCTACCCTTTTCTGAATGAGGACCATGGTCTAAGATTTAGAGGCGGTGATTCTCATCCATCTGATCCACACTCGGTTGTGAACCACACCAATGAGACTTATAGATCATGGCCTGATGAAGCTAACAGATTCGCATCATCTGAAAAAAGGAGAGATACAATACTGACAACATTAAGTTGGACCACTCTATGCCTCAGCGGTGCCTAGAAATTCTCACCATAAAAATTCTGAACAGAATCGGTGACAAAGGACAGAATCTAAGAAACGACTTCCTGATAAACCCTCCTCTCCAGCACATCTGAATAGACCTTATCAGGAAGGCTGAGGAGTGTGATGCCCCTACAGTTGGAATATATCCTCCGGTCCCATTCCTTAAAAAGGGTGACCACCACCCCAGTCTGCCAATCCAGAAACACTGTCCTCGATGTCCATGCGAAGTTGCAGAGGCATGTCAACCAGGACAGCCCCACAACATCCAGAGACAACCTTACGACCAGAGCTCTGGTTTGTCACCTTAACAATGGAGGTGCGGAACAAGAGAAAAGTTCTGTTGGTGGTCAGAGTTGAAACTGCTTCTGACAGGGCATTCTGCCAGACATTCCCAGCAAAAACTCACAATATGTTTGGGCCTGCCACGTCGGACCGACATCTTCCCCCACCATCGGAACCAACTCGCCACTATGTGGTGATAAGTTGACATCTCCACCTCGCTTTTCACCCGAGCGGCCAAGACATATGGCCACAAGTCCGATGACATGACCAGAAATTCGATCATCGAACAGCGACCTAGTGTGTCCTGGTGCCAAGTGCATGTGTGACGATCCTAATGCTTGAACATAGTGTTCATTATGGACAATCCGTGATGAGCACAGAAATCCGAAAAGCGAACACCGCATGGGTTTTGATCAGAGCACCGTTCCTTCCAATCACGCCCTTCCAGGTCTCACTATCGGTACCCGCATAAGCATTGAAGTTGAAAAGAAAACGATAGAGTCCCCAGCGGTAGCACTCTCTAGCACCTCCACTTAGGAGTCCAAAGAGAGTGGGTATCCTAAACTTTTGTTTGGTGCAAAGGCACAAACAACAGTTAGGACCCGTCTCCCACCCGAAGGCGGAGGGAGGCTACCCTCTCGTCCACCGGAGTCAACCCCAACTTACAGGCACCGAACCACAGGGCAATATGAATACCCACACCTGCTTGGCGCCTCTCAGCGTGGGCAATTCCAGTGGAACAGAGTCCGACCCCTCTCAAGAGGACTGGTGCCAGAGTGGAAAAAATAAATGGAAAGTAAAGTAGAAAAACAGCATAAAGTGCAAGAAGTATTGAAAAGTGGAAAAACATAAAGAAAAAAAAAGAAGTTTTCAAGCTGGAAATAAAAACATTCATGGTTATGGCTGACGTTACTTCTGGTGGCAGATTGTTCAATTTTTGTGCAGCATAATTGTAAAATGCTGCTTCACTGTCTTTGTTTTGGACTCTGCAGTCCACTATTCGACCTGAATATCTCGATCTCATAGCTCTACTAGGATTGTATTCCATAAGCAGTCAAGTCTACTTGTGATTAAAGCATGGATCCTCCTTTCCTGGTCTTCAAGTATATGCAAGTATTCACTCTGGATGTATTATTCAGATGGTCAAAGGCAGTTTTTGTAATAGATTTGATATCACTGTTGAAAGTCAGGTTGTAAAACCAAGGATTTGGACTTGCTCTATGCTTTTTAACGATATTGAGTCCAGGAATTTATCTATGACAATCCTCTTTTCTTTGTTGGCCAAAATAATGATCTCAGTTGTTGTTTAGATTAATAACACCTTGTCTCATCCAGGTATTTATCTGATTTAGACAGTGACTCAACACCTCAACTGAACTGTTGTCATCTGGAGACATCGCTTTGTACAGTGAAGAAAATAAGTATTTGAAAACCCTGCTATATTGCAAGTTCTCCCACTAAGAAATCATGGAGGGGTCTGAAATTTTCATCGTAGGTGCATGTCCACTGTGAGAGAGATAATCTAAAAAGAAAAATCTAGAAATCAGAATGTATGAGTTTTTTAACGATTTATTTGTGTGATACAGCTGCAAATAAGCACAGTATTTGAACAAACTGAGAAAACCAATGTTAATATTTGGTACAGTAACCTTTGTTTGCAATTACAGAGGTCAAACATTTCCTGTAGTTGTTAACCAGGTTTGCACACATTGCAGGAGGCATTTTGGCTCACTCCTCCACACAAGATCTTCTCGAGATCAGACAGGTTTCCGGGCTGTTGCTGGGGAACACGGAGTTTCAGCTCCCTCCAAAGATTTTCTCTTGGCTTTAGGTCTGGAGACTGGCTTGGCCAAGCCAGAACCTTGATATGTTTCTTACGGAGCCACTCCTTGGTTTTCCTGTCTGTGTCGGGTCATTGTTATGTTGAAAGACCCAGCCACGACCCATCTTCAATGAGAAAGAGGTTGTTCCCCAAAATCTCTCAATACATGGCCGCGGTCATCCTCTCCTTAATACAGTGCAGTCGTCCTCTCCCATGTGCAGAAAAACACCCCCAAAGCATGATGATACCACCCTCATGCTTCAGAGTAGGGATGGTATTCTTGAGATGGAACTCATCATTCATCTTCCTCCAAACACAGTTTGTGGAATTATGACCAAAACGTTCCATTTTGGTCTCATCTGACCACAAAACCTCCCATGACTCCTCAATATCATCCAAATGGTCATTGGCAAACTTAAGACGGTCCTTGATGTGCTGGTTTAACCAGTGGAACCTTGAGCGGACTCCACGAGGCGATATCTTGCATGGGGCTCCACTCCGATTAAGATTAAGCTTGATTGTATGGGGTGGACAGGTGTTTTTATGCAGCTAACAACCTTACACAGGTGCATCTGATTCAGGATACATAGAATGGATGTGGACTTTTAAAGGCGGACTAACAGGTCTTTGAGGGTCAGAATTCTAACTGATAGACAGGTGTTCAAATACTTATTTACAGCTGTCTCACACAAATAAATCATTAAAAAAAATTGTGATTTCTGGATTTTTCTTTTTAGATTATCTCTCTCACAGTGGACATGCACCTACAATGGAAATTTCAGAGCCCTTCATGATTTCTAAGTGGGAGAACGTGCAATATAACAGGGTGTTCAAATACACATTTTCTTCAGTGTATAACTGTGCATCAACAGTAAAGCTATGATAATCATAATTAAAGGTCTGAAAAATTTGACCCAAGTGTCAAGCGTTAAGAGTAAAAACTACACAATGAAAAATCTACTCAATTTCTGAATTAATCATGATTACCTTGCATTATTTTTTTAAAATCAGAGCATGAACATCAATATTAAAAAATGCCCACGTGCAAATTCTTGTTTGTGCGTGTGTGTGTGTGTATAGAGTGTATATGAGATTACCACATACCCGAAGAGATGCATGTTTTACAGTTATTTGGTGATAAAAATAGGGCTAATTTGGGTTAATATGCACAGCCAAACCAACAACAAAACATCTTCAGTCCACCACAAATTTTTTTTTCAAGTTAGAAGTGGGCTAAAATATTCACTTTTTGGCAGACAATGCCAGACAAATACTAAAATGAGTTAAAGGTGCTCTTCACCTTAATGTAAAAACGAGTCACGGGATGTTGTTTTCAATATTGACTACGATATTTCCTATAACGTCATCGCGTAAGCACATTGATTAGCCAGGATGGATAATCTAGTGTTAATACCTATGCCTAGGAAGGTCAATAGATCCAATTGAATAGAAAATGTTACGTGACTTCCACGTGTCGTTTGACTGGTGAACTAGACTGAAATGTCCCTAGCTCTTTATTTGGACTGACGTGTTGTCGAAATAGTTGGTAGATACTGTGTTACCTCTACTTATAAAATTAATTCATTGCAGAAGTCGTTTCATCGTGTGAATTTTCCATAAATAGAAGTGCTTTTACATGTAAATAGCTTTATCCGTCCCAAACCCCCGACTCACCCCCCTAACTCAAAAATAAGGATTCAATGTACAATATTTAAAAAATAAGGAAATTTCTGTTAATTTACCTTTGGCGTTTGTCAACTATGCGAAGAGTAGGTGAGAAGCAAAAGGTATCGTGGGATGGAGGAGGGGGCAAACATTTGACAGCTAAGAAAAAACACGTACGCTTGTACGCATGCGCACAACTTAATTCCACTAAAGATTATTGGGGGCCAGGGTGAAGAAAGATGGAAAAAAATGAATGAAAAACTCCTGAAAATGTTTTATTTTACCAATGTGCGCTAGTGTATGACAGCGTGTGAAAGAGCTAGCGTGTGATTCTGTGACACTTGAATGTCCAAGGGAAATGAAAAGCATCATGGGTAAAGATCGAAGTCCGTCCCTCCTAGCCAATGGGATGCCAGGAAGATGCTACAGCGATAGCCAATGGGATGCCAGGAAGATGCTACCGCGATAGTCAATGGAATAGAAGCTCTATTGCACCACTTTTAAACCAAGATTCAGGATGTTTATGTTCCGTGGAATTTGGGGGCTGCAAATCGAGCGTCGATTTTTCTCTTTCGTATCCTGAATTTTGCTTCATAACTCTAGTCAACATTTTTTTGAGGTGGCGTTTTGTACCCTGAATTTTTTGTTACTGGATACCTTCCAAAGTAGAGGTCCCACTGTTGTACGAAAGAAATGTATACCTAAAAGTGGCGGCACGGTAAAGGAGCTGTAGAAAGTTCGCCTCACAGTTCTGAGGACCAGGGTTCAATCCCGGCCCGTCTGTGTGGAGTTTGCATGTTCTCCTCCATGGGTTTTCTCCGGCCACTCCAATTTCCTCCCACATCTCAAAAATACGCAACATTAATTGGACACTCTAAATTATACCCTGCCTCCTGCCCGATGACAGCTAGGATAGGCCGCAGAACTCCCGCGACCCTTGTGAGGAAAACCGGTTAAGAACTTGGATGGATGGATGTATAGATGAAAGTAGTGAGTGACATTTAAATTATTGTAACTGAGTAAAAGGCTCATCCCTTTTTTCCCCCAACTATGACCGGTGCAAGCAAGTCACCAGTAACACGCCATCATCACCCACAGTGTTACACTAAACCGAAATCATTACACCACAGCAAACAGAACAGCACAACCAGTAGACATCAAAGCAATCAAAACAATGGGTGAATAAATCCAATCCAATCCATTTCTGAGCTGCTTATCCTCACGAGGGTCGCGAAAGTGCTGGAGCCAATCCCAGCTATCATTGGCAGGAGTCAGGGTACATTCTGAAATGGTTGCCAGCCAATCGCAGGGCACATGGAGACAGACAACAGTCAAACCCACAATCACACCGAAGGGCACTTTAGAGTGTCCAGTTAATGTTGTGTGTTTTTGGGATGTGGGAGGAAATCTGAGTGGCCGGAGAAAACCCACATAGGCACGAGGAGAACATGCAAACTCCACACGGGCGTGGCCGCGATTTGCACCCCGGTCCTCAGAACTGTGAGCCAAACGCTCCACAGCTCCTCCACCGTGCCGCCTGAGTGAAGAAACAATGGATAGGATTGCAATTACGCCATCTTGTGTGTCACAAAAATCCCAAATTAATCTAAAATACACTCAACTTTGCATTCTTACTTATTTACCGATCGAGTTTATAGAATGACGGTCTACCTTTAGTCTTGGTAAATCAACTAATTGCTGTTCAATAGCACATAATATCAAACTGCTTCAAATCAAGAGAAGCAGTTCTCAAAGTCTTGTAGCTATACCTGTAAAGGTCACACATTAATGACAGAGATATGAAGGCATAAATATAGAATATTCCTGAAAATTTGTTTATTACAAACGTGGGATTTCTTCAATTTCTGTTTAATGGCTCTAGATGATATAAACCTAGTTTCTTGTGGGAGCAAACCGGGTGGTTGAGGTTTAGGAGGCAGGAATGAAAAAGTGTATCAGTTCTTGGGATTCCCATTGACAACTGGGCCATAATCATAGATTCTACAATGTTCAATATGAAGACAATTTTAAATGCAACGTTTGTTCTCTGTACATTTTTTTGGGAGAAGAATCGCACTGCATGTAACCTGTGCTGGAATTAACACACAATGCATGCCTCGAGCCAGAGCCAGCAGCCTGTCTGTCATTGTGACCAGTGTGCATGTAAACAAGTGTGTCTTTGACTGTCTGCATGTTTGTGTGTCTCTAAATGCTTTGCTAAGTGTCATATTATATTGTTTTCAGCTTGGCCCTAAGGAAGTGAGTTGGTAGTGACAGTCGCTCTGAAGAGTGTACATGTGTGTGCATGTTTGTGTGTTTATGATGGCTCTATTTGACCCCTTTTGATTCCTGTGTTTAACTTGTGTGTGACATAGCAAATTGTCCTACAGCCCTAGAAGCCACAGCTGTTAACGCTCTAACATTGTTATTTCAAAGTGGGGTGATGCCACATCACAGCTAAGCATTATTTGAAACTAGAGCTCATTGCTACACAGCTCACAGCAAAAACAAGGAACCATATTTTTACTAATTTTATAATGCTTACAAGAATTGGGATTATTGATGTTAATACAACCTAACAGTCCCTGCTTTGAGAGAAGCTGACTTTTGTGATTTAGGAATGCAATGTGTTGAGTTGTATAATTTGGATAAAGGCTCAGAAATTATCCCCTCCATACGATTAGATGAAGTAAGCACAATTAATATGCATATAGCTTTCAATCCATCCATTTTCTCTACCACTTACCCTTACTAGGGTCACGGGAGTGCTGGTGCCTTGCCACTTGACTCTGGGCAAGAGGCAGGGTACACAGTGAACTGGTTGCCAGCCAATCGCAGGGTACACATAAACAACCAACCATCTGCACTTACATTCACACCTATGAGCAATTTCGAGTTTTCCATTAAACTACCATACTTGTGGGAGGAAACCCTCGCAGGTACAGTTAGAACATGCAAACTCTCCATAGTCGAGGCTGGATTTGAACCTAGGTCCTCAGAACTGTGAGGCAGATGCTTCTTAAAAGTGCAAAATGTGTTTGAATCTTTGCTGTGATCCCTTGACTGTGTGAATTTTGTGTGTGAATGTGCTAAGCAGTTGTCCACTGTTGCATCATATAGTTTTCATTTTAGTAATCAATGTTGAAGGATTGGCTATATGCCCACTATATGTTTTACAAACCATGCTTTTTTTTGTACTGTATTTCTTAATTCACCCTGTATATTTCATACTAGTTAAAAACTAGTGACTAGTGTCTGTCACACAAATTCTTTTGTTTGAAAATTATTTAACCGTATTTCATTTCATCATTCAAAAGACAAGCTCCAAATATCCATCCGTCTATTATACTCATTGGGGTCACTGTCAGTAAGAACCTATGCCAGACTTTGGGGTTATGCTCCAGACTGGTTGCCTGCCAATTGCAGAGCAAATATGAACCACCAAATGTTGTTCAAATGTTCTATTTTGGAGTAGCATGCTGTCGCAGCTATAAAGCGTTCAATCTCGGCTCTGCCTGTGTGGAGTTTGCATGTCCTCGTGCCTGCGTGGGTTTTCTCCGGGCACTCCGGTTTCTTCTCACATCCCATAAACATGCATTAATTGAACACTCCAAATTGCCCCTAGGTGTGATTGTGAGTGTGACTGTTGTCTGTCTCCATGTGCCCTGCGATTGGCTGGCAATCAGTTCAGGGTGTACCCCGCCTTCTGCCCGATGACAGCCAAGATGGGCTCCAGCACTCCCGTGACCCTTGTAAGGATAAGCGCCTAAGAAAAAGGATGGGTGGATGGATGGCTGTCCTATCTTTGGCGGGAGTGTGGATTAATTGGTTAGACCATTGGCCTCCCAGTTCTGTGGTCAAGAGTCCAAATCCCGGCCTTTTCTATGTGGAGTTTGCATGTTCTCCACGTGCCTGCTTGAGTTTTCTCTGGGCACTCTGGTTTCCTACCACCTCCCAAAAGCATGCATTCATTGGAGACTTTAAATTGGCCTTAGGTGTGATTGTGAATGTGAGTGTTTTCTCTCTCTATGTGTCCTCTGGTTGGCTGGCAACCAGTTCAGGTGTACTCGGCCTCCTGGCCAACGGCATCTGGGATAGGCGCCTGCACTCCTGTGACCCTAGAGTGGATAAGCAGCTTAGAAAATGGATGTTAAATTTAGCAAATTCTGGAGATATTGACGTAAAAGGTTTCACAGCATAATCAAGATATTCCATCACATCGCATCACAAGGCAGACAGTTTTTCAGGTTTCACTTAATAATACAGTGCATCCAAGCAGTGTACACAAGCCTGCGACGTGATTGCTGTAGTTTCGGCAGAAGTCAAAAGTTACATACAACAGCAAGCATTATGACACTGAGCAGGTGGAGGATATGTGGTGTGTTTGAGCAGGCTTTACTGTACTGTATACACTACAGCATGGCAGCAAGACACTGCTTCCCTTTTTAGCTTCAGACTAAGACAGGATCAATTTTGAAATGTAGTTGCTGGTAGCTGAGAGGCATGCAGGCTTTTAAAACATTTGACTTTTTAAAATCATTGTGAGATAACAATAGAAACACATGCATGCAAGTACGTAAACACACACACACACACACACAAGTATGCTGCAGGTGATACATATCGTATACAGTAAATATTTATTGTACAGCAGCAGCTATGTAAAAACATCATCTTAAACACGAGCAGGTCTAACACTGAAAAGCAAACATTGTCACAGTATTTTGAAAAAACGACTCCATAAATTATTTGCAGACAATACACAGTACATATCATTTTGACAGCAAAAGTTTTTCCAGTACTGTGTATTTTCTGTTATACTTATCGGGTTGTATTAGAGTTTATGCTAAAAAAGTAGGGACCATTTTTATTTTACCAACCTGTTCAAATGGGTTTTTCCTGAATTTCAACATTAATGTTTCAATTTCTATCAATGGAGGTAACCAATTAAGACGAGACTGGAAATCAGAACCATGTTCTTCCTTCTGCCAAGTGTGATCTTGAGCCATATATTAATGCACTCAAGTGCACATACAAATATAGACAAAGTACAAATGTAAGTTCTGGTTTTATTTTTAAAAGAGGTTAGGTGTCAGGGGTACAGAAGGCCTGTATTTGTATACATTTACAGTACAATAGTATCTTCAGTATATTATTTAAGAAAATTGTAATTGAAACTCATCCATGGGGTCCTAACGCTACGTGTCCAGGCCTTTTCAAGACTGCGAACATAACTTTATCAACCACGTGGCCCGACCACTGCACAAACTTAAGTTCATGCTTGAGTTATGAAACTGAGAATTTAGTTTGTTTTAAGATTACATAATGCTACTATAAGCTGTCACAAGCCATTCTCCTCATAGTCAGCCTGCTCCTAGGGATGCTCGCCTCTGTTGTACTCTTATTTTACTGTATGTCATAACAAAGGCGTTCAAGTGCTGCACACATTTCAAGAACGCCTCCCTGCACATGTGAACAGAAGCGAGTACAGCTGCGAGAATAATATTTTTAGATAGAGATATAATATTTTTCATCACTGTCTGCAATATTATATAGATTAATATAGTAGCCTGAAACAGTTTTAACATGGATTTTCCGCACTAATTTCCTTCTTTTGTAACTCTTTTTGTGGAACAAATTGTTTTAGATTGGTTTCTTGGATTCTTTTCTGAAAAAAGATCTGAATATATTCATGCATTATTTGTCCACAATTTGTGGTTTATGGTATAAAAACAACATACTGTATTTAGAATTCAAACAGCAGAAATGGTCAGTTGGAATAATGGCATTGTCCCAATTGAACATCAATTTTACTGCATCAGTAATATTTGATCAAAATAATAAAATAATTCTTTACAAACATTCTTTACTGCCATGAAAAAGTAATTACAGTCCATCTTCGTAATACAATTTCTCAACTAAAATTGAATGATGTACGACAAAGGAATGAAAAGAAGGATTTTACTTTTGCCATTGGGGAGTCAGGGTTCGAATCCCTCTGCAGACAAAACTAACCAGTATTTAGATGTTGGCGTGAATACTGTGAGCAAGGCATCAAAGGATAACTTAGCCTGACTTTAGCCTACATACAACAAAGTGAAGATTACCTTTCACTGATGAAAAATGAAAATGGTCCAATAAACATGCACCAATAAAACACTCCACCTTTAAGTTTGGTGAGAACTGAGCAAAAAGGAAAATACTGTAAAGCTAAAGAAAAATCCATCCATCCTTCCATTATCCACCGCTTTTCCGGGTCGGGTCGCGGGGGAAGTAGCTTCTACAGGGATACCCAGACTTCCCTTTCCCCAGCCACTTCTTCCAGCTCTTCCGGAGGGATCCCAAGATGTTCCCAAGCCAGCCGAGAGACATAGTCTCTCCAGCGTGTCCTGGGTCGTCCTCGGGGTCTCTTTCCAGTGGGACATGCCCGGAACACCTCACCAGGGAGGCGTCCAGGAGGCATCCAAATCAGATGCCCCAGCCACCTCATCTGGCTCCTCTCAAAGCGGAGAAGTAGCGGCTTGACACTGAGCCCCTCCCAGATGACCGAGCTTCTCACCCTATCTCTCAGGGGGAGCCCGGACACCCTGCGGAGGAAACTCATCTCAGCCAGTTATTTTCAAAACAGTTCTGGTGAATTACACAGAGATCTTATAACTGTACTGTGTTTCTATTGCTGACTAATATACTATACTTCACAACATTTCAAACAGATTTTGTGTGACTTTAGATTTGTCCAGAGGTTATTGATTAAATTCTAAATTTGGAGCGGTTCCATTTCTCTATGAAGGTTTTGTTTTCATTCTATTTTTTCCACCACACTGCTTGAACAGTGATGTACACAACGTACCAAATGTTGTTTTTTTTTCTAATTTAGTACAGAGCAGCTCATAAGGATCACATTACATCTCTTTATCACACCCCTTCCAATACAAATCTAAACCTGAATGTTCCATGAATTGTAACCCCACTAAAAATATATTCCAAATGAGGTTCCAAATTTGGGAAGAAGGACCTAGGATTGGCTTTTTTTTATTTTTTTTTTGCAAATTTTACACAGTATAGTATAGATCTAAGGGTCATTGAAAAGGTTGTCTTGGTTTCACTTGAACAAAGCCCATCTTCCTCTTACAGGCGACTGGGAGTGCTACCCTCATGATCCCACTGTATGGCACGTAAGTATTTCTCAACTCAAATGCAGTCCATTCAACTTTATTTCAAGAGCACAGGGCTGTCAACTAATTTTTTTGTCAAGGACCACATTGTCATTTAAATTTTCTTCAGTGGGCCATTATGACAATGAAACCATACCTTTTCATATCCTTTCAAATATGCAACAAATTGAGGGAAAACTAGCTATAAAATTAGATTGAGAATAGTTTGCTCAAGTATTGATCAAGTTACCGTAAAAAGGGGAATAGTTGAAAAATAATGCCACATTTCAACATTATTTTTGATTACATTTGACAGTTGTGAATGTTTATTCAGATTTTAGCAAGAATCATGCAAATTGACACACATGATTTTCTTTTGTAGGGCACATAAAGGCTCCGTCACACCATGACGTTCTGGTCAACGTCCTCTGAACATTTCAATCGTTCTATTTTTCAGCGTTCTCAAACGCGGATGACACATCTGGCGTGTGATTAACGTGTGTCTAACGCATGACTTAGCGTGTGTCCAACGCACAAAAAGCATGTAACAGTGACCAAATAAGGTACCCCTAAAAACCATTAGCGTGTGCAAACGCATCATTGGGGCGCGACGAGCGATTTGTCAACGTAAGACGAGAGTGTTGAGCGTGTGACCAATGGGTGAATAACGACAGAAAAGCGTTTTGCTGGCGTGGAATTTTTACAGTGGAATCGGCACTAAAACATTGGAAAGTTCAAAGTCACTTCAGTTGTTGTCGTGAGTTAGAACAGTGCCGCCGAGAAGAAAAAAAGTTTGGGCGCGGACTTCAGCAACTAGCGCTGCTAGTAAGAAAGCTAAGCCTCTTTCATCACGAGCAATGTGTTTGGAGGAAAAACAACAGCAGGAGGAAGAGCACGTCGCGAAGTCACGCACCATGTGACACCCCCTGTAGACCCTAAACACCTTACAAACCCCAGTGAGGACGGTCCGACAAAGAGACAAAAGAAGCAGAGAAAGGATTGTAGGATCCTGGACCGGGATGTTGAGGATAGTCTGGTGGAGTTTTTCCGTGAAAACAAACTGCTGCTTTCTGGATCTTCCATAGTAGGTGCTCTCTACTGTACCTTAATATTAAATGGACCTTGCTTACAAAGCATCGGTTTATATGCCCATATGCATGGACGTTCGGGAAACGCACAAATGACGCTCAATGTACTCCAAACGACGTTCGTTTGACTTTAGTTATATGCTGTGTGCGCTACGGGATTGTTCAGTGGTCGTTCACAGGTCGCCAGTGAGTCGTTCACTGCAAAGCCAACGATTAAGTAACAACCATGTAAAGCTAGAGTTACGACTGACTAACGACAGCCAAATGCGTGCAACGCTTGGCGAACCTTAGTAAAATGTTCCATGAACGTTTTGAACGTTCTGCAGCGTTTAAAAACGTTGATGAACGCTGGTCTCGGTGAGAACTTTTGTGCATGTTCAAAACTTTTTTTCCGGACCGGCGTTCTCCGGCGATTCCCTGCGATCATTGACGTTCACTAGCGTTCAAACAACGCTCTTCTGGAGCTATCCCGACGACCATGGGCGACTACCAACGTTTCCTCAAACGCTATAGAACGCTGACCAGAACGGGGCCATACAATTATGTGGTAGGCCACATGTGGCCCACAGGCCTTGAGTTTGATACTTATGCTGTGACACAACACTTGCAGCTGTAACAACTTGCTGTATGTAAAACATCCATCCGTTATCTGAGTCATTTTTCCTCATAGGGATTGCGGGAATGCTGGAGCCAGTCCCAGCTATCTCCGTGCAGGAGGCAGGGTTCACCCTGAACTGGTTCTCAGCCAATCACAGGGCACATAGAGACAAAGAACCAGTCGCACTCACAATCACACCTAGGAGCAATTAATGTTGCATGTTTTTGGGATGTGGGACGAAAATTAAGTCCCTGGAGAAAACCCGCAGATGCACGGGGAGAACATGCAAACTCCACACAGGCGGGGCCGGGATTAGGACCCCGGTACTCAAAACAGTGAAGCAGACGCTCTAGGTAGTAGCACTGTTGTTCCACCCAATAATGCCATAATAAAGTCATAGTTTCTGGAATTATTCCGATGAAAAACATTTCCATAATATCAGTACACAAACAAATGAAAACCAGTACAATCTTGCGCAGCATGACAATGTATTCCTTGCTGCCTACATAAAACACCGATCCATCCATTTTCTTACCCGCTTATCCTCACAATGGTCGTGAGAATGCTGGAGCCTATCCCAGCTCTCAACGGGCAGGAGGTGGGGAACACCCTGAACTGGTTGCCAGCCAATCACAGGGCACATGGAGACAGACAACAGTCGCACTCACAATCACACCTAGGGGCAATTGTTGCATGTTTTTGGGACGTGGGAGGAAACCGGAGTCCCTGGAGAAAACTCACACAGGCATGGGGAGAACATGCAAACTCCACACAGGGAGGCCTGGGATCGAACCCTGGACCTCAGAACTGTGAGGCCAACACTTTCCAGCAGCTCCACCATGCCACGCCAGCAAACCAAAGTGAGACTCACAATAAAATGCTAATTCTTTCTCGCTAATCACATAAAAGGACTTTCACACCAAGTATTACACAACATCTCATTTCATGGCTGCCTGCATAAAACATGAAAGACCAAAAATAAAGTAAGAATCATTCAAATATCAAACGATAGCAGCTTGGTGGATGACGAGTAAGCACATGTGTTTCACAGTTCTGAGCACTGGGGTTCAAATTCGCCCTCGTGTGTGTGGAGTTTCCATGTTCTCCCCGTGTTTGCGTGGATTTTCTCCGGGCACTCTAGTTTCCTCCCACATCCCAAAAACATGCATAGTTGGTTGATTGAAGAATCTAAATTCCCCATAGCTGTAATTGTGAATGATTGTTTGTTTATATGTGGCCTTCGATTAACTGGCCAGTTCAGGGTATACCTCACCCCTCGCCCTAAGGATAAGTCGTACAGAAAATGGATGGATAAGTAAAATAATAGTTTATAATTAAAATGTACAAGTACTCCATTTACAATCCCATTAAGCATACAAGAGGTCTGTTTCACACCCTTTGTTGTTTATGTTGTGTAGAACTTTGTAGTGGATGAGAAAGAGGAACCAGATTGAAGTCTTCAACGACTGGTATGAGATCATAAGTGTCACGCAGAAATTGTTGAAATTGGAATTTTGCTATCACAGCATGCACGACGTCACTGACGTTTGCTTCAAGAGTTTGAAAGTAAACAAACAACTGCAGTCGTCTAACAGCTGATTGTCTGTTGCCAAGCAACACAAATTCAAAAGATTTTTTTTCACTATTACTGTTCCATTCAGTCCTCTCTTTGTTTTACTGTTGGGCCACATCCCTCTCATATCTCCTTCAGGAATGCATTCTGTCCATTTTAAAAATTCATTTTCAAAGACAACAAGCAATTACCACAGCACCAAGAATTCGCTTCAAGTTTCAAATGTAAATTTCAAATTTTATCCAATTCTATTTTGAAAAAAATACTTTGTGGTATCCATCATAAGAAATATGTGTTGTTCTTTTCTCTCATAGCACTTGTTCTTATTTTAATTGTAGCTCAGTGTTATGGGTCAGATCACAGTCACAAGTCTCGCAAGCTCCCGTTTCTTGTTGCAGCATCCTGTAACCTGGCAACCGTCCAAAGAGGGTGACCATCTGATTGGCAGAATCACCCTCAGTAAAAGGAGCACAACCATGCCAAAAGAAGCCGGGGCTCTACTTGGGTTGAAGGTCAGGATGCTACTGGACACTTACCGCAGACATGCACGCAAGATAAACCATTTGGCTTCAGTAGCTTCTCCTAAAGGGTTTCATATATTTTATCTACCTCGTGGAATCCATCTTTCTGTTTGTAGGTGGTCGGAGGGAGAATAACGGAGTCAGGGAGATTAGGTGCCTTCATCACCAAGGTCAAGAAAGGCAGCCTGGCCGATGTTGTTGGACATCTGAGAGCAGGTATACTCAACCTTTGTGAGTCCTCCAAAATACAGAAGAAATCCAAATACTTGTCTTTTCAGGCCTCTTTCAGAAATGGAATGCTTTTCTTGGCTTGCTTTTATTAAGATTTTTTTTTCATAAAATCAGCCCTCACTGGAATGGAAATGCAGTATAAGAGTTAAACATATAGATATAGTACATACTGTATGGTAGTTTTGCTCATGGCAGCAAGCATCAACTGTCACGTCCCATCGGAACGAGAGGAAGGACCCAAATGCAGGAACTCGGAAGACGGAAGGTAGTTCAAGAAGAGACACGTTTATTATATGCAGGGGTCGGGGATCGAGCAGGCAGTCCGGTGCAGATGAGCGGACAAGCAGGAGTCGGTACACGGGAGAACAATCAACGCAGGCAGAGGTATCGAAGGAGTCAGGCTTACGGGGTTGGTCGGAGAACGGACGGAGGTCGGTACACACAGGTTCAGTCAGGAATACGAGAGTGCTGGAACGGGACATAAAGCTCAACGAACTGGCGGAGGACCAGTCGTCACCGGGTCCTATATATACACGGGGGATGATCAGCCCGCATGAGGCACAGGTGTGTGCCTCCCAATTAGCGCAGCCGCACGGGCACCCGCACAGCTCGTGCTGAAGCGGCAGGATCATGACATCAACATTTACACCGTTTCAAACAAAAACCGTCTCATTATGTTCTTCACGGAATTTATATGTCCTTACGTATTTCATCTTAAGGTTTTTTCAAAATACTTTTTGACAATTCCTCACAGTTCAAAACGAAAAACAAAAAAGCAAACTAAATAAATCCTGTTCGATGGTAATTTGAATAATAATGTATTTATTAGATGAACAAACCCATCCATTCATCCATCCATTTTCTGAGTTGCTTATCCTGACGAGGCTCGCGGGTGAGCTGGAGCATATCCCAGCCGTCATTGATGCAGGAGGCGGGGTACACATGAGAACATGCAAACCCCACACAGACAGGGCCGGATTTGAACCCTGGTCCCATGGACTGTGAGGCCAAGGCTATAAGCAGTTGCATCACCATGCCCCAAAACAAACTAGTGGAAAAAAATCATTTTCATAACATACAGCGCACTGCTCAACCTAGCCCTCCTAGAAATGTGCATCTTTATCAGGAACCTGTGGCTTGTAGAAAAACCATCGTGCTGGCAAACCAAAGTGAGACTCACAATAAAATGTTAATTCTTTCCCCCTAATCACATAAAAGGACTTTCATACCAAGTATTACACAACATCTCATTTCAGGGGATGAAGTTTTGCAATGGAATGGGAAACTCTTACCAGGGGCCACCATGAAAGAAGTTTACAACATCATCCTTGAATCTCAAGCTGAGCCCCAAGTCGAGCTCGTTGTATCCAGGCCAATTGGGTAAGTGCTGTTGTTTTTTTTGTTTTTTTTAAAGACAGCTCATGTGACAGAATTGATGAATTGTTTCTTTCTTAGCCAACTGTATCATAAAAGATGCATCTTTAATAGTTTGATTGCGCTGGTGTCCAATTATACCATCTTTTAAGTATGGAAACAAGAGTTCATTTCATATGTCCTATTTTGTAAAATAAAATATGTTTTAAATTAATTCTAAAGTATAATATACAGTGACACAAACAAAAATAGAGATACATATTTCACAGAAAACAAATATAATTACCCAATGCTAAAATATAATATACAGTAACACAAACAAAACTAGACTACATATTTCACAGAAAAAATATAATTACCCACTGCTCTGTTCTGCAATTTATGTGTGTTTATCACAATGATTATTTTTATGATTTTTTTTTATCAACACTAGTATCATTTTAGATATCATGAGTATTGGGCCAAAACCTCTGCTCCCCAAATTTTTCAAACCTAATATTTTTTCACTAATGTTTGTACATTGGTCAGTCTCCACATATGTTACTGCATTTTTCTTTATTTTTATATTTTTACATAGAGTATAATCAACTGAGCTAAAGTGTTGGAAATGGCTTGCTCTCTCTACTCTCCTGAAAAGTGATGGTTTTGGAGTTATGAGGATAATGCTCGACTCAAGCGATTTGAAATAATTTTTCTCAAAATGCATAGTACTTCATGTTATTAGAACAACAATCATAAAAACCATAAAAGATCATCCAGGATAATGTGGTTTCCTTGCAGCATTTTACATTTTAAACAGGAACCAAGGATGAAATGAAACCCCTAAAATGATCATTTTTCTATTTATCTGACATATTTTATTATTCAAAAGATTTTCCCCTTGTTTTTGGTTGACAATATTTTTAACTTATGCAATGTGCATGAATCCATGGGTAACAGTACCAACAACTTCTACAGCTGACATTAATATGCAACAAAGTTATTTTTAACATTATTGACGTTGTCTTTATTGATATTGTATTATCTATGATATTGTTTGAATCCATAACATTAACATACATTTTGGAACACAAAGTTGAATGTATTAATTTCTTTCCAAACACTCACAAAGGGTGTGTAGAAAATATCAGTAAGTAATCCTACCATTGCAATTAGGACCTTTGATCCCTCATGCTTATGGAAATATAGTTTCATATTGCTGATGCTATTTTGCATCCCAAAAAGAGCAATTGTTTCACTTAGCACATCAAGCTCATGTGTAAATTGGCTTTTAATAAAAAAAATCATTGTATTTGTCCATCTCAATTACTGTATTTTTAACTCAAAGTGATGCAAAATGGGAGTATATCAAAGTTGAATTGTTTTCCACAAGCCAAATTAGTCCGTATTCTGAGACAAAATCATTTGATGTTTAAAATGCTCCAAATTTAACAAATCCCGATGATGTTATTTTGGCTGCTGGAATTGATGAAGCACCATTTTAGTTCATTTCAATGATGCGTGCTTTATTAATTTTATCTCTATGGTATGTATCTGTAGTACATTATCATTATTATTATTATTATTATTATTTGTGCATAGTAGTGGAAGAAGGTTGTGTTGACTACATTCTGTATAGATAGAAATTTAGTTTTGGTTACACACAAATGCTAGTTAACGCAGAGATAAATCTATATAAAAAAAAAGGAATCCCATTACAACCACAAGAATACTAAAGTGCATGCAAGAAAGAAAACTGATTCTTCTTCATAAGGGACGTAAGGCTATACAGTAAAAACAATGCTATAACATATAGTATTATCTGCATTGATACATCATCATACTTTGTTTAGTTTTAGTCAAAGAACTTGTTGTGTTTGTCCCCATTCCCCATTTCAATTCCTTAGCTTTCCCATGCCTCTTAACCATGTGATATTTTAGCTTGAACATCTACAATACTAACCTAACTAACCAGTTTGAATACTATTAGCTATTTGAATTAAACATGCAAGGCTCTGCATCCACTACTACTACTATTAACTTTAATGTATGTAAAGTAAACATGCAAATGACTTGTGCATTTTTGTTTTGCTTTTTCAGTGATATCCCAAGAATCCCAGACACATCCCATCCTCCATTAGAATCCAGTGAGTATCTCTCATATCATATAGCGGACGCTCCACAGTAGAACCCAAAAAAATGCCTCAGATTTTGACCCAACTCACTGAGTCGGAACGCATGAGCAAAGCTGAATTCACGTTGAACGCAGAGCCGAGTCAAGCCGAGCGATGTGTAACGCACACGGGTTGGTTTCTGAGAAGCACCACTGTCCACTTCGGATCAGGAACTGAGCACGCACACTTGCCAGTGCGTCCCAAGATTTAAATAAAATCCAGTATTTTCTTTGCCATGGGCCCAAAGGAAGACAGCAGTGCTACCAGGAGCAAAGTAAACAGGGAAGTTGTATGAACCACAGTCGATTTAAGGAAGGATGAAGGATCACTAAGTATGAAAACGGGCTACGTGTTTTTTACTATTCATGCTAACTTGTATCGTATGGCTAAGTTGACTATTTTTATTATCTTAAAAAATAAAAAGGTAATAAAAGGCCGCTAGTGTTGCCAAAGGAGTGACTAGCATTACAAAGCAAAGGCCACAGATAATAGAAGAAATGGAGAAGCTACCGGAGAATTACCCAGTCAAATCATGGAGGGTGACTTCTAAGGGTTAACTCGCCGTCCTTCCTTCCTTCCACATCCATCCACTGATACCTCCATACTGCAACCAAAAAAAGTAAATGATACACATTTAAGTTGCTTGAAATGTATGCATGTTTAATTGTTTAAATATAAGCTGGGCGGCACAGTGGATCAGTTTTCGAGCATTGTCCTCACTGTTCCGAGGACCAGGGTTCGAATCCTGGCCCTTGCTCTGTGGAGTTTGCAGGTTCTCCCCGTGCTTGTGTGGATTTCCTTTGGGCACTCTGGTTTCTTCCCACATCCCAAAAACATGCATTAATTGGAGACTTTAAATTGCTCCCAGGTGTGATTGTGAGAGCGAGTGTTGTCTATCTCTATGTGCCCTGCGATTGGCCGGCAACCAGTTCAGGGTGTACCTCGGCTTCTGCACGATGACAGCTGGGATTGGCTCCAGCACACCCACGACCCCCGTGAAGATAAGTGGCTCAGAAAATGGATGGATGGAATGAAATACATAGTGTACATGTTTCTATGTACATGGGACTTAAAATAGGGATTTACCATAATTTCTCGAGTATAATGCGTCCTGAACCATAATGCGCACCCCAAAAGTTGACCTAAAAAAAAAAAAAATCAGGAAAACCTTTCTACCAATGTACAATGCGCACCCCCAATTTGCTGCTCCCCATTTGCTCAAAATATTAGAAATTATCTGTATTTATATTTTGTTAGGTTTGTACTTGTATTGTTTTGCAAATAACTGTCCGTACAACAATCATTAATAATAATCATTGTGCATGTTCTGATGTAGCGGTAATATAATCTTGGGACAGGCCATGGGACACACTTGTCTTGATCCCTGTAGTTGTCAAAACAGAATCCCTCAACCAACTAAAACAAAGGCTCAATGATGGCATAACATTTTATTGATACTGTTGATAACTCATATTACAGTCTTAAATAAAAAACTATTTAACACTGTTTAACTTGAAAAAAAATGCATTAAATATTTGTGCCTAGTACAATTTATCCTCTACATTACACATCCTTAGCCAAGACTTGAAAAGAAGCATCTCACTCATCTCTAACCTGAAAAATACCCATCGTAGCTGCCTTTGTTGCATCAGTGTCGAACTCATCGATGACTTGGTACAGTTCCGGTGCTTCCTCCATTGAATCATGAAGAGTGATCCTATTTTGCTCCCACAGCAGTCTGCCGTTTGTGAGGAAACATTTTTTGAATCCCAAGAGTTTTGTTTCCTCAGCGCAGCCTCTCACCCGCCATTCGGCTACAATCTGTAGCAGCATTCCTATGTTGTCAGGTCAATGATCTAGAATAACAACTAGACTGCGCACAGTCCGCTTTCACGTGGTAATTCGGCTTCAACCGCCGGTCAAGGCAAAACATTGCTTTGGGTACTATTTCACGTGAAAGTTGACATCCTTTGATATCCTTACAATTGAACATTGTAAAACAATATTGGAATACGTTAGGTTTAGCTTTTTTGGTGTCAATATGGTTAATTCTTGTTGCGCTGTTAGCTGTCAAAACCGCGCAGGCGGTTGCGAAGAAGTAACTTTTCACCGGTAAGTGTGTTTCAGTTTAATGTGAATGAATTTGGAAAATATATCATTACAATATTATGAAGGTCTCTACCTCTCATATGCATGTGTCAATGTATCATTTAAACCTTCCTGGGCATGCTGCAAATGCTTAGATTATATTCATGTCTCTAAAGATCCAAAACATCCAAAGTATATAGATTTATCTCATCGTTTTCCATAACAATGTGTGTATTGTTTATCGTGATTTTTTTTCCCTGACCAGAGGTCAGAGCCTGTTGACCATGGTGGAACCAAAGTTGGATGTAATGTATGGTCTAGTTTTTATTCTACGTCATTGCGTAAGGTGGTCAAAACAACATGAGCTCAAACTACGTAGAAATGAGTGTAATGGAAACAAACAAACAAAAAAAAAAACAAAAACAGCAACCATTTCAAATGTGTGCGCTCTCCCGTTTTTTTTTTTTTTAATGTTCTCATGACGCTCATATTGTGTAGTTTGACCTCACGTTCTTTTGATACAAACCTCAACGATTGATGTGAGCTATCGTTGTTTTGGACTGTCGCGCTACTTCCGGGTTACCGGCATCATTGGCATGAGTGATGACATTTCTTTTAAAAGCATCTGCACAACTAGCCATTGTAGTCGACATTTTTTGTCTTAGTTTAAGTTAAAACAAACTCACGGGCAGTCGTTTCTTATCTTTGGTTCAGTAGCAACAAGCATGGTATGCTAACGAAAGTAAAATGCAAGCTCACTGAGGTCCTCAGTGAGCTCAGGTTGGGGGCCCACATTACATTAATATATTTAAATGTATAACATAAGACATCGAATATCATATCGAAATGTATATGTATACCTTTTTAACACTCTATGGACACCTGTATATGACTATACAATGTGATTGTATTTTTATTTTTCATCCATACCTAAATATAATGCGCTCTATTAAGTTTTTGAAAATATTTTTGGAAAAATTTACACATTATTTTTGAGAAATTACGGTATTATTTGAAGGTTGGGAACAGATTAAACTGATTTACATCATTATCGATGGGGAAAAAAAATGGTTCAGAGGTTGAACCAATTGGTCTTTGAACACTTCACAAGTAAGAGTTATGTCTGAACTCTGAGGAATAAAGAATAAATAATCTTGTGAACATTTGTGTAATTTTCATGCAAAGGCCTGAAACAACACAGGAGCCATCTGACAGTTTTCACAAGCTACTTCGTCCAAATTGAGATGCTGCTATACTCTCCTTTAAAAGCACTCACGCTCAAGCCGGTATGCACACAATGTGTAATGCCAGATACATTTGCAATTTCTTTTGCCTTTATGAAGCTTCATAGTCAGTCCAAACCCATTTTTAGGGTTAGCTGACCGACCCTAACCCTAACCCTTGTCAGTAACGGGAATAAAAAAAAAAATTATGGATCATGTCACTTTGTTCCATAAAAGGTGCATGTTTCAACCTGTAAAAGTCTGCTGATCTGTCACCAAATACAGCTGTTAGGGGTTTGTGAACATAGTAAGTCCAAATTTATACAATTTCAAATCTAAAATCACCAGAACCAAGTAAAAACACACAAACAAACTTCAGTTAGTCTTTTTTTTGTAAGCAAAAGATGATAGAAAAAAGAATATATACTCCACGCAATGCAAAAACTCCAATGCATAACGTTTTGTTTTCTTTTACCATCAACATCTGCTCCATCGTAAATTCTCTAGGTTTTCAAAAAAACGGTTTTGTTTCTTTTGACTTCATAGCAGGTTCGAGTTCATTTGAGTCCCAGAAGATGGAGAGACCATCTGTAAATCTCTTATCTCCCAGCAGTCCAAGAATGATTCTTGACGCTCCACAACTAATGCCAGGAAAACTTTCTGTGAGTGTGTATGTGCTGGAACTCAGAGTTGCGTGTTTGACATTGGGAATTCTCTAAACGTGTATTTGTACTGCAGGTGAAGCTGTGGTACGACAAAGCAGGACACCAACTAATAGTCAACGTGCTTCAGGCGATCGAACTCTCTCTACGGCCCGATGGCCGACCCAGAAGCCCATACGTTAAAATGTACTTCCTTCCTGATCGCAGGTACCGGTGTCATATCTTCGAGTTATACGGTGAAGTAATGCCCAATCGCTAGAAATTCATTTGAGGTCAATGTCGATATTCGGTGGGTTTAAATTCCGATAACCGATTAATCAACCAATTAATTTTCAAAAACTGTAATTTATAAAAGAAATTCTTTATTGGTCCCTTAGCACTTAAAACAATAAAGACATGAATTACAAGCAGAACATTTGACTGTTTTGCAATGTGTTTAACAGCACATTGAGAAAAATTGGCTGATTTGCTCGTGTAAAAATATCTGCAAAAATCAGTTTTGAAAATGGCTAATATCGAACAATTAAATCAGGCGGGCCCTACTATGAAAGGACACTTTCTAAAAGTGTTCACAAAGAGATTATTTTTGTTTAATGGACACATAAAAATCTTGCAATTTGTGTTTGGATGTCTTTAAAACAGTGACAAGAGTAAACGCAGGACAAAAGCAGTGAAGAAGACCTGTGAACCCAAATGGAATCAAACCTTCCTCTACACTCACATCCATCGTAGGGATTTTCGCAACCATATGCTGGAGCTGACAGTGTGGGACCAGCCCAGGTCACCAGAGGAAGACAGCGTCTTTATGGGAGAAGTAATATGCACACAAGATAAGACATAAGATTTACATCAACAGCAGTTGTTCAAGTATTCCATTTCTTTTGAAGTAAAAACAAAACATTTTCATTGTCTTGAAATCAATCATTTGCCTTATTTAGAATGAATACTTTGACTTGACAGATCCTTATCGAGCTGGAGACGGCCTTACTGGATGACAAGCCACACTGGTATCCCCTCCAAACGCATGACGTCTCCTCCATACCGCTCCCCCGACCTTCTCCGTATCTGCCTCGCCGACACATACACACAAACAACCCTGGCAGGAAGCTGCAGCGTAAGTTTTGCATGCCTGTGTCTACACATGTACTTTTTTCCGATGGGTTTTTTAAGCTCTGTCGAATCTTCTGTGTGTGTTTGCGTGCACTGGAAAAGAGTTTTTTTTTTTTATTTTTTTATTATTATCAGTCATTGGCTTTGTACTGTTCACTGTACTATATACTTTATGTCAATGTTAATGTCTGCTTTTACTTCCCTTCCCTAATACTTTATGTGTACTGGAATGGATGCATGCCTGCGTGTGTGCGTGTGTGTGGGTGTGTGGTGTGCACGTGTGTTGATTGCATGTGTGTGTGTTTTTGTATGTGTGTGCCTGTGTGTGTAGGTTCACAGCGCGTAACAGAGCCTGAATTTGAGGGTACAGCTGTAGTTTCTAAAGGTTGGTGGGGACTGTTTCCTTATATAATGCAATTTTTTAGTCATTTTTTTCAAGTCTTTTTTTTTTTTGTTTCCTCATAAAAGGAATCAAAAGCCAGGGAAGATTTATATCAAACATAAAATAGAGACAGACACCCATCATGTGACCATACAACACTTTCACCTGTAAACTGCAATGTTGTAGACTGTATCCTAATTCTGTCCATACTGAAAAAATAACAAAACAACTTTTATGCTTGTTCTGTTTATAGTGTAGCTGAACAAAATTACAATTACAGTTGTATTATTCATGATGACTACATTAAATTCTTGTCTCGAAAATGTTTGAGAGGGAACTAGTTTTTCATCTTTATGCATAGTGTTGAAATATCCTCTCTAGCTAGTGGACATCCCCAAACTACCGTACCTTTCCTTACTGGAGATTATTTTCTGCACTGGTAGTGTTCTGGTACATGCAGCTGCCTTTCATGCAGACAGCGCATGCATCATCCAGTCCAGTGTTCCAGTACACAACTGCAGCCTGGATAGGTTCCATCAGGAAGGGCATATCCCACAAATTTGTGCTAAAAATAATGCGGGGGAGTCGCTGTGTTGACCCCTAATGCGACATGCCGAAATTCAGATTATCTGCTTTGCCAGGAGTTCACCACCACCTTAATTCTACTTAGTGTCAGTAAGTCACGGTTCCTTTACATGTCTTCAATATCTTAAAAGCAAACTCTTATGGTTGAGATCACACTACTGACTTGGAAAATACACAACTTATCTATTGTTAATAGGTGTTGAATGGATTTTGTAGGTCACTAGTAAGAATTGAAAAGATTCAAAGTCTTTGCGACATTTATGTGGAACCAAATTATTTGAAACCAAGGTGAAGTGAAAAGTATGGATAAGTGTTTTGTGGCATGTGTGTGCTTGGGTTCTAATACTACATGCCCACTTGAGTTTATCCATGATGTGACTGTTGACAAAATAACTTGAGTACCATTTGTTCAATTGATATTTGCTTGAAAATAACATTTAAACTCAGAAACTAATGTTCTAATTCTATTTAGCCACTTCCAAAGTATGTATGCTCTATAAAATTGTTGTAATTCTAAAACAGTCAGTGCCTTTTATGAAACCGCTTACCTGTTTAAAATTGCAGGGATCACCGGTGACACCACTGTGCATTTGTAGCATTTCAAATTAGCGCAACTCTTCACTAAAAGGAGTTAAATGGGTTAAATAACTACAATCACATACTGACTATTTAACGTTCTACTTGGTAATTGTGGTATCTAAAATCAATGGATATTTGATAAATATTTCTTTACAGCAGTCAAAACATTTTTCCTCTTTGGTGTAGCTGAAAGTTGCGTTTGTCTACTGGTTACGGGTAGAAGATATGAAAACAGTCACAAAGAATATTGGAATGAAATCTTCAAAATTTTCAAAGTTTGCTGTTGATACAATTGTTGGTAGTCAGACTGCAGAGTGTCTTTTGAGAAGACTCGAGCAACAGAGAAAGCAAGGGTTACTCAAATAAATGAAGGCTACCCTTAAAGATTCGTCTGGATAATATCTTTGCAAATCAAAACAGTGGTTTTGGTTCAAACCAAAAAAAAAAAAAAAACAAAGCAAAGAACTACACTGAAAGCTTTTCATGATGAGAAATGTTACCATCATGTCACCTTGCAACTTTTTCTGAAAAGTTGCGTTTTTTCCCCCCCAAAACACCTGAAATCAACTTTTTCCCAGATGGGCTTGAGAAGCAAACTGTTTTGTAAAACAAACCATCTGGTGTGTCTGGATCGGTATAAATGGGAAGGTAAAATGGTAGACCCACTTAAAGAGGAACTAGTGGGCCATTTCTGGCTTTGAGATATTGCACTGTTGGAAATGAAGCCAGGGACCTTGGGATCAAAACAAAGCCCACCAAGAATGCACATATGCCTTCAAGGCTGATTACTTGCTTTATTTCTAATTTTATCTTCAGATAATATTCTGCTGCAGCAACAAAGACTCATTTTTATTCTTATTTAAAAATACCGAATGCAGTGATGAAAATTCCAGTCTTCATTTCTGTTAAATGTTTGCTCATTGCAAATATATTTCCATGTGTACTCTCTTTTGGAACGTAGCGGGTTATTTTTTAGTTATGCTGTAAACAAAACACATTTGCATTTGACATCAAATGATGAATATGCGACAAGAGATCAAAAGCTCAGCTTTTACAGTCGTACCAGGTATTTATATCTGGATCTGATTTAAAATATCTCATAATGAAACTGCATTTAATTCATTTTTGGGGGGGTGGGTTGGGGGGTTGAGAGTATTGTAACAAAGGCTAGAGTGAATATTTGTGATCCATTTTTTAAATTTTCACGGTAGTGCATTTGAAGTTTTTCTTTTGAAGGTTACTACCTTCAGGCTCCTTTGCAGCAGGGAAAATGCAAACTCAGTGGGGTCTAAGTCTTGGGATTGACTTGGCCAGTGGAAAACCTGCCACTTGGTGCCCCTCATGAACTCCTTTGTTGTTTTGACAGCGTGTTTTGAGTTTGTCTTTGGCTGGATGATGAAGGATCTCTCAATCAGTATTGTGGCATCATACTTGAAATTGGTAGACATCCTGTTACTGTGGACCTTTGCGTTCATTTGTTGCTGCCATCATGTGATACAGGGGGTCCTCAGTTTATGTTTCCATTGCTGCAGTTGCGTCAGTAGCCTACAATAATGTATTAATAAATAATCATTTCTGTAACTGGTTCTATGAAAAACACTTCCAGGACATCAGTAGATAAACAAATGAAAACCAGTAAGGTCTTTTTCCGCTTGACAATGTATTCTTTGCCTGCTGTAACCTCGAAGCATCTTGATGTCATTAAACAAGGACTCCTGTACATCATGAATGAAGATTACAAAGCCCGTCCATGAAGAAGCCATGCAAGCACAAGCCAAAATAATGTTTCATACGAGCTTGTATATTTGGCATCATAAGCATATCCTTTTTCCCCCGCAAAGCTTTAGCCCTTCCATCACTTTGGTGAAGGTCAATCTTCATCTCATCTTCCTTAAAACGTTTTTCCACACATTTTTTTTTGCTCATCTCTGTAGTTTTGCCAATTCCATCCTGGCCTTTCTGATATTTTTTTAATTATTGGTTAGCATGTAAACTTTGTTCATGACCTTCACTCCATCCCTTTGCAGGTTGTTTCTGATGTAACAAATATTGTGGGATATTGTTCTTTACACCTTCCACACTGTTTTATTATCAACAGCTGTCATTTTCCTTGGTCCTGTCATTTTACTGCTGTCATTTAGTGTTTATTTGTTGGTTTATCTGGTTTATTTTTTTCTTAAGGTCATTCCAGATGATTGTACTGACCATGGCCACAGTTCTAATAAATTTTTTATTTTCAGCATCACAAGACATTGTTTTTCACCCATTGATAGTCTTTGGTTTTCACGTTAGTTACACAAGTATAAAAGTTGCCTTTTCAAACAAAAGTAAAATCTCAAACTGAGTGTAGAGATTTCACGTAATTGATGGTTGGAAGAGTGAATTTAATAGGACTCATTTGGACAATGGAGTATTGTATATCATTCAGTCATCATTCACATAACAATTGTGCAAAACTTTTACGCACATGAAAAGTGGGTTGGTTTAAACGTGATGGTATCTTCTCAGTTCAGATCAGCTCAGAATGCTATCTAATGACTCATATTTATCTTTTGATCCAGATATACTTAGTCTACATAAAAAATAAATTCGCTAGGAGGCCGGCGTATACGGCATCTGAATTGTAAATAGACAGGTGAGGTCATTTTGTATTCATTATATGTAGATTCTACAAATAACAGTCTACAATATTTCCAGTTTCTGCTGGTATAATGGTCACGTGTCCCAATACATCTGTCCATATAGTGCACTTTATCGTAAAAAAAAAAGTGTGTAAATTGACAGAAAAACTATTTGATGCACTGTGTTTGGAATTTCCATTCACTTTCCTTGTGAATGATGTTTTGTGTCTATCAATATGCGCTTACATGCAACATCACTTGGCACCCAGCAGCAGAGGGACGTGGCAGGGAGCGACAACGAGAGCCCACGGCCACCCTGGAGGTGCCTGAGCACCAGAGGACACTCTCGCATCATATACGTTCTCGCTCAGTATCCCCCCACCGTGAGGACCAGGGATCTATGCGGTCTCGACCAGCCAATGTTCCTGCACAGAGGTGAAAAGTTAGATGATTTGAAAATGATGTATTATTGCACTTAAAGGTGCATTAGAGTCACTTCTAAACTGTAATACAAAATAATCATCGCAGAGATACTGCGCCAGATTATTTCTTCAATGATGATAATTTTCCTCTTCATGGATAAACCAAGATTAGCTTCATGGTTATGCCAATCAATTCTGTCTCTGCTTTGAAGAAGTGTTTTTCTTTTATACCCTGAAAACTAGTGATAACAGTTTCCATTGGGTGTTGCAGTCTAGTTGAATAGACATGGAGGAAAGGCAAAATCTAAAAATGGTACACTATAGTGCTTGAGAGAGAACTGAGGCCATCCCCAAATGAAATGGCCTCCTACTCCGGAAGTCATTGTGCTGCCAGCTCTGCTTTTACAGTCTGAGCCAAACGAGCCTAACCAACAATTGTCTTTCAAATTGCTTCACCACTACAACGACATAACACCTTTCCATCTTTGTTTATATATTTATTGTCTGTCTTTTCAGGAGTCTAGACGATGAGCTTTCGCACTCTAGGCGTTCTCGTTCTCCGCCCCGCTACTATGACTCTGCAAGAGGTCGCCACAAAGATCAGGAATACCTGGATGACAGGTATTGTCCTTGAATGTGCATCTGACCTATCCTGGTATGTCCACTTATTGTGTTACTTGTAGTTTGGGAAACGCTGACTGCTCATTTGTATGCAGTGCTGGAAAATGCAAAAACATTTGAATGGATGAATGTCATTGCTGAAACTGCTGAAACCATGTTCTCTGAGTTGTGAAATTATGACAAAATGTTTTGTTTTTTCCATTTTTGGTTAGTAAATGTCTCATTTTCATGGTTGGCTTGGACTTTGAACAGGGTTTGGTGCTGTAGCCTATTGATACGTGGTTTGTAAAGGTTTACAGTGTACTTTGTGTGTTTTGCCGTGCGAGTGTGTGTTTATGTACTGTTGATGCATCGTGTCCTCTTGTTCCAATTCACTCTCTTCTCCCTTGACTCTCCTGTTTTGGGGAATTGTTGCTTTCCTCATGTGTCATCCATCCCCATGTTTACCACAGTGAGGTCATCATGATCCACCAATCAATGCGAGGCAAAAGTACTGAGTGCATCCACTTCAGGTAACTTGGTCAAACATGTCATATTCATTACTTTGTCCTTCTGGAGGTGAATTTCTGACTCAGAATTTGAACCCAGAGAGTACTTCTTGAAAGTTTATGAAAGTTCAAAATACATATGTTGGAATAACTGAACCTTACTCAGAGCAACTTCCTATTGTTGAGGAACAAGAGATAACATTTTGCAAATAAAAAGACAATCATTTCTTTTTATATTAGTAAATATATTTTATAGTATGATATCATGAGTAAATGTGTAATGTTTACTGCTGAGTTGGACAATAATGGATACATTTTTTTGAGAGAACTACGTCAAAAGAACAGTAAATCATGTGTATGCAATGAGCTTGCAATGTGCCCTGTGTTCCACAAGGGGACACAACAGGACGATGATTAGTGTTACATATTGTCATGAGTTTGTTTTACTATTTCTTTAAGTTGTTATTTGTATGCTTTTATTCCCTCCCCCCCCCTCCCCCCCCCAAAAAAAAATGCAACAAAATCAATACTTACAATGTTAATTTGTTTTTAAGAACTTTAACAGTTTGGTCAGGCATACTATTTTTTTTTGTAAAAGAAAAACAATCTTGTAACAGTATCAATGGACTGTAATTTAAATCAGAAAACCGAAGCCGTACTAAAACTTTGAGTCGCTGCGAACATTTTTAGTCAAGATTTTTGGAATAAGCATGGTTATTCCCAGTGCAGTCATGCCAGTGCTTATAGTCAAAGAGGTGTGTTGCACTTTGAGAACACTCAGCCTCATCAAGATTGAAACCATACATTTTTAAATAAGACCATTTGCTAATACCATTTGCTTAGTAACACATAAGTACATCAACAATGGTGCTTTTTGAAAAGATATCTCCATACAGTGAAAAAAGCCATCTTATCATGTAGAAAAAACAAGGTATTAAAAAGATCTTTATGAATAAATATACACTTAAGAGTACATTAACTGGCACAACTAAAGAACTAAATGCACTATCGTGCACTATATGTCACTATCATCTGTCGTTTGCGGTACTTTTTTACCACAACATACTCAAGTGCATCGACTCGCAGGTTAACTTTCCTCTTCATTAGCCTTGTGAATCTCTACTGTCTGTGTATCCAAAAGAACTGCACACACTTTTTTCCTTCCCTTCTCCTACAATCTTGTTGCTTCTCTCTCTGGCATGCATGCACAATTCAGGAGTTCAACTAGGCACAATCAAATACTCCCACCCAAGATGTCACTTTTATTCACCAATACCCACAGTAACATGAGGAGGTAGGTATAAGGGTTTAATATGCTTCAAACAAATGTCACATGACATGAGTCACATGACTTGACATGAGTCAGACTAGGACAAGGGACTTGCTAGTAAAATGTATGAAAGGCGTGATTTGACCTTGACTTCACTTTAAAACCATCAAGGAAAGGTATGCTATGTTAATAACTACAAAGTCTAGATCACCTATAGCTGACCAAACATAAACTCAGTTTCATGTCAGAACATAAAATAGAGACAATTGACAAACAGTTTTAGGACCATTATAAAACGTGACTGTGAATCTTTTACGACAGCTAATGTACACAAATACTGATTATAAGTGCAATGTGGCAAATGAATACATTTTGCAATTGAGTGAGTTGTATGACTTGAGTCATGACTTCGCAAACCTAAGTCCAGTACTAAATCGACTCAAATTGATTGAAGATTTCCGGTGACTCGACTGGAATTGCTTGAGTTTTATCGCATTAACTTGGGACATGCTTGAAACTTGAAGGTTAAAACTTGAGACTCGTGACTTGCACATTCATTATTTTACTTAGTCCCACCTCCATCACACAGCAAAATATATGTCGCTGTACAGTATGTCAAAGCGTCCATCACATCTATGTGTCATTTATGTTGCAACTAAACTACTTCTATTTATTTAGTATATAACCTTATACACCACTTCATGAGCTGTCACCTTATTGTGGTGGAGGGGTTTGTTTATCCCAATGATCCTAGGAGCTAAGTTGTCTGGGGTTTCATGCCCCTGGTAGGGTCACCCACAGTAAAAAGGTCCTAGTAAGTGAACTGTCAACCTTGTGTATTGTGAGGATGGGGCGTTGCTGACCTCGACTCGGGACATTGTAAGTCAGTGGAGAGAATACTTCGAAGGCCTCCTCAATTCCATTAACATGTCTGCCCATGAGGAAGCACGGTCTGTGTTCTCTGAGGCGGGGTCTCCAATCTCCTGGGTTGAGGTCACCGAGCTGGTTAAAAATCTCCTTGGTGGCGGGGCCCTGGAGGTGGATGGGATTCATCAGGAGTTCCTTAAGGCTCTGGATGTTGTGAGGCTATCCTGGTTGACACGCCTCTGCAACATCTCCTGACATTGGAGACAATGCCTCTGGTTTGGCAGAGTGGAGTGGTGGTCCCCCTTTTTAAGAAAGGGGACAAGAGCATGGGTTCCAACTCCAGGGGATCACACTCCTCAGTCTCGCTGGTAATATTTATTCAGGGGCCCTGGAGAGGAGGGTCCATCATGAAGTCAAATCTCAGATTAATGAGGAGCAATGTGGTTTTCGTCCTGGCCATGGAACAGTGTACCAGCTCCACACCCTCTGCAGGGTCCTCAAGAGTGCATGGGAGTTCACCCAATCAGTTTATACAATGAAGAAAATTAGTATTTGAACACCCTGCTATATTGCAAGTTCTCCCACTTAGAAATCATGGAGGGATCTGAAATTTTCATCTTAGGTGCATGTCCACTGTGAGAGAGATGATCTAAAAAGAAAAATCCAGAAACCACAATGGATGATTTTTTTTAACAATTTTTGTGATACAGCTGCACAAAAGTATTTGAACACATAAAAAAAAAAGTTAATATTTGGTACAGTAGCCTTTGATTGCAATTACAGAGGTCAAACGTTTCCTGTAGTTGCTCACCAGATTTGCACACACTGCGGGAGGGATTTTGGCCCACTCCTCCACACAGATCTTTTCTAGATCAAACAGGTTTCTGAGCTGTCATTGAGAAACATGGAGTTTCAGCTTCCTCCAATGATTTTCTATTGGGTTTAGGTCTGGAGACTGGCTAGGCCACACCAGAACCTTGATATGCTTCTTACGTAGCCACTCCTTGGTTTTACTGGCTGTGTGCTTTGGGTCATTGCAATGTTCCCTCTAATTTTTTATGTGTCTGAGCAAACACACTAAGGCCATGATCGTTCTTTTTGACCACTGTGACCAACATCAGATGTATGCGCTGTGGTCAATCAGTGTCATCCATTGAAGTTATATGGCTCATTAAAAGGTTCAGATTACATTCCAATCAGAACATTTTTAAGAACAATTTTGTGTTTTTGCAAACTTACACTGAAAGTGTCAAAAAAGAAAAAAATACATTACAGTACAAATATATACCAAGTCAAATATTAACTATAAATTTGAAATGTTGCTTCCAACTTTGTTTCA
Source organism: Syngnathoides biaculeatus (assembly GCF_019802595.1). Lineage (NCBI taxonomy): Eukaryota > Metazoa > Chordata > Actinopteri > Syngnathiformes > Syngnathidae > Syngnathoides > Syngnathoides biaculeatus. The sequence continues at coordinate 23,623,426 of NC_084651.1, forward strand.
TTTTTTTCTAACCCACAATGATATCCCCGTCTCTTTTTCTTGGTGAAAAATTGTATTATTGCTTGCAGAATATCTTTAGCAATTTTGAAAGCTGAATAATGCTACCAAACAGTTTTAGGCTTAATGTTATGTTGCCTCCTATGTTTAAAATACAGAATTAGCTTTTTGTGCACTGTAACGTCTGTGCTTTCATCCTCAGCCAGGCTGTGCCATGTTGGAAGTTTAACATTATACACCATCTCATCCTGTATCTTCGACTTTTGCTTCAGACCAGACTTTTTTTTTACTCAAAATAGAGAAAATCTCATCCAGTTTCACCACTTTTTCTTCTATTATTCACATATCCCGTGGTTTGTAATTATGAGTGTACCCCTTTAAAATGGAGGGTGCGGTGTCAGGTAAACTAGGAAGTACTGTAGAGTGTGTGGCCCGATGTGGTCGAGCAGCAGCTCTTTGTGAGAGGCAGTGTTCTGTTGTCTTTAAAAAAGTAATAAAAAAATGGCTGTAGTTTACTGCGCTGGATCTGCGCAGTTGCACATCTTACAGGGAACACTGGGTCATTGTAATGTTGAAAGACCCAGCCAAGACCCATCTTCAATGCTCTGACTGAGGGAAAGAGGTTGTTCCCCAAAATCTCACAATACATGGCCATGGTCATCCTTTCTTTAATACAATGCAGTCGTTCTGTCCCATGTGCAGAAAAACACCCCGAAAGCATGATGCTACCAAACCCATGATCCACAGTAGGGATGATGTTGTTGGGACGGAACTCATCATTTGTCTTCCTCCAAACACGGTTAGTGGAATTATGACCAAAACATTCCATTTTGGTCTCATCTGACCTCAAAACCTTCTCCTATGACTCCTGTGTATCATCCAAATGGTCATTGGCAAACTTAAGACGGGCCTTGACATGTGCTGATTTAAGCAGGGGAGCTTTCTGTGCCAAGCATGATTTCAAACTCTGACGTCTTAATGTATGATCAACAGTCACCTTGGAAACGGTGGTCCCACCTCTTTTCAGGTCATTGACCAAGTGAGAGCATTGAAGATGAGTCGTGGCTGGGTCTTTCAACATGACAATGACCCGAAGCACACAGCCAGGAAAACCAAGGAGTGGCTCCGTAAGAAGCATATCAAGGTTCTGGCGTGGCCTAGCCAGTCTCCAGACCTAAACCCAATAGAAAATCTTTGGAGGGAGCTGAAACTCCATGTTTCTCAGCGACAGCCCAGAAACCTTTCTGATCTAGAGAAGATCTGTGTGGAGGATGGTGCCAAATTCCCTCCTGCAGTGTGTGCAAACCTGGTGAACAACTTCAGGAAACGTTTGACCTCTGTATTTGCAAACAAAGGCTACTGTGCCAAATATTAACATTAGTTTTCTCAGGTGTTCAAATACTTGTTAGCTGTATCACACAAATAAATTCTTTAAAAAATCATACATTAGTGGGATTTCTGGATTTTTCTTTTTAGATTATCTCTCTCAGAGTGGACTTGCATCTACGATGAATATTTCAGACCCCTCCATGATTTCTAAGTGGGAAAACTTGCAATATAGCAGGGTGTTCAAATACTTATTTTCTTCACTGTAGTTGTATTGGCTTCATCAAGCCAGGATGTCCAAATCTCACTGGAGTGTTTCACAGCCGAGTGTGAAGCGGCTGCGATGAGAATCAGCACTTCCAAATCTGAGACCATCGTCCTCAAGCTCGGCGTGCCCTCTCCAGGTCAGGAATGAGATCCTGCCTCAAGTGAAGGAATTCAAGTATCTTTGGGGTCTTGTTTCAAGTGAGGGAAGAAGGGAGCAGGAGATTGACAGGTGGATCGATGCAGCGACTGCAGTGATGCGGACTTTGAATTGGTCCGTTGTGGTAAAAGGAGCTAAGTTGAAACCCTCAGCTATGGTCACAAGCCGTTAGTCATCATTGAAAGAACAAGATCGCGGATACAAGTGGCTGAAATGTATTTCCTCTGCAGGGTGTGTGGGCTCTCCCTTAGAGATAGGGTTAGAACCTCGGCCATCCAGGAGCTTGTTCAAAGTAGAGCTCCACCACATTGAGAGAAGCCAAATGAGGTGGCTGGGGCAACTGATTTGGATGCCTTCTGGGCACCTCCCTAATGAGGTGTTCCACGCGCATGTCCCACCAGAAGGAGACCTTCGGGATGACCCGGGACACACTGGAGACACTATGTCTCTCGGCTGGCCTGGGAACACCTCGGGCCCCGCCCCCTTGAAGAGCTGAATTAAGTGGTTGGGCAAAAGGAAGTCTGTGCGTTCCTGTTACAGGTACTGCCCCCACGACCCGACCTCAGATAAGTAGTAGAAGTTGAACGAACGAATGGATGAATGAATGAATGAATGAATGAATGAATAACCTTATACAACTAAGAATTACAGCATTTTCGTTCAAGTGACATCCATCCATTTTTTTAAACCCTCACTCAGGTCACAGGGGTGGTCGAGCCTATTCCAGCTATCTTGGGATGAGAGATCGGGTACACCCTGAGCTAGTCGCTAGCTAATCGCAGGACACCAACAACCATTCACACTCACATTCACACCTATGGGCAATTTATAGACTTAAGTCAACCTACCGTGCATGTTTTTGGGATGTGGAAGGAAATCGGCGTGCCCGGAAAAACCCACACAGGCACTGGAGAGAATATGCAAACTCAAGTGACATTTCAGCCATCTTTATAGACTCTCTCTCAATTTGGATTCGTAAGCCATAATCCTTATCTATGAAAGTATTTTTTGTAATGGACTTTTCCCCCCAAACAATTTTTAGTGAAAGTTAAAAAGATAACCTGCTCCACCTGTTTAACAAATCCATCTATGGAAGAGCCAAAATTTGTTTTTGGAAAATATCAAAAAGACCTTAAAAAAAAACAAAAAAAAAAAAACAAAAGTAACCCTTGATTGAATACAAAGTTTTGTCACTCACAATATTTGAACCATGATCATTTTTACGTAACAACAAAATGTGTTTTCAAACTCTTTGAATAGATCCCCACAGGTGTGGCCATATTTTCAGGTTTTGGTGAAAATATATTGTATTTAAGTAAATTCCTTTGTTTGAAGCATATGGTCAACCTTTGTAGTGATGTTACACTGATGATTTTATCAATCTATGAGTAATTTCTCCCTTTATGAAAGCAATACCAAATACATGCAACTGCTGTTACTTGAATTCATGGGGGAAAAAATTGAGAAATATGTTTGGTCTGACAGAATCTCACTTTTTTTCGGTCTCGAGTTAGATTCAATCTAACTAATTTCGACTAATCTAATTTCGTATGCAATGCATGCTGTTCTGGAAGTAGCATTGTACCATGCCTTCATGTCAAAAGCTCAATTAGGCAAGCATTTTTCTAGAATCCCACCCCAATAAAATATACACTCGTTGCCCAGGAAGTTTGGCAACTCAGGTAATTACACCGTCATGACATACCCATCCACTCATTGTGCCCTGTAGCCAGGCATGGCTTCATTATCAGACTTATCATTTTGTGAATCCAACCAGACTTTTTTTTGAAGTAAATTTTGTGTTTGTCCATTGTTTTTTTCACTCTGTGGTTGACCTCTTGCCCTGTCTCTCCTCTCCATCCTCCTCCTCCTTCTCCTCCATTGGATGGCATGTTGTGCTGTGATGCCTCTAGTGATCTTCAGCCTTCTCTGGACAGGGTTAGGAGTGCTAGCACCAACTGTCTGACTCCAGATAATCATGCCCCCACACCTGAGTTGCAAAGGTACCATGCTTTGTATCCACCATCCTCCTGTAGAGTTTCTGTAGTCCCTATTTGTGTTTGGTCTTGCACTTTTGCCCACATTTAAATAACACTGTTCTTCACCCTCAGAACACCTCATGGCACTCACTGTAGACAGTTTTTTTTTTTTTTTGTCTTCACAGCCGTTTAAAACTAACACTTTTTCCCCCCATTAAAATGATTTGGACGGTAAGATATTTTTGAGCCACTAAGTTAAGAGTTTCTTCTTGCGACTTTAAAAAACAATTACGTTTCTTGTTGAACACCTCAAGCTCTTAATTCTTCTTCTGCTCTGATTCACTTCACCATTCGCACAGTCCAAATACTCTGGCCTGCTTATGTGCGCTCAGCAGAGATTGACCATCAGTAATTTGTGTCAGCTGCACTCCTTGATCAAAACCAGTTGAATTTGTCTGCTTGGCAAGTTGTGTCACTGGCTTCTATTGCTACTCTAAACAACTACTGTTGTTTATTTCTGGCAGTATCATAGCGTGAACTGTTAGCCATGAATGTGTTTCTTGTCTGTCATGTACTGTAGGAATTCCTCTGCAGTATAAAAGATGAAGAAATTGTACAAAAATATTCCTAAAACAGTATTAATAAAATCCAATAAAAAACAAAACAGTGAGGAGATTGACTTCACTACACTAGAGCTTAATTGAAAGCAGAAAATTAGGTATATGATTGTCTTTGCTTCTCTCTAGTAGTGTAAACTGAACTCTTTACTTTACTCCATTCTTACATTTAGTGATAAGCATCAAGCGAGACTTGTTCTCTATCATATTGGATTTTAAATACTGATGTTGTGATGACACTATTTGACAGACTGCAGAATTGGACTTGAATATATTAGGGGATACTATCATCCATTTTTTTTAAGTGAAGTTATTTTTTTCCCTGTGCACACATAGAAAATCATTGTACCATTCCTTGCCAAGAAGACGTCCTCCCAGTCCCAGGATTTTTATCCAACACGCTTCCCCTGAAGATGACAGGTACCCCTTTGTGGACCCATGACCTTGCTCTTGACTCCCCTTAGCTTGACAAGTGACACCACTGAGTACCAACTTCAAAATCTCTATTTTGTCACCTGCATAAGATCTTCCATCCACACAGTTAATTTATTTATTAGCCCAATCCTCTATTCCCCCACCCCCTTAGTTTTGTTTTTCTCTCTCAAACTACAAATCATGGGATCACATTGGTTTTATTTAGGTGCAAGCATCTGCCAAGCTCTACCTAGCGTGCGTGTGTGTGTTTAACAATAATCCTTTGTACAGTTTGAATACCATTTTTTACATTTTGGATGAGCTAGTAAAAATATCCCAAGTCTAACTTTTGATTTCTAAGAATTCTGTGTAGAAAGTGATTTTCCCTTGCATGAAATAAAGCACTGACATACTTAGTACTGACAATAAATAGCTTCTTTATATTTGAACACATGGGATAAAATCACAAAGTATTCTTTTGCTGTCTCTTTGTCTCTCTCTAAATCCAAAATCACTGGTACTCTGTGGTTATCACTGTCGCTTTGACTGTGGCATACAAAATGGAACTTGTGAGAATAACAACTCAATAAATATACAAGTTCTACACAGTTTGTAACTTACATTGTTTTGGTTTTGCTTTTGTGCATCTTTGCCAAGAGTGGTAGTAATGGTTTGTGTTCCTGGTTGTGGATAGTGTTGAAATTATTTGGTCTTCTTAGTTTCTTATTGTTTCGTCCATTGTTAAGCTTCGGTTTGTGCTCATTTTTAAATTGGTGTAGCTTGGACTGCTTTTGGAGTGAAATCCTGCACCATTGTGTTTGCTTTTTGCACTGGCAAAGTGTTTTTTGTTCTTGTCGTCGTTGGTTGTGGTGTTGTTCTGGGAAATGCATTTGCAGCTTCTATGTGCCCATCTTTATTTGTTTCCAAGACCAATTCCTCAGCATTGGTTGCAAACTCTTAATGGCATCAAGTTTGGACATATGTATGTCTTTTTACTACAGTACTTTTTTACTCCGTGGTTCCTGAAATTTCTCTCAGTAAGGTACAAGGTATTTTATTCAGGCATCTGCATACACACACACACACACACACACACACACACACACAGACACACACATTCATATGAGTCGTTGTGTCGAGTCATTTATCTTCATATCACCCTCATAACACCCATCACTTCTAACTTATATTTGGTGCCATAATAATTTGAGTCCCCTTAACTTATTTATCCTTATTTTTATCCTCCATCTTGCTCTCTTCTCCATGCATCTTTCTTTATTTTATTTTATTTTATTGTTTGTTCCGGTGTATCCTCTTTCCTCAACCGCCATTGTCCAGGCAGCATGAGACTCTCGATACACCTGAATGTGAGACACATAGCAGGAAGCTGTTTGACAGTGGCAGGTAAGCCATGTACTTGATGCTCAGAACATGTTTACTCGCAGCCGTATGAAATGAGGTCACAAATAGGCGGACGTTTGAACAGCACCCTCGCCTTTTAGTTGCCATGAAACAATCACACTAACACCACTTCCTGTCCAATAATGGACACCTCTTTCAGCCATCCATTGTCTAAATCACTTGTCCTCATAGGTGTCATGGGTAAGATCCAGTGTAATCCCAACAAACCTTCTGCGAGAGCTGGGCTACATCGCTATCCAATAACAGGGCACAGATAGACAAACACTTATTTACAGTTACAATGCCATGAAAAAATATTTACCCCATTCTCACATTTTTCATTTTTTTTTATTAACCATCAAACAAATGTTAATAAATATCAGACAGAGTTACCCATGTAAAAAAACTGCTGTTTCAAAATGGTGCTTTTGTCCATTAAAGAAAATAAAAGCTTCAAAGCTTGCAGGCCCTATGTGTAAAACAAATTGCCCCCTTATGTTTGTGTGTTGCAACTACACGGGGATCACACTCTTCAGCCTCCATGGTAAGGTCTATTCAGACGTGCTGGAGAGGAGAGGGTCCGTCAAGAAGTCAAATCTTGGATTCAGGAGGAGCAATGTGTTTTTTTTGTCCTGGCTGTGAAACAGTGGACCAGCTCAAGACCCTTGGCAGGATCCGCGAGGGCGCTTTGGAGTTCGCCCAACCAGTCTATATGTATTTTGTTGATTTGGAGAAGGTTCTCGACCGTGTCCTTTGAGGAGTCCTGTAGGGCGGGTTCTTCGGGAGTATGGGGTACCAGACCCCCAGGTATGGGCTGTTTGGTCCCTGTACAACTGGTGTCAGAGTTTGGTCTGCATTGCCGGCAATAAGTCGTACTCGTATCCGGTGAGATTTGGACACCGCCAAGGCTGCCTTTTGTCACTGATTTTGTTCATAACTTTTATGGACAGAATTTCTAGGAGCAGCTGAAGCGTTGTGGGTGTCCGGTTTGGTGGCCTCAGCAGTACATCTCTGCTCTTTGTAGCTGATTTGGTTCTGTTGGCCGTGATCACCAACACTGACTGGAGCCGTTCCCAGTCGAGTGTGAAGCGTCTTGGAGGAAAATCAGCACCTCCAAATCTGAGACCATGGTCTTCAGTGGAAAAAGGGTGGCGTGCCCTCTCCAAGTCAGGGATGTGATCCTCCCCCGAATGGAGGAACTCAAGTGTCTTGGGGTCTTTTTAACAAGTGAGGGACAAATGGAGTGGGAGATTGACAGGCGGATTGGTGCAGCATTTCCAGGACGGACTTTGTATTGGTCTATTGTGGTAACGAGGGAGCTAAGTCGAAAGGTGAAGCTCCCAATTTAGTTCCTACCCTCACCTATGGTCATGAGCTGTAGGTTGTGACTGAAAGAAGAAGATCCCGGATACAAGCGGCCGAAATGAGTTTCCTCTGCACCGTGTCCGGACTCTCCCTTATAGGTAGACTGAGAAGATCAGTCATCTGGGAGGGGCTCAGTGTTGAGCTGTTGCTCCTCCGCATTGAGAGGAGCCAGATGAGGTGGGTGGGGCATCTGATTCAAATGCCTCCCTGATGCCTCCCTGGTGAGGTCTTCTGGGCACATCCGACAGGAAAGAGATCCAAGGGGCGACCCATGATACGCTGGAGAGATTGTGTTTTTTGGCTGGCCTGGGAATGCCTCGGGATCCCTCCGGAAGAGGTGGATGAAGTGGCTGGGGAAAGTGAAGTCTGGGTATCCCTGCTAAAGCTACTGCCCCTGCGACCCGACCTGGAAACATGGTAGAAGATGGATGGATGGATATTAAAAAAAAGACTATTAAAACCGCATACAGTGTGTATGCACGTATGTACAGTGTGTACAGTATGGATGGATGGATGGATGGATGGATGGATGGATGGATGGATGGATGGATGGATGCTACGGTACATTCCCACTGGATGTGAAAGATTGCTTCGCCACATGTCCTTCACTTGAGTTTGCTCGTGTGACACATTTGGACGCATTCAAAGTGTACGTGCTTCATCAGCGTTATCAGTTCAAACTGCATGGACTTTCTATGTAATCACGCCGCATTAAACGCCCAAAACGCATCCGATGACTACATAACATTAGCTTATTATTGGGTTGTACTCCCCTGAGAAGCGACACATGAAATCACGTAATTTCTGTCTTGGCAATGTGGAGATATTTTGGCCCACTCTTCCTTGAAATTCTTTTAATAAGATAAGAGTGGACGATTTTTGAGAATGGGTGGGCCTTTCAAGGTCATGCCATCTCAATTCACCTGGCTGTCAAACTCCTGAAGTTTGCTGACGGCACCACCGTCATCAGCCTCATCAAAGATGGTGTAGTGTCGACCTGTCAACAGGAAGTGGAGTCCAACACAACCTGGAGCTGAACATCCTCAAAACTCTATTGAGATGATGGTGGACTTCAGGAGGCATATTTCGCTACAGTTGCCCCTCACGCTATCCAAGTACCCTGTGTTAAATGTTGAGACCTTCAAGTTACTAGGAAAACAGTCTCTCAGGACCTGGAGTGGGAGATGAAATCCTTAAAAATGCTCAGCAGAGGATCTTTTTCTTGTGGCTTCTGAGGAAGCATGGCCTGCCACATGAACTGTTAAGGGAGTTGTACACAGCGGTCAACGAATCAGTCCTGTGTTCCTCCATCAGATGCAATGACAAAAATAGAATAAACTCCGACTGCAATGGACAAAACTGCTGAAAAGAATGTTAGTAATTCCCTACCCACCCTTGAGGATTTGCACACAGCCAAAACTAAGAAAAGAGCATACAATATCATCTTGGACCTTTGTCACCACCTATTCCAGTTCCTTCCCTCATGTACGAACTATCAATCAATGCAAACTAAAACAAGTAGACATTCCAACAGCTTCTTCCGTCTTACCATTAACTTCTTAAACAGTTAATTAATCATTCCATTGTAACATGCTGCCCATTTTGTCTTGAGATTGTAGTCACATCTCTAGCTGGCCACTTATACATTACGTGTGCACTCACTGTAATATTCTCACCATCCTGCTTTTCTGTTGTTTACCAATATGGGCCACTCATGTGCACCATTTGAACAATTGACATTTCCCAGGTTGTCACACTGCTAGTAACTTCAAACTGCATACATTTCTTGAAGTCTCTGCATCATTTGCACAATGGTCACTGCACATTATTATTGTCATTTCAGGAGTCACCATCATTTTACACAATTGTCCCCTGAAAAATATATTAATAATAATTATGTAGCGGTAGTCCACCATGTAATGGTAGCCTTTTATTGCTCAGTGACTGTTTAATATTTGTATGTCTCTGTCAATTGACTATTGTCATACTGCAGGAGCTCCAACTACAGGAGCTGAATTCCTTGTATTTTTCACATACTTGGCAAATAAAGATGAATAATTCTGATTCTAATTCAGTCGTAATGAAGTCCGAACTTTGACCAGTCCACTTCAAAACCTTCATTTTGTCCCTTTAAGCCATTCCAAAGTTGACTTGTGGTTTTTGGATAATTGCCCTGCAGCATAACCCAGATGCACAGGGGCTTTGGAATTGGGGACTCGAGGGGCTTTTGGACCCACACCCCACTTTTTACTGTGTATTTCCCTTTACCCCTTTAATAATGTCTTACCTCACACAATAATATGGCCCAGCCACACATTATATGACAGTTGGCTAGCCACAATTTCGTTTTTATGGGAATGGATCAGCATCCCCCAAACTCGCATCGCTGATCGCCTTATGGGATGGATAAAATCGCTCAGCAGCCCCCTGAGAAAGAATAAGTAAGAGTAAAATGTGTCCCCAAATTGCTGTACCCCCCACACCCAAAAACTGTTCCGCTGCCGTTGCAAGTGCACTTCAGGTTGAGGTCACTAACTGATGGCTGAACATTCATCCTCGGAATCTTCTGGTAAAGAGCAGAATTTATGGTTCGTCCAGGTCCTGAAGGAGAAAAGTAACTCCAGACCACACCACGACCACTACTATGTTTCACACTTTTCACATTTTTTTGGATTATCTTTTTCTGGTCACGGGGGCAAATACTTTTTCATACCACTCTATACTCACACCAATGGAAAATTATGGGAGGAAGTTTTAGTACCACCAGAAGTTTTACCATTAACCAAATATACTATAGGCGTTCATGAATATCACCTTGTGTTTCATACCAATCTGACATACCATGTCAGAGTCAGTTCATCAATGTAGACTCTAGTATGAGTTTACTTTTACATTATTTATAATCTGTCATTTATATGGATTCATTGTTTTCCCTCTTCTTCATTTCACATTTTTACCTGCTTTCTAATGCGTGTTACTGTTTTGCGCACCATTATCTGTGCATCACAGTAAAGCCTACCTTCATCCTCAGGGTCTTCTTCTCCAGTCTTTTGGTAATGGGACTTTCCCCTTGAATCATTGAAATAGAAGAAAATGCTCTTTCATTTAGTACAGACTTCTTTTCCTTTCGGCTTGTCCCGTTAGGAGTCGCCACAGGGTGTCATCTTTTGCCATCTTAGCCTATCTCCTGTATCTTCCTCTCTAACCCCAACTGCCCTCATGTCTTCCCTCACCACATCCATAAACCTTCTCTTTGGTCTTCCTCTCGCTCTTTTGCCTGGGAGCTCCATCCTCAGCATCCTTCTACCAATATACTCACTCTCACGCCTCTGAACATGTCCAAACCATCGAAGTCTGCTCTCTCGAATCTTGTCTCCAAAACATCCAACTTGGCTGTCCCTATAATGAGCTCATTTCTAATCCTATCCAGCCTGTTCACACCAAACGTGAACCTCAGCATCTTCATTTCTGCCACCTCCATTTCTGCTTCCTGTTGTTTCTTCAGTGCCACTGTCTCAAGTCCGTACATCATGGCCGGCCTCACCACTGTTTTGTAAACTATGCCCTTCATCCTCGCTGAGACTCTTCTGTCACATAACACACCAGACACCTTCCACCAGCTGTGCCAACCTGCTTGGGTCCGTTTCTTCACTTCCTTACCACACTCACCATTGCTCTGGATTGTTGACCCTAAATATTTGAAGTCGTCCACCCTCGCTATCTCTTCTCCCTGTAGCCTCACTCTTCCCCCTCCACTTTTCTCATTCACGCACATATATTCTGTTTTACTTTGGCTAATCTTCATTCCTCTCCTTTCCAGTGCATGTCTCCATCTTTATAATTGTTCCTCTGCATGCTCCCTGCTTTCACTGCATATCACAATATCATCTGCGAACATCATGGTCCAAGGGGATTCCAGTCTAACCTCATCTGTCAACCTATCCATTACCACTGCAAACAGGAAGGGGCTCAGAGCGGATCTCTGATGCAGTCCCACCTCCACCTTAAATTCCTCTGTCACACCTAAGGCACACCTCACCATTTTTCTGCTGCCATCATACATGTCCTGTACTATTTTAACATACTTCTCTGCCACACCAGACTTACGCATGCAGTACCACAGTTCCTCTCTTGGTACTCTGTCATAGGCTTTCTCTAGATCCACAAAGACACAATGTAGCTCCTTCTGACCTTCTCTGTACTTTTCCACAAGCATCCTCAAGGCAAATAATGCATCTGTGGTACTCTTTGTAGGCATGAAACCATACTGTTGCTTGCAGATACTTACTTCTGTCCTGAGTCTAGCCTCCACTACTCTTTCCCATAACTTCATTGTGTGGCTCATCAACTTTATTCCTCTATATCGGCTTTGTTCTTAAAAATGGGAACTTGAACACTTTTCCTCCATTCTTCAGGCATCTTTTCGCCCGCTAGTATTCTGTTGAATAAGTTGGTCAAAAACTCCACAGCCATCTCTCCAAATTGCTTCCATACCTCCACCGGTATGTCATCAGGACCAACTGCCTTTCCATTTTTCATCCTTTGTAGTGCCTTTCTGACTTCCCCCTTAGTAATCATTGCCACTTCCTGGTCCTTCACACTTGCCTCTTCAACTCTTCCTTCTCTCTCATTTTCTTCATTCATCAACTTCTCAAAGTATTATTTCCATCTATTTAGCACACTACTGGCACCAGTCAACACATTTCCATCTCTATCCTTAATCACCCTTACCTGCTGCACATCCTTCCCATCTCTACCCCTCTGTCTGGCCAACCTGTAGAGATCCTTTTCTCCTTCTTTCGTGTCCAACCTGGTGTACATGTCTTCATATGCCTCTTGTTTAGCCTTTGCCACCTCTACCTTTGCCCTACGTCGCATCTCGATGTACTCCTTTCGCCTCTCCTCAGTCCTCTCAGTATCCCACTTCTTCGCTAATCTCTTTCCTTGTTTGACTCCTTGTATTTTGGGGTTCCACCACCAAGTCTCCTTCTCCCCTTTCCTACCAAAAGACACACCAAGTACTCTCCTGCCTGTCTCTCTGATTACCTTAGCTGTCGTTGTCCAGTCTTCCGGGAGCTTCTGCTGTCCATCGAGAGCCTGTCTTACCTCTTTCCGAAAGGCCGCACAACATTCTTTCTTTCTCAGCTTCCACCACATGGTTCTCTGCTCTACCTTTGTCTTCTTAATCTTCCTACCCACCACCAGAGTCATCCTACACACTACCATCCTACACTCTCCCCTACCACTACTTTACAGTCAATAACCTCCTTCAGATTACATCGTCTGCACAAAATATAATCCACCTGCGTGCTTCTACCTGCGCTCTTGTAGGTCACTATAGCTTCCTCCCTCTTCTGGAAATAAGTGTTTACTACAGCCATCTCCATCCTTTTTGCAAAGTCAACCACCATCTGTCCCTCAAAGTTCCTTTCCTGGATGCCGTACTTACCCATCACTTCTTCATCGCCCCTGTTTCCTTTACCAATATGTCCATTACAATCTGCACCAATCACAACTCTCTCGCTGTCTGGGATGCTCAGAACTACTTCATCTAGTTCCTTCCAGAATTTCTCTTTCAACTCTAGGTCACATCCTACCTGTGGGGCATAGCCGCTAACCACATTATACATAACACCCTCAATTTCAAATTTTAGTCTCATCACTCGATCTGATACTCTTTTCACTTCCAAGACATTCTTAGCCAGCTCTTCCTTTAAAATAACCTCTACTCCATTTTTCTTCCCAACTACTCCGTGGTCGAATAATTTAAACCCTGGTCCAAACTTCTAGCCTTACTACCTTTCCATCTGCTCTCTTGGATGCACAGAATATCAACCTTTCTCCTAATCATCATGTCAACCAACTCCTGAGCTTTTCCTGTCATAGTCCCAACATTCAAAGTCCCTACACTCAGTTGTAGGCTCTGTGCATTCCTCTTTTTCTTCTGACGATGCATCCGGTTTCCTCTTTCATTTACTACAGACATTGTCATGAAAAAAAAAAAAAAAAACTTTACCATGTTTATCATATGACATATCAAACCCAAATTATCTAAGAATAATCAACTGTTCTGTATGTTTAATGCGCACAGTATGTTATCTGTAGAGATGGTCACCCAGGGAAGCTTTAGTAAGATATAATAAGCTATAGAAGGTACCGTAAACACTGTGTTAGTGTAGTTCTTAATTTTATATTTTAAACGGTTTTATTTCTTGACTTGTTTTTAATGTGGAGTACATGTGAGATTGAAGGTGTCCCAGAAGAATTACTCGCTGTATTTGAAAGCAGAGTTTAAATAGTTACACTTTCACCTACACCTACACGAGTGTGTGTTTTCATTTCAAAAATTAAATTTTTACTTTATTTGCTGAACAACCTACACCAGTAAAACATATGGCCCGCAGGCCAGACCCGGCCCGTTTGATGATTTAATCTAGCCCGGCATAAATTTCTGAGTATATCAAAAAAAGAGTCTCTAGCTCATTTTTATCAAAAGTTGTGATTTTTTTTTTAAATAAATACAAAACAAATGCTCCCTATGGCCGCTAGTGTGTAATGTGTAAAGGCGCTCACGTCCAGCATGCGGCACTGAGTTAGTCACACGAAATAAACATTCGCAAAGTGATGTGTTCAAGTAAAAATAAACCGGCACTCTTGCTTCACCATTCACCACTACTAAACAAGTAATGGGTCAACACAACCTTCCCAAAATGGCACTGTCAAAAAAAGAAAAGTGGACACGGAGTGCAGAGTTTTACAGGAAAAATGGACTGAGATGTATTTATTCAAAGAAGTAAATGCAAAACCAGTGTGCTTGGTTTGTAATGAGCAAGGTGCCGTGTTCGGCGCCACACTACATTGCAGTTCCCTAACTGTGTTGTCACTCAATATTACGACCACATAAGTGCGTTCGAGATGAAACTGTCACTGAGGGAGTCACAGCTATCCAACGGTGACACCGTGCATTTCTCTTTTCTCACAGCTGTGCATACGAAGGCACTGAACCGTCACGATAATGATTTGGATAAATATAAAGACAACATAACAGATTGTGCTGCAAGTGTTTGAGCAGAGGTTTCAAGTGGTCAGTGAATTTGAGAACAAATTTGGCTTTTTTCGCTCACCATTTACAGTGAAGCCTTCTGATATGCCAGCTGACATTCAAGTTGAGCTCATTGAATTGTAGTGTGATTCCGCTGTGAAGGATACATTTGGGTCCATAGAATTGGATGTTTTATCAATATCTCATGCCAAGTTACTCCAAATTAACAGCCATGGTTGCAAAGGGTCTATTCACCACTTTTTGGACAATAATTAAACAAAGCAGCGCTTAATAAACAAATACTTGAATGACTTTGTTAAACGTGCTGCTACTCAGGATTTCATACCTAATATTGATGCGCTTGTGAAGGTACAAAGATGCCAAATTTCAGGGGCCAGTAGCAGCAAGTAGACTGCAGTAGGGGAGTGAGAGAGAGAGAAAGAAAAGTGTGATGACACGAAATTTGTTTGCACTCAAAGGTGTAGGTCCTCCACATTACTTCTCCTGTGGCTGATATTTTTGTTATTGTTTTCAACTAAATCATGCATATACTGTAGTACATTATATCCAGTGTATTTTATCTGTGTATATACAGGTATGCACACACCCGGTCCAAAAAAAATGAATGTAATGGAAAATGCTTTATTTTTATTTCCATAATTCAAAAAGTTAAGCTTTGATAGATTTTAGATTCAGGACCCACAGTTTAAACAATTCAAATTATTTATGTGTTTATTTCACAGAACCTACAAAAGATTTGATACTGTGAAGAAATCAGCCCAAATGTTGCATGCCATAAACATTTCAAACTGAGTGTCACACACAAATCATCCACTAAAGTCAAAGTACGTGCACAGGTTTTCACACTTTTCATTTAACCGATTCAGTCTGGTTCAGTCCCTGTTGGCTTCAATATGGGGCAGACTGCAGACTTGACAACTGACCAGAAGATCCTCATTGATACCCTCAAAAGGTTGACTAAGCCACAAAAGTTCATTGCTTAGGAGGTTCTGTGAAAGGCTAGAAAGTCTAGTGCAGATGTCGGCAACCTGCTCCCTCATTGTAGCAGTTCCCTGTGCCTTGGAGGGAAAAAATAAACATAAATAAATTGTAAATTTTTTATTCATAGAAAATATAATCTTTCCATCCATTCAATTTCTTAGCCGTTTATCCTCATAAAGGCTGCGGGAGTGCTGAAGCCTATCTCAGCTGTCAATGGACAGGAAGCAGGGTACACCCTGAACGAGTTGCCACCCAGTCATAGGGCACAGTGAGACAACAGCTGCACTGACAATCACACCTGGGGGCAATTTACAGTCTTCAATTAATGTTGCATGTTTTTGGGATGTGGGAAGAAACCAGAGTGCCCGGAGAAAACCCACGGAGGAACTGGGAGAACATGCAAACTCCACACAGGTAGGGCAGGATTTGAACCCTGGTCCTCAGAACTGTGAGCCCAATGCTCTAAAGATTGTCCACCATGCCAACCTAAAATTTTATCATTACTTTATTTTGTTGTTTTCCACCAAAAATGAGTGAAAGAGGAATTTCAAAACTGCTACAAAAGCTGAAGGCAGCAAAATCTTCACTAACTGGGTTAACGCTCCACAGTCAACTAGCACTGTTAGTTTTGAGGCAGCTATGGAGATCGTATAGAGGGGGAAACCGTTTACAGATGGAGAATTTGCGAAAGAATCATTCATAAAAATATCACAGCATCTCCTCTCCAACTTTAAAAACAATCAGGAAATTTTCAGAAAATTAGAGAAATGCCTCTCTGTGGATAGACACGACCTTTAAGATGACAGAAAACATCACCAGTAAGCAAAGTGTATCAGTTGAACGCAATCATTTAAACATTTTCTGTGATGAGTCAAGTGACACAAACAATTTTAAGCAGATTGCACTATCATGCTGACATGACATATCCGATGGACCACAGGAAGAATTGATAGAATTCATAGCGCTACTAAAAAGCCAAACATGGGGGCAGAACATTTGTGATGCTGCTGTTGTCGAGAAGCAAAAGGAATAAAGACCACTCACCTGTTGTCAGTGTTGACTGATGGGGCATCCAGTGTGAGGGGACAACAGAACATCCATCCATCCTTTTTCTTAGGCGCTTATCCTCACAAGGGTCGTCATTGGGCAGGAGGCAGGGTACACCTTGAACTGGTTGCCAGCCAATCGCAGGGAACATGGAGACAAACAACCAGACCCACTCACAATCACACTGACGGGCAATTTAGAGTCTCCAATTAATAGGTGTTTTTGGGACGTGGGAGGAAACCGGAGTGCCAGCAGAAAAACACTGCAGCCACAGGGAGAACATGCAAACTCCACAGAGGTGGGTGGGGTCGGGATTCGAACCTCAGAACTGTGAGCTTAACGCCCTAACCAGTCACTCTACCATGCCACTTGTTTCTTTTTATTTTCAAGAAAAACTGAGAACTAAATAATGATTTCTTCACAGTATTCTAATATTTTGAATAATTGAAATACATAATAACACACAGATAATATTTGTATATTGTCGGTGTTATAATTGATTTTGGATATATAAATTGCTCATAGTCTGAAATATTACATTATTTCAATATTTGGATTGATAGATTTATCATCATCTAAAATATTTCACGTTGAATTACATTGCGTGAATATTTTGGATTCCATTTATTTCCTGTTTTTTTTTATCTCAGACCTCTTCATCTCAAATGTTCTCCCCCTCTTTTTGTTCGCCCATTCCTCTGTTACTTAATAACAGGGGCCAACACCAAGGTGTTCCACCAATTTCCTCATCAGTGACATCCTCCTCATCTCGCAAAGTGAGGCAGCTCCCCCAACTTCCCCCAAAGAGCAACAGTGTAGAACAAGGTAAACGCGAACATGCTCATGCATGTCTTCTATCATATGGTACATGATTTAGTAGAGATAACAGAACAGAAGCAGAAATCATCTTTGGACATATTTAAGTCTCTGTAATAATTTGAAGCACGACTTCTGTCACTTCTGTTTATGGAAAACAACCTCACAGATGACAATGAAGGTTTGTGATGTTAAATCACATCAATATCTTCCAAATATACCAGATGCTAAAATGTAATTATCAAAAACTTTTTCCATCAAGTTTTTGTTTGGATTTGTTTCTGTGTTCAGCCCTGGTAGCAGAAGAGCGTGTCCGTCAACTCCAAATTAGAGTTCATTCAAACCGGATGTCAGCTGCCAATAACTCCAGCCAGCAGGACCTGGATAGAGCCCTCAAGAACAAACGGGAGGTGGGTCTGAACTTCTTGATCGCTATAGAATTTTCAGAATACGTTAGTAGGAGAAAGTCTTATTATTAAGTGAACCGTAAGTGAACTGTAATTTAGAGATCAATTTTAATAGTTTAATAGAAACAATATACAATTACTAAACATGTTATAGCACAGTGGAACGCTAATAAAACAGAGCTCGATATCATCATTGGGATTAACAATGTATCCAAAAATAGTTTCCATTTGTCACTTAAAATGACATTGAAAAAGACTCTTGATTGAATTGGTCGTTGTTGTAAACTGGCGGTGCAGTGTAATGGAGGCATAGAATGGGGTGACAGATTTCCAGGTCACATATTGTAGATACCGGTGATTCCCAACCTTTATTGAGCCAAGGCACATATCTTACATTTGTAATAATCTCATGACATACTCCCAAACAAAACTGTGACAAAAAGAGATAACATAAATCAATTATACACTTCCTCCTGTAAAATAGAAGGGCATTTATTTGTTCTGTCTATCTTTATATGCCGCTGTCATAGATGAACAAAGATACATTATTTGTTGTAAACTAACATTTTGACTACCCACCAGAGCTGAGTTGCTTATCCTCACAAGAGTCACAAGAGTGCTGGAGCCTATCCCAGCTATCTTCGAGCATGAGGCTGGGTACACCCTGAACTGGTTCCCAACCATTCGCAGGGCATACAGAAACAAACAACCAGTTGCACTCACAATCACACATATGGGCAATTTAATGGCTACAATAAATGCATGTTTTTGGGATGTGGGAGGAAATCCAGGTGCCCTGGAGAAAACCGAGGTAAGCACGCAAGCACTGGGAGAACATGCAAACTCCACACAGGCAGGGTTGGAATTTGAACCCCACTATTCAGAACTGTGAGGCCAACACTCTACAGCTGCTCCACCTATATATATATATATGTATATGTATAAAAAGCACCCCTGATTATTAAGTCATGATTGTATGACATTTGAACCACAACATTATTAATATTAACATTATTATCATTCATTCGTATGATGCAGCTCTTCAAAGACCACAGGACGAGCTGTGAGAATGCTTCCCATAAGTCCTCAGACAGTGATGTCAGCGATGTATCAGCCATCTCTCGAACCAGCAGTGCCTCTCGGATCAGTAGCACCAGCTACATGTCCATCCAGTCAGAAAGACCCAGAGGACGCTTCAGGTACAAACAATACATTGTATGCACAAGTCTTTTCAACCATTTGTTAGATGTCATTTTTATGATACACCACCTCTGTCGAAAAAAAATCAGTATTTCAATGGTGTGATGTGATTGATTTTGTAAAAATCAATGATCAGTCGAGCCATGCGTGCGACGGGCCGCCACATGATGAAGAGCACCAGTGTGAGTGGTGAAATCTATGGCATGGAGCATGCAGATGGCAGCCAATCAGACACCGCCCTCGGAAACTTGGGAAGTGGGATCAAAAAGCGTCGCTCAAGCCTCAGCCAACGTGTTGTTTCCATCCTGCCATCGAGGCGGAGTCGGAGTACCTCGCAGCTCAGCCAGACAGGTCAGAGATCATCCAAAAAGATCATGCAAGAAAATACCAACACTATGAGAAAACTTCCTCTTTAGTAACGTTTTGGCTGGAAAAAAATGTTGGTTACTAAGCAATATGAAGAATACATATAAAAGGTTCAATTGATAAATGTTTACAATGAAGCAGGTTCATCAGAATAGTGATTTTGGATTTTCAACAAGGTCACTTACAAATTAACCACTTATGTTTTATAAATATAAAATACATACAGTATATACATTTCATGTATATATTCTTATATATTTTTTTAAGTGTCATTTCTGGATTTCATGGATCAAAGTTGTGATTATTATGATGATTATTATTAATCATAGTAGTAGCACTAGTAGAAGTCTATTATTAGTTGTAATAGCAGCAGTTGTTTTTCTTGTTGGAGTATTATTTCACACAGGGAACTGTATCTATTGTTTGGATGTCGTGCTCTGATTTGTCTGTTTTCAGTAGGATTCTCTACAACAAAGTAATACATCACAACTCTTAATACACTGTGCTAAATTATAAGACTTGTACTTTTTCGTTGATTTAACAAACTAGTCCGTAGGATTTGTATTCATTAACTATTGTATTACCTTCAATAATAATTTGGATTTCAACCATCACAATTATGATATACTTTCGGTTTAATTACATAAAATAAAGCAAGTCACATGGTCTAAGTAGGGTTGAGGTTGGGGTATGGTGGTGCATAAAACTTTGTCTTGTTGAATACTGTAATGGAGAACTCCATCCTAAAGTGATTCACAAATTTATATTAGTGATCTAAACACAGGCGAAACAGCATATTGTTGAGTTTGTCTGAAAACCAAATATGTGCAGACATGGTCAATGCAGAAATTAAAACAAGTTGTCAGTCTTTATGTGGGGCCTGTGGAAAAGTTGACAAGCCTGATTCAAATTAGCCTGTCAATAATTGTTCTTTTCTGAAATATTTACAGTTTGTAGTTTAAATATCCATCCATCCATCCATCCATTTTCTTAGCCGGTTATTCTCATGAGGGTCGCGGGAGTGCTGTAGGCTATCACAGCTGTCAACGGGCAGGAGGCAGGGTAAACTCTGAACTGGTTGGCAGCCAATCACAGGGCACTCACAATCACACCTGGGGGCAATTTAGAGTCGCTGATGAATGCATGTTTTTCAGACGTGGGAGGAAACCAGAGGGCACGGAGAAAAGCAACACAAGCACGGGGAGAACATGAAAACTCCACACAGGCAGGGCCGGGATTGAACTTGGGTCCTCAGAACTGAATGTGATCACTGTATCCCTCATTGGGTGAAACCCTTCACATGCACTAAAATACGGGCTTGTCCTTAACAATAATCGCCACAGTCATCCGACTGATGCCCAAGTCTTTACGTCCATCATGTCTGTTGGTGTTAATCCTTTCTCCATTTTTTTAGTCATTATTTTTTTTTATGATGTTAAGTTTTGGTTCCACAGTCAAAAACAAAAAAAAACAGCTTTGTTCTTTTGGGCCATAATGTATAAAAAGATTGGGGAAAAGGGGCATATAAACTCCCACCGCACAAACACAAATAGCTAAGCAGAAACACTATGGTGCTAGGGCCATAACGGCGGACAAGACTCAGGTGTCATAAAGTCGAAACGTCTTAGGTCAAGACCGACTCAAACCTAAAACTCCCTGTATTGTGTGGGTGGTTTCCTCCCACATCCCAAAGACATGCAACATTAAAGTGGCACTGACACCCAAATGTACATTTTAAAACAGATATTATGAAAACTACATATAATATTATTCACTTCAATGTCAATATTAATAAATGAGCGGAAAGCATGTCATTAATGCGCAAAGTTGCAGAAGTCTCACTCGACATCCCGTTGGCAGGCATATTGCCTGCAACGTCATTTGCAGATTGCGAAGACGCTGTGCTACCTGCATTGGGAGATGAACAAGAGATTTTCAGATTTTTCTGACGCCCCTTCTGTGACTGAAGCTCATTTCGAAGAAGAAAACATCTCAGAATTGAGTGAAGTGACTGGGGCAATATTATCCTATCGTTTCAAGGCATATTTAGATGATATGCGGATCACTTCTAAGTACAACAGACTCCCCAATAGAGAGACAAGGAACCTGATGAAATATTCAAAATGACAGGCCTATAATTGTTCGATTTCTTAGGTCTTTTACAAGTCGTGTATGTAGTGTACTCAGGAGGACCCATGCCGGGCGAAGTAACAAAAGACACCGGTGGCTGGTAGGGGGAGAGCTCCCTTCTCCTACCCACCAGTGGTGTGAGAGCACAGGCCAGCCAGCCTCCCGGCCCGACCCACCTACGGCTCGGCAGAAAGGGCAGCTAACGGCAGCCACCGGCGGCCACCGGAAATATGACACGGATCTTTTGTTACGTTCTGAGAGAAGGATTACATCGTCGGACGTGGACGGAGCATTTTATTATTGCTGCTTTTGGACAAGTTATTCAAGTTCAAGTGGTGACTATATGTTGTTTGGCTAGTTAGCTTGTGTTACACACTACTAAACTGTCTTTGTACTTCTATTTTGTTATTGTTTTGGATAATTAAATTGTCTTACACGCAATACAAGTGCTTTCTTGTATTTTGTCGGTTTGATTAAGGGGATTTAGTCTAAATTATCACGTAAAATATGCTATAAACTGAGACAAATTAGTCCCCCCTAACTATTATTTTTGTCAATAGCTCCAGACTCACCTACCTGTCATTTAGAACACACAAAGCTCTTGTCCCTTGCACCTGTTCAATCCATTTTTCATGACGAACAGGGTCTTTTGGAAACGTGTGAAGAGTGAATCCATCCTCTCGAGTGTTGGAGTATAATCCAGCAATTGAAATAGCTGGCATTTTGGCTAACATGCTGAAAAAACAGGTCATTTTTTGCCGGTACAATAGGTATAAACCAATATAAGCACTTGACCCTGCTGCTGCAAAAAACATCACTTCCTGGTTCTTCCTCAACACAAAATCCTAGAGAGACTTTCTCTGGCAGGAGATGAAAAAAAACTGATATACTGTACAACATTCTGACTTGCTGTGAAAAAAACGGATTCCGGATGCTTAATTTTCGTTAAAAACGTACTAAATTCTATGTTTTAGGTGTCAGTGGCACAATCGGACACTCTAAATTGCCCCGAGCTGTGATTGTGAGTACGACTTGTCTGTCTTCATGTGCCCTGCAGATGTCTGGATTCCATCCAGCAGTGGCAATAACTTTTCTGGAAAAAATATACTGTTTCTTGACATAAATATGATACGATTATCATCATCATTATCATTAATTTTCAACACAGTGTATGACTATCCATGTACAGGTATACTTTGCTTTTCAGATTCTTCGATTCTTTGAAATGTGAAGAATTAAATCAGCAAACAAACAACAACACATTAATCTGTGGATACCTATTTAGTATGTCCATCCATTTTCTACTGTTTATCCAGTTCAGAGTTTTGGAAAAGTTGGAGATTTTTTCCCAATGGAAAAAGTAGAGTACCCTGTTAATTGGTCCCCAGCCAACCACAGGGCACCCAAACGAAGAACATTCACATTCAAAAACCCATTTACAATCAGTGATTGGAGAGTCATCCGGCCTGGCCACACAAAACTCTGTGTGTGTGTGTTTGTGTGTGTGTGTGTGTTTGTGTGTGTATGCAGTAATTTTGGTGACATTGGCTACTTCTTCCTATTTATAATTGGTTTGTTTGTTCATTTACACATTCATCTGTAAAGGTTGAATAAATGCAACTGAACTATTCTTGTTTGTTGTCACCTTTAATCCAAAAGTCTTCTTCAAAATCAGAATCAGCTTTGTTTGACAAGTATATTACAAGATGGTAGTTGGATGCAGTTTAGTATAAAAACACACAACCACTATGACAAAATATTCACGTCGAACATGAAAAAAAACAGGTGTGAAGTCATTGAGTAAAGCAAGTGTCCCACGAGTGTGATATGATGAATAGTACAATGATCTGGTAGTGACAAATTGTGCAAATCGTGCCGAGAGTTCTCAGACATGAGTGGCCAGTAGTGATCAGTACGAGAATATCAACAGTGCAGTGTGTTAAAACTGTGAGTGTATGTATGTGTCCTTTTCAAATCTGCAGTAGAAGGTACTTAAGTCATCAGACAGCCCTATGTTGTTCTTCACTTGGAGAGTTGATCACTTGTTGTTTATTGAGGCCATTTTATACTAGCTTGCCTCACACGTGAAAAAAGTTTCTGCACAGAGAAAACCTCGGAGCTCACCTCTCGTGATTGGTCCGTTTTAGTCCCATGCTGTGATGATGTACTCACCGTGAATCCGTTATCCACATACCACCTATGCCACCACCATCTTGATCAATTTTGAAACATAATTAAACGTATCATCTGGACATTTAGATTATTTTGTTCAAGGACACAGTCTTCCATGATAGCCATCGTTGTTGCTTTGTTCCTTATTATGGAAAGGAAAGCAAAAAGAGCCACCAGAAATGACCAAAATGTGCAGAGGAAACTCCACGTTCTCATCCTAGCCATTACCAACTGAAGCAACTTCTGACTTTGATGAGAACTGTAGCTCATTTTCAAAACTGTGTGCGTGAGTTGCACTCCAGTTTAGCTGCAAACTACACACGTGAGAGCCGCACTGTTGTCAGCATGGTCACCACACATGCAAGTATTAAGAGGCATTTAGCAATAGTAATCAGCACCAAAGTCATTGACAGAGTCTTTAACAGCCAACTGGTTTTCTTGATTTTATATGGAGATGCCAAATGTAAAATTTTGAGCTAAAGAAGCCTTTTGGATTTAAGGTGAAATGTCTTCAACAAACCAGAAGAGTCTACATGCTTTGATTCAACCTTTGAATTCCCATGAACTGGATCTACAGGTATATCTGTTTCAAGGATGCATCAATGCAGCACCTTACTACCTGACACTGGCTCTCCCATGGCCAGTGACATGGGCTTCATTATCTTCCAACTGTTTACTACATGTACTATATTTGTTGTCTTTACAGTATAAGACTATCATACATGCTAATACATTTTATCTGTATTTCCAGTGCTTTGATTTTCGTTGTTGTTCATTGGTTTTGTTGTGTTATTTCAGAGGCGGCTGGTAAGGCGGTGGACAGACAGAAAGGTAAACCAATTAGAAAGACAGTGTAGAATGGAAAGAAAGTTATAATAAGAAAACTACAACTATGGTTCAAATCAGATTGAAGACATGTTATTGTCATTTACAAACCCAATTCCAATGAAGTTGGGACATTGTGTTAAGCAATACAATGATTCACAAATCATGTTCAACCCATATTTAATTGAATACATTAGAAAGATATTATATTTAAAACTGAAAAACTTGATAAAAAATTAAAAACTTCCTTCTGCGCAAAAAATCATTCACTTTGAATTTTAGGGCTGCAACACATTCTAAATAAGCGGGGAGAGAGTCATCTTTACCACTGTGTTACATCACCTTTTCTTTTAACAACATTAAAGAAGCATTTTGGAACAGATTACACTAATTGCTGAAGCTTTCTAGGTAGAATTCTTTCCCATTCTTGCTTGATGGACAACATTAGTTGTTCAATAGTCCGGGCTCTCCTTTGTTGTAGTTTACACTTCATAATGCGCCACACATTTTCAATGGCAGACAGGTCTGGACTTCAGGCAGGCCACTCTAATACCAGCACTCTTTTACTACAAAACCACATTGTTGAAACATGCAAAATGTGGTCATGTTCCAGCTTTTGTGGAATGTGTTACAGTCATAAAATTGTAAGTTGTTCAGTTTTAACATTAAATGTCTTTCTTGTGTATTCAATTAAATATTGGTTGAACATGATTTGCAAATCAATGTATTTAGTTTTTATTTATGTTATCACAATGTCCCAACTTTTGAGTGAGCCGACATTTATTAGAATAAAAACAAATTATTGTTACAGATTTTTGTTTTGAACACGTATTTTTAAGAAAAGGTTGACTGACTATGGTTGTAGTGAATTCCACCTTTTCCCATCAGGTGCTACCACACTGAGTTACTGGCACATTCTTTTATGCCAGATACCTGTCCTGAACCATAACCCACCTATTTTTCACTAGCCTTCTGATCGGAAGTGGTTGGTTATTGGGTCACTCGCAGAGAATCGAAGCCGTGCGGTCTGCACTAAACCAGCACTATATAGCACTAGATTATCAGTGCATATTAATAGATTTATTTTCTTAATATATCATACATAGTATATATTACAACATCAAAATTCATAGCAAGAAAAAGATTAATTGAAGTACATCCACGCTTCGTTTTAACAATACTCCCAGCCCTTCCTGATAGTCTTCATCACACTTCCTTACTCCATCCTCTTCATCAATATTATTGCAGCATTGCAAGAATCTGGGAAGTTGGAAATTTCTAAACTAAAAGGTTATCTAAAGTAATGATAACTGATGCCCTTCAACGACTATGGGGAAGATTAAAAATTCATCAATTATTTGTTAATTAAAGAAAACATCATTGTCACTGTTTTTGTTGTTGTTCTTGTTGTTTGTTCAGGTTCGAATGAAACACTTTGACGATAGCCCGAGTGAGCGCCAAGTGGGATATTTTCAACTTTCTGTCACGTCTTAAATGCAGCAAATGTGGTTCAGTTCTTGAAGAAGTCTTTTTGCCACATTGTTTTGGATTTGTTAATTTATTTTGTCTAAACAACTTGCTGAATGTCAGGTTCAGATTTTAACAAATGGCGTTTGGAAAGAGATGAACCAATCACATTCTGATCTTGTGTATGTTGACTGCATGATTTCCTTTCACCACCTTTTGAACAAGAGTGAACTGACTTTGCTGTGGAAATCGGAATGATCAAATAGTGACTTCATCAGCGAAAATATTTTGTTTCAAACTCACGAGGTGTTCAAATTAGTAGATATGGTATGGAACATTGTTAATGTCACCGCGGAGAATTTGCTGGCCTCTGTCTGTGTTATAATTTGTATCATGCTGTTATCAAGCTTGTCAGATCTAACTTGAAATCAAAATAAAAAACAAACATTATAAATGTTAAAACTCAATCAAGTATACCTTACATCTATTTGACCGTATATAAATGCACATTATAAACCTTGAGATAACACATATTGCTGAGATAAACGGATGAAAAAAAAAAAAAAATTAAGTCAAACTTTGAAACGTTTTTTTTTTTTTCGCTGTAGAGGCAACAGCAGGTAAGAAGGTGGCTAAGGCTTGCAGCACCAGTATCCAAAGGAGCGTAGAGACGGGCATGGCAGTGGAGTACCCACGGGGAGGGTCAGCTATGAACCGTCAGGCTAGTAGAGAATCGACTGATGGAAGCATGAACAGCTACAGCTCTGAGGGAAAGTAAGTACAGATGATAAAGTTTGTGAACCCTATGTATTTACCTGGATTTTTCATCATGAATCATTTGATTCAACTTTTAGTGAAAGTTGCATGTAGATCATTCTAATTGTAAAAGTTTCTTGTTAATGTAAATATGCAAATAAAACTAAAAAGTAAGATGAGTGAAAACTACACTGATAAGTAAACTTGATCCAAAATGTAACTTGAGTAAATTTAAAAGAGTAAATGTCGAGTTTTCCTTCCCCCCTCTAGTTAAGAGTAATCCAACCTAGAGTTTAATCAACAGGAAAAGATTGAAGGTTTTGGTTAAAGCTATCCTGGCCTATCAAAAAAAAAAAAAAAAACAGTCATGATTTTTATATTCTCAGGAAACAAATTCCTCACAAAACAAGGCTTTCAGAAAATGTACCTACAACTAAGAAGTGTTTATGCTTGCATAAAGCTTGAAAGGTGAAAGCTGAAAAGTAAAAGTCTTAAAAGCTTGATTGGTCCACCATAAGACAGATTGTCTCCAAATGAAGACATTTCAGCACTGTTTCTGCATTTTCTGGTAGATGGCATCCTGTTAAGATGACTGCATGTACCCAGCTCAGAATGTCCAATGAGGTGGAGTAAAATCCCAACATGTCAGATGAAGATTTAAAGAGCTCTCTGACACATGCTAACTTCTCTTTTGAAAAATCTACGATAAAAAAACAGAAAATTAAAATTACAAATACAGTGTTTCCTTTGGGTTTCCCACTATATTAAATGTTTGTGTGTTTCTCTATGTTAGTCTTATCTTCTCAGGAATGAGGTTGGGTGCTGACAGTCAGTTCAGTGACTTCCTGGATGGTTTAGGACCCGGTCAGCTGGTTGGCCGGCAAACACTGGCAACACCTGCAATAGGTGAGGGTTAATTTGCAACATTTATTTTGCTATAGTCTCCCAATTTTTTTTCCAATTTCTGTCTTCATTTAGAAACATAATTGTGATTTTTTTTTTTTAAATTTATGTCCAACCTGGGCTATTAAACATTAAGGAAAACGCAGTTCAATTAGACTTAATAATGCAACTTGGAACAAGCAAAAATACTGTCATACATGTTTCATTGAAGTTCATTTATGTTCCTCGCATATGCAGGGGATGTTCAAATTGGTTTGATGGATAAGAAAGGACAGTTAGAGGTGGAGGTGATCAGGGCACGAGGCCTTACCCCCAAATCAGGCTCCAAATCCCTCCCAGGTGACAAATATTTCCTCAGTAACCTTCTTCCCCATGAAATTCTCATCTTTCATGACCTCACTGTACCCACAGTTTTAAGCCCTTTCTGCTTCATTTCTTGAATCCCTCTAACTCCACTGCTGCATCAACAGCTCCCTATGTCAAGGTGTACCTGCTGGATAACGGAACATGTAAAGCCAAAAAGAAAACTAAGATTGCACGAAAGACCCTCGAGCCTCTGTACCAGCAGCATCTGCTATTTGATGAGAGTCCCCAGGGCAAGGTGCTTCAGGTAACCTGCCATGTATGCGTGTGTATGTTTGTGTTCCATATGGAACCATCAAAATCAGCTTCTCATTCCAGATTTATGAGTAAGAAAGGGTTAACCATCTAGCTACACTAGATAATAATGGTATTTGTTCATGAAGTAAAGATTTTGAAAAACGTTTCTTCTTTTTTTCCACTCCCAACAGTCACTAGATTTTCTGTTGGACTAAGTACTGTGGTTTGTGTTTTTTGTTTTTACCTTCCCACCTATGTGCCGTTGATATTGTTTGTCATTGGGACCACCCTGTTCTGCCCTCAATGGCTTGTCAGCCTCTCTGTCCCCCACCCCTTCATTGTAAATAGTCTAGTTCACTGACATTAACATAAAAGTTAAAGAAATACAGTTTATGAAAATTTTTCAAGTCAAAGTCCAGAAAAGGATAATACTTTATAAGGCATACATTACAATACTGTCCCAAATATTTTTTTTGTTTTTGAAAACATAAAATTCCCAAGTAATCCAACCCCATTTATTATTATTATTATTATTATTAGTAGTAGTAGTAGTAGTAGTAGTAGTATTGACCATAAACAGCAAAAACGTACAGTACAGAAAAATATTTCAGTTTAAAAATGTGCTTTTTAATTGGGTTTTCCAAAGTGCATGAAAATTGATAACTAAATAATTCATGCGTAAGTGTGAGTTTATAATTATATGTTTTATATTTCCTAAAAAAAACTATATTTTCAGAAAGATTTTGCAATAAAAGACTTCAGACTGATCATTGCTATTTTGTCTCAACGTTTTTTGTTCTGTAGTTATATCTGTGAGTGTCTGATTATTGCCCTTGTTCTGTTTTGTTTGTTTATTCATGTTTTATTACAGCTGTACCTTGACTTTCGAAAGCCCCCCCAATTAATGATTTAGTTTTTTTCAAGAAATGAGCTGACACTTGGTCTTTTATTCTTTTGGATTTGTGAGCCAAAATTTAAAGTGGGAGCAGGCATTGGATACACCACCGCTACCGTAAATGACATTCTCGCCACGTGCCACTTATTTGAGGTAGTCTTGGGTTGTTTTCTGTAAAATTCACCCTCGCTGTTGCTCCCAAGAAACCAAAAAGTACAAGTGACTATATTGGGTGAGCTGCAAACGTGCTACTAGGGCATGCTTAGATTGACTTTTGTCCTGTAAAGAGCTATAAATCTTCTGTCTCAGTAGTGTACCAGTGGACAAAGTTCTAATCCTTTGACTTTGGAACTGTATTGATCTGATCGATCACTGTTGCTGCATATAACAGAGAGGTGTGCAATACGACCAAGGAAGCTCATTTTTGAACATGCTACACAAACCTGGTGTCACTCACTATAGATTATGTAGCACCGTGTTAGTGCGTGCCTGTATGAATCAAATCTAATCAAACCGTTTCTTTACATTTTCTTTCTTTTTTTTGTGGGTTCTGGTATTTTTATTAGAAAAAACACATTACAAAGAAAAGGGTGTTTGTTGATGACCTGGAACAGATGAATGGTGTTTCCATTTATTTCAATGGGGAAGAGTTATTTGAGATACAGTACAAGGATCAGTTGAAAAGTAATGAGCACAAGTGAATATAAATGGTTTTAAATACTTGTTTGTAGGTATATTTAAAAAAAATGTTTAAGGCTCTCCTCTTCCTGTCAGCCATTTTTTAAATTGTATGATGCCCATCAGAAGCACAGAGTTGTGATTGAATTTCTTACTTACTAGAAAGGGAACCGCCACTAAATCACGAATGACATATGATGGTGATGTCCGTTAATGGTGACTTTACAATCTTCTATCATCAGTTCCTGAAGATGGTCGGTCTTCTTTGCTTGTCATGGAAGTCACTCAAAGCAGACTGTTGTTCTTTACCTTTGATCCTGAATACCCATTTTCTGACTGTGTTATAGCCTATTGGCAATTCCACATAGAGATTTTGCAACCTTTCCAATTTTTTTTGTGGCAATTACATTTCCGTCCATCCATTATCTGAGTCTTTTATCCTTTTATCAAATCATGATATTAGCGTCATTACTTTTTTATTGCCCATACAAGTGGTCCACCTAACAAGACTGGCCAGAGAAGAAATTAAGCTCGTAAGTCAAGGTACTACTGTACCGAGTGGTTTAGAAAACATGGCCTTTTTGCATTTGTGTCCTTTTGATTCCACCAAACCACACTGTGGTGACTGCTATTCTCTCCTCTAGGTGATCGTGTGGGGCGACTATGGACGATTGGACCACAAATGTTTTATGGGTGTAGCACAGATCTTACTGGAAGATTTGGACCTATCAAGCACGGTGATTGGATGGTACAAACTCTTTCCACCATCCTCGCTAGTCGATCCCACACTAGCTCCACTCACGCGACTGGCATCTCAGACATCATTGGACAGCTCAGGACCACCCCCGGGTGTCCGGTCCTAGTGACCGCGAAGACGTCAAGCGTCACAAATTCCTACATCGACAAAATAGAGAAATATAGCTATTGTACCACAGTGGAGCAGAGGGTCGCAACAGGAGATAAAGACATTGGTCTACCAATAAAAAGCCAGAGGATTAAACAGGGAATAAGCGTGATCGAGAGAAGACGCGAAAGAGCTAGCCAATCAAAGCTTAGTCTGAGTCTGACAATCATTTCTCACACCTTTACTTATCTACTTGAGCCTTTTCTTTGCAAAGCCTTTGTTTACTCCTCCAAGCTGGAGATTTTCTGTCCACCTTGATTATCAAACCTCCTTTTATGTGGGTGTGTGTGTGAGTGTAAGTTTATTTTTGTGCACTCGATCAAATTCTTTCAGTAGCCAGGAGTGCTATAAAAATGTAAGGGAATTGGTAAGGTTTCAAAATGACAGTTTCATGCAGATGAGCAGCTGACTGCATGAGACCATCGGCACTACAGCATAGTGTAGCTGAGCACGAGGGGCTGCTGTTTGGCAAAATTTTGTAAACCTTTTAGGTTAAAGGAGCCTGCACACACACACACACACACACACACACACACACACACACACACACACACGCACACACACACATACACTTTACCTTTGCCTTGTGAGTCATGAATGCAAGCACAGGAAAAGCAAAAGTCCTTTATTATGGGAGAAACATAAAGGCTTTTGGTTTATATCTGAACAAAATGAAAAAATGCCAAAACTATGATGTGCTTTGGATAATTTAATTTGAACTGTGGGTTGTCTGCGTTGAGCTCCGAGTTCAGAATGGTACCGTGTGGTACAAACTCCTGATGTATATTTTTTTCTATTATCAGTTTTGGAGCAATTAATACTTTTGAGAAAGAAGCCACTAGCAGGTCAAATTTTTTTCAACAGCCAATCCCTAACATCCACTGCAGGTCCTTATCACCCCACACCACCCCCCGCCCTACACGCAGACACACACACACACACACATACATTCCATTTCCACTGTAAAAGAGAGCAGCATGATCTAGGGATGCCCTATCCACCTGCCCAGCTGCATGTTTGTTTGTTTAGGTAGTTGAATTTTTGTTCTGTTCTTGTCTTTCTCTGTCTCTCTCTCTCTCTTTTTTTTTTTTAAAGAAAAGTCAACACGGGAAATTAACAGTTCTTTAAAAAAATAGTTGGAAATAAAGATATGTGTTAGTTCCACATAATTTTAGGCCAGCTTGTATGTTGCATGTTCTTGTACAGTTTGCTTGTACCGAATATGAATACAAACCAAGAAAAGCCAAGCCATCGCCCGTCCCAATAACAGGAGCGGACCAATGAGGGAGGATCTACTCCACCCAGGCCACACCTTCCACTCTGGGTCGCAATGTCCATATCAGGAATTCTCCACAGTACTATCTCATTGTTCCTGTTTTTCTTTTAAGGCGATCACTAAAACAAGTAAGACAGTCATGTTCTGTAGTACAGAGCATACCTGAGACCTTGGTGATGGTGAAGCTGTAACTGTGATGTCAGTTTTTTTTGGGCTCCAGACCAATAGAGAATGTGTGGAAAAACAGCTACATGTAAATGAAGTACTTTTAAGACTTTGAGAGAAATTATGAAGATAGAGCTATATATGACTATAGAAAAAAAATGTATCTGCCTGTCTCCAAAACATACATGCACACCTTGTACATAGAAAATAAGAATTTATTAATAAGAGAAATGTCAGTGACACGCAAACATTCCTGTTTTTTGTTTATTTTGATTTTTGAGAGAGAAATGTGCACCCTTTGTTTGAGCTCAAGCTGCTGAGCGGTACTGAGCCTCGGAGGAACATGGAAAAGGCCTTTCTTATCCCCCTCAGCCCCCTTCAAGTTGTTCAAGCAAATGTGTCGAAACAGTTTAACCATTGCTTTTCCTTTAACAAACTCCTGTTTGTTACTATTGGTTAGGACTGGACTTCTAAAGCCAATGAAGAATCTGATTTTACAGACCTATGTTGCAAATGTTTGTGTTGAAAGTCTTGGCAGTGTGGCCGACTGCCCTTTCCTTTGTCAGTATTACTGCATGGATACTGATTGTTTACAGCCCATGGCTCCCCAGACCCAAGCCACAATGCTAGACGAAAGATGAAGAAGTATTCACTGCAACACTTCTTGTTTGTATAACAGATGTGGCTCTACTGACATGTATGTTTTATATTCAAGAGTTAATTTTTATTATTTACAAATAAAAGACTGTGCGAAAGAAGACACATTTACTTACTTACTTTCCAAGTAAGAGGCCTTATTATTACTGTCCAGGAGCCTTTGTTGTCACCCATACTTTTTCTAGTGGGGAAAAAAGCAAAATAATGTTTGGTGAGTCTTATATGGGTAGCTCTGCATTTTAGCTTTCTCATGGATCCACTCAAAGGAGACAAAGAGACAACAATCATGTTTTCTATGTTGTTTTTTTATTTGAATGTACATTTACACATGTATGCAAATGATTAAAATGTTACGTAAAATGGTAGGGGAAAGCAGTATATGTTGCACACAAATAAATTAGGTTCTGTCATCATATACAGTGCTTTGTGAAAGTATTCGGCCCTTTGAACTTTTCAACCTTTCGCCACATTTCAGGCTTCAAGCATAAAGGTATAAAATATTTTTTTTTGTCAGTAATCAACAAGTGGGATACAATTGTGAAGTGAAATGAAATTTATTGGATAATTTAAACTTTTTTAATGAATAAAAACCTGAAAGTGGGGCATGGAATATTATTCAGCCCCCTTGCATTAATAATTTGTAGCACCACCTTTTGCTGCAATTACAGCTGCAAGTCGCTTGGGGTGTGTCTCTATCAGTTTTGCACATCGAGAGACTGAAATTCTTGCCCAATTTTCCTTGCAAAACAGCTCAAGCTCAGTGAGGTTGGATGGAGAGCGTTTGTGAACAGCAGTCTTCAGCTCTGCCCACAGATTCTCCATTGCATTCAGATCTGAACTTTGACTTGGCCATTATAACACCTGGATACGTTCATTTGTGAACCATTCCATTGTAGAGTTGGCTTTCCGTTTTGGATCGCTGTACCGTTGGAAAATAAATCTCTGCGCCAGTCTCAGGTCTTTTGCAGACTCCAACAGGTTTTCTTCCAGAATGGTCCTGTATTTGGCTCCATTCATCTTTTCATCAATTTTAACCATCTTTCCTGTTCCTGCTGAAGAAAAGCTGGCCCAAACCATGAGGCTGCCACCACCATGTTTTACAGTGGGGATGGTCTGTTCAGGGTGATGAGTAGTGTTGCTTTTACGCAAAACATATCGTTTTGGATTGGGGCCAAAAAGATCAATTTTGGTTTCATCTGACCAGAGCACCTTCTTCCACATGTTTGGTGTGTCTCCCAGGTAGCTTGTGGCAATCCTTAAACAAGACTTTTAATGGATATCTCTCAGAAATGTCTTTCTTCTTGCGACTCTTCCATAAAGACCAGATTTGTGCAGTGCACAACTGATTGTTGTCCTATGGACAGACTCTCCCACCTCAGCTGTAGATCTCTGCAGTTCTTTCACAGTGATCATGGGCCTCTTGGCTGCATCTCTGATCAGTCATTTCCTTGTTTGAGGTGAAATTTTAGAGGGACAGCCGGGTCGTGGTAGATTTTCAGTGGTCTGATACTCCTTCCATTTCAATATGATTGCTAACACAGTGCTCCTTGAGATGTTTAAAGCTTGGGAAATCTTTTTGTATCCTTATCCAGCTTTAAACCTCTCCACAACAGTATCTCAGACCTGTCTTTATTCCTTGGTCTTCATGTTGCTCTCTGCACTTTAAACAGAACCCTGAGACTATCACGGAGCTGGTGCATTTATACGGAGACTTGATTACACACAGGAGAATTCTATATATCATCATCAGTCAACATTGGATCATTCAGAGATCCTCATTGAACTTCTGGAGTGAGTTTCCTGCACTGAAAGTAAAGGGGCCGAATAATATTTCACGCCCCACTTTTCAGGTTTTTATTTGTTAAAAAGTATAAAATATCCAATAAATTTTGTTCCACTTCACGATTGTGTCCCACTTCTTGCTGATTCTTGGCAAAAAAATGAAAATTTTATATCCTGATGTTTGAGGCCTGAAATGTGGTGAAAGGATGAAAAGATCAAATGGGGCTAAATACGTTCATGAGGCACCGTATACAGTATCTTAAAGCCCAAGTGTCATCCCTATAAACATTCTAAAATAGATATTGTAATGGAAAATACATATAACATTTTTCACTTCAATGTCTATACAAAAAAATAAACACAGCCAAGTGAAGTTACCGGGGCAATATTACACTATTGTTTCGAGCCCTCGGGGCAATATTACACTTTTGTTTCAAGCAATATTCAGATGATACGCGATCACGCCCAAACTGCATCCCCGTCCGATCCACTTCCGCGGCAGAGATGAGTCATCGCGGCTCATCGCAGCCAGCCGGTGTGGCTTATGATGGAGCCATGCTCCTTTAGGGGGTTGTTCATAGCTGCCGCAGTACAAGATGAACAAAAGCGTCGAACCAGGGCGCTTTACTGCTTTGTAGTCGCAAGCGGCTGACTGAGGCAGAGCCGAGCAGTGCTGCTTTAAGGGGTTATTCAGAGACGCATCAGAACGCGATGAACAACACCGTCGAGACGGGGCGCTTTACTGAGCATACTCGGTTGAGTGAGGCATTCTCGCCTGGGTTCTTCAGAGCCGCCACTGTCTGCAAAGCCCGACACGCAGCCTTTGCTGGCGAAGCGACGCAGCAGCCCGACGCCATACAATGCGCACATCGACATATTTTGTACGCGGATCTTTTATTACGTTATGAGAGACCGATTACATGGTCCGCCCCAAACTAGTTTAAGGGTGAAGGGTAAATCTATTTTCCTGAGTGTTCAAGCAATGTCCAGCAATGCAACGAGCCGGCATTTTGGCTAACACGAAGGAACAACGAGCTACCTTCCCGGAGGTAAAACTAATGGAAACAAACGAGTCCACTTGGGGGTGCCTCTGTCCTTTATGTTACTTCCTGCTTCTTCTCGAAAACATATCCCTCGAGAGGATTTTCATGGCGGGAGTTACAAAAAGCTGCATACGTCAAAATCATGTTTTGTGGTGAAAAAACATATGGGCCCATATTGGCTGCCGTTTTTTCATTAATAACATACTAAAAATCATCCATTTCATGACAGTAGCCCTTTAAATGCAGCCCTAAGTGGGGTGCAAGCCAGTGCAAAATTTAGGATTGTCGCAAGCCAGGACAAACCCAGACGGTCATGTCAGGATGGGCTTTTGGCTTAAATCTTTGTCAAATAAATGTGCATTCATCCAAATAAGTCCATACCAGCTTGGTCATGACTCGCTTTTAACCTGCAGTGCTGCAGTGAAAATTCACTTAGAGTGGGTTGAAGATTTTAAAAATGCTGGAAAATGCATTTTAGGCAGAAAGAGAAGAAGATAGCACAGAGGTCAGAATGGAAAATGGGGATTTTAACTCTTGGGTCTATGACAGGAAATGCTAAAGAGTTGACCGACATGACGATTATGAGAAAGTTAGATTTGCCATGTGTCATACAGACCAGGTGGAAAAGTGGTAAGACGAGATGCCTCAGGGCAGGATTTAAACTATTTGACCATGGTGTAGCTGGAAAGAGAAATGAAGTTGAGATACTTTAAAGGAAGACTTAGTGAGTAGAAGTAATTGTATGTCTTGGAGGTGAAAAGAGTGTCAGATTGAGTGCTTAAATTTGAAATTGAGGGGATTATGTATTATGTGATTCGTGGTCCACAGGGTGTATGTGACCTCAAGGTGAAAGAGAACCTGAAAGGAGTAGTTCGGAGCATCCCATGCAGAGAGTTGCTGACTTTCATGCAGGTTTTCATGGACTCCCTTGGCAGTAATATGATGTTGCGAGTGGTTTTATTACAGGCTGAGGTCATACACAGGTAGGCAGTCCAACAAAGGCAAAGGCACAAAAACACGTGGCAAAAGGCAGGGTCCAAAAACATGAAGACAAGGTCAAATAACTACTACGGAAAAACAAGACTTAACTAGATTTAGCTGTGGTGGCACAGGAACACTGACTGTGACAACAAGGCAAATACACAACAGCCAGAGGCCGCCCCTGACAAGCATTCAAATTTAAAAAAAAAATGTAATGCCCATCACTCAGTCTTTTTTGTCTTCTTTGGTAAGAATTAGAAATAAAACGCAGCAATTCTAAAAACCTAAAAATCCAAGAGCCGCTTAATCTTTTCCTCATCTGTCTAATGGAACACATCTTGTTTATCAATCCATCCATTTAATGAGACGCTTATCCTCATGAGGGCCACAGGGGTCGTGGAGCCTATCCCAGCTGTCATTGGGCAGGAGGCAAGGTACACCCTGAACTGGTTGCCAGCCAGTTGCAGGGCACATGGAGACAGACAACAGTCGCACTCACAATCACACCCAGGGGCAATTTACAGTGTCCCATTAATGCTGCATGTTTTTGGGATGTGGGAGGAAACCGGAGTGCCCGGAGAAAACCCACGCAGGCACGGGGAGGACATGCAAACCCCACACAGGAGGGGCCGGGATTTGAACCCCAGACGTCAGAACTGTGAGGGCAATGCTCTACAGCTGCCCCACCGTGCTGCCCACCTTGTTTAAATTGAATATTTTTGTTAAACAGACACTCAAGAAAATCAGAGTTTCAGTTTTACATTCCACCTCATTTAAGTCATACATCTCACACCATCTATTTTCTTCAAGAATGTTATTGAAGTAACCAGTTTCAATGCCCAGAGGGAGAATACCAGCCCTCGACACAGGAACTAAATAGCTTTGTAAATGTAAATATGAAATGTATGGCTCAGGGGTAGTGTTCATTAATCAACATGTAAGTTTTCAGTTTGAGTTTTAAAAAAAAACATTTTGAAAGGTCCTAGGGAAAGCTTGTTTTTGACTAAAATACAACAGATTATTCCTGTAAATGCGTTCACTTCTTCTAAAATGAAGAAAAAGCTCTATGGTACAAGGCAATCCTCTTCTTTGCGCCATTTAAATACTTTCTTATTGATTTTGCCAGAGCTTGGGGCCGGGTGTCTTGCAAATTATTCTATTGTCCTTTACATTGAAGAATTTTTTTTCTTATAAAACCACATGGCCCCACAGTAATATAAAGTTTAAAAAAAATCAAATAAAAAAGTTTTGAGGGTTTGTGTCATGACTTAAAAAAAAACCATCCAGAACAGTACAAAATGATTGTAAATATATATATTTTTAATTAAAAATGTATTGTTATTGTGGCATTGTTGAATTAAAGTGCTTCCTAGTTACAAATATGTTGCAGAAAGTAAATGACATAATCGAATAAAATCAAAACAAAAAAATATTACTGTTTTGAAATAGAATGTTGCGGACTCCAAAGACTGTTAGTATCTAGCCCTTAGAGTTATCATCGGATCCATGGCGCCCACTCTCATTCAGCGCTCTAAGTGCAATAGTCAATAGATAAAACCATCGTCAGATGGCAACAACATCAACGCACCACATTGAACATGGCCACCACATGGGCAAGGAGGGCACATGTTTCGGAATTGGATCCTGCCATATTTTGTATCTGTGACACGTAAACGTGTCAGTCCCGTTCTGTGCCAGGATTCCGCCATAGAGACAGTAAAAGGCAGGATCCAATTTTGTAACTCGATGTCTGGACTTTCTCAATGGCATTTTATATAGTGACAAATAGAAACAAATTTGAACATATTATTCATGCTTGACATTCGGTTTTATCTGATATCCACTACATATATTGGGGACAGTTTTATTGAGGTTTGACTGCAAAAAGTTCTCATTCTCAAAATTGTATATTTGAAGTTTCCCCCACTTTTCAAATCATCAATGGATGACACTGAAGACAATTTCAATTTCTTTAAATATCTCTGAATAAAGTCCAAAAAAAGCTGCAACAAAAGGCAGATGCTTGAGCACCCCTTGGGGTCTATTTGTGCACGTCTCCTTTTGTTTAAAAAGAAATATTTTTATTTCTGCTACTTACTGGCCAATGTTTAAGGCTGGAACATACACAAGAAGAACAGCGAGAACTGTTTTCTGTTTTTGTTGTATATGTACAGGCCTTTTAGCCAGGAGTTCAGTCAACAGAAATGTGGATGAGTGAGCAGCAGTAGCAGTGAGTGTTGATGTGGAGACTGAAGAGACTGCAAAATCCAGGCACTGTAGTCAACTGCTTGCCGCCTGCATTAGCCAATAATTTCCTAGCAAGCTGTCACGGAAAGTAGTAGCGAATGTGACTGTTGTCTGTCTCTATGTGCCCTGCAATTATCTGGCAACCAGTTTAGGGTGTACCCCGCCTTCTGCTCGATGACAGCTGTGATAGGCTCTGGCACTCCCACAACCCTTATGAGGATACATGGCTCAGACAATGGATAGATAGTCTTGCATTGTTATTTTTTTTTTTTTAACTGTGGTGCTCATATACATGTTAACTTGTTTCCTCAAACATTTCCATT
Source organism: Syngnathoides biaculeatus (assembly GCF_019802595.1). Classification (NCBI taxonomy): domain Eukaryota; kingdom Metazoa; phylum Chordata; class Actinopteri; order Syngnathiformes; family Syngnathidae; genus Syngnathoides; species Syngnathoides biaculeatus. The sequence goes on from NC_084651.1 coordinate 23,662,633, forward strand.
GTTATTTCAATAGATGTTTTTGCTCTCTTTATCTCATTTTATCACCTTATTTTGTCTTTCAAATACCGACAAACTTAAAAATACTTTATGTAAGAGACTACTTTATTCACAAACACAATTTTTAATGCTTAATTGTATATTTTCAGTCCTTGAGCGGTTTTTGTAGCGCTTATTCTCATTAGGTTCATGGGCAAGCTGGAGTCTCTCCAAGATGACTTTCGATGACAGACAGGACATACAGTACCCGGGACTGGACGTCAGGCAATCATTGGGCACATACCATGTAGACTAACAACCACTCATGCATAAACATTCATACTTGCATCCACATCTATGGATATTTCAGAGTCTTCAATGAACCTTTGAATGTGGGAGAAAGTCTTGAATACCTGGAGAAAAACCACACGAGCATGAGAGAGCATGCAAAGTCGACAGAGAAAAGTCAGAACTGAGATTTTAATCTTGAACTTTAGATTTGTGAGGCTGGTACAAACAACATCAATTGTGTGTTTGTGGGTGGGTTGGGGGCTAAAATTTAGACCTCTCTGAGGCAATCCCAATCAGTCATGTTGACGAGGAGTCAGTACAGACCTACCACCATTTAAAGGTTAACCACACATGAATTTACATTGAAGCAATATACAAATCTCCCAAGGACTGAAGTAAATAACAAAGAAATAAATACCCTCAAATATCAACTCACTTTGGGTGGACTTTATCACAGACAGCGTGATTTGTCTTCAATTATTTATTTAATGTAGAACCATGGCAAAAAGAAAAAATGAGTAGCAGCAAGAGAAAATGTTATATTCTTGAGCACCACTTGGAGTCAACGTGTGCACATGCCTTCAAGAGGTGTAAAAGACTGCATTCGTGGAAATGTCAACGCTCGTCTTTAATCATGCAGTGAAGTAATATTTTGGAGGGTAAAGGTTCACAAAAAATAGGCACTATACAGTATTACAAGCACTTTTCAGTATGGTACATTTAGTTAACCACAACAGTAATTATCAAAATTGGATCTTGAATGATAAACTGTAGAATCAACATTATATGAGTGATTTTCAATGTGTGGTACGAGTACTTCTAGTAGTACATTGGCTTTCTCTGGTGCTACTTGAAACCATCCATCCATTTTCTGATCCTCACAAAGGTCGCGGGAGTGCTGGCGCCTATCCCAGGTGTCAACGGGCAGGAGGCAGGGTTCATCCTGAACAGGGAGCCAGCCAATCATAGGGCACACAGAGAACAAACAACCATAGGTACTCACAATCACGCCTAAGGGCAATTTAGAGTCCCCAGTTAATGCATATTTTTGTAATGTGGGAGGAAACTGGAGTGTCTGGAGAAAACCCACACAGGCACGATGAGAACATGCAAACCCCACAAAGGCGGGGCCGGGATTCAAACCCCGGTCCTCAGAACTGTGAGTCAGACACTTAAACCTGTCGTCCCACCTTTCTACATGATTGAATCACTAAATTAAAATTGTATTACTTTACAGTGGGTTTGACTCTTTTTTAAAATTATTATTTTTAAATCTTGTACTGTCTTATTCAGTTAAATTCTTATTTAAAATTGTAATTGAATCATTATTTCAATAATTATTACATTTTTCTATATTTATGTGCAGTGCTTATGTTCTAAATGTGTGGTTACAATCGCTAACAAATGCATAAAATATACTTTTTAGTAATAAAAACAGGCTCATTTTTTTATGAACACTTGGTTCTACTACACTTCTGTGTTTTAATGTTGGTCGCTGTGGTGGAACTTCAAGAGTGAAGTATTTTTAGGTGCTATCTGATTTAAAAAAAAAAATTGCAAAGCACTGTTTTCGAAGATGAAAGCAATAGAGGTTTATACAGTACACAAGAAAATGTGAACCTTCAGTGACCATGCAATGATGTGAAAGTTGCCGTAGGGAAGCTTGAATTTGAGATCTTTTCCGTTCATGTGAGTCAGTAAGGATCATCGCCAGCAGTTTAATGGCAGTCATCATCAGCCACGTTGAGTGCAACACCTTGGTGGCTTGTGACATGACAGATGGTCTTCACTCTGTCGCCCTCTGCAACTCTGGATCGCCGTCCTCCAAAGCTGCACCCTGTACAGGCGCTAAAAAGCTTTTTGTTGCCACCTTGTGGCGGGACTCTTAAAACAGTGTTTGTCACAAATGCGTCACTCGCTTCCATAAATACCTCGCTTTTTCAAGACAAAAAGAAGATAGAAAACTAAGGATGTGATGGTAGGAAAATATGTGTCTTGTCCACAGATATTATGTATTCATGTTCCTGAGTAACACATTTGTTACCCAGTATGTCATGTGCATGCCCAAAGTTGGGCAATAATATCCCTGATTAGGACATTATTACTTATCCATCATGATGTATACGCTCGTTAGTCTGAGCCCCCCCTCCACTCCGCGCCCACCTCCCCTTAAAAAATAGTTTGAAGTGTACCTACTTTATGTTTTTCCTTCGGTGACTTTTGTTTGTTTTATACGTTTAGTCATTTATAGAAGCATCTTCAACATTTTTTTTTTGTTTGTTTTTGCGAATGCCGGGTTATTGACGGTAAATTGCCAGGCCTCTGGCATTGTTGCCCGTTTGAATGTTTTCGTGACAATGCAATAGCGTTCACGTTTGTGTTTCACAAGATTAAAATCGTTGTGTATCTGTGACGCAATAAAACAGGGAGGATCACCATCGCTTATCTAACTTTTTACGCCTAGAAAATGCAGTTGCACATTCAACAGATAGTAAAGTATTTCCAATCATATATAGAGAAATGTTATTATAAATGAAATCCTGCCTTCAAATATACGGTAGTTTGGAATATTTTCGATGAAGAGAGGTGGTGCAAAAATTACGTTGCGTCGGGCTGTGTGCTGCTTTAATTGCAGGTGAGCAAATGTGATGCAGGGTGCAATTTATCACACTACTGAATTTATTGGCACAAAGATAACAGTATTCCTATCTCATTAAAGCGGAGCTTTATCATCTTGCAAAAAAACCAAATGTTTTTTTTATTGTTTTTTGTTCGTCCTATTATTTATAAAATTGCAATGTAAAGAGATTACAATTCTCCCCCAAATAAATTTCGAGTGTTGCTTTGTCTTTTGTTGTAGGTTGTTTTAACTTGTAATAAAGTTGTATCCCTATTAAGATTATCAATTGTATTCGATTCACTTATATACTCCCATAACTCAAGATATCACATGCACATTTTCCCCGAAAAAAATACAAACCACTGTTTATGGCACGACTGTTGTTTTAGAGCGGACGCGCATGTGTAAACAAACATTAAGAGTGTAACCGATAATTGGTCGATTATGAAAATAATAGGTCCGCTTGGTCTCTAGAGATGCGCTCCATGAGCGCACAAGTCGAGGAGTCAGATGGCATTAGACGCAGGGACTTTGCTAGTAATGGAGGCTTTCTGGTTAAGAGGCAGACTGAAACAGAAGGGTGTCATGTCAGATTAGATTTGTTATTTCCCCCCTCGGTGTTAATGGTTTGAAAGGCCCCCTAGTTTGCTTCAGAGCCCATTAGAAAGTGGCGGCCGTGATACAGCCGTCATTACCGCGCTGTTCCGGCGCACCGCCGCTTAATCTAATTAGATAGCCCGGCTCCTGCCTGCCTTTTGGGGGGAGTCATTCTATTGATATTCATTAAAAATACATGATTTAGCACTAAGCTCTCGGAGGTACGACGCACTCGCGGCCTTTCCAAGGTACAACTGGATTCTTTTGGACTGCTGCGGATCAAGGATATCATCCGTTGTCATTTCATGTTTGATATTTTATTCGTCGGAAAGTGTGGGAGTAACAACAGCAACAACAGCAATAGTCATAATACTAATAACAATAATAATATTTTTGCAGCGAAGAAAATAACGTAGTGGTGAGTAATTATGTATTGTGTCCCTGTTGTCACGTTTAAGTACTGAGTTCACACCGATGTACAGTATTCGGTGAGGGGATTCATTAATTCATTCATTTATTCTTTTTTTTCTGTAATACCCCTCATAAATACATTATTTTCCATTGGACTTTGTTGTAGTCAATTTATTTCAACAATGACAACAAGATATACCTGCTGACAGTATACCCCATATACTGTAGGCATACTATGTGACTACAGCCAAATTCCCAACAGATACCATATTTTACGGTAAAACGTCACTGATGGTGCAATGGTCCACCCGCCTGACTTTGGTGCGGGCAAATTTGGTTCAATTTCCACTTGGTGGCGCCGTGATCGTGAATGCTTTTCCGTGACTGGATGCGCCCTGCAACTGACTGGCGACCAGTTCAGGCAGAAGTCCGCCTTTCGCATGAAACCAGCTACAGCAACCCGCAACCCTGGATAGGATAAGCGGTGGGTGGGTGGATGGACTTCATAGTAAAATTCGATTAACATTTAAGTATTTCATTTCCATCAATGCACTGTAGGCCGTCTTAAATCAAATTTAGTGTATTGATACAAATTTAAATGTATTCAAATCACACGACGACCCTCTATTGCAATATTCAGTATAACTTTTTTTTTTTTAAAGCGAGTGTAATTTCAGGTCGAAGCTTCAGGCCCCAGAGTTGGGCCCCTTCTCTGTCACTAGCGACATTTGACCACTAGAGGGAACTCCAGTCCGTCTTTGTAGACGTGAAAATTCACTCCCATACAATAAAACCCACGATCATATTCATTAACAGCACAATTCATCCTTCCTTTCGCAAGACTTGAGTTGTTCCTTTCAAATGTATGTTTTTCAATAAATGAGGTAATCATTAAAAAAACATACATTCAATTAAATGCATCGTTTTCAAATTGCGTTTAATTGCTGGATGTTGTTAGTTAAAAAATAAAATCAAATAAAAATGTTTTAAGGTATGCCGATGACTAACCTCACATTAACCGAGCCACAAACCCCCTCCGTGTTTAACATCAGCAAACACTTTGCTGCCTTTATAGATCTTTTTATGCTCTATTGCTGGGCTCTATACTTGCAACACAAAAGGTCCCAGGCGTGTCATTCCCCCCACATCATTCATCTTCATAACAACCAGTTAGTGTAAAATTAACAACGACTTAACTAACGGCGGCCATAAACGTGGCCGTGCATCAGAGGCAGATGGATAGTGGTGACAGAGGGAGAGCTGGCTTGCTTCAGATCTTCGGGCTTGATGTGCCGTGGACCTGATGCAAGACAACCAGGGCCCCTGTTGATAAGGACGATGATGATGAGGGCGATGAAGGGAATTAGAATTCTCGCAAAATTAGATGAAACGATAAATACCCTTCATATCAACCGGTGCGGAGGAGCTGTGGATTTCCTCTCCTAAAATCAGGCGGCGCATCCATGTACGATCGCGCGCGTGTGTTTGATAGGAGGTGGTGGTCTGGAATAATTTGGCCTATAGCTACGTAATCCCGCTTGATTTCATCTAATACCACCGGGCAGACGCAGCGACGTGCGCGCACATCCCGCGACGTGATAATAGTTCACTATAAAATCCAGCCTACCCACCTTTTGCAAATCTTTTAGGATGGAGGTGTGTGTGGGGCGGAGGGAGTGCGTGTGTGTGTGTGTGTGTGTATGTGTGTGTGTATGAACATGAAATTCCGCTACCAGACCCTTGCATAGAAATGAAGACGACACCTTGGGAAAAAAAAGAAGGGGGGGGGGGGAGTATTGAAGCCAAGATTGAAGCTGTTTTCCAAAGCATGTGCAGAACATTGCGGAGGATAAAATCATGAATGGAGCTCTGGCTGGACCTCACGAAACCATCTTAAGCAATCATTCTCAAAGTTTGGTCAAGAGTACCACAAGTGGTACACGCGCTGACTACAAACATTAAATTAAAAATTTAAAAATTTTTTTTTTAAATAAAATACGCACAAATGTATTAGCATAAGGTTGGCTGTAGCAAGGCATCGAACCGTTTTTTTGTAGCATATGGTTTACTTCATGAACAATATATTTTTTTTAATTTAGGTAAAAAATAATTGTAGGTATAGTTCAGTTGTATTGAACTTTTTGGAACAGCAAACACATGAGCAATAAAACTTTAAGAACTCTGTAAAGTTTTGTATAAATATGATTTTTTTTAATTAAACTTTTAAAATTAAAATTTTCTAAGTATTACAGTTCCATGCATTATGTTGCAGTGAGCTATAGTAACTTTCGTAATAAAACCGCAGCCTTTTTGGGGTGAACACGAAGGACTACTACGTTACTGTATTGTAATTGACGTCTTTCTGGTGGTACTTGGAGAGATAAGTATTTTTTGAGGTGGTACTAGTTGTGCAAAGTTTGAGAGACACTGATGAAATGTTTGCTCAAATATTCATCACAAATTTGGAATTGTTAATAAATATTATTTTGATGTGTTCTATAAACGGAACTAATTCATATTTTTTTATCAGGAGCATATTCATGGTAAAACAATATTTTCAATGGATGGATTAAAGTCTCTTGAAGCGCGTTCAACGCTCAGGTTTTGGGGGACATTTCCTCGACAATATAAGCAGCGACTCAAGAGACCAAGAGAAGAGGAATGAAGGTGTAAAGAAGAGCAGAGGGTGGTCGGGGTGGGGGATGTGGTGGAGGGGGTGTCTATGTGCAGCCGATTTATCTCAGGGGCCCCCTGGTCATTTCCATATATTGAAATGCGCCCCCAGTTACTCAATTTCCCCGGAGCTGTCGTGCGTGCCGAGGAAGGCGCCCATGTGACCGTCATCGCTCTGATGCTCTGTTGTCTCTCCCCTCTTTTCACGTCCCCTACGACGCACACACACCGAAATCGTGAATTTATACATACTGCAAAGTGTTGAGGTTGAGAACGAAAGCGCGGATATGTTTTGTCGGATGGTATTTAAACTCCACATATTGTTTTAGGTTCGGACAAACTGCTTGCATAATGAACGCGGGTATGATTGTACTAAGCAGCAAAGTAGAATATCCTGCAATGAAATCGACATGCAAACATGCGTGCGCAGCCCTTCCTCGCAGCACAGTATTGTGAAGTCTGATTTACGGCGAGCGTGGCGCTTCCAATTTCCATCCAGAGGCACTCCTTGCGTCCGAGCAGCACGATGCTATGCCTTGCGCGCACGCACATTTATGTCTTCGTGTGATTGAGAGTGTACAAGTGAGGAAGAGGAACGCAAGACTATTGGAGCCAAACAGATGGACTGCGGGTGTGTTAGGGAAGTCAAGGTTAGCAGTAAATTGACGCGCTCATGAACCGTTGCACTTATGCTCCGGGGTCCCCGAAACTTGTTGGCCTTTTGCTCGGAGGGTTTGGACGTTGGTCCGGGCATGCAATGATCTTGAATGAAAGCCAGGGTTCACATGTAGTATACCGACCAAATGAAAATACAAATACCTGTGTCACACGTAATAAAATGTATCATCAATGCAATACTACTTTAAACGTGTTATTTAAAGTTGCCCTCGTTCTTCCAACACGTTTCTAAATCAGATTCGCTGGGGCGGTGGCTTCTTTTGGCGAAACGCTTGACGGCAAAACTCTTCAACGTCTCAAATTGTACAAGCGCAAATAAGATGCCGAAGGAACGCATCATGCGACGAATAAATATTTGGAAACATTGTTTTCCCAACTGACAGTCGAAATGAAGAAAAATTGATGATCGTGAAAAAGATTGACATATAGAATTGTGGACCTTTTATGATCCACTCTCATGTTAGAGGACCGCCAAACTATTGTTCTGTCCACTTTTCACCCCCCCCCCCAAAAAAAAAAAAAAAATCTATTCTTAATTGCATTTCTGCGCCACCTTCGGTGGTTTTGTCCGCTTGGAAGAGGCGAATTTATATTTAAATCTATTTCTTCTGTTTATGCTTTCATAACAACTACTAGTTAATGCCTTTTATTATTAGACCGATGAATAAAAAGCAAACAAATCGACCGAAGTACACAGACTCTTCTTTTCGGACAAAAGACTTTTGTCCATCCATCCGACAAAACCTGCAGCCCCACGAGGGAGGAGTGAGACAAACGGGCGCACATGCACACGCCTGTCCCACATAAACAAGTTACAACTTGCAAAATATTTCACTCACTGGTCATGCATTTTCCCCCTTGACGTTGAACCTCCTCCGCCACTCCTCCGGCGACTCTCTCTCCCTCCTTCTCTGTCTCTTTCCCATCACCCTCAGCCCCCCTCCTCATCCTCCTGGCCTGCCTCCCACACCACTACCCCCCCCCCCTCCGTTTTAAGTGCGCGTCCTCTTCGGTCAGTGAACGAATCCCCGGCTCAACTCCGAGCTCCCTCCAGCAAGGCCGAAGTGGCTCGCTCCTTCCTCCCGTCTCCCCCCGGCAGCCACAAGAACCAGCATCCGGGTCTTCCACGTCCCCTCGTCGGTCGCTTCCGAAGCACGTCTTTGTGTCTCCTCTGCGCACTGCCGCGCTCCACGCGTGCGACTTTGTCGATATCAAGCCTGTCGTCTTATATTACCAAACCCCCTTTTATTACAAGAGTATTTACAATCTCTTCCCCCCTCCTCTTCTTCTCCAATCTTCCTCCTCCTTCTCCTATATACCACCCCCACTACTGACGAACCCTCCCCCGTTCCAGCTCGAACCTGAATCACATCTGAAAGTTATTATGGGCCCGCGCCGCACTTCTTCTCCCAAGGTCAGCAGCTTGGGTTTCACCCGGGACCGAGTCAGAACAGACCGGCGGTGGGGATGTTGGACATTAAAGGGTCCGCTAAACAGTCACCACGTTCAAAGGCGCTCACAATCGGCTGGAGTGTAAAAAAGCGAGTTTTGGACTTGACCTCGGCAATGAACAGATGACACCCATGCAATGTGGCTGTCGAGCCATTTTTTAAGAATGAAGTTTTTTTCCCCACCTTCACGGTGCTCAGCAAGTCGTCCCTTTACGAAAATGATGCTCAGTAGGCCGACACGGGGTGAGAATAATTATTAGATGTAACTATAAGATTACAAAAATAAGGAGTCATATGCAATTAAGTGTCATTGCCGTTGTCAGGTACAATGTGGTAATGATACAGTGGGGGGTGGGGGGTATGTAATGTGGCCATGTGCATCAGTTGCACACCATTAAAATGTGGTAAAGTCGTGTAATTTTGCCCTGGTCTCCTGGAAAATGATCAAATATGTTGAAATCAGGTGTTGGAATTGGCTCCATTCAAATGACTTGCTTTGAGTAAAAACGTGAAAAGTGTTGCGGTTGCCTGCAGGGACCACTGAGCTGAAGAAGTTTTGTGCCAGCGGCCGCGCACACCACGCAAGTCCGCTATTCGTCGAAGCATGTGCAGCAAGATCATTCTCGCCCCACTCGGCGGCTCGCTTGCCCTGTTTCACGTCCACGTTCCTTCCTCTCTCTGCATATTACTTTCATTATAGGTCTCTCTCTCTCTCTCTCTCTCTCTCTCTCTCTCTCTCTCTCTCTCTCTCTCTCTCTCTCTCTTCTCTCCCAGCCTTCCTTCCAGTGCGTCTTGTCCGGCCCCCTTGATCTCTGTGTCCATTGGTTTACACCGGGTCTACTTCACGTGCGGCCCTCCCCCTCCTCCTCCTCCGGGTCCTCGTCCTCCCCCTCCCATCGCCGATGATCGTCCATTGGTGTTATTTGGCGTCCAATCCCTCCCTCCTCCCACTCCCACTCCCACTCGGGTGCCTCGGCCCAGCCCATGTTTTTGTATGTCGGGTGACCGTCCACCGCCTGACGTTCAAGTTCGCCGGGAACGTCACGTCCGTGCACTTGAACCCCCAACCATTGGGGTGGGTGGGGGTGGGGGGAGGGGTGGTGTCGGTGATGGGGGCGGAGGGGGGCTTTTGCCATTTTTTCCATCGCTCTCCCCTCTCTCCTCTCCTCTCCTCTCTCTCCATCCTCATACACACACACTCTCTCTCTCTTTTCGCCGCTCTTCTTTCTCAAAAAAGCCATGAAGGCGATCCCGCGATCCATCTTCGCCTCCGTGCCATCTTTGTATTATTTCTAATTAGTTTTGAATTTATTATTATTTTTTGCTCAGTGATTTTTGTTGTTGTTGTTGTTGTTGTGTGTGGATGACGAAGGCGCCGGATGAAGACATTCTTTTGCCCCAGCGGAGTCTCCCATGTGTAACCCCGGCTCTTCCCGATGTGATCCGCACTGAGCGCCGCCGCCAGCCACCATGTCTCGCCGCAAGCAAGGGAAACCTCAGCACTTAAGTAAACGGGATTTCTCGCGTAAGTACAAAGCGGGAACGGAAAGATACATGCCCATGCATCGGTCTCGTTCGGTTAAAGAGGCAAATGGGAGGTATTGGTGAGGGGGGAGGGGGGTGTGATGGCAAGGGGGATCAGCGGAACGTCAGCCGTGAGTTCACCGAGATGGAGCGCTCGGACCCGCGGTGAACTGAACTCAACTGCTCGGTCACAAAAGTGCGCCACATGAGTTCGCAGACCAGAGCAAACATAAGTTTGTCGGTCTTATGGCAAAACAGCAACAGGGATCGTAAAGGGGACATTTGGTATCGAGGGGCTCCAAGTGTGCCCCCTCGATCGGTCCGGTCAGCTGAGGCGCAACACCGATCATCTGAGCGCGATCATAGACGAGAGCCCCCGACGGAAGATAACTTACCGTCTTGTGGGAAAGTTTCCCCTTCTCTCTCGCGCGCTATATTTTGGGATTCTTTTTTTTTTTTTTTTTTTTTTTTTTTCAAAAAGCGGAAAGTACAAGTTGGGAGTTTAAATTTCTGGAAGCAAGGGAAACACATCACCTCGTGTTTACAACGTGCCTCCGTCACAGCAACGCCGCGCTTGGTTTGGCGCACACAACACACGTCGATTTCCTTTCCTCGCTTTTAAAACCCTTACGCCTATCATGCAAATGTCTTGGTGTTCATCCCACTTTAGGAACTTTCTCGCGGAAACACACGCAATAAAGTTGCAAGACAGCAACAGGAACTACTCCTCATTCTCGGCTTTTATATTTTATGTCACAAAAAAGTGGCTAAATACATGTAAATATTTATGTACAGTTGTTGTAAATAATTTATTGGTTATTCAGTTTTGTTGCAAGGTCTGAACTGCATACATTTTCAGTACCGTTTACGTAAAATGACCCATCTCACGCACGACCTATTGATCACCTCAACTAATCTGTCGTCTTTATTGCTCCGATAATGACAGACATACTCATACTCATACTCATACTAACAGGAATAGAAAGTGCGTTTGATACGAAATTGGTTCTAGAAATTAATCCTGGCGACAGTTCCAGTGTAGTCAATGAAATAATAATTTTGATACTAAATCATGAAACTTGTATACGTATACATGAATGCTTGGTTAAGTTTTGGTATGTTGACTGTGTGTCGTCCGTGGAGCTGCTCGGTTGACACATTTTTTGGGGTCGTGCATGCAAGGTGACAGCGACCATGGCGATAAACTGTCGCTAGGAGGCAGAGCACGATCAGAAAATCCAGCTCAGAACTTGAACTTGATCACTTTCACTGCGACTTCTGCACATACTCACTGGCACTGTGTGGACTATAGGATTTTTTATTTTTTTATTTTTTTATTGGTGAGGGGGAGGCAAGGGATGCCCCGGGTATTACATAGATCCCCCCCCCCCCACACACACACAATCGCGTCATCAAACTGCCCATATGCACCTTGACCTCACCGTTTTTTGGGGGTGGGGGAGATTTAGAATTTTGCAGACATTTCAGATGTATAAAATTTATTCACAACATGAGCATTGAAAAGAGACCAGAACTTTTTTGTATGTAAACTCATGATCATAAATATATACATACCATTTTAATATTTGTGTCTTTACAGCAGGACTAACATTTTATTTAAACCATCCACAAAAAGAATTAATTATGGAATAAAATATGTACTGTACAGCGGTTTATTTTCAGATTTTTGCATGTTTAACTTTAAAACAACATTTAATTCAATTTCAGCAAGGCCGTATTTTTCCATGTGTGTTCGCATGAAATGGAAGAGTTTGTAAAACGTAATACGTACACAGACAAATTTATACTGTGTTCTTCTTTCACTGTCGTTAAAGTTAAGTGATCTTTTTATCTTAAAATCTTTTGCCCCTTCCCACTAAGCTTTATATGCAACAAACTGCATTTTCTAGCAATACACTAACTCCCTATTGAAGTGTTGGATGTAAGGACCTTATGTACAGCCTTTATCAATATCTTACTTGCCGTCATTGATTCCTTTTTTATTTTTTTATTTTTTGTAATTGTGTAACAAAAGTAAGGCCGTGCTGACCTGAAGTGAAATCATTAGTGGTCAGGGGGGAGTAGGATGAGGCTGGGTTGAAGGGCTTGTGGTGGTGTTGGGGAATTTATCATGTTATCTCCGTGTCCCACTTTGCTTGCACATGTGTGCAGGAGTGCAGCGTTCAAATGATAATTTCTGGAGGGGGATGTAGTCCACATACCATAAAAAAAGACACACACACATACGCACAAACACACGCACACAGATACACTGGGTAGCATTCCAACACGCACATTCCAAACCTTCCCTTTTATCAGACAAAATCTGTACCAATCACCCTGACGATGAAAATTAAAATCTATTTTTTGATCCTCAGTGGTTTTATGTTCATTAAAATGTGAAATTGGGTGGCTGAGTAAAGAAGGTCAACGAGCATTATCTGGCGAGTGCGGAGTCACACTCCTCACCTTCGACTGGAAGATCTTTAAAAGAAGGACACTGAATTACGCTTCTTTAATGCAGCGGTTGCTCTGTTCACACGTCTCAACTCCATCGTAGGAGGATGTGCCTTTGACAAAAGCCTTCTTAAAAAGTAGTCTAGAGTTAATCCCAGATCGAAAGAGTGAGGAATCGCATTGAATGGCTCATTTTGGGGAGTTTTGAAGTCTGTGTCAGGCTGTGTGCCGCTAATGTACACTTTTTGTACTGGGCCTTGCAGACACGTTGGACATGGTTGTTGCATTTGATTCCGTCTGCTGGTTAAAGGGAAAAAACTTTTTAAAACAAGGTTAAGAAAGTCAAAATAGTTGTACATTACTGCTATGCTGAAAATGTCAAAGCCTATTTTCCTGTTACTATCAAAAAAAAATGTTGACTTTAGATTCAGTAATTCTGATCACAACATGTTTCTGTCATTACATCACGCTGTTATTGTCCTGTGTTGCATGCTTAGCACCTTAAAAGTTTGTCTTTCTAGCTGTCAAGTTAGCTTCCTCCCCAAACTAAAAATATTTTGGACATAAATATGTTAATTGATTTAGTGAACTCCTGATTCATTTTCTAATTCCCTTCATTCCGGTTATTCTTCCCACTCTTATCTATTTCTTTTTCTATGGCCTTTCCCTCCATCACCAGCAGCCGACCCCCTGTCCACGGCAGTTGTCTCGTCGGAGGAGTTGTCAGAGCGCTGCTCGGAGCATTCGGAGGGGAGCAGCAGCCTAAATGGGCACCGCTCAGGCTCGACATTAGGCCGGCTATCGCGACCGGGTCACGACCCCCACCACTCTCCGGAACAGGACCTGCTGACCTGCGGCCAGTGCCAGGCCACATTCCCCTTGGCGGACATCCTGCTCTTCATTGAGCATAAGAGGAAGCGATGCAACGGCCCCCCCTGTCTGAGTGTGGGACGAGGCCTAGACAAGCCCCCCTCACCCTCCCCGGGCCTGGCCCTGACCCCGTCTCCGGCCTTGAGCTCTCTGCGCAGTCGAAGGCCCGTGGAAGTCGGCATCCAGGCTACACTGGCGGACGACGACGACGAGCGCTTTTTGTCACCTAGAGGAATCTGCCCCAAACAGGAGCTCCTCCCAGGTAAGTGCCTTCACACCTCCTGTCATGTGTTCTTTCCCTCTGGGTTTGCACATAGTGCCTCACAATAGGTGAACAAGCCTCTCTGATGTTTGCAGAGGGTCTTTTGAGCAGATGTTTGTCCATCTATAAGGTCATAAATTTGCAATAAGAAGACAACTGGAAATCTTGGTTGTTGAAAGCATGAATGCATTTCAATATCCACATATTGCACCTCTTTGGGCTTTGTTGTGTGTACAGCCAGGACGTGTTATATTTGGATGAGAAATCTGCAAGCGCTCCACCAAAACTGCACAGAAGCCAGTGTACTCTAAGAAGACATGTTAAGACAAGCCCCGGGCTTCTGCTTTTCTACACAGGAGCGTAGCGAGAAGTAGGAATGACACCTGGAACAATGAGGTTCTGTCTTCTGTTCCGACTAACAACAAACATATGGTTATGGTTGCCATTGTTAAAAAAAATATATATCTGGACTCTCTGGGTCAGTTTATACAGCACTTTATATGCACTCATGAGTGTGTGTGTGCAAGCATTTATGACCCGGACTCTTCCTGAGTTTGGGCGCGCAGAATGTGTGTTCTTTTTCAATGTATGAGTGTGTGCTTGCTTCTCTCATGTGGCCTGAGCAGATGTGTCCGCTCGGTGTGGTTTCCCTTCTTTCATCCCGACTAAATGCAGTCCAGCTCTCCACGCTGTGTTAGTACTTTAGACATCTTTCTTTTTTTTTGTTTTTTGCACCATATTCTTCACAGGTAAAAATTTAAGATTTGTCCTCACTTGTATCTTCTCGTTAATCTTTTCCCTTGTGAAGCAATCAAATAGCAGGTATGCGGAGAAAGGGAAAAGCCAGCATTAGTTAGGCTCTGAAAGGAAAAGTCATTTATATAAAGCATCTTAACGCCACAAATTATTTGTTGCGCTGCCATCTTTTCCTCCCCATGCATTTTAATTAGCAGTAGTTTTTAGTGGCCGCCTGCCTGTACCAAATTAGCCACTGCAGAAAAAGAAGGGTAAAAAGGGGATGGAGATGAAATACAGTAGCGGAAAGACACAATAAAAATAGATACGTTATCCTTTTGTTCCTTTAGTGCGTATAAGGAATCCCAAGTGCTCCAGTTTGTTACCCATGTAGATGTTTTTGTTTTTGTATTTGTGTGGAAACTAAGTAATTGTTGTGTACGACCTCTGTCCAGCATTAAATAACATTTAAAATAAGGCGTGGCGATGAGGAAAATTATTGACAGGCAAATGTGCATTTGATCTTTTTCTTCAGATAGACAAATCTACGTGTATTTTTGTCAGCAAACCTGCTTGTCTAAGCTATATTTCTACACACGCATACACACACACACACACACACACACCACACACACACACACACACACACACGCACACACACACACTTGCGAGCTCAACTCGGTTATTAGAGCGATTTACATCATAATGCAGGCGCCTGGTTGTTTCAATAGCGTTGTGTGTGGGAACGTCATGGTATCAACAGCGAAAATAGGATGGCTGTGCTATATGTCTTGTCTGAGTTAGAACTCCAAAAAGCCATAGAACATACTTGAGATTTTTGCACACCAGTTTTCTGTTAGGAAGAAAAAAAAAAAAAGAGAACACATCTACTCTGATCATAAAAGCCAGTATTTCCCCTCCTGCTTTCATCCTAATTGACCCCAAACTGTCATGGCAAAGTAAATATGTCAGAAAAAAATCCTCCCGGAGCTTCAACCTTGATTATATCTGCCCGCCATTCCTAATGACAAAACAAGGAAGAGAGCGAACGCAGTGTGTTTCTTATTTATTAATGTTGACTTGTTGTGTTCAAGCGGCGTCTCTAATTATATATTTGATTTTTCCTTACAGTTAATCAAGACAGTCAGACATTACAGATTAACTCTGTTTTTGCAAAAACCCACACAGATGTATCTTCTTTAAGGCGAGTGACAGTGGTCAGTTTTTAAAATCGAAAAGCGACATTAGAGAATGTGTTAGGTGTTTCATCACTACGTTGAAAGTAATCCATCACAGTTAATATTTTAACTTCAATTAAATAAAGCAGATTTATTTAGTGTGTCCTCAAAGTTTAACCTGAAAGTTTTCATTTTGTGTGAAGCATTTTTGAATATTGAAATATGCATTTCTCATTTTAGCCAAAACGTTAAGCTCTTGCTGACTTAGTTTGGTTTAGTTTGGAAAAACGGCAAAGAATTACAGCTTTAATACGCATTCACAAACTCATAAACACTTCAAACAAGTCACAGGCTTTTGCTGTCCATATTTCCTAACACTTTACAGTGTAATATATACTGTAGGTTTAATCATCAGCTCCTCCTGTTACCAGTCTCCCTGGTGTGTACTCTCCAGCAAAACATTCTTGGGATGAATATCACACCCAGTCCAGGGCAGATACAATTTTAAAACAAAGCATTTGCTTTAAACTAACTGTAACATTACCAAAATGGTAAGTTTTTTAATTTTTCCTCCCCAGGTCAGTGTTGGTCCACATTGATTTCGCAAATCACATTCAATTCCAGAAAATACTTAGGTCAAAATAAAACTTTTCACTTCAGTGCATCACTGCAACACTGCATATTTAAATTAGAGTAAAGAAAATACATTCACAGCACTTGAAATGAGCAAGGGGATATTTTTGAACAATTTGAATTCAAATGAAAACAAAAACCACATTTACATTTTTACAGTGTGGTGTAGCATGCTCCAGACATCGCCTGTGATGATTTAGTTGTACTTCTATTGCAATTGGAATAACTGCTTAACCTGGATGGAGCTCATGCCATTTTTTTCGATAAGTCAAATTTTTTTTGAGCTTGTTTGTGTGTATGTATGATGTGATGACTCTGGAGTTGCTTGTTGTGAAATGTGTATCTTTGGTCTGAGTGCGACAATGATACTCCAGCTGCAACGCTCCGAAGAGCACAAAGCGTCGGACTCGTGCTTGGCCGCCGCTATTTGCATATCAAAGAGATCCGGCTGTGGAGAGGATGCATTACCTGTGTGTGTGTGTGTGTGTGTGTGTGTACATGTGTTTATGTGAGAGGATTGTATAAGCGAATCAGTGATGCAAAAAAGAAAAAATCACCATATCTACCTACCACACATGCACACACACGCACACACAATATGCACTCTCTCTTGCCCATTTATTCTATTAATCCCTAACTGAGATGAAAATTGTGATATAATCCCTGAGGCCGTTCATTCAAAAAGCATTACTAATGTCTCAAAAGAGAGGGCTTTGCATGTGTGTGTACGTGTTTGTCTCTGTGCGTATATGTGTCAATGACCATTTCTCTCACCTCATCTCTGCATGGTTTTGACGGATTTGAACAGTCTTGGTTTGAAAACTGAAAAATGTTTTGATGATGTGGAGTTTTGTTTTTCGACTATATTTTTGACCCTTAAAGGAGTGATTCTTAAAGTGGCGGCACGGTGGCACAACTGGTTCGAGCATTGGCTTCACAGTTCTGAGGATGGGCATTAAAATCCCGACTCTGTGTGGAGTTTGCATGCTCTCCCCGTGCCTGTGTGGGTGATTTCCTTCCACATCCCCAAAAGAGGCATTGATTTAAAGACTCTAAATTGCGCCGAGGTATGATTGTGAGAGCGACTGGTTGTTTGTTGCTACGTGCCCTCTGATTGGCTGGCGAACAGTTCAGAGTGTAGCCCGCCTCCTGCCAAATGATAGCTGGGATAGGCTCCTGCACTCCTGCGTCCCTTGTGAGGATAAGCGGCTAAGAAAGTGCAATGATAGATTCTTAAAATGCGGTATGCAGGTTCCCCCTAGTGGTACACGAAATAATCACTTAAGTATAGTTATATTTAATGTTTAAATTCAATACATTTGCATTTAATCTGCTGGAACAGTTTGATGTTTTTAACATTTATTTCAGCACAATTTTATGTACAATACAGTTGCATTTTTTTTACATTTCAGCACAGTGTCATTGTTGAAATCCTGCAAAATGCTACAGTAATTGATAATATTTAACATAACTTTTTGTAATAAAACATATTTTTGATAAACGCTTAGGCCTAAAAATATTACTGTATTCAAATGTTGTTCGTAGTGGTGGTACTGGAGAGCTATATGTTTTGTTTTTTGTTTTTTAGACGGGAATTGGCAAAAAAAGTTATCAAAGCAGCGATTCAAAGAACAAAACGCTTGTTGTTTGCCACAGAAGTTTATGTTAATGAGCTGAAACTAAGCCAGAAGAAACAGCTGTTGATCCTATTGACCAACGATGTCATCGTCTGATAAACTGTGCTATCCCATCGATAGTTGCTCATTAGCACGGCCATTATTCCGACTTGCACAGATGAACCCTAAAATGTATCGAGACCCACTTGAAACTATCTATGAAAGCCATTAGCCCGCACTGGTGATATTCCCATATGAAGGCTGGCAACATGATGATTGTTGTGTATGATTTATTGTTTAGTAATTATCTCATCATCACTGCTAATGCAACTTACCTCAATATATATTAGTTCATCTCCAAGGTCCATTTATTTTCTTCCATGGTGTCAGTTCCCATTCTCAGCCTCATTCCTCTCTTTCTCTTTCTCCGTGGCTTGCTATGACTTATTTTTTTTCGTGCCATTTCATTTTCTCATTTCACTCATGCATTTGTCTCCCTCCCTTGCAACATTTAACAGTTAATGCAAATCCAACACTGCAGATTGTAATGGAACCGTTTTGGATGTGTTTAGCGTGTGACTCTCGCACTACAGCGAGCCTACAAAGAGATTTCACACACAGGCTGCCATCCCTAATCTATTGATAGCCCGGCTTTCGTCCTTTTCCAGCGTAAGATTTATTAGAGGACTCAAGTGCTGCCTTTTTGAACTTCTCTTCTTCAGTTTGGAATGTGCTTATAAAGTGTAAATATCTTTTTGGAGGCGTAGAATATCAGCAGCGGGATAACACATGTAACTTTGACGGTGCAGCGAATAATATGCAGTTGGAGACAGGATATTGTATTGTAGTACTTTATATTCAGCAGTCACTTCCATTTTTATAATTCCACAAATGTGTTATTTATGTACTGTCAGCTGTTAATGACCAATGCTTTATTTTAAGCAAAGTTATATGGTTTTTCAACAAACATATGTCAGCTGATGTTGGAGTCCATCCTGAACTATTTTATTTTATTTTTTTATGGGCCAACTCAGATGAAGATTTTTTCCCTGCACACGGAGGTGCACTTTGGCTAAAATGGGGGCACGTCTCCAAAGACTCTTGGAGGCCAACACCCACCTGTCCACTCATGTTCCCCCTGCACAGGCTGCTTTAATAAAAAAAAGATATTTTGGTGGACTGTCATAAAATCAAATGAATATCATCATTACGCTGAATAGCATTGTTTTAATTAGTAGGAGCTTTGCAAGTGTTTTTCGTCAATGACTGTCCAATCTTGGACTATTTGGAAAATATGACACAAAATATTTTACTTAAGTCATGAAATTATTTTTGTTTTGATTGCTGCCACTGCAGAAAATACCGGCTCATCTAAATAGGATGTTGGAAATGGAAGCAATGTATTCAGCGCTTTTCACCAGTTTTGAAAGATTAATTGCCTCAATCCAAGTTGCTGTAGCCATAAAATGTGTATTTTAGTGGTACTGCTTACATTGTCTGTCAAATTCATCTTTTGGCTGCAGGGTAGACAACTGGTTAGCAGAGTCACAGTTCTGAGGACCCGGATTAAAATCTGGCCTCATCTTTGTGAGACGTTTCATGTCCTCCCCGTGCTTGAGTGGTTTTTCTCCAGGTACTCCGATTTCCTCCCATACCCCAAAGCTCAGGATGTGCAGGGCTCTTGCCCGAGGTCATCTGACATAGCTGCTCGTATGCCCGTGATGCTAGTGTGTTAAGAGTCATGCGAGATGGACAAATGGATAAAATTAATCTTTCTTTTACTTGGAATTTGTCGGCTTTTCTTGAGCAGTTTGTACCGAAGCTCAGGTGGAACCACCTGAATTTCAAAACAAAGCTTCTTTCAGACTCTGATGATCAGCACAGGGGCCCAACTGTTTTGAGGCAGCTACCGTCCCAATATGTGGCAGAAAAAAATTCCGATAGCCAACAAATGTAATAAAGCATGTAATGATTAAAATAATGTATTTTTTTGTACCAAAACAATAAAAAAATGGCAAATATTTGAATTATAGACAGAATGTTGGATTACAGCAGTTGAGGTGGTACCCCGCCTCTTGTCCAGAGTCAGCTGGGATAGGCTCCACCACACCCATGACCCTAGTGAGGATAAGTGATATGGAAAATGAATGGATGAAGGTTTGACTGTTTCACTATACTTTGTCTGTTAGTGTTTGTTTGATTTTACAACACAGAGGAATTTTCCAGAGAAAAATCAAGCCCAAAAAATCATTAAATGTTGAATTTATCTTGAGATTTAGGCCATAAATGTCCCATATGCAGTATGTAAGCAGAAAGAGTGAAGTTACCGGCAAAACCTTATTTATGCAGAGTGCCCTTTAACTTTAAATCTTAATGAATTATTTTTCATTATTTTGTTTGCCATGAAGTGATGACTCATTTCTCAGATGTCAGTCACATTTTAAATATATGGGGCACAAAGAGAGAATTAAACTGAAACGGAAGCCAATTTTTACTCTAACAATGCAGTCTAAGCATTAAAATAATTCTTATAAACATAGAGTATGTATATACATGTCTACTTACAGACTTACTTCTTGATGGGCATAATAGAAGCTGGAGAAGGCTGTAAAACACACGGAAAACCCTTCTATCAGCCATGCACATTCCTGTACCTCCTACTGAACATTTTAGTGTTACATGACAAAGTTAGACTATAGGAGCCTTCCATTGGCAAAGCTATGGCAAATTACGACTTTTGGATCAGGGCTAATGCTGACAGATGAAAATGGTCAGGCTCTAAGAAAAACAATAGTTTTTTTCAGTCTCTCCATGCAACCCAGTTCCAAAATGTCCCAGTGACTGGGTACCGGTGTACTAGCCAGTGGTTGTGTACCACTGTTCTAGTGTATTATCATTTTACATGAAGCTGACAAAAAAATACTTTAATAACATTGAAAAGTTAAATTGAATGAGTGAAAGCCATCACATTGCCCACATTATTTGATTCACAGCTAATTCATGAGAAGGCATGTCTCAGATGGAGTCTTCCTCAAAAACTACATTGAAAAACAACAACTTTCAACGATTTCCTAGTTTGAGGTTTCTAAAGGGGGCTCCCAGACATGTGCGACTACTCTTGTGGAGTACTCTACACACTCACTGATGGTGGAGGATTGTTTATTGATCTGATTCTTTTGTGTTTATCTTAGCAATTCAGTGTCCATGCTACATTTACTCCTTCGGAGCACCAGGGAAAAGCTTCTGCTTTTGGCTCACTTGCTGCTCACAGGGTGTGTTTATTCTTGTATGCACACACACAAGCACACGTGTGCACACACACACGCACAGTTCAGAGTGCGCATGTTACTCTCTTATTACGTTAAAGGGTTCATAAAAGTGTTTATATGCAACAAAGTTTATTTATATATGCCACTGGATTATAGAACCCATCTCAACACATACACACGCACACATATTTATCAATGGCCTCCTTTGTTCGGCTATTAAGACCTTTGCAGTCTGTCTACATGCAGTCCAGACTACTGCTTTCATGTAGCCGGTGCGGGTTCGAGTCTCAGCCAGTGTCCTGACACAAAGCCGCTGGAGCTCTCCAGTGCTGGTCCCAAGCCCAGAAAGTCTGTGTGCGACTTGGCAAAATGAATACTGGGGTTTTCATTGGTAGTTTATGTGTGACCCACACACACATCATGAGATGCTTGCATCTTCCAGCTGTGTGTGAGTGGGTCGAATCTTTGATGTTGACATTGTGAGTGTGTCTGTTTGTCTCACTTTCTCCTACCACCTTCTCCACTTGTCATCCTTTTCTTCAGTAAATGTTGTTGATTGCCATACAAAATAGGATCCATCCTCCTAGCAGGATAACATATGTAATTCGTACAATCTACAGCTGATATGAGATGTCCTTTAGCCGACACAACTCAGTGAGTGAAACTCAAGCACTTCACATGGCAGTTGTTCGTAGCGACGTTACCGATTCTGCATGTAAAGGGCTTCAAATGCTTTACATCAGAGGCATTCCAATACATATTTAAAGTCAACAAACGAGTGTAAGATTAAATATAAGTAGATCCTTCTATGCCCTCATTCAGGTCAAGGGTGAGCTGAAAACTAACTTGGGGTGAGAGGCCGGGTACACCCTGAAATGGTCGCCAGCCAATCACAGAGCACTTTTGGACAAAAAAAAAAAAAAATCACACGCTTTTAGACGGTTTAAAGTTGTTTTAGGAATGTGGGAGGAAGTCGGCATATCCAGATAAAAGTTGCAAAGTTCTGCCCGAAACAATAGA
Source organism: Syngnathoides biaculeatus (assembly GCF_019802595.1). Lineage (NCBI taxonomy): Eukaryota > Metazoa > Chordata > Actinopteri > Syngnathiformes > Syngnathidae > Syngnathoides > Syngnathoides biaculeatus. The sequence goes on from NC_084651.1 coordinate 23,684,894, forward strand.
TACAATTACATTATTACGCTGCCAGAAGTTCATTTCACTTGAACTATAAACATCTTTGATTTCATCTTATAAAAAATAACGTTTGCAATGCACTTTAATACATTAGGTTGTCCTGAAGTTCCGGGGATGAGAAACATAAAAAAATATATATATATATATATATATATATATATATAATATATATATATATATATATGTGTGTGTGTGTGTATAAAAAGATGCGAGGAAGTTCTGCAGATTAAAACCTGATGAATAGTTGAGCATGGTAAATGCTCATAATTTGATAAAAATACCAAATGACAGGTTTCGGTCAATATGGAAAGGCTTCTGCGTCCCAATCTGCTATTTACCATCTATAATAGTATTAAATATGTGATTAAGTTCCCCACATTCGTAGCAGGTCTTCAACATTTTGGGGAAAAAAAACGTCATTTCCTACCATTACCATGAATGCCAGTAAATATTGAATACTGACCTTGCTGTGAAAAAAAGTACTACTATTCCTAGTCGTACTTACAGTGTATTGCGCAAATGAATTAAAAAAATTAATAGTTTCATCACATGAAAAGAAACCAGTTCAGAATTCATTTGTCATATTCAAATGGTATATGAAACATTATAGCAAATGCCCATGAATGTTTTTTCCTTTTTTCAAAATCCTATTTGGAATCTAAAATATTTTTTTTTTAATATTTTAATAATGTAATATATAAATGTACAAAACGGGCATATTGTCAGAAAAATTGGCAAAGAGCAGTAATAGGAATGTGCACTCAACACACAAACATAGGACGCATAAGGGAACCCCAAACACAAACGCATACACAAACCGCCAACAGCAGCAACACTGACTTTTCCAGATAATTTGTGGACGCTCATTTGAATTTTAAGTGCTACTTTAATCTTCAAAGCTCAAATAGCTTTATGAATATGGATGCAGTGGGCAGACTTTAGTTCATTACCTAGTTGTAAATTCTAATGACCATTAGTTCCTCACAGTAATTGCCAATTGTTTTGCATTTTTGATTGGCCTATTACTATGCGCATTTGCGATGCACATCCGCCACGCTTGTCAGAGCCCGCATGTCAGGGGGTGTTGTCATGCTTGTGTATGTGCGTTGTGTCTGCGTGTTCACATTTCTGCCTTGGGTAATTGTGTGTGTGTTTGATAGTGTTGTCTGTGTATGAGAGATGGATGTTTTGTTGTTGTTTTGATTTTCGGCTAATATAAAAGGAAAGTTGCATTATTCTTAATTGTGATGAGCCGAGCCAGATATTGGACATATTTAATTTACATGATGTCTTGCCTCCTTCCTCATTGCAGTGCTTGTCCGACACACACACGCGCACACACACAGATACAAAATATAGTCAACAAACCATCTGGCTAGGTCCTATATTGGTGAGCTGACATGGTAAAATGATTTCTCAATGTACATCCCCCTTCTCGCTCTCTCTCCATCTCTCTGTGTTGGTCCATTTATTTTGAGCAACCCCCCCCCCCCACTTTGTTGGACAAAAGATATTAATCGAGTTCTCCTCTGTCCCTCCTCAACAGCATATTGAGAATCAATCTGGCCGAACGTGGTTGACTTTGTACCAGTGGTTAATAGAGGGCGCTCGGGTGGCACCCCACCGCTGCTGACTCACACAAAAAGGACAGGAGGGAATGGAATAAAAGAAGGAAAATGAAAATAGGTGATATTCTAAAAATATTACAAATCATATGTACAGTATATTTAGTTTAACATGAGCATAGTATTTAGGTTAATGGTGAGTGAAACTGAGTGGTTTGTTGATGTTGTCTCATTGTCACTTCTGGTTTAGGGAGCTTTGACGTGAGCTGTTAAGTCTCGTTACTTTTATGATATTTGTGGTTGGGCCCTCAATAATGAGAAAGATATTGCTGTCAAATTCAAGCTCTCAACCAATTCATGTTCAACCCTCCCACAGCCATGTTTGGAAGCCCACTCCTATTGTGGTGCAGAGGGGCATCTGTACCTGGCTCGTTGAAAATAGCTCGAAGAGGGCAATAATTATATATTGGAGAGTCAAAGGATGGCTGGAAGCAATTTTTAAGGTAAAACACGTTTTATTAATTTTTTTTCCCGATGACAAAACAGCTCTCACTTTTCGGGTTGTTTAAGAACGGCATTGGTTGATTATTTTGATAAATGATAATTTGATCGCTGCCTAATTAACAATGTGTTTTTTCTGGAATTAGATAAGAAAGATATACCTTTATATGAATATAACAATAATGATAATACAATATTTTGGTCTGGGGTTGTCTGGAAACCAGTTCAGGCTGTGGTCGCCTCCTGCCTGAAAATAGCTGGGATAGGCTCCAGCACTCCCGCAACCCTTGTGAGGATAATGTACTCAGCTAATGGATGAATAGTTAATATTTTAGTTAAACATTTTAGTCAACATATTGTTTGTACTTGCAGAGTCGCTCACTATAAACCAAGGTCAAGCTATCGATTCTGATAATAGGTCAAATAAAAGAAACTAGTGTCCTAATGTGCTGCATGTGTCACACGTTTATGAATGGACACAATAAAATACTCCCACTGCTCGGAAACACTGAGCTACAGCATGCAAATAGACTACGGGTACAGTCCTCTATGATGAAAACTGCTTTCTCCGAGGAAAGAATAAGCAAAAAAAAAAAAAAGTCAATAAAGAACATTGATTGTCATTGAATAATGAGGGTACAACATACAGAAGATGAGAACAATGATGTGTAGCAGCATCACCAAACGATTGCACAAGCACTGTTTAAATTTTCTTCTCAGATCCCCTTTGTTGTTGCATTTTTTAAAAATCATTTATTTGCCTCCACTTTCAACTAACACAAATACTCCTCTTCCGTCCTCCTCCCAGTTTGTGTACAACCGCTGTTAGGGGAAATATGTAAAACTACATCCCGATGAAAAGGAATTCTTAATTGCTCAGAAATGAGCAACGTGACGGACGAAGTGTTCGTGTGTGTATTTTGAGGGGTGGTCTCCATTAGGACTCAAGCGGCCTGTTTCCTGAGGTGTCTATTCACACACATGCAGACCACACATAGAGTCTATACCTCTGGCTGCTGTTGCTCACTTCAAAGTTCTTAATATTCAGCTGGGAAACTGTATCCAGAGTACAGCTAAATTATTTAGTGAGTGAACTTTTTTAGGTAGTCAGATCAACTGATGGGCAATTTTCTCTCTCGCTCGTGTGTGTGTGTGTGTGTGTGTGCGCGCTCATGCCCGGTGCTTGGTCTTAGGCCAAGAGCATGCATAATTGATTCCATGCCCACGATCATTTTCTTGATGTAATTGCCCTGTAAGATATGATGAAATCTAATGGATAATTTATTTCCCCAAAATGGAATGGCTAAAATGTACTTTTTAGTCATTTTTCTCTCTTTTTCCCCCGTGGGTGTTCCTGGACGAGTGTATGTTTTGTGCATGAACATTTCTGCTGTGTGCGGTCAATGAAAGTAATTCTCATACTACTGTCATTGGTTATTGTCAAGGTAAAAAAAAACATTTTATTTTTAACTAAAAAAACAAATAAAGCCCTTTTGGAAAGGCTATGTAACTGAGGATAAACAAAGAATTGTGAAGTAAGATAAGAAGATTATTTTGTGTTGTTGTTTTCAATTGTAACCATGTTTTTTTTATTAGCCAAGATAGAATTTTTCAGTATCTATGCAAATCTTTCTTGTTGAAGTTATAGGAAAATAATCTTTACATTTTACAACCTGGATTAAAATCCTCCCCATTTGTACAATCACATGTATTAAAAAAACATGCACACACTATTTATTTATTGTTAAAGTCATAATAGAGTGTTACCTTCCTTGAACTGTTGCTCTCCAATCAATAAGCTTGCCAGAACACAATTGCATTGTGTGTGTGTGTCCACCAGATGTGTGTGCACTGATAAGAAAGTACATTTTACCTACAGCGTATCATTTATGAACTCCGTTTCTCCCTTTTCACTCTTTTGTCCTGCTTTTTTCACAATATGTTTTGCCCTAGACTGTAGTTCAATTGGACTGTAGTTAACACTACACGTACACAGAAATAAAAACACAAACATAGTTTCCCATACTTTACTGTATTTTTTGTTTTGTTTTGTAATGTATTTATTTCAGCTTTGTCGAATTAATAATTCATTTCTGTTTGCTTTTCTGGCTCACAGTATCATGTATTCATCGACTGCTGACAGAAGGACAGACAAAGACCCCACTACCCACCCCCGCCCCCCACATATGTACAAACACAGTTTACCTTTGGCGTACAATAGAAATGCCAGTCCCCAGTCCTCAAAGTTAGGTGATGAAAGAGATTGTGGAATGGAACTGTGAAAGGTAGAAAGAGAAGGACTGAAAGATGAGGAAGAGAGGGCATAGGGGTAGAGTGCCTTGTGGGGCTTGGGCGGAGGGGTGGGATATAGATAGAGGTGGGATAGGGGATCTAAGAGAGAAGGAGAAAAAGGGGTGGGGTGAGATAAAGTCAAGTCGCAAAGGCTGAATCCTGACAGTGACTGTCCACTAACATAAACTTGGCCAGCATCCAATTGTTTGATGAGACTCATGTTGTAAGTTTGCGGATGTGCGCATTTGTGTGCGTTTAGCACGCCCTGCCCCCCCCCCCCAAACTCAACCCACACTGTGACATGCACTTGCTCTAGCTCTGCCTTGTTTGTCATTAGGCTCCCTTTGCCTTCCTCATCATGCACTCGCATACATGCAGAGGATGATTCATGCTTGGCTAGAAGAGCAATACCAGAACTATAAATCGTTAAAACAGTAAAGTTACAACAACACCAAACAACACAAATATATCTAAGAAAAACAATATATATTTTAGATAACACTGACTTTTCACTTATCATTAATGATATATTTTTAAATGTATTACAGACCTGGTCACATGGCATTCATCCACCCATTACCCCTACAGAAGGGAAATTCAGTGAAAATATGGAGTTGGTCGCCGATGCGCAGCTATATAACAACTTCCGCTCTTCTGGGAACCCCTCCAATATTTTGGACGTTGGCTGAGACAGCCTAGTTTAAAAATAGCTCTTCTAGTTCAAAGGTGTTTGATGAGGTAGACATCAGCGGTGTGTGGGACAGTTGAGTTCTTCCGCACCAAAGAAATCCAACAATGTGTTTCTGGACCTTCTTTTGTGCCCTGGGGCTGAGTCACACCAGAACTGATAATAGGCCTTCTCCAAACTGTACTCTCAGAGTTGAAAGCATTATTTATCCAAACAATTTTGTGTGAACTGTATAAAGAACAGGAAAACAATGGTGTACAGGTAGTCCTTATTGATTAACTAACTGATTTTATCCATTACGTGTAGGTAGAGGTAAGGCATAGAAAAGAACTATACTTCACTATACTACTTCAACAACAATGGTCAGATGGAACAAAAGGAACAATAGTAGAGGCTTACACGCTAAATGTATGTTTTTTTTGATGGTATTATCTAGCATTATAACACTATAGACATAACTTATGATTGGTATACAAGTACCATTTGTTGTACAAAGTTTTCTGAAACCAATATGTATTTTGAAGTAAACACTTCATCCATCCATCTGTACTGCTGATCGTCACTAGGGTCACAGGTGTAATGGAGGCTATTCCAGCTGACTGTGGGTGAGAGGTGGGGTCCACCCTGAGCTGACAAATTTTAAAAATGCATGGGAACGTGTTTTATTGTTGTAGTCAAATCTGTACTTGCTCAAAACTCTGATACTGTAGTAACAATGTAAAGTAAGCTGCAGTTACAACACAACATCTACTTTAAACATGAATACGGTAGCAGCACAGCATGTTCTACACGAGTAAGGGTTTTTAGGAATGTGCTCTTTCGTTAGAAATAAGGTTTATTGTATCATAGATTCTTCCCTAAATTTCCCATTTTTTGATATCTAAATGTACAGGGACAACAACAACAGGAATTTTAGCAGTTTTGCACAAATATTCAATGCTTGCCCAATATTCATAACAGTTGAGAATTTAAAACAGAGGTATTAACCTCAAGGCCTGAGGTCCAGATCTGTTCCGTCATGCCATTTTACAGTATGCGGCCTTGGAAAGAAAATAATTTGGATCAAGTTCAACAATTCCTGCTAAAATCTGTACAAAAATTAGAACTCATCAAATGTAATAAACAACATCAAGAAAGTCGCAAACATTTTTTTGGTAACCAAATTTACCCATCAATTTATTGTTTACTAGACATGTAATACTATGGTGTGGCGATGAAACCTTTATATGGTTTCTAAGTCATAATGACACTCTGACCATAACCATACTAACAACACAGCCTGCAGCAAAAAAAGACTAACACAGCTGGAAACCATACACATACCAAAAACTATCATCTTAAAACACAATAATAGCATATAAATACGAATAATAGTGGTGCTCAAAAAATGTGAGAATGACACATTGCCAAAAGTGAATGAACATTAGTTTGTCTTTGGGTGAAATCTTGACCTTCCCTTCTGCCATGAGGTTTGTTGTATGCAGTACTCAAATGAATGTGTTTCTCATTAAGGGTCATTGCTGCACAATGTGTGCCCTTCGATTGAGTAACGACCAAAGTCCAAGGTACAACATTAGTGAGAATAGACTCTGTCTTACCCAAACCCTGATGAGCTCTAGCCCAACAGAAAATGGACTGATGGAGAGGCCTGAGGTTTATATTGCTTGTGTTACCGTGAATGTCATATGAGAGAACAGGTGGAAAATGGGCTTAAGGTGCATGATGGACCTTTGTAGTATGTAACACGAACCATGAACTGGACATGTTGAATTGACATTAAACAATTTTATTCCATAGGGATGATTAATCGTTATCCTAATCTTTTAAATATTTGGATAATAATAAAATACAACATGAATTTCAGTGCATAATCAAATTGAATTCGAAAATCAAATGAGTAAGTCATTAATGTACTAAACAAAAGCTGAGTTGTCTATAGTGGTATTATTTAGATACAGCTTTTGTTATAGATAATGGAAGCGTACTTCATCTCGTGACTGGTGATTGTGTATGCAGCTGCAAACAACTCCCCCTTAGCCTAGAAATTGATTTATTGTACATTGTTGGTCCAGGTGCCCAATTCTGATTCAGTTCTTATACCCACAAGTTTTTTTTTTACTATTTATGTACATTTCAAGTAACAGATATGCTCATGACTGTGTTTACATTCCCTGAACATATGAAACAACCTGCGCTAATGGCCAAGTTGTCAAGTGTAAACAAAGGTCAGCAGCAACACTGAAGTAAACAATGTAGAGCTAAAAAAAAATACAAAAATGAAATGTAGCACATTGTTTAGATGGCTTGAGATGACTATTTGGGCCATTTAAATGATGGTATCCCACATTACAGCATTGGATGCTGTCAGCAATTAAATTACTTAAATATTTTATGATCAAAACACCAAATTTACAGTGCATGTTTTCTAATTTAGTGTTTATTTGTATTCTTTGGGCAGACATGGATGTCAATGCATCAGCAATGGATGTACTTCGATGATGTCAAGCTTGCATTCAGCCTGAATGTGCTGCTTGAACATGGAACTGTAAGCTAATCCATTCTACATAGGGTCCCGTTAATTCACATTTACATACTTTTAAAGCTATTTTATACAATATATCTTTGAAATTATTGGACTTTACTAGCTCGCTGTCATTGTCTTTGTTAGTCAAGATGAGACAAACGTATTTGTTTTCAGCCACTTATCACAGAAGAAATCAGTCAGTCCTTCCCTTCACTTTGTCCTTGTAGAATGTATAATATATATATATATATATATATATTTTTTTTTTTATTATTTTTATTTTTTTATTTATTGGCAGCATGGTGGATCAGCTGCAAAGCGTTGGCCTCACAGTTCTGAGCTCCCAGGTTTGATCCCTTGACCAGTCTGTGTGGACTTGGCATGTTCTCTCCGTGCCTGCATGGTTTTCTCCGGCCACTCCAGTTTCCTTCCACATCCCAAAAACAAGCAACATTAATTGGACACTTTAAATTACACCAAGGCGTGATTATGAGGCTGTTTGCCTCGATGTGCCCTTCGATTGGCTGGCAACCAGTTCAGAGTGTACCCTGCCTTCTGCCCAATGACAGCTGAGATAGGCTCCAACATACAGCCCGCGACCCTTGTGAGGATAAGAAAATGGATGGATGGATTAATTTTTTTCTTAAACATCTGAATTGCCGCTGCCAATTTCCCACAGGGGAAGTCATTTACACGCACATGCACAAAAATAGATCCAGGATGGTAGTGCAACTTACTGTTTCTACTTCTGGCTATACCTCACCTCGCCCCCACTGCCTAGTAGCTATTTCTAACATCTTTGGCTGCATTTGAAATTAAAGCTGCGTGGCCATATCAGCTAGCTTCTTTCGTTCCTGCTCTCTAATCTTATGTAAACACAAAAATCAGCTTCCAGCTTACTCTGGCAGTTGAGAGCAAGCAACGATGTCCCACTGCGATACAGAGCTCTAAATCTCGGATTTAAAGTTTAGAGCTGCTTCATATTTTTGGGAGGTCCGCTTATGTTGGTGGATGACGTTTTTCCTTTGTCTCTTTCTTGTATTGAAGCCCGATAGAAGTAATTTTTATTTTTGTTTAAAAAAGAAAGCTTTGAGAGAATTTTTAAGTACTCTAAAAGTTAAAGTTCAAGTCCATTCCTGTAAATTATTCAGCTAGATATTCCCATAATTAAGAGAAAAGTGCAGAAGGAAGACTAAATTGAGACAAAGATCAAGTGGAATTGAAAGAAAAGAAAATATTTCTTCACCGCGCTGAAGGAGACTTGTGACATGACCCATGTCCAGAACCATGTACGCATAAAAGCGTCTGTCTGCCAAGATACATTTTTATGTATACCTGTGTGTGTGTGTGTGTCTGTGTGTGTGTTCATGAGCTTTGGAAGATATTTGAGTATGTCCGTTCCATGTCAGTGAATGATCTATGGTTTGTGTTTACCAGGTCTAACGTTGGCACGGCTTGCCATCACTTGCGTATGAATGATAAATCACGATGTCCATCAGATTCACCCAAGCACCTGAGGTCTCTCTTTTTCTTTTTGCTGTAACATTGAAATGTATTGGTCTGCCTTTATGAAAAAAAAAAAAAAAAAAAAAAAAAACTAAATTCAAAACAACCTTCATACATTTGGAAATAGTCTCATCAGTCATTTGGTAAAAGAAATATGACATAAATTATTGCTATGAGCATTGTGTGGGAAATACTGAACACAGGAATACATTTCATTACATATGAACAATGTTTTGCATGTACAGTATTCAAGAAATCCAAACGACTTATTTTTAAAATTTTAAATTGTAATTGTGAGAATAGGCAGCAGGAAAATAAACAATATAACTGTTGTATTACTACTACAAAAACTATTGTAAATTGTTTTTCAAATAAAAACAAACAAATCACTTTTTCACCACCTACATTTACACATTAATTACCATAATTTCTGATCATTGATATAGTCTTTTTAATCTCATAGATAAATGATTCTCCGATGTCCCCCACCCCTGAAAAATCATCATGCAAAACCAGAACCAAGTAATCTTTTCGTGGTGAAAAGTCCAAGTCTCTTTTGCGCCATCCACACATTAGGGTCTCTCTAGGTTCTTTATCCTTTACACTATTAAAACACACAACCATGTTAACATTCAGGCATCAAAATATCTTATTGCTGCTTTTGTCAGCTGCTTATGAAGTTTATTAAGAGCTGACTGAAGACATTCCAGCTCCCTTATGAACTGGATCATTTTTTGACTGGTGTTATAGGAGATGACAGATGGTGTGTGAGACAAAGTTTACTCTTTTCATGTCTATTGCCTTTTTAAAAGTTATATATATATATATATAATATATATATATATATATATATATATATATATTTTTTTTTTTAATGTAGATTATCTGAAATCCACAAATTTATATTTACTGGTTCAAGGTAACCTGAAGTTGTGTTTGGACATTGATGACCTTTTGTTGTGACAATCTGTAAAAACAGATCAAAACAGTGGAATTAGTACCATAATCACCATTTAAAGATTTTAAGAGCAGAACTAGTGCAAGGAAGCTCTTTCAGATAGATCAACACTCTCCGATACTTCTGGTCTAATATTTTTGACTTGTTGAAGTGAGTATAATATTTGTATCTTCATTTTTAGTACACACATAACTATTTTTAGGTGCAAGAGATGACACACAGTACATGGACATTCTGATGACCGCCATGGTCTCATAGCATTCGTTTTTTACCTCTTGGTTGCCCGCTGTCTCACTTCATTCTTGTTGTTGTTGTTTTTTTTTTTTTTTGTTTTTACGCTGGCTCTCCGAACCCCCCTAAAGTCGGTTTGTGTTTCCACAGCCTGCTTGTCTCAGTAACAGTAAATACCCTTGCTATCTGACACAGATCCACCTTTCTACTTGACCGGGCACATAGAGAGGGTCAGCTTTGTGTGTGTGTGTGAACAAAAGTGTATTCCCCAGTGAGTCTCTGCCCCTTGGTTTAAAGGACTGAGTGAACACACCCTCTTCTTCACTCTCCCCCGAGCAGGCTCCCATCTCTGACATAAAACAGGTTTAATCTTTGACTCTGTGTCCAAACTGGCCTCTTTACAGGTGAAGAGAGCCTCTTGGGGTGTGTATGTAACCGTTAGATTTACTCTGACCTAAATTTGGAGGACAATAGCCTGGAGGCTGTGTGTGTATATCTGATTGTGTCTCTCCCGTGCCACTGTGTTTTAGTCTTTCTGCTCTTTGGTTCCCTCAATGCTTTTAGCCTCAATCTTTTTCTTGAGAAATACAGTACAACTATTTTCAGTAGTTGTGTTTTTACTGCTTGACGGCAACCGCTGAAATGCCATATGACTGTATCAATTGAGAAATTAGGTATACACACCTATCAACGCTTATGACACAAACATTATCCACAAAAAAATTCAACATTTTATACCACTAAATTCTGTTTAAAATTGGAATGAATTAGAAGTACCTGGGCATTTACAAAGCTAACACGTTTCCCCTAAGCAAGGTGGTGACTAATACACAGAAGAAGCATAACAAAAATGCTACTCGAGTTATTTTTCTGTATTGTGAAAACATCACTTTCATGAAATACTGGAGCTAAACAACCTGGAATAAAATGAGTGCCTTGGTTGAAATCACAGTTAAGTGAACCAGCATGTGCTCAACACGTCGAGATGAAAACCCCCTTTAGGTTTCCGCATGTCAAATGTTTTTTAGGGCCGTATAAAAAGTTGCTACATCGCAATTCCGTAAATTCTGAGAGCATATCCAACATGTTACTCAATGGTGCGCATCTTTGTGACAATTAAACTGCACAGTTATTTATAGAATTTGTTTGTACAAGGAAATTCCATATTGCTCCTTCTATTTTTGATTCTAGTGATTTTCAGTAAATTAGCATCTTAATTGTTAAGTATTATTTGATTGTATTGAAGCTAACCTCAAGAAGAATTGAGAAAGGTTGATCAAGGCTGAAAAAAATACTTGAATATTGTCCAAAAAAATGAATTTCATGATATTTGTTTTTCAAACTTTTAAGAGGAAATGTGAAAAATTAGTCAAAAGGAAATCCTCAAGTAATCTTTTTTTTCACTTCTTTGATGAGGGGACATTTTCTACTTCCAGTAAACTGTACTTATCTAAAATTTCCCATACTTTGTTTGATCATTTAAATGAACATTTCCATCAGTAAATCCTGAATGTCTTTTTTAAAACTAGACATTAGCCAATACCTTATAAAATCTGTTGACGTAAATTAAGTGACAAAACAGAACCGCAAAGCAGTGATACTGAGAAAAACTGTTTGAAAGAAAGGGTGATGTGATGCAGTAAAAAAAAAGTGCAAGAACAATGGACATTAAACTTTCCATGTTCATTCTTTGTCACATATTTAAGTTTATTATAACTTTTATATGATGTCTTCTTTCCATTCCATCATACATACCTCATTGAAATGATCATTTACCCGGGTGCCTACCTCTTCCCGTTAGATATTACTTAATTATTGGTACTAAATAAAAGACATACAGTAATTTTGTTACCCTTTACAGGTTTTGACAAAAGGAACATGAAGCATAAAACCAATTTGTGCTTGATAGAAAAAAAATTTACTCTTGTCACACGAGATGCTTGAGAGCAATCCGAGAGTTCTTGTTTCTGCTGCAAATGCTCTCTTATGATGGAGATATAGACCTTTTTGGAATATTTACCATGTAATGCAATTATACCACTAATGGATTTGGCCCACTGATCTTTTTGTGCACAGTGTCAGTGGGCTAGTAAAGCGCTGTTGGCTTTGTTACAACTCACAGCTACACGGACCGTGCACACCAGTCGAGCCCTGTGCTCATTTGCCTGTGTATGTTCAACATCTCTAATCCTCCCTCTCTGGTGAAATCACACACAAGCTCAAACGAACATGTGTGTGCACACAGCCACTGACGTGCACGTGCACACCAGACCCCTTGCGAGTGTGTGTGGGTCTGCCAAGTCAGACAGACGGCAGGCTGCCAGCAAATAAGGGGGCTGCAATGGTGTGAGGGCTCATCTGCTGGGGTTAGCCAGCTACAGCCATACGGACACAAAAACACACACACACATTTAAGCTGTGGCCACTTAGATTAACAGGGTTAATTACCACAACATGGCGCCCTGACTTTCCCACTGAGCTCTGGCCAAGGTTACTGTCAAAGCAGTTGTACAATGTACAGTATTTACTGCATGTGCATTTCGCACAATGTGTTCACAACCAACGTCCCAGAAATAATTGATGACAAAAAATCTCTAAATCTCTAAAAGAGATGTAAATCTAAAAATAATCTTTATGTAAATTCTGTCACTTTGTAGGATTTATCATTTGATGATAAATTAGCCAATTTATTTCCTTATCACTGATAAACAATGATGCGCACCTTTCATAACTAATCTAATTAATTATTGCTAAGCACTTGTTTTCTCCTGATCATGTCTTAACCATATCAAGCCATTTCATTTTTATACTACTATTGTAACTTTGTGGAAAAAAAGTTTCTGAAAGGACTGTTGGATTAGATTTGTGTGCAAGTAATAAAATATAATGGGTAAAGAAATGACCAAAAATTGCACACCCACTCTATTGAGCGACTGAATATATGGATGACATAAACAGTGAGCTTCTTTACCACATTTGTAAATAAATAAAAATAGAACAATAGCTAAGGAAGAAGCGGGTTGGTCAATAGACCAAGGTGAGAATAAAAACGAGTGTGTGGATATGTTAAAAGAGGCTTACTCGCTCTTTTTCATTTGAACTTACTCGGTGCGGTATGTACCACTCGTTTACTTTTAGTTTGCTGCAACGTTAAGATACCCGACTTCAACCAATCAAATGACTTTGGGAATAACTACAACACAGACAGGCCCTCTTGTGACCCTTCACACTCCAAATTCTGGACTAAAAAAAACATATTCTGAAGACACATTCTGGAATGGGAAAGAAAGTTGCCAAAGTTGCTTAAAATGTTCAGCTCCTTTAGGCTTATTGCCCAAGTCTACTCGTTTCTTATTTAAGTGTAATTTGTCCTCTATGTTCTTGTCATGACTCGCCTGCCCACATATTGACACATATATTTACAGCCTCTAATATTAAAATGTGATAAGAAGTTAAGCGGTAGCCGTTTTAAGGTGCAAACAGCAAGCGCTGAGCTGTGATGGCCGTCGGGGGTTTTGGCAAGACGTGCAGGGCTTGCTCCTGTCAAATTGAGAAGTTGAGGCACGTTCAATGGCGAGAAAAGGCAAAGAGGAGCTGATAGGAGTTTATATCAGAGCAAGTCTGAGCCACGCTGAAGCAAGCAATAGCGGCGTAGACACTCGCTGAGAAAAGATGAGGGCAGATGGTAAAACTAGAGCAATGTGTGAAAAGCAACAGGAAGTCCATGTCTTTCCCAGTCTGGACTAAATATGGCAGACTTTGCCACCCTTACACACGGTTCCCTTCTCAAGCAGTTTTGGGAAAACAAGAATCGAGGAAAATACATCATCGACATAAATGCATTTCACAACAAAAGTTCTGTTTCTATGTGCATTCACAATGTGGTCCAACACAGTGGCAATAAATCAAATCACTTGTCTGCTGTTCTTGAGGAGTACATTTGTATTGAATTACAGTAACGGAAAAACTAACCGTGACTCACGTCTCTCATACTGGTGACTAGATGAAAAAAATAGTAAAGGTTATTGGCACTGTTAGCACTGCCATTTGATAAATGATGACCCAAGCAAAAGTGTGTTTAGTTTCTGAGGTTTGGAACATTGAAAGATGACATATCACTCTTGGACTACAAGGCCTCAGTGCTTATTTTTCTACATACTCCAATGCACTTCTTACATATTAACGATCACACTTTTAGCACCATTTTTATATGAAAATGCTATATAGATGTAACATGCTGCTTGTATGTTTATTATCAAATTCAAAGTTTGGACTGAAGTATGAACTAGCAGTACAGTATTGCCAACAAAACAAAACCCAAGGTTCTTACACAATGTAGTCACATCTTGTACTAGCATTTTTAAAATTAATTTTCTTGTTTTATATTTATTGAAACAGATATAAAAGACCTGTTTTTCCTGGAGGAGGAAAACAATAAGTAACTCATACTCAAAGATAGGCACCTCATTAAGGTTAATTTGAACGTGCACATCACTTCCACATGATGAAAATACCCTGTATGATTACTGAATTTTTTTTTCAGAGAAGATGGAACAATGACTTCAGCTTAGCACATTTTAATCTTGTGCAACCAATATACATGACGATGATCAGCATGATCAAATTGCTGACATTTGTTTTCAGTGTGTGTATGAGTATATACAGAAAGTTTTGTGAAGAACTTTCCCCCTTACATACTACATGAGATAAGCCTACAGGACTCTGCCGACCCCTATGACCTGACAGATAGTACCAAGTATCATATTAAGCACACTCACAAATGCATGCACACATTGGAGCCTTACAGTATGTACATAGGTACACGTCTAGGGAAAGAAAGGTGGTGCGGGAAGGGTACAATTGGAGGATGTCATTTGGCAATGTTACATAGCACATACACGTACACACACACACACACACGCATGCATTTGTACACGTACACTTGCACTCATACACAGCACTTATGCTATGTTTCAACTTGCTTTAGATGGCTCACAGCTGCAGGGAATAGGAGCAAAAGAAAAGAAAAGAAAAGAAAAGAAAAAAGAGCAGGGGACTTCGATGGACTGAGAGAAATGGAGGAGTGTAGTTTACAAGTAGTAAGTCTGGGGGAAAAAGAAATATGGTGAGTGTATAACTGTTTTAAACAGAAATTGTGCAGGTTTTTATGAGGTCCAGTAGTTGCTCCCCTGTAAGGAGAAGTGTACTTCGTCAGAATGAATCTGCGCATCTGACGCGCTGCTTCTTACATTCCATAGACATTCAGAAGACATTTGAGTTTACCGTCCCAAACGGCTTTGTCAGCTAATTTGAAAGGGACTTTTTCTCGCTTTGGAATCCATTCCAATAATGTTCTTTGTACATCATTCAGAATGACTGGGATGGTGACTTTGGAGAGACATGCATGAGTGCGCTTTTAATGATGTGACTCAGAGGGTTTTGGGGATGGCAGTGAGTGATATCCCACAAACTGAGAGAATAAAAGCTCATCTGAAAGCCAAAACAGATCCATAACTGGATACACATGAATGCAATGGTGTCTATGCTTTTATCAGAATGTTGTCCAATAACCTTTCAGGGCTTTAAAAAAAAAGCACAGATATGGGATCAGATACTTAGTCATCTAACATTTATTTGAGATGAATAGTTCACTGTGCACTGGTGAATTGTGCATTTTGCTCTGCCTTCCTCGGTTCTAATACATTTTTTCATCCTTCTTTTTTTGGAATCGAGTTTCACTGTCAGTACTGTACTACATTTTTGGATATCTGACAAATCTGCTCGAGCGAATACACTTGTGTTGTCTTGCCACCTGATCTCTCAGCACCTAAGCGCTTGATTGGTTGCCCTCCTGCTATGGCCACTCCCAAGTTGTACAGGGTCTAAACGAATGTGCTTGTTGAATTAGCTGTGTGACTGCACCTGGATAACTTTTCACAATATTGTTTAATAGCAGCTACAAATGTGGCAACCTTGTGTTTTCTTAAAGAGCCAAAGAGGAGGAGAAAGTCCAGCTGTAAATATGAAGTGGGCTCGCGTGTGTGTGTGTGCGTGTGTCTGCGTGTGTCGGTGGGAGGGGGTTCTCAATAGTGTCTGTGTCCTTTCGCAGATTTTGCGTTTCTACTTTCCGTTTCAACAGACATGCTACAGTGCTGATTGCCATTTTCTTCATGATGAATAACAACATGCCAGGTGTGTTATGAGTGTGTGAGTTCACGTGTAGATGCATGGGTTTAGGTTTGGTCCTTCATTCACTACTTGCCTTAAGACTGATAGGAAGAAAAGACATAAAGAGGGAGGAGATAGTAAAAAAGATGAAAATATGCTGGTAAAGAAGCCTGGAATCTCTTTCTAGGAAAATATTGCTTCAGTGTGTCTTCAGTTCTGAATCATGCCTGAACCTGACCTGACGTGAATCTTAGTGGTGCTCCACTTGCAAGGAATGGACCCTGTTTACTTTGGAAGCAGAACTATTTTCTCTCACTTATGCTGCATTCAAGTCCAAGGATTTGAAATTCCACCCATACAGCATACTCAGCACAAGGTTCAAGTGTTTTACCAGTCGTAATTGCACATTATCACATTGCAGCATTCAATAAAATAGTTGAAATGTGACAAAGTAGTTTATCCATCAAACAAGTTGAAAAGCTAAAAACAGCTAAAAACGTTTTTTTGGGAGAAAAAAAGGTACAGCTGCACCTGACACGCCCAAGCCAAATTTGGGGTTCACAACATTTTTTTTAAATTTTATTTCATTGAACATGTTTTTGAGAGGGTTTCCACAAGCAAGTAAAAAAAGACTTCAAGAAGTGTAGTTACAAAATGGATATAAACTACATTCTATTATCATTATTTCATCATTTTGAAATGATTTATGTGCATGATATTACTGAAAAATTTTGAAAAAAGATTTAGCAGAAATCTAAAGGTGTGTGATTCTTTACACATAACATAGAGAATTCCCTTCAATTGTACATTTAGAACTGTATTCATTGGGGATTATTCAAAGTTTTTACTTACATGCCAGAGAAAAAAAGAAAAACATATTGAAAAGATGTAACTTACAGCAAAAGAAACCACATTCCTTTAAAATGTATTCTACATGTGCTACACTTTGATAAAGCCAGACATATGAATCGTCCTCTACCTTTATCCCAAGGGGGAAGTCTGGTTTCTCATTTATCTCTGTTTGGTGCTACTTCTGACCTGTGACTGTATTTACACGAACACACACATTTTATCCATGGCTTTTAATGGTGTATCAAAAAAAAAAAAAAAACACTTCCTCATCAAAAAGCCTTCTCCTAATAGCTTTTCAGAGTTGTTTGGGAGCTGTTTTGGTTTGGTCATTAGTGGACCATGAGTATGTGTGTGTGTGTGGTGTTTTGGAAACCAGCTGATAGATGCACTATAATGTCGTCTTAGGTGGGAATGAGGGTTGGAGGTGGGGGAATACAGGCAGTGCCCATGAGGGTGGGGTAAATTGGGGTTTAGGAGTTTGTGGTGCAGCACTTAAGCCATACTGGGCCTGATGGGAATGCCAGGCCCCCACACCACTTTCCAAAATCACTAATGGAGCATCTTTGAACACACACACACACACACACACACACACACACACACACACCTTGCAGACATGCCTGCAGACAAAAGTATCTTCCATGCTCCATTATTTTAGTAGATATTAAAGACATCCACACTGTTAAAAAAACCTCATAATTGTAAATATATGCCCTTTATTTTTCTTTTTTGATGTTCTGACTTCTCAATAGTTTACTTGCATTTTTGTCCTCTACTGGTGGCCCAGCCACAAGTATACTTCAGTGCATGTGTGTGTATATGCAGAAATGAATGTGGTTTCAAACACAAACAGAAGAGCCTTTCACATCCATCACGAGTCTTTTGTCACTCGGTAACCCTTTCTATACCACAGGCTCTGGCAGACGTCAACCAGTCAAGCACAGTGAAACCATTTATTTGCCAGCAGAAACACACAGAAAGGGTCTTTTTTTTTTTTTTTCCATTGGCCCTTTATGCGTTTTTGTATTCTGTTCAAAATAACTCATAAAGTCATAAAATTACTTGTGCTAGGTCAAAATAAAAAATAAATTACTCACATAAGAAGTTTGTGATTTTTTTTTTAAATACCTTACATGTCAAAGAAAATCAATTACCAATTTTAAAAATGCACAACTGATTATTTAATTTGACTTTTTTTGTATGCGTTATCTGAAAAGCAGAACTAACAACCTTCTCGGTAGGCCTAAGACACCAGAAAATGAAGATTGAGCTTCTGAAATTATATCTGAAAAAAATATATATAACACAAAGAGCCATGTGTTTCCAGTTGTGTTATGCCACATGGAACAACTGTTGCCCTTGGCTTTGTAATGATGATGTTTCCATACAATAAAAGGGTTTAAAATACTTTCTATATAGAATACATATATATATTTTTCTCTTACACATACATCCCACCATAGACACCCACACAAATCCACACAGACACACACAATTTTAACTTTTAAAAACACTGATACAGTTCTGCCTGAAAAAAAAAAAAAAGTTTCTTTAGAAAGGTTTGCAGGATTATTGTTTGACATCTGTCAAATACATCTGTCTTGATATTTCACACAAACCAAAATCATGTCTCCACCATCTTGGCTGTGGTTCTAATGTTACACGCTTTATTTCTATTGGATGACTAAAGATTTCTTTTGGCAACAAGGGCTTTTTCTTAGCGAAATCTGTACAAGTCTCCTCACACACTCACACACACGTGCGCACGTGAGTATTCCTTTAAGAGGCAGGTAAACTGCTGCTCATTTCACGTTACCACAGCCATACATTCTGCCTGTCTTCCTTGATATTCCTGGCCTTCATCCCTTGCGCTCAGTTTTTCCCTGTTCTATACAAAACGTCTGGGGGATCGATCGGGCTCTCGGAGTGTAGAGACTGCAGCGGTAATGAATGAAGCCAACAGTGTTTATTAAGTAGACAAGGTAGAGAAGGAGTGCTGGACGGGAGTTCATCATCTGTCTTCATTTGGCTATGCTATGTGTTCTTGCCAATGATTGCAAAAGACAGGTAGACTTACATATGAAAACTTGACTGCATTTGTCCTTCTCCGGGAATTCATTCTAAATGTCTTAGTTTTTAATCCAAAGATTCTTGCAATAAATAAAATATCTAGAAAGCCACGAAGTAACAGATATGTACATATTTTCCACAAGTCTCACATTCTTAAATACCAGAGGTGGGAATTTAAATGTACAAATAGCTGCATATAATACCATTACACCCATTCATCCATCCATCTAGTTTATATAGCATATCATTAGCAGTGTGCTGGCAACTATCTCAGCTAACTTCGGGCGATAGGCGGGTATGCCCTGAACTTGTTGCGAGCCACCAGTGTACATATAAACAATCAATCGTTCACATTCACATGCACACCTATGGGAAAGTTAGTTTCTCATTAACAGGCATGTTTTTGGAATGTGGCAGCAGTTCCTTGAGAAAACCCACAGATCCACGGGAGAACATTCTATCTCTGAACCGTGTGGCAGATGTACTAACCTCGACCAATGTGTGATCATACACTTCACAAAAAAAAGATACAATAATGGTTTTCAATGTGAAAAAAGAAGCAAAATGGTCATTTTCCATAAGCTTACTATAGATGAAAATAGAAAAGTGCAGGTTTTAACAGGGCAATTATTGGAATATAACCAGGCAGACATGTCAAAGCCTCTAACATAATTTTTTTAATGAATTAGTGTTCATCCAACCATTTTCGATCTTGGTAGGGCTGGGATTTGAAACCCGGTGCGCAGAATTGTGATGCAGATGTCACACCAGTCACACACCATGGTGTCTTAATTAAAACCATAAGACCCCATTTTCGTAGATGGGTGGATCTGCGTTTGGGCGCAAATACTGAAGCTTCCTGAGTTTCCTGCGAGCACAAGGTTTGCCAATTCAGCTGAGTGGTCTGTGCCAAACTGGCCATTCCAGCACAGCAGAGGGAGTGTCTTTGAAGTCACATTATGTCTGGCGCGGGACAATTTTGTGCCAGAATATCCATCTGAAGACATGCCTGGTCAAACTACATCTAAACTTGGTGCAAGTGAGACTGCTGGTTCAAATGCAATTTCGATTTGATTGGGGTGCAGGGGGACATATACTGAGATCTGCAGATATGCAGTATTTACGTTGTCAGTGATTATCTCTAGCTCATTCTGAATTTAATAAGATGCCACCTCACATTGTCTGCTGCCACACCGGCCAGAGCAGTGACAATTATGCATCATCCTCAGTCCAAAGATGTCTCCATTGAAAATGTCATTGTGCAATATTTAAAGGGAATGAAAGGAGCTGCTTTGATTGGCAGCTATTGAAGTTTGCTGCAAACACTCCCATAGTGGTGGAAACTTCGTACTCTCAGTTAAGCCCACCTGCACTCATCTATGAAATTACCAAAACACCGACTCAGAGTTGCGTCACCTGCCACGCCAGATTTAGGGACCATAAACTCTAACTGGTGTCACCTATATCCATTCATTATCTGAGCCGCTTATCCTCACAAGGGTTGCTGGTGTTCTGGAGCCTATCCCACCTATCTTCGGGCAGGAGGCGGGGTACACTCTGAACTGGTTGTCACCCAATCGCAGGGCACATAGAAACAAACAAGCAATCACACTCACAATTGCATCTAATGGAAATTTTGAATTTCCAAGGCAAGGCCTGTTTTTGGGACGTGTGAAGAAACTGGAGTGCCCAGAGAAAACCCATGCCGGTATGGGGAGAACATGCAAACTCCTCTAGGATTCGAACACCAGTCCTCAGAACTGTGTGGCAGACACTCTAACCAGTTGCTCCACCTTCTCATCAGGTCAGCTATATTCAAGCATTTAAATGACTTTTGTAAACTTCATCCAGGTGTTAGCGATTCTGGTTGGACTCCACACTGTAGTCGGGAATGCTGAGGGACACTGCCTGCTTCTTGAAAGCTGAAGTCAGGGATACACGCGTTTCAGTGCTAATTTGACACTTTCAGACCGCTGAAGGAACATGTGGATATAGACTGTAGTTTTCTCTTTGGCTCCAACATTTTTGTTGTTTGTGTATATACTTTCAGGTTGATTTCTGAGTGGACAGTGAGCCAGGCCTTTTCGTCCAACATCAGTGGGTGACCTGACAAATATGCTCCCGAAAGAATTGGCAAATATTCCCATAAACTCAAGCCTAAACCTTCCTGAACACCTCCCCAGGAGAGTCAAAGGTGTTACCGCTGCAAAGGATAGACCACCATCATATTAATTTAGAATGGAATATCACTTAAAATCATTTGAGAGTCAAGCCAGGTGAGAGATGTGCTTACACTCAATGTGCTTATTGCGAACACAAACACACACTTTAACTAAACATTCTCATATTTAACATGAGACTATCAAGGCTTTTTGGCCTCTAAAATACAATGCTTTCAAAGATCCCAAAATACACCCAAGGCCCACTTGAAGTTATGGCCTCATCTAAAAAATACCGGGTTGGATGCCGTAAGGGGAGGGATCTTGAATCCAAGTGTTTTTGCTGCAGCCAAAACTTTATCTCTTCAAGGTCGGCAGTGAGACTGTGAAAGACTCTTTGTGTTAAAGGCAGGATGGCACATATTTCCCTCTCTCCCCTCTCATTCACTCGCACCACACTTGGAACGTAAAGGTTTTTAATTGCTGATGGCTTCCTGTCATAAATTTGTATTAATTATGTCCTCTATCGATTGGACTTGAGATGAATACAAAAGATATTGTCGTTGAGTGCTTCTCACCTGGGAAGATGGAGGGATGACTGGAAGAAAAGGAGCAATAGATTGAATTGCTGGACTGAAGTATAGAGACAAACATACTCCACTGCGGTGTTGGAATCCCACTTTCTCATTCTACCAACAACAATTCCACAATACTATGTCTACATAAATGTGATTGGAAGAGTAGGAAGACAGGTAGGTGTGTATAAAGCTACGAAAAAAACATAATAGTTGGGGGCGGACGTAATCCGTAAATTCGGGGTACTAAATGTGTCGATGTGCCACAGCCGTGATCGGCGGATGTGCCAGGGTGGCTCATCGCGGCGCCGGGCCACGGTGGCTCATCTCTGCCGCAGAAGTGGATCGGACGGCGTGGTGGTCGGGCCTTGGCGTAGTCGTTGCTCGCAGGCGGCGTTGTTTTTATCACTGCCGCGCGGAGGTGGATTGGACAGGGAGGCTGCATGTGGTTTGACCGTGATCTGCATATCATCTAAATATGGCTCGAAACGATAGGGTAATATTGCCCCGGTCACTTCACTCAGTTGTGAGATGTTCTCTTCTTCGAAATGAGCTTCCATGTCAGAAGGGCATATTTGTCTCCCATAGTAGGTGGCACAGCATGTTTTCAACGGTGAATGTCCCAGTGTGATGTCATGGACAGAAGATGCAGCCAATACGGCGACCACTTTGTGCATGGTTGACATGCTCTCTGCTTATATTTATTTTTTTGTATAGACATTGAAGTGAATAATGTTATATGTATTTTTCATTACAATATCTATTTTACAATGTTTCATGCTGCGGTGAAATCATATATAATGCAAAGGGATAAAGAATTTAAACTTAATGGGCGTGGACAAGTAAAAGTTGTAAAAGAAGACAGAGTGAGAAGGTAACCACCTGTATGCAGTGTTGATGGACAGATGGAGGGATGAAGGCAAGTGGGCGGAGGAGGGATTAGATGACGATAGGAAGCAAAGTCCTGAGCGTGTTTGTGTGTGGGCCCCCGTCCAGCTGAGGTGTTTGCTCGGCTCAAAGTGATCTCCTACTGCGGTCACTACAGCACACACAAAGCATGCACACACACACAACCACACACACATTCACACTGATGACTGAATTGTCGTGCTTGGCAGCAGTTGCCGGTATCTGCAGATCGTTCAATACTAGCCTACATGTGTGTCATTTGTGACTACCAACCTCTTCTCTCACTTATGGCAAGTAATGAAAATGATAGTGTGCTCCTGTGTATGTGTGTCCATATTTGTGCGCGAGTATGTCGCTGTGTCTGAGCAAGTGTATTTTGGAAACTGGTCTTGAAGAAAAAAAAAATGTGCTCTATATTATCGAATGTTATAAATATGACATGCTGAACGGTGCAAATCTGTATGGAGCAGGGTTGGACCAGGTTTTTTTAATTGTGTAGATTTGCTTAAGTGAACTTTTTTATAAAAGGGAGGTCTGTGCAAATTTCATACAATGTATCTCTCCCCAATTCTGATAGTTTCTGCATGTGCTTCCCCAACAGCTCCATGCTAGCCATTGGGATGAATTACAAAAACTAACAATAATGATAATAATGAATTAATAACAATAACAACCACCACCCGTGTCCACAGAGCTCAGAATCTGTGTGCCCGTGCACCGATCACATTCACCAAAACCCAATTAGACGAGCTGTGTCGGCAGTTAGACATGTTATCAGCAATGGAAGTAAGTACATGTCATCTTTCTGCTATCATAGAGTTTCATTTGCCAGGCGGATGTCAAAGGACACACCCTCATCGCGCCAGTATGCCCACTTTGTTGCAAACTCTCACAGCGAGCCTTCCAATTTCACAAAAATTAAGACAAGCCAGTTTATCTCCTCTGCAGCAGAGCTGCCATTGATGAAAATAGAACACAGTGTGCTTTTAAACAAGTAGCACTTTTACAGAAGTTTTATATTGTACATAGATGTGTAAAAAAAAAAAAAAAAACCTAACTACCTCCTGTTCTTTTTCTCCTCCATATAAAAGTTCTACATGTCAAAGTCAAGTCAGCTGTATACAATCAATGAAAGCCCAAATTATTCAGCCCAAGTAAAGACCAAACCATCACAGACTGATCAAATTAAATCTGATGAAAAGGCAAGAGATCAAGAGTTGAAAGCAAGATTTTGCATTCTGGAAGTGGCCCACACAAGAACAATTGTGTGTGCGTGTGGGTGTTTGTTAACTCAAGACTTGTGTAACCAAGTTAAGAAGCTTCCAACACAAGCAAAGACACATTGAGGACCACCTTCTGTCTTTCAATCCCTCCTTCCCTCCTCTCTCTTTCTCTCCTCTCCCCGCTCGCATAAATGCTGTAATTTGGCTGACCTGCAATTTCACTACGGTAGTTTCGGGTTAAGTGGAGGCTGTCACTGCGATCAGGGGTGCCAGCCTTCCACACGGACACGCGCTCACTTGAACATGCCGACAAGCGTACTGCCACAGTGCACTTCAATGTCCCTGTAAAGGTCACCTCCATTTAATTACATTTATAAACAATGAGTTGAAGGGGCAGTCATTGCCGTTAAAACATACTTTACAAGATGCATTGTTGTGTGTGTGTGTGTGGGGGGGGGGGTCATGTGTGTGACATACTGTGTATAGTTTGTAAGTGTGTGATATCAAGAAAAAAAAAACCTTGCAGCTATAAAGGTTCATGGTGGATTGATACAAACACGTACATGGATGCACACACACACACACACACACACTAGATTGCAAGTGAGAGAGTTGCGGATACCACAGTCTGTAGCCCGGCAGGGGTTCTAAACACAGAGACAGAAGGTATTGATATATTCCACAAACACATACACCCGGACAGACGAAATTGATATTTTTTGCTCGGAATGCGAGGGAGTATGTGTGGCTATTTAGTGCCACGATGGAGACACACTCGTTCGCAAGCACAGCCATGCAAGCCAAGGAGCTCTCTATTGTTGTTTTGTCTAATTTAAATGTATTCATACTGTCTCACGCAGAAAAAGCTGGCAAAGATTATCAAGGATGCAGGCTACTGTTTGGAACAACTGAAATTTGAAGAGTTAAAATAATTTAAGGCCAAAGTTCATTGGTTTCAGTCAAATTGGTATGTATTCAACACATTATAATTTTATTTTTTTTGTCTTTCTCTAATAGAGAATGATAATTTACATAATGACTGTAAGGTTACACTCCATAGAGCTAGTTTTTTTTTTTCAGTGCGCTAACACTTTTATTATATATTGTACATTCAAAACACTACCTTTAAATGCAATTTGGTGGGGTAGTCTTAAGATGTGAGTGAATATGGGCCAATTTCCATCCTTCAATGCTCTTCCTGAACATTTGGAGTCATTGCAGTCAACTGACCGCCTCTGCTTTCTTTTCAATTGTTTGCGCTAGACTTTGTGATTGAGGAGGAATATGTTAGAAAGATAATTTATTCCTGGAATTCATCTTGTAATCTGAAAACTGTCCCCAGTTTTGAGGAGCAGAGGCAATAATTTAACAGAAAGACTCATAAGAAGCATGGTCAAATGGTTTCCTCAATAACGTCTTGTTTAAGGTTTTATAACAGAATTGGTTTAAACTAGCCAACGGGCATTCTTAAGTTTAACGAACATTTTTGTAATTTTTAAATAGTAAGTGTAGAGAAACACAAAATCATTTTGACAAGGTCTTCACATAACTGCAGTAATAAAGTTTTAATACTGAATGGGATTCATTTATCAAGAGTAGAATACAAGGACTTGTCTGTTCATTACCAGCAGTGAGTTTGATGTTCTAAAATTGTTTTAGGTTAAAAAAAAATGAGTTTAGGAAAGGCTAAAGACTCAGATTTAAATCCCAAATTGTGTTAAGCATCACTGCTAGTATACGCTCTTAATCCTATTTCGAGAATGAGCCATGACATCAATTACTACTACCTCAGCGAGAAGTGGTCAAGGATGCCTCGAAAGAGCCCTGATGAGTTGAAACACAGTAGGGGGAGAGGAGCGCTTGGATTTAAGGAGAAAAAAAACATATTAAATGAGCAAGAAGGAAGGAAGTCAGAGAGTGAACATTTTCTACAAAAAGATCTGATCTAAGTCTAATTTTCTAGAAATTGATCAAATTCATGAAATTCTAAAAATGTTGGAAAGTCTATCTTAACTGGTGGCCAGGACTTGGTGTCAGTGATGCTTTCATTTTGTTTTGCTCTGAACAGATTTAATGATGACAATCCAGCTAATTTATAGGACAAAATAATTGGATGAAGGCCAGTAAAAAATTCACAGAATGGACAGTGTGTGGTACATTCTAAAGATAATCTAAAATTACAAATGACCCTCGACGGTACAAGTAATTTACTCTGACAGACTCATGGGCATTGGATAGTTTTAAATGTTTTGGATACTTCTACCTGTTTCAGTCATGGACAGTAATCATCACAATTTATTGATCACCCTTTAAAAGTGGCAACTATGAGCCATCTTTGATATCGATGCAAATGTTGGGTGCACATTGCCTCCCTTAAAGTTTGCAACACAAACACTTTCAATAACATTGTGGATTTGCGTAATGAAACCACTCATAATTAATTTAAACGCTATTGAACCCATGCCAGCTGGCCACATTATCACCACTTGGATGATCTGATACTGTCAGTTACAAAAATATATATACATTCCTCCTTTTATGCAGCAAATACAACAAACTTGGACTGACACTGTCAGAGAGGTATTACTTAATCAACAATATTTTTATTATTGTGGGTGGAGTTCACAGTTGTTGAATTGCACTGACCCATATAAAAAGGTGTCGGGATAAAAGTGTAAGAAAGTAGTGAATGAGAAGCTTAAATGTAAAATTTGAGACATATAAATTTCAGGACATATGAATGCTGGCCAAGCCAGTCTCCAGACATAAACCTAATAGAAAATCTTTGGAGGGAGCTAAAAGTCAGAGTTTCTCAGTGACAGCACAGAAACCTGTCTGATCTAGAGAAGATGTGTGTGTGTGTGTGTGGAGGAGTGAGCCAAAATCCCCCCTGCTGTGTGACAAACCTGGTGAACAACTACAGGAAACGTTTGACCTCTGTAATTGCAAACGAAGGCTACTGTACCAAATATTAACATTGGTTTTCTCAGCTCTTCAAATACTTATTTGCAGCTGTATCACACAAATAAATCCATCCATCCATCCAAACATTTTCTTTGCCACTTATCCTCATGAGGGTCACGGGAAGTGCTGGAGTCAATCCCAGCTGTCAATGAGCTGGAGGCGGGGTACATCCTGAACTGGTTGCCAACCAATCGCAGGACACATAGAGACAAACAGCCACACTCACAATCACACCTAATTTAGAGTGTCCAATTAATGTTGCCTGTTTTTGCGATGTGAGAGGAAACCGGAGTGCCCGGAGGAAATCCACGCAGGCACGGTGAGAACATGCAAACAACACACAGGCAAGTCTGAGATTGAACCCAGCAACTCATAACTGTGAGGCCAACGCTTTCCAGCGGAGCCACCCTGCCGCCTCACAAATAAATCGTTAAAAAATAAAATTGTACATTGTGATTTCAGAATTTTTCTTTTTAGATTATCTCTCTCACAGTGGACATGCACCTACAATGAAAATTTCAGACCCCTCCATGATTTCTAGGTGGGAGAACTTGCAATATAGCAGGGTGTTCAAATACTTATTTTCTTCACTGTATGTTCAAATCTCTCTCTTTCTCTCTCTCTTTTTCTCTCTCTATCTCTCACTTGCTCTCTCTCTTTCACACACGCACACACAGACACACACACATATATGAACACACAGAGACAGACACAGGGGGTAACACAAGTGAAGCTGCCTTAATCTCTCTCATTCCTCCCTCTCCCATCCGGCAGCACTTAAGTATCCAAGCAATGCCCTTGGTGTAATAGAGTGTAATACTTGAGCCGGTCATCGTAGCATGGCTGATATTGAGTGTTAGGACGTTTCTGAAAGTGAGAGCGTCTGTTCCCCAGAGTCTCCCCAGGAGCTTTGACATTTCGCGACTTCGAGTAAAGACTCACATGATGTCATCCCACCCGCATCTTTCCTTCCTGTTACACTAATACTACACCTGATTTATTCAACCTACCCAGTTGTAGCATGTTTGTCATCTTTGTATTCCATTTGAAATGAAGTCTTACTTCAACTTTCCCACCTCTGTCCTCTTGCCTTCATCTCTCTGTCTTCATTGCACGTTCTCACTTAATTTTTCTCCCTCAGAATGGCAGAGAGTTTCCCTAATGAAGTAGTTGATGGGAGTTTATTGCAGAGAGACAGAGTAGAGCAGTTGGCTACTCTAAAATCCATTAAGCTAACAGTTTGATTCAATGCAGTGAGAAGTCACAGCTACCAGTGTATAAGGAACATCTTAGTTTGAGAGTTCTACACAAAAATACCCACTACTAGTTTTTGTTAACTCAATTATTTTCAATATTGTATATTTATTATATGTATTTGGAAATTATATATTTTATGTATTTGGAAATAGCTGTCTCGCTAGTATGCATCTATGGCGCTACACACTCAGGATTTTGTATGACAGTATGACACTGTAATTACTTGGGGAAACAAACATGATAAATTACCTGTTTCTTTTGATTCTTTTTTTTAGAATTAATGAATGTCATGCGTTAAATGGGCAGATGACTCGTAAGCACATCTACAAAAAAACAAAACAAAAAAATTGGGAACTGATGCATCGAACATGCAGGAGTCGTTCATGCCACTGCATCATCCAATCCTCAGAAAACTATAACAGACAAAATTAATAAATGGACTGACCAGTTAATCAGGAGGAAAAATTAATGATTGAATAAAATTAACCATCCCCAGTCTTGCAATGATAATGCAAATGATATTCAGAGGTTAAATCTGATGCAGGTGGCCACATTAGTGGTAATTTGTGCCAATTTTAATGATCCATAATTTAGCAGCCCCTGTTCTGGCCATGTGGGAAAACTGTGTGTGTTGGAAAGAAAATGCATCTCACTGAAACAAAAAGACAGAATATGCTGTTCTGAACACATAATTTAAACACTTGTTTTTTAAATGTGCACACCGTAATTGTAGTGACAACGGTCATACATAGATAGATGTTACCTTTGCAGTTGTGTTTTTAGTTTTTGTTTCTTTTGAAATATAATTATAGGCAGGAAACTGTGACTTGACCCAATAAAGGTTGAGATACAAAGCCATAAAAAGTAATCCAAGCTTTCATGGCATTTAGGAATATATTTAATGTAATTAGATTGCTATTTTAGATTATGATCAGATTTCTGACTTCTTTTCAGCTCGTACATTCTCTCATGACGTGTTGTTTAGATGATCCAAATGGCAGAGTGACTGGGCTCGTTTGTTGTCGAAATTTTTTATCAAATTGAAGGCTGTGTGGCTCCATGCTGAGAATCCCAATTAGATTACAAATGCATTAGAAGTGAAGAATTAGAATATTACATACGAACCAAAGTGATTTTCAATACAATACAATACTGAAAGAATGAATCAGTCAAAATCATTTTGTATTGAAATACTGAAACAGACAACATGAATTGTACAACTGAATTTAGAGAAACGCACCTGTATACTGTAAACATGTTCACATGGTGATTATCTAATTAACTCTCGATGCAAAAACAAATCAGAGAATGTAGAAAAAAAAGTATTGCTGTAGAATGCAACATTCTTATTTTTGTCAGTCTGATATTGCTACGACTAGTTCACTGTATATTCATATTATGGTTTCTCGTCTGAAATACATAATTTCAATGGCAACATGCACGTTCTTTAGCATTTAATCCATATTGTTCTTTTCTTGTGGTTAGTATAGTTATAATATTATTTAAAATTATGAGTGTTTGTCAGCAAGGCTTAGTTTTGGTGGATCAATGAGAAGGGAAAATGGTAGTACACTAGGATAGCTCTTCCTTTGTTCGGCTGCTGGACAAACATTTAGTGCCAAGGGAAACATTTTGTTCTAGAAAGGTCTGAGAAAAGAACAACACACAGTGAAACAAACATCAACACCATATTCTCACATGTAACTCATGTGGGGCATGACCTTAATAAGAGGTACTGTTGTATTTCCAAAGTCTGCAACACCATGTGCTAAATGCTTTTAATAGCTGTAACATTTAGGCCTAAGGTTCCACAGAATGATTGGTTTAGCCAAGTCTTAGTGTTTCATGCCTATCACTATTGAGAAAATAATAGTCTCTATACAGGGATAGCTTTGATGGTGAAGGATGAACAGAACTGAAGCTTTAATATGTATTGGTTATCAATACGGAGTCTGGAAATGTAAATTTATTTTCACTGAACTCATTTCTCTTAATATCTCCTCTCAAACACGTTTTTTTTGTCACCACAGGAAAAGAAGAACCGACAACCTACACGTGCACTACATGTAAGCAGTCATACGGCAGTGCCTGGTTTCTGCTGCAGCACGCCCAGAACTCTCACGGTTTCCGTATCTATCTGGAGAGTGAACATGGTAGTCCTCTCACCCCACGAATGGGTGGGCCTTCCTCCCTGGGTGGGGGTGCAGATTGCCCTTCTCATCCTCCACTTCATGGCCTCCATCTGCCTCCTGATGCTAGTCCTTTCAATCTCCTTCGGATCCCAGGCTCAGGCTCAGGGGGTAGGGACAGTGTGGGAGCAGGAAGTACACTTGGGGTTGGTGGTGGACTCCATCATCAGCGTTTTCCTCCCACACCACCTATCTTTAGCCCACCTCCAAGGAACCACCTCGACCCCCACCACCTGAGCCCAGAGGAACTGGCGCTGGCAGCCCACCACCCGAGTGCCTTTGACAGGGTGCTGCGCCTCAATCCTCCTCTTCCCATGGAGCCCCCTCCAACAATGGATTTCTCACGGCGACTACGGGAACTGGCGGGGAACACCTCAGGGTCCACTCCCCCTCTATCCCCCAGCCGGCCTGGTCCCATGCAGCGCTTACTCCAGCCATTCCAGACAACTGTGGGAAGCATAGGTACAGGAGGTGGAGGGGGTAACAAAACTCCATACCTTGCAACCCCACCACCTCTGCCAGGATCCATGCAGTCCCCTGTGGGTTCTCAGACCAATCCTACCACTCCTCTTCCCTCTACAGGGGCAACACCGTCGTCCAACACGCCGATGAAATCAAAGTGTTGTGAGTTTTGTGGAAAAGCATTTAAGTTTCAGAGTAATCTAATAGTGCACCGGCGCAGCCACACAGGAGAAAAGCCGTACAAATGCCATTTGTGTGACCATGCCTGCACACAGGCAAGTAAGTTGAAGCGCCACATGAAAACTCACATGCACAAATCCTCCTCGCCAAACACAGGAAAGTCAGAAGATGGACTTTCAACTGCTTCCTCTCCAGAGCCAGGTACCAGTGAACACATGGGAAGTGCCAGCAATGCCCTTAAATCAGTGGTGGCCAAGCTGAAATGTGAAAACAACAGAATGCTACGTGAGAATGGAGAGGAAGAGGAGGAAGAAGAAGAAGAAGAAGAGGAGGAGGAAGAAGAGGAGGAAGAAGAAGAGGAAGGAGAGGAGGAGGAAGTTCACAATGGGGAGAGGGTAGCTCGACGAAACAATAGCTACCACTTTGGCTTGAACCTTGAAACTGCACGTCCGCATGAAAACAATGGAGGTATTGGAACCCGACTTGGTGGAATGACTGATGAGGGGTCCATTCCACGTTCACTCCCTGAGGTAATGCAGGGAATGGGTCTTGCTGCTAGCATGCAGCATTTCACCGAAGCACTCAATGCACACAAAAGGAACGCCATTGCCCAGGAGAACCACCTCCACCACCACCTAAACAGGGGACATCCACAAAATCGGGAGATGTGCGATTCCAACTCAGTGTCAGAAACAAATCATGGCGAGGAGGGCTCACTTTCAACTGTAAACGGACGTGGAGCATCTCCCAATGAATCTGCCTCTGTCTGCCTTTCTAAAAAACTGCTTTTGGGTAGCCCAAGTCCACTTAGTCCTTTTTCCAAACGTATCAAGCTGGAAAAAGAATTTGACCTGCCCACTCCCACAATCCCGAACACAGAGAACGTCTATTCGCAGTGGCTTGCTGGCTATGCTGCTTCTCGACAGCTCAAGGATCCTTTTCTGAACTTTGGAGATTCCAGACAATCGCCCTTTGCCTCTTCGTCCGAGCATTCCTCAGAGAACGGCAGCCTGCGGTTCTCAACCCCTCCTGGGGAACTCGATGGTGGGATGTCAGGTCGCAGCGGTACAGGAAGTGGGGGTAGCACACCTCATCTTGGGGGTCCTGGGAGGCCGAGCTCCAAGGATGGTCGAAGGAGTGATACTTGCGAGTACTGTGGCAAGGTATTTAAAAACTGTAGTAATCTGACTGTGCACCGCCGCAGTCATACAGGGGAGAGGCCATACAAGTGTGAGCTGTGCAATTACGCTTGTGCCCAGAGCTCCAAACTTACTCGTCACATGAAAACCCACGGTCAGGTGGGCAAGGATGTATACAAGTGTGAAATCTGTCAGATGCCCTTCAGTGTGTATAGCACCTTGGAGAAACACATGAAAAAATGGCACAGTGACCGTCCATTGAGTACAGAAATAAAGTCAGAGTAGAAAGCTGAACAATGGGACCTTTTCCCTGCAGCTGTCTGCCATTAGCTCCCTGTTTATTTCTCGACTCTTGCAGTTTTTGCCCCAAATCCCAAACTCCACTTTCACCAGGCTGGTGGAAAGTTAAGACCATGTATCCCACACCAGGACACCCCCGTATTCATTATCCATTGAATGCATGATCTGTATCGGGGCAATACTCTAGCATTGAGGCAAAACTTTGAGCCTTTTTCTTGTGCAATAAATTACATGTTGTGTACTATTTTATTTTTTTAGTTTTGCATTTTCATTTCAAAGAATTTGTCAGCATGCATAGTATGTTTTTGGTAATCAAAAACAACAAAAAAAAAGAAATGAAAAAAGAAAAGAACTTGTCCCTGGTTAGTTACTTGTTTAGTAAATGTGTTGCTGTTTTCTCTTGTTATGTTTTCTTTCTTTTTATTCTTCAAAAAGAGAAAAGACAAGAAAGATACAGTATACCCAAGCTGCATATACCCTGTAAAACATATCATGTACAGTTTTGTGTTGTTACATGGAAAATGACCCTCTTTTGGAACCCCTGGAAATGCACTTACCCGGATCTTTCTAAAAGATGCCATGTTCACACAGGGTTCCAATAAAGTACTGCATTGGTTTGATAATTAAATGGATAATTTTAACGGCAGTCAAATTTCAATAACGCAAGGGTGTGCAAAGACTTTCAAAATCGTACTATCATTTGGTAGAGTAAGAAAGAGTGCCTTTGATATTTTAAGACTACATTGGCCATAATCTTATCTGGAATAAGTTTGGGGGCCCCATTAGGCTGTTGAAACCATCAAGAAAAGGTCCTTGCATCAAGCACCTGCCTGGCCCAATGGTCTGTGAACACCTCCCAATCAATGATTCTGTTCCTAGTTAATGACAATTTCGCTACCTAATACATGCTCAGTGGTCTTATCTTCAGTATGTGGCTTTCAAAAGGAGCATGGTATGACCAGTAAAGTGGATATCTCAATTTGTGTAGTTCTGTTTCTGTTAAGGAGCTACTTTTGAGGGGAAAAAAATGGTAATCTGTAGTATACAATCCTGAATCTGAGGGGATACCAGTGATAATTTTTCTGAGTTAGCACAAACCTGCTACATGCTTTCATTTCTGATGTGTTAAACAGCACGTTAAGTAATACATGACCTTTAATATTGACTTGAGAGCATTGAAATACCTTGACCCTAGACAGAGAGAACGTTACGACAAACTTGAAAATCCATACGTGTGAGGGGACTAGAGGCAATTACTTCTTCATTTCTTCAAAACAGGGTTTGTAACAATGATCTCCAGCAAAATAAATTGGAAAAAAAAGAAATCCATCAATACGCAGTGGTTCTTAAAAAGATCGAAATGTGATTTTAATCAGTATGCATAGGCTAAAGGAGAGCACATACTTTTTTTGCTTTGAAACCGAAGAGGAGATATCTTTATAAGCTGTTATGAGTCAAGCACTTGTCATTCAACCTGGAAGTACTATCAGGGCTATTACTTTGTACCACACATTTGCAATGGTGGACAGGCTGGAGTTGAAATACTACATTGTCAATTAAAAGACATGAAGTGCACTGTTTCAAATTCCAAAATAAAGTTTACACTGAAGGGGGGGGGGGGGGTCCCACTGGTTCACCCCTTGCCATTTTACATTTGACCATTTGTCAATGTGATACCTCGAAAATCCCAGGTGTCTACTGGGTCAAGAAAAATCACTCTTTCAAGAAGGTCTGTACATTAAATGTACAGCTCTCAGAGATTGTTTTAAAAAGGACTCTAGGTCCACTGGCAGCTTTAGTCCTTAATGATGACTTTGGTGAAGAGCTGCATTGTTTCATTCTTGCCATCAATGTCTTGGATAATCGATTGAATTTGTCGGCTGGACAATAAACACTCAAATGTTGTTGTTCACATTTTTGTATAAATGTTCCTGTAATTATAGGTATGGAAATAAACATTCTTTTGTTTCGGAAATGACACTTCACTGTCTTTTAGGGGAAACTGTTAAGTTTGTTGTCGTTTCTCTTTTCCTCAGCGTCTTGGTGATGTTCAAGACACCGATCACAGTATATATGACATGATAACATAGAAAAGAAAAATTAAACAAAAAAATTCTGTGATGGTTTTGTATTTTATTCTGCCTTGGCTCTTCACAGCTCTTCAGGTTGAAATACAATTTGCATTTGGGAAATGACTAAGATTATATATGAGAATATAAAGAACATAAAATATAGGAAAATGCACATACATGTCAATTCCTATGCTTAAACACATTTATGGTTGATTTTTCTGTATTTCTAGAACTGTATTTGAATTCAATGTTCACTTAGAGTAGGCACTATAGTATTTATATTGAGGCTCGTATTTTTAACTGTTGCTTGTTCTCTCTCAAAGGTACCATACCTTTTTTGGTAGTGGAAAAAATCCCAAACTGCCACGGTATATTTTTTTAATTTGGCAGGATAATATAGTGCAAATTATTTGTATGTTTAAAGAGATAAAATGAAAAACTCAATACAAAAAATAAAAAACGGTAAAAGCGCGTGGCATTGGGAGGCTATAGGTCATATGATGGCCGCTCCTCTCTTCCCTGTCCGCAGAGGTCGTTGTACATATCTTCTTTGGTTTTTGGTTCCGACCCTCCTTCCATCCTGCTGCCATTCTTGTATGCAGTAATACAAGCTGACATTGGCCTGTTCTATTGTGTGCTTCTGTTTCTCTGACCTACCTGACAACATTCCAACAAGTAGAGAGAAAAAAAAAAAAATATGCAGTACACGCCGTACAAAAAAAAAGTATCAAAATAAATATGTTAAAAAAAATTCAATGTTTTGCTTTTTTTTTCATTGCCAAATACAAAATGGTGCTTTATATTTAGATTGGGTATACTTTCATATGCTAAGCATATTTAAAATTGACCTGGGAGACGTGGAGAAGCCTGCTTGAGTTAAGAATTTTTGTAAATGGCAATGCGAATATTTTGTTATCAGCCTTTTCTATTCCTGTTCTGAGAGTTGTTTGTTGTAACTTGAACTTGAACTTTATCTTTTACAATGGGAGTTGCTATTTATTATCACCAATATGCTCTGTTTAAAACAGAGACATGGGATGGTTGCTTGTTTTGATTTAATTTTATTTTATATTTTTGTTAAGAGTATCATTTCATTTATTTTGCATTTGTGGCCAATGGTCATTTGACAAATCAAGCTCTTTATTCATTTCAGTTGTATATGGAGTACCTGTTGAGTTGTATTAAGAAAACCACACTGTCTGTGTTTTCTGACATAATCCTGTTACCACACCCATTTTGTCCCTTTATCAAAAAACAGTTAATAAAAAAAAATGAAAGTGTATTGGTACTTGTCCATTATCTCCACTGTGTTTGTTATCATCATGAGGCATCCAGCTTCAAAGTAAAACACACCACATTATAAATGTTACCATATTTTAATTGTCATATTTCCAGTTACTACAGTTGGACATCCATCCATCCATCCATTTTCTTCGCTGCAATCCCAGCTGTCAACAGGCAGTAGGCAGGATACACCCTGAACTGGTTGCCAGCTAGTCGTAGGGCACATGGAGACAGACAACGGTTTCACTCACAATCATACCTCGGGGCAATTTAGAGTTGGACTTTGGATAGTAGACTATATATATATACATATATATATATATATATATATATATATATATATATATATCAAAGTTATGTATCAGTTTGTGAATTATGCTGATAGAATGTGTTTTTTAAGTTATTTGTAAACTGTGTTTTAGACCCTGCTTTGGTAATGTTGTTAGTGGTGGTGTGTGTGCATGCATGTTTGCCTGTATGCATTATATTTTGAAGTATATGACCATGTCACTCTAAAGTACACACTGCTGATAACAGCTATTAACAGTCACGTGCACTGACATTCACTTGACATGCTAACAGTATGAGTACACATATAATGGCCTCTTCTCACTGAATGTCCTTAAGCAAATATAATTATGTCCCTCAGTTTGCTCAGTAGTCACAAAGCCTCATAAAGCTGTCAGGATCAATCAGCACATGTCCTCCAGCCACCGCACCCTTTCAGCTCAGCTTACACACTCTTCAGCCTCTTTCGCAAAGGTATCAATACATACTGGACAACTCAGGGAAAACCTTGCACTGAAAATTCAAGAAAATTTTATATGTTGTTAGTTGATAAAAAAAAAATACAGCACAGATCTCTGCCAAGTCCATTAGTTTTCCATGTGGATAAACACTAACAGCAACTTTTTTTCCACACGCCAGTTGATTTGTCAAGATTGATGCGGAGTCACTCATAAATTAAAAAAAATAAAAAAATCTTCACAGGGTGAATAAAGGAATCCTGGATCTGAACCTTTATCCGGATCATGACGGGAGCTTCGTAGATTCTGCTTGCGCCTAGGTCCAAGTCTTCCACACTTTGGATATATACACTGTGCAATGGCAATAAAGATTGTATTTCTACTTCTTATTGTCAAAGCCACCTCATTGTCCCCCTGCCCCAAAACCATTGTTTTCCCCCTTTATCATTGTATTAATTATATGAATGGATATGCCGATGTTCCAAGATACATGTCAAGTTTGATCTTTGTGAACAGATAAAGGGGTTTATATTATATGCCATGAGATGAAAAAAAATGTGATGTAGATTAATAGGTCCAAAGGCCAAAATACAACGCTTCATTGTTTTAATGTGATTCAGTCTCTGACTTTCTGCCTTTAATTTGGTGACTCACACTTGTAAGTTTCACATGGTTTGAGAGCCAACAACAAATACAATCAAAAAATGAACAAATGTGAAAACTACATTTTGAACTCACATTCAACTTGCCACTGGACATGGATTCAAATTTTGCACTGACTCTGGCCCTGCGCTTCATATATATATATATATATATTTTTTCTCTTTTGCCGTGTCCCACATTGTTCAAGTCTTGTGTGCGCCAGTAGGTAGAGCTGGTTGTCCAGTGAGCGAAGGCTTGTTGGTTCAAATCCCAGCTCTGACCGTCGACTTGTCGAAGTGTCCTTAGGCAAGATGGTAAACCCCAATTTTAGCCCGTTGGGTCCAGAAATGCCTTGCATGGCAGCAGTGAATGTCAGGCTTTGTAAAACGCTTTGGGGCACTGTGATGCTGTGGACAAAGGCCTGTACAAATGCATTCCCTTTAACATTTACCATATCAGCTCCCTGCAGCCACTCATGTATTGTCCAGGTGTTCCTCATTGTCTTGTCTGTTTGCTTGTATTAAGTTCCCTGCAACTGAATCCTCCACCTTCTTGCCTCCAACACCAGAAACGACCCATTCCTGACGGAAGACCTGGATTGAGGGGTGGAAACAAGTCAGAAATTACATGGCTTTGAAATGGGGTTGGAATCATATTACAATGAAACTTGATCTTTACTTGGATACCTTCGTTGGCCACTACGCCAGGGTCGTCTATAGATGGCCAAACAAGCGCCCATGTAATGGTCAGCGAGAACTGACTTGGGCAGGGATGGGAAAAGGGAAAATGTGACAAAAACTGACAGGGATTAGAAAAACGGTTAGCATAGGAACCGTATAAATCCAAACCAATTTTACAAACAGAAAGGCCAATTGAGGTTACTCCATCTCTAAAATCAGAAAAATCTGAATCTAAACAAATATTTGAAGGGTAATTGTTATGGCTTGGTGAATAACTCGGATGGGGGGAGGACACTGGTGAAAACGACAGAGAAAAAGAAGGATGGCCCCGTTGCAGATAACTAAATACAAGCAAACTGATGAGACGACAAGGAACAACTGGACAAGATACGAATGGCTGAAGGGAAATGACAGATTGACACAAGGTAGAGCGGTGGACGACAACAGGTTGAGACAATAACCAAATGAGCATTTGAGAAATGAACAACGTGGGACACAAGAAACTTGACGAGAAAAAATCAACTAAATCTAACCAGAACCAAGTCAACAAAAACAAGACTGTGACATAACAAGGATACAGTGGTAAATATTAAAGTTTATAACAGCACTAGCAGTTTCAGCAACCAGCATTTCAACAAATAAATCTAATAATGGGATTCTCTACTAACAGAAAAGGTTTTAAAATGTTTTCCTCAATCTAGTCGCAAGTGAGCTTGACTCCGGGTGAGAGGTGGGGCACAACCTGAACTTGTCCACAACCAATCATAGGGGCTAATGAAAACATTGCACTTCATATCATATATTCTTTAATATAAGATTCCTTTGTGATGCATGTTTCCAAAACAACCAATTGGATGTTTTAATCCACTGATTTTCGACCAGTACACTGTGACACATTAGTGTGCCGTGAGAGCTAATCTGGTGTGCTACATGAAATGATCAAATTTCGCTTAATTGGTCAAAATATTATTTATTTACAACAAATAATGTATCTTTGTTCATCTCGCTAAGACAGCAGCATACAAGGATAGACAAAACAAATAAATGCTCTTCTATATTATGGCAGAAAGTGGATGATTGACTTGTGTACGTATCCAGTTTTTTTGACATTTTTGTTTGGTGATGTGACGTAAGATTTTTCAAATGCAAAATAAGTGGATTGGCTCAATCAAGGTTGGGAATGACTTTTATTTTAATGTGTTTCTATATACAAGACTAAAATGTAGATGGCTTGGACAGTGAGGTTGGTGGTATAACACTTCTTACATGGAACCCAGAAGAAAAGTTCACAAACAGAATGTGCATCAGTTCAGCATTTTTTGCAAACCCAGGTGATGCCCTGCGATTGAATGATTCTGAAATGCAGGTGTGTTGAACATAAATGTTTTAATATATAAAACAAATAAATCTTTATTAGCCACCCTAGGACTAGAATTGCTCTGTGTTAAACAATGAAATGAGGAACTTGCAGCACCACCTGGCCACATAAAATAAATCACCACCACATTTTTAGAAACCTTTCTTCTTTGTCTTTGTCTCTGTCTCTCTCTCTCTCTCTCTCTCTCTCTCTCTCTCTCTCTCTCTCTCTCTCTCTCTCTCTCTCTCTCTCACTATATTTCTTAAAATGATTCTTTGACCCACTCATTGTTATGAACCAACAAAGCATTGAGGCTTTTCACCGAGGCACTCATTTTGTGGTTTTATATGAGAAGCGTAATGTATTTGTCACTGTAATAAAATGTATACAACCATGACCTGGAGTCTC
This sequence comes from Syngnathoides biaculeatus, assembly GCF_019802595.1. Lineage (NCBI taxonomy): Eukaryota > Metazoa > Chordata > Actinopteri > Syngnathiformes > Syngnathidae > Syngnathoides > Syngnathoides biaculeatus. The sequence goes on from NC_084651.1 coordinate 23,724,807, forward strand.
CAGTTACTGCCTGTGCATTTTTCTTTGGGCTGCAGGGTTTAACTAAAAGAGGTTCTGCACTTATGGTAGAAACAAGATTTTCCCACTAATTTTGTCCCTGACTTCTATACCACAGTTTATTTTTCTGTTTTCATTCTGTATACACTTAGGTATCTTATGTATGCGTGGTGGTCAGTGTCACAACAATTTATTTCATCTGTAACTACTGATTGAGTAATTGTATAGTTGAATACATATTGTACAAATCAATTTAGTGAATTATTATTATTACGTAGGTCCACGGACATATTTACATCACCAGTGGTTGTCACAAGCTCATTCTGTATTTGAATAAGGGTACCTGCTGACTTGTTGCCACGCCACCTAGGAGCATTCACAATGCATCCAATAGATCTCTTCAATGTTGATGTTTCCTTGCAAGACTGCCATTGAATTTCATTTAAAGGGAATGAAAAGAGACGCTTTTATTGGAAATGATTTAAATCGACTGTGTTGAAGCTCAGAATGGTGGAGACCTCCGTCTTTAAAAATATGCCATCTTGGATTCATCAGCAGAATTACCAAACCAAGGTATAACCCGCCTCCATACATTTTTACACTACTGACACGCCGCACAGGATTAACGCTGGTCATGAAATGGAGCCTCAGGTGCAATATTTTTCACGTGACACAAGTCAAAGAAAAACTTAACATTTTGTGAAAACCTTTTGTTAATTTCCATCCATCAATCCATTTTCATTCAGTGCTGGACCCTATCCCAAATGTCAACAAGCAGGAGGCAGGGTACACCCTGAACTGGTGACTAGCTAATCATAGACCACACTCACAATCACTCCTCGGGGCACTTCATGTTGCATGTTTTTTGGGATCTGGGAGGAAACCGAAGTGCCTGGAGAAAACCCACGCAGGCACGGGGAGAACATGCAAACTCCACACAGGCGGATCCGCGATCGAACCCAGGACTGCAGAACTCTGAGGCCAATGCTTTACCAGGTGAGCCACCATGCCGCCATAGTTAAGTTCCTCAAACACAAAAATATAGAACCCTCTTGGTGAGTGCTAGTGCAGTAAAATGTATCTACAGTAGATTAAGCACAAACACAGTCTTCCAGTGTTCATAATAGAGACACTACTGAGCACTGAGATAAAATATGTATATGTAGACTGTCAGGGGCATGGCTTGGCCACTGCCATGGGCGGTGCTTCCTGTGAGGGGCAGGGCCAGGCCATTGCCCTGGGCGGTGCCACCTCTGACAGCTGTCACACAGCTGTGTTGCATGTTGGACAGAAATTGACCAAGCACTTAAGTGGTGATTGTGTCATCGACATTGGCCAGTTCGTTGCACGTACTTTACTGCATTCTGAGATACTCCGCTACTGTGCGTAAGTTGCAAGTTTAGTGTAGAGCAATCCTTTGTCACAGCGAGCCTATGCCTCTTTAGTTTGACCACGTCTTGTCCATGTTTCTAAGTTTGCCTTGTAGTCATTGGACCTTGTACACGTTTTTGGATCTTGCCTGTTTCCTAGCATTTTTGTACTTCCACTTGTTTTGGACTGCCTTTTCGTGTTTGACCTTCTGAAATAAAACCCCTCTTAAGATCATCCCCTTTGCCTCGGAGTCCTGCATTTCAGTCCGCCCCCTGTGCTGCTGGCTCATGACAGGGGACTTTCAAGAGGTGCACTACAATGCATAGCCATACCCAGATTTTCTATAATGGACCCAGAGCTATTATTTAATAATTTCGATAGGCACTTGAGATACTGTTTAATACAACATTTGGGGGGGTCTAAGGCATTAAATGTATGCACACAAGCAGTACACAAACCAATTAAATTTCAATTCTTCCCACATGACAAGACAAGGTTAACTTTGCAAAAAATCGTTTCAACATTTCGTTGCAGATCTTTACATCATAAAGGCTCTTTGTCACAAAGGAGCTTTTAGTGTTCCTCTAAGCTTGTAAAAATCTGTAACATGCTTTCCCAAAGCTCACAATGTCATTAAGGCAACTAATTGACATTGTGCCGTGAAATCAGTTTCATACATATCTTCATTAGTAGTTTCATTAGTTAAAAATTGATTCAGACAATTGGACACAGAAAAAAATTTCATGATCTGTGTTTTTGTTTGGTATACATGATTTACTGTAATTTGACATGCAAACTGCTTATTTTGGTTTTGTTGTATGGTTTTGGTCTTGGTTTGGCTTTGTTTTCCTGGCTCTTTTGGTGCCCTCCTTGTCTGTTCATAACTTTGGTTCCACATGGTCTCATAAGCTCATGTCTTCCAATCAGCTCACTCCCTCCACTCCTGCCTGACCCAGGTGTGCCTTGCTGTCTCTGGATTCTGTTTTCTGTTTGTTTCTGGTTTTTAGTTCCCTCTTTATGCTAATTGTGCCTCAGAACATTTTAAGAAATAGGTTGAGGTGACAAGTCTGGAAGACTGTGGGGTACATAGAGGGGCTTTGATTATAAGATAGTTCAATTGCTTAAAAGATCTGTTTATCTACAAATGGCAGAAAAGGGAAGGAGGAGGTGAGAGAAATTAGGAGCGGATGGTAAAGATTTGGATAAAGTGGCACAAAATGGCAAAACCAAAGGAAAAAGCATTGAGTCAGGAAAGCAACTCTGAACTAAGGAAAGAGAATGAGTTATTTTAACAAAAATAGATGCCGAAGAGGGCGTATGGTGGTTGAGATGGTAAAGCGTTGGCCTCAAAGTTCTGAAGACCCAGGTTGAATCCTGGCTTGGCCTGTGTGGAGTTTGCACGTTCTTCTTGTGCCTGCGTGGGTTTTCTCTGGGCACTCCGGTTTCCTCTCACATCCCAAAAAAATGCAACATTAATTGGACACTCTAAATTCCCCCAAAGTGTGATTGTGAGTATGACTATTTGTCTCGACATGCCCTGCGATTGGCTTGCAACCAGTTCAGGGTGTACCCCGTCTCCTGCCCGTTGACAGCTGAGATAGGCTCCAGCACTCCCCACGTCCGTTGTGAGGATAAGAAAATGGAAGGATGGATAAATGCAGAAGGTTGGCTGTTTATATTTAGAGAGCATGTGTCGATGGGCTCAAATACACAAGTCATATTAGTTATATATTCAGCTTGTCCCGTTTGGGCTCGCCACAGCGTGTCATCTTTTTCCATCTAACCCTATCTTGTGCATCCTTTTCTCTAACACCCACTGTCCTCATGTCCTCCCTCACAATATCCATCAACCTTTTCTTTGGTCTTCCTCTCGCTCTTTTGCCTGGCAGCTCCATCCTCAGCACCCTTCTCCCAATATACTCACTCTCTCGCCTCTGAACCATTGAAAGCTGCTCTCTCTAACACATCCAACTTTGGCTGTCCCTCTAGTGAGCTCATTTCTAATCCTATCCAACCTGTTCACACCAAGCGAGAACCTCAGCATCTTCATTTCTGGTACCTCAAGTTCTGCTTCCTGTTGTTTCTTCAGTGCCACCGTCTCTAATCCATACGTCAAGGCTGGCCTCACCACTGTTTTATAAACTTTGCACTTCATCCTAGTGGATACTCTTCTGTCACATAGAACACCAGACAACTTCCGCCAACTGTTCCACCCTGCTTGGACCAATTTCTTCACTTCCTGACCACACTCTCCATTGCTCTGTATTGTTGACCCCAAGAATTTGAAGTCGTCCACCTTCACTATCTCTTCTCCCTGTAGCCTCACTCTTCCCCCTCCACTTTTCTCATTCATTTCTCATCGCCGCTCTCATTTCAGCACATTTATTCTGTTTTACGTCGGCTAATCTTCATTCCTATCCTTTTCAGTGCGTGCCTCCATCTTTGTAATTGTTCCTCCGCCTGTTCCCTGCTTTCACTGCCGATCACAATATCATCTGCCAACATCATGGTCCAAGGGGAATCCAGTTTAACAAAGTCTGTCAGCCTATTCATTACTACCGCAAACAGGAAGGGGCTCAGCGTGGATCCCTGATGCATTCCCACCTCCACCTTAAATTCTTCTGAGAAACCTATGGCACATCTCACCGCTGTTCTGCTGCCCTCATACATGTCCTGTACTATTCTAACATATTTCTCCACCACACCAGACTTGCGCATGCAGTACCACAATTCCTCTCTTGGTATTCTGTCATAGGATTTCTCTAGATCCACAAAGATACAATGTAGCTCCTTCTGACCTTCTCTGTACTTTTCAATTAGCATCCTCAAGGCAAATAATCCATCAGTGGTACTCTTTCTAGGTGGAGGGCCCATAGCTCAATGTGGAGGCCGCATAGCTCAGCATTGGTTTCATAAACCAGGGTTCATGAGTTCGTATCTCACTGGGGCCTCTACTCCTTAAGAGGGGTTTCATCAGGAAGGGCATCTGGTGTAAAAACTGTGCCAAACAAATATGAGCGTTCAGCTGAGATGTTACTCTGTGGTGACCCCTAATGGGACAAGCCAAAAGAAATATATCTGGTACTCTTTCTAGGCATGAAACTACACTGTTGCTGGCAGATAGTGAGTTCTGTCCTGAGTCTACCCCCCACTACACTTTTTCATATCTTCATTGTGTGGCTCATCAACTTTATGCATATATAGTTGCCCCAGCTCTGCAAGTCACCTTTCTTCAGGCATCTTCTCGCCCGCTAGTATTCTGTTTAATAAGTTGGTAATAAACGTCACAGCCACCTCTTCAACTTGCTTCCAAACCTCCACCAGTATATTTTCAGGACCAACTGCCCTTCCATTTTTCATCCTTTGTAGTGCCTTACGGACATCCACCTTGCTCATTATTGCCACTTCCTAGTCCTTCACAGTTGCCTCTTCTATTCTTCCTTCTCTCTCATTTTTTTCATTCATAAACTTCTCAATGTATTCTTTCCATCTATTTAGCACACTACTGGCACCAGTGAACACATTTCCATCTCTATCCTTAATCACCCTTACCTGCTGCACCACCATTCCCGTCTCTATCCTTAATCACCCTTACCTGCTGCACCACCATTCACATCTCTATCCCTCTGTCTGGCCAGAAAAAAAAAATCATCATCATCATCATCAGTTCATTTAAGAAATATGACTATCATGTAAGACTATTTTGACCACTCCCACTCAGGTTTTACAAATGCCAAAAATATGGTCAAATACTCTGGAAGCTATTGCAGCCTACTGTGAAAGAAAGCAGAGGTGAATGTGGACCTTGTGTAAAACTATAAAGCTCTAATTGTCGAGGGTCACATAGCACTGCTGATTCACAGTGTTAGGTGAGGAAAAAAGCCTGTAGAAGGACAAAAAGTATCTTTCAGAAAGTCAGCTAGATAAGCTCAATACAATCAGAATAGCAATCAACATCGGGAAAGCATCAAAATGTTGAAGGCAAAGAAGATATCATTGTGAAAGAAAACCGTTGTTTTACTACTTCAGTGATCAACGGCAACTATGAAGCGAAAGATAGAGCTGCAAAAAATGACTATTGTGGTGTGTCTCAAGATATACAGGGTTTGTACACTTCCAGAAAATCAAAATGCCATGAATTTTCCATGATTTTCATGCTCCTCAATGCAAAATTCCATGATTAATATTAGATTGACTGGTTGTGGCAGACAGCAATATTTCAGCTATATGATCGTATGTTACCACTTAAATAATAAGTGCCAAAGCTTACCAATGTAGTAGATGCATCCTAATGAATGGTAAATTTATGGTTTTTAAAAATATAAACTATAAACACAAGTGTACAAAACATTTGTTGATAAGAAGCTCATTGGCTTTGCGTGTCATCAGCAGGGACATTGGCATTCTTTTACAAAGCTATTCGCCTTTTGGTTTGCTTATCCTATCACTACAACATGGCAGTAAAGCACGCTCATAAGTGGTTTATTTGCTGTGCAGTTACGAAGGCTTTATGCAAGCAAAACTTGGGCTTCAAACTTGCCTCCAACCCAGACTAATAGACCTACATGGTGTAAAAGTCGCTGCACATTTAGTCGTCACCAATAATTATACCGTGTAGTGAAGTCGAGTCTGAATTGATGAGAGGGTGATCATGCTCATGGCAGCAAGATAACAATCGAGAGCAGGAATCTGATTGGATCAGATTTTCATTGTTGTTGCTGTTTTTCTACTGAATTCGAATCTGAAAATCAGTTATGAAGGAAAATAAAAAAATATAGTAATAATAAATAATGTAGTAGGTGCATTCTAATGAATGGTAAATTTATGGTTATTAAAAATATAAACTATAAACACAAGTGTACAAAACTATTGTTGATAAGAAGCTCATTGGCTTTGCGTGTAATCAGCCGGGACATTGGCATGCTTTTACAAAGCTATTCGCCTTTGAGTTTGCTTATCCTATCATTACAACATGGCAGTAAAGGACGCTCATAAGTGGTTTATTTGCTGTGTTGTAAAGTAAGAATATTATTCAGTTACGTAGGCTTTATACAAGCAAGCCTTGGGCTTCAAGCTTGCCTACAACCCAGACTAATAGACCAACATGGTGTAAAAGCCACTGCACATGTAGTCGTCACAGATAATTATACAGTATAGTGAAGTCGAGTCTGAATTGATTAGAGGGTGATCATGCTCATGGCAGCAAGATAACGCTCGAGAGCAGGATTCTGATTTGATCGGATTTTCATTGTTGCTGTTTTTATGCTGAATTCGAATCTGAAAATCAGTTCTGAAGGAAAATAAATTCTCTCTCTCTCTCTCTCTCTCTCTCTCTCTCTCTCTCTCTCTCTCCTCTCTCTCTCTCTCCCTATATATATATATATATATATATATATATATATATATATATATATATATAATATATATATATATATATAGAGAGAGAGAGAGAGAGAGAGAGAGAGAGAGAGAGATTATGAAATTTTAAAAAATATGGCAATATTTGAAAACTGTCAACTTTTTCATGGTCAATATTTTCTCAATGGCACAAGATATTTAAAACTTCCTTTCCATTTGGGAATTAAGTACTTGAAGAATCATGTTTTCTGGGGTTTCTGTTGAGATGGTATGCATCTTAACAAAGTTTACTGAAAATCGGATGAAAATATTTCGTTCTACTTAAAAGCGTGCACTTTCTTTTTGAAATGCACATTGTGGTTTATGTTTGTGAAATGTTACGTGAATTGGGGGAATGCGCCTATGTCATAAAATCACGTGTTTTTCATTGACACCACCATACTGCTGGTCAAACAAAGCATTGTTCAATGTTAATTCCGTTAAAACTAAACGAAAATATGGCTGGTAGCATGACACCCAGAGTTTTGTCCGGTACCGTTAAACATTTAGAAAATGATTATGAAGAAAGGTACGTGGAAAAATTTGAGACACTAGATAGCATAGAGGATCCATTTTTAATCCCGAAGTCGATGTCTCCAATTGACAGTTAATTTGTTTCCCTATCTTGGACAGTTGAATACACACATGCATCTGGTGAATAAATCATTGCGATTTACACAGAACAGTTTGAAAGAACAGGCCACCAGGCGCTCACCTTTAAGCCTCGCCTCCAGGCCTGGCTCCACAAGGGGGCCCCGGTGACCCGCGTCCGGGCAAAGGAAACCGAGGTCCAATTTTTGTAGTCATCATAGGGGTTTTGGAGTCGTACTTTGTCTGGTCCCTCACCTAGGACCTGTTTGTCATGGGTAACCTACCAGGGGCAAGAAGCCCCAGACAACTTAACTCCTTGGATCATCGAGACACACAAACCCCTCCACCACGATTAGGTGACGGCTCAAGGAGGGGCATCTCTATACTTCTTTACTATTTTCAAAAATGCCTCTTTTCTGTCTATGGTGGCATGTGCAACAGCACCAACACTGGTTGTCGGGTTGACTCTTAAAATTAAAATAGTCTAACCTGCCACTGAAGTTTTCAGCCGACTGGGAACGGTTGGAGTAGCGCCATGCCAAATTTATTTTCACCTTAATCAGCTCTCCCACAGAAGAGCTTGGATATTCTCAAATTCTCCGTGTTATCATTCAGCTTCCTTGACATTGTTGTGATGTGTTTGGCCGACTTCAGATGTCTTCGCAACGCACCTTCTCCCATGTTAGATAGGTTAATGAGTTTACCGCATGGAGAACATTTCAGTGTATGATTGTCGCAAGGTGCCAGTCACACCCGGCCGGTACAACTAATTTTCTAACCACATGTCAATAAAGCGGCACTTTCCTGGCCTATCTGTAACTGGAAACTTTGTTTGTTTCACCGCGCTCAGGTGCACACTACGTCCACGCTTGGATGAACTGACCAAAATGACGTCAATTTGAGAAATTTCGAGAAACCGGAAATGTGCGGTCTTCGCTTGACAGGTTTATTGTTTTAATTAAAACACATGATAAACAACTTTTTGAGCTGCAACGACAAAATCCCATGACATTCCCTGACCCAAGCCAAATATTTTTTATGTACTGGACATTCCAAGACCTGGAAAAGGCAACGCTACGTCCAATGGTAATCCCGAAATACCCTGACCCATACGAAGCCGGTATCTATATTGCATACCTGTCAACTTTTCGGAACGCCAACCTGTATAAACTATCAAAAAAATCCTTATAGAGAGCAAAAAATCCTTATAACATACCGAAGCAAATTATATGTCAAAACAACGGAGGGAAAAAACTCAAAGTACTTCAATGATTTTTATTGTAGATCTCCATAATGATAATATCTGAAGTTAATGTCTAATTATCAAAGTCTATTTAGTGGCATTACTGTGTTCAGAATGGTATTCATGTGTAACTTTCTTCACCAACTCTAAATGCTAACTCGAAATTAAAGCATACATCCATATTGACTTTGCATTGGAATAATGCCGTCAGTGTTTCTGAAGCAAGAGATTTCCTGAACTGTCTGTGAACTTTTGTCTTTTCTCGTAAATTTTCACAGTCCGTATGATTTGTGATATACCGCCGTATACGTAAGATTCACCACAAAATCCGTATGAACTACGGCTAAATGAGTTGACAGGTATGATATTGACACAATAACACGGCAATAAATGCGTGAAGGGCTGAGGAATAGAAAATGGAGAATTAAAAATAAATGGAGTTAGTCTAAAAAAAATAGCTTTAGAATAATTTAAACATTGTATATGAGAAATATTGAAATGATGGCAGGTGTGTGTCGGCTGATTATATTTTCTATTTTATTTGATCTTCATGCCCTGAACCCAAAACAAAAAAAGAAGTTATTTACAAGTGGGTGGTACAGCTGGAAAGCATTGGCCTCACAGCTCTGAGGTCCCGGGTTCAATTTCAGACCCACCTGTGTGGTGTTTGCATCTTCTCCCTGTGCCTGTGTGGGTTTTCTCTGGGCACTCCGGTTTCCTCACACATCCCAAAAAACATGGAACAATAATTGGACACTCTAATTTGCCCCGAGGTATGATTGTGTGTGCGGCTATTTCTCTCTATGTTCCCTGATATTGGCTGGCAACCAGTTCAGGGTGCCCGTTGTACAGCTGGGAAAGACTCCAGCATTCCCCAAGACAATCGTGAGGAAAAGCGGCTAAGAAAATGGATGGATGGATGGATGGATGTGTATATATATTTATATTGTTCGTTGAATACTTTCTTACTGAAGTAAATATTTGGATGACTGATGATTTTCGTTTAACTTGTCATATTATTCTAAAGTAAGAGTACTATTATGAGCAAAACCTGGACACTGCCAAGAGGGGGGTGGTCAGACCACTGCTCTGGGCGGTGACACCTGTCACCACTCACAGCTGTTTCACATTGGGACCGTGTGATTATACAGGCTCGTTGCCGCCTCCCGCTCCTGTACAAGTTCCTGTACAGGCGGTGGTGGCGGCGAAGGCCCGTCGGCAGCCTCATGTTCCTGTCCAGGCAGCGGTGACGGCTCATCAGCCGCCTCACGTTCCTGTCTCAGCGGCGGCGAAGGCTCATTGGCCGCCTCACGTTCCTGTCTCGGCGGCGGCGAAGGCACATGGCCACCTCACGTTCCCCTCTCAACAGTGACCATCACGAGGCCGCTTGGCGCTCCTATCTCGGCAGCGACAGGTATTCTTCCGTCTCACGTTCCTGTCTCGACAGCGACAGGTTTACAGCCGCCTCATGCCCCTGTCTTGACCGCTGCCGCCTCCCTCTCCTCCTTCGATGCCAACCGTTTCCTGGCCATCTGAGGACCACGCCACGGTGGCGACCGATGCTCGGGCGACCTCCAACCAATCCCCTGCTGCCTCATGACCTAGTCTCAGTGGCGACTGATCCACGGCCGCCTCACGACGGAGTCTCAGTGGCGACCAATCCCCGGCCACCTCAAGACCACATTCTGGGAGGTCTTCGCCCGGACCTGTCACCTGGTCCTGTATGGTTCCTGCTTCGCCTTTGGGTTCCTCCTCGAGGACGGCCGCACAAATCACCCCGTGGGGACCCTGGTGCTGGGCGTCCGGGCCGACCTCCTGACCTGCTCGGCCAGACACCTCACTGTCTGGGGGTGTTTGTTTTGTTTTTCTGTGTGGAGTTTGCATGTTCTCCGCGTGCCTGCGTGGGTTTCCTCCGAGCACTCCAGTTTCCTCCCACATCCCAAAGACATGCAAGATTATTTGGACACTCTAAATTGCCCCTAGGTATGATTGTGAGTGTGGCTGTTTGTCTCGATGTGCCCTGCGATTGGCTGGCAACTAGTTCAGGGTGTACCCTGCCTCCTGCCCGTTAACAGCTGGGAAATGTTCCAGCACTCCCCACGAGGATAAGCGGCAGAGAAAATGGATAGATGGATGCTGTAGTGATTTAACTTTCAGTGTCCCTTGACCACAAAGTTTTGTTACTGTCATGTACTTAAACATGTCTCATAATTGTGAAAGGCAGAGGAACTAAAAATGTGAGAAGTTTATTTAACAAGGTCAAATGTGGAGCTTTGTGCAAAAGACATCCTGTCCCCCACCCTACACCCCATTATTGAAATGCACCCATGGTTCAGTCTGAAGTTCAAATTCAATGTCAGAGTGTAAATGAATGAAGGAAACTATGAATGTGTCAGTGGGGAGTGTAAGTGACAGAGTTGCATGTGGCATTTGCAAAATAAAATGATGATCATTAAAGGCTTCTTCTAAGAGAAGATGCCAGAAAAATGGAGGAAAAGTGTGCTGTCCCCATTTTTAACAACAAAGGAGATATTTAGAACTGTGGAAACTACGGAGGAATAAAGATGATAAGCCACACAATGAAGTTATGGGAAAGAGTATTGGAGGCTAGACTCAGGACAGAAGTAAGTATCTGTGAGCAACAGTATGGTTTCATGCCTAGAAAGAGTACTATAGAGGCATTATTTGGCTTGAGGATGCTCATGGAAAAGTAGAGAGAAGGTCAGAATGACCTACATTGTGTCTTTGTGGATTTAGAGAAAGCCTATGACAGAGTACCAAGAGAGGAACTGTGGTACTGCATGCGTAAGTCTGGTGTGGGGGAGAAACATGTTAGAATAGTACAGGACAAGTATGAGGGCAGCAGAACAGCGGTGAGATGTGTCGTAGGTGTGTCAGAAGAATTTAAGGTGGTGGTGGGACTGCATCAGGGATCCGCGCTGAGCCCCTTCCTGTTTACGCTAGTAATGGATAAACTGACAGACAAGATTAGACTGGAATCCCCTTGGACCATGATGTTCGCAGATAATACTGTGATCTGCAGTGAAAGCAGGGAGCAGGCGGAGGAACAGTGAGACAAGAACCAGAACTTGAGGTAGCAGAAATGAATATGTTGAGGTTCTCGCTCGGAGTGAGCAGGTTGGATAGGATTAGAAATTAGCTAATTAGAGGGACAGCCAAAGTTGGATGTTTTGGAGACAACGTTAGAGAGAGCAGACTTTGATGGTTTGGACATGTTCAGAGGCGAGTGAGTGAGTATATTGGTAGAAAGGTGCTCAGGATGGAGCTCCCAGGCACAAGAGCGAGAGAAAGACCAAAGAAAAGGTGGATGGATGTTGTGAGCGTGGACATGAGGACAGTGGGTGTTTGAGAGGAGGATGCACGAGATAGGCTTATATGGAAAAAGATGCCACGCTTTGGCAACCCCTGATCGGGACAAGCCAAAAGGAAAAGAAGAAGAAGACGAACTGATTAATTCTTTTTCCCCACCAAATTCAACTAATACAGGGTCACTTTCTTTTCATCCATTCTACCATGCTTTTAAATATACTTACTGGCATTACTTTTGTTCTCCCCTAATATCTCTCAATATATCCATGTCCGGATCTTTTTGGGATGCCATATCACTATTGTTACTTGTCGCTTTACTGTTACAACCACATTAACTACAAGAAGATTGTAGTTTTTATCTTTCTTTATCTTTTTCTTATTTTTTTCTGCATTTACAAATTACTTTACTGAAATGTGCCTTGTGTAACTCTATTAAGTCAGACCAAGAATGATTTTGGTTAAAAAAAAAAAAAATCATAATGTACGCTATAGCCTAGTGTTGCCTTTTGCACAATGTAGCTGAATAATGAAAAAGAAGTTTCCCTCCTCCACTGTACAAGATGATCTTGTGTTATATCATCCTCTATGACTCTGTTAACCCTGTGACCTCATAACTCAACAAACGCAGGAGGCTATACGGTCTGTGTCTTGTTTAGATCCTCCAGGGTCATGAAGGGCATCGTTCTGATCTCTGACCCTGAAAAGAGGTCTCGTAGCCAGGCTGGTTGAACAGAAAATCCCCCAGGCCTGAGGTGGATAAAAGGATGTCCCGGAAAGACATAGACTGTTCGTGGGTATTTGTGTGTGTTTGCGTGTGTGTGTGTCTGCATGTGTGTGTTTCTGTGTCATGTCTGACTTGTGTTACCAAGTTCAAAACTCTCCGATACAAACCCAGACCCACTCACAGTGATCAGGGATGTTAATTACAGCTAGACAGATGAGCGACATGGATCTATTTTGTTGAAAGACTGAGGAAAAGGTACTAGAAGGCACAAAGCAGAAACTCCAGATACACCAAGGTGTCTGTTTCTGAGCATTTGTGTCTACATGTGGGAGGGAATGATAGACACATGTGGGCTATGGGACACTGTGTGTTTTGTTATGTCTGATACCAAAGTGTTTCTATGACCTTCCTGCCTTCAAGCCTTTTATAATAAAGACACATACAAGCTCAACCCTTTCATCGTCTCATTTCATCTTCCCCACCCCACTTGCTTTGTGCATGTTTGTCAATGACATGGCAAAGGTCAACATGCAGTTGGGAGTTGGGTTTCACATGGCTGAACACCTTTATTGCTCACCGCAGGGTAGGGGAAACTTAAGTGTGTATGGGAAGATAAAAGGTATGGGTGTATTTTCTATGTTGTGTCTAGTTCAGTTCTACTCCTCACCTATTGTGAAAATTTACTGTTGACTCTAAATGCTGATATGCTAATTATTATGCATGTAGGATTTAAAATGTTGATTCTTTCATCTATTTAGATCATTTATATATATGGCAGACAGTTTTGCTAATTTATTTCCCAGCTCAGTGTGACTTAAGCAAAATTAGTGAAGGTTACATGTTGCAAGATATATTTTCTTAACATTGGTCTGACTAGTCTTCTGATGAAAAGCGCAGAATGCAAATACTAATGTCCTGCGAAAGAAATAAAAACAGAACACTAAATACTGAAAAAATGTTTTTTCTGGGGCTCAGAGCAAACTGTGACTTTTAAGATAAAGGCATAGTCATGAAAGTTTCTGTCAAGCAAAAGCATTGTCTTAAAAGAGCTGCTGTTAAGGACTTATTGGTGTCCCTGGAGTCCGAGGAACTACACTGTGGGATGCGTCAAAGGCTTGAAGGCCTGCATATAGCTTCAATTCTGCTCAACCCAGTCATCTTGTTTTTGAACAACATTCACTCGTGAATGGCACTGTACTTTGGATGGTCCAGACAGAGGGTGTTGTGGTCGGGTGGTGGATGGCCAGCATGTCCTGAAAAGGCTGCAACGCAATAACTGGGAGAGGGATGTTTTGGACAGGAATTAATGGGGAGTGAGAAGGTAGGTGGCAGCACAGTCGATAACTGGTTAACACATTTACCTCACAGTTGGTTCGAAGCTACACTGTATCCTTTCCATGTGGAGTCTGGACTTTTTGTTTCTGTTTTCTTTTTGTTTTTTCCTGATACCTGATTCCTCCTACATTACCAAAGCATGCATTTTAAAACCTGTGTTTTTGTCTCTTTGGGCCTTTCAATTGACTGGCAACCAATTCAGGGTGTATGTACCAAGGCTCTTGGCCAAATCAGTGGTGATAGGTTTCAGCTCACCCACAACCTTAATCAGGATAAGCCTTTTGGAAAATAATTTTAGCAAGATTGATTGTGATGGTAAGCACATTTTGGGTACTTTTAAGATATCATAGTAAGTTCCCAAATGACCATTTCTCATAAAAAGGATAGTAGTAAAGTAAATTAATTAACTCAATATAATGCTTCATCCCATTATACAAAAATAAGTGCTTCAGTTTGCAATGGGTTTAAACAGAGTAAAACTCATCACGGCCATCACTATCATCATCCCCTGACCTCAACCCTATTCAGAAGATGTGCTTTTAAAGTCAGGACTGCAATTAAGTTTTGAACAGATTAGATTATCTCTCTCACAGTGGAGATACACCTCTGATAAAAATTTCAGATCCCTCCGTGATTTCGAAGTGAGGGAACTTGCAATGTAGCAGGGTGTTCAAACACTTATTTTCTTCACTGTAAATGGTTGTTCAGAGTAATTTAAAACACTTTCCTTTTGCTAAGCAAATTACTGTCATCATCATGGACATTTTGTTCAATTAAATATTGATCATTTTAGAGACTAATATAATATGTATTAATGTTTATATATATATATATATGTGTTGTTTGCTTGTTGTTGCACAGTTTCACATGATTTTAAAGTTTCACATAATGTCAAAAAAACTTTTTTGGTATACATTATTGTAGTAGAGACACAAACATATGCATTGATTTTTGCGTTTGAACACTGATGTCATCTAATGTCTTCATGATTTCCAGCGTAGACAAATGTTTACATATTGTCCTTAAAAAAAATTGTCATGTGAATTTGATTATACACCTGTATTTAATGCTTGGGCCTTAAATCACAGTAAAGCAAATAGTGATGATTTTCTGCTTATCCACTGTCCTGTTTTACTAGCCTACAAATACAGACAGATACATGGATGCAGGCAGCCACACCTGTTATCAACTGCACCCAATTGCAAGACGAGTGTTGAGACCCCTCTGGAAAGCTTTTTGTTTCGATAAGCACACACACACTCACCTGCATCAAAGGAGAACTGATAAGTCACACTGTGTAGCTCAAACACACAAAATAAGGGTCAGACAAGTACATGTGTGCCTGTCACTCCAAGAATGCTATGTGTGTGGAGCTCGCACCGTTTTTATATGATTTATGGCTTTAATCTCAGGGTCTTACACCACTAAAGCCCCATATGCACATAATTTGCAAGAATATGTCATGAATGATAACCACATTATCGGCGGAAAGTTACACACATTTAAAATATGCATATGTACAGGAACACTGTGCCTCATTCTGAGGAGAAAATTGTTTGAGGGATCTCGATATCCTGGAGGCTGTGAATGTTGGTATGTCAGTTCCCCTGATAATGGGATATGGTGAAAAGGTCACTTACCGTTTCCTGACCACACCAAGTGTGGGGATGGAGTGTAACCTCGTGTTTGCAAGAGAATACGTGCATTAACGTGCACATGACAGCCATGTGCAAATAAGTGTGTGGGAGCACAGAATGTTTTGAATTAATACTGTAAGGAAGCAAATGAAGAGGAAAAATGAAAAAAGGTCATGCAATGAGATAAATGGAAGAAGAAATAAATGAAAAAAAGAAAAAAAATCAAATACAAAGAATGCCTGAAAAAAGTACCTATCCATCCATCTTCTTAGACTTATCCAGGGTTGGGTCATAGGCCATCAGCGTAAGAAGTGCCCAGACTTCCCATCTCAGAGCCACTTCCCCTGACAGGATCCTGAGACGTGCATGTCAGCCAGGTGACAGTCTCTCTAATGTGTCCTGGGTCTTTCTGCCCGGGTCCGCCTCTTAAAGGTGCATACCCTAACCAATCAGCCAAGCTTACAAGATCACTGAGACACATTCTCTGGATACAACCTGAGCACCACCTGAATGACCAAACTTCTCACCCTGTCTCCTAAGGAAAGCTCAGACTGCATAATAAGATCATTTTGGCCGCTTCATCACAAATCTTGTTTTTATCTTCCCTACCCACAGCTGATGACAACAGGTGAGGGAGCATAGATGGGTTACCTAAAAAAAAGAGCTTCACCTTTTCATGAAGTCCTCATCACTGCAGAGGCTGCACCAATCCAACTTTTGATCTTCGCCTGGCTGAGGACCAGGGTCTCAGACTTGGACGGCCAGAGTCTTATCCTTCCAGATTCACACAAAAATCCAAACCACTCCAGCAATAGTTGGAGGTTAAGGCCTGATGAAATGAATAGAATCAGACAATCAGCAAAAAAAAGCAAAGACACAATCCACAGGTCACCAAAACAAACCACTCAATGCCTTAGCCATGCCCAAAAATTCTGTCCATAAATGTAATGAACATTATTAAAACAAGCCTTGGCAGATTCCAACGATCACCGAAAATGAATGTTACTTATTGTAGGCAATGTGGACCGGACTCTAAAACCAGCTGAACACGGACTGGGGTGCTATTACCCGTTTGGGTGGGATTGGTTTGTAGTTTGAACTGCATATTTGGTTATGTAAGCAATCCAATTTTCATGAATTTTTGCACAGGGATACCTTTAATAAATGAGGTTCCTAGTTGTTTACTGGCAATTGATCCTACATTACAGTATGTTGGTACAAATGGTGAGTAGATTAACAAACTCATCTGTTTTTTTGTTTACCCTTTGTACCCTTGTTTACCCTGGTTGCATCGATCTATTGACCCACAGAAGGAACTGTTAAAATGTATTCATAATGTAAATACTATGATGCCTGTAGTGTAACAGCAGGGGAGCCATGATAGTGTACAGCCCTGTAATGTGCAGGAGACACAAAGGAGGGACTTTGCATTAATATTTGAAATAATGAATCTGTGTGGTCATTAGGATAGTCTACTCAGCTTCCACAGCAATAAATTAAGCCAAGACAAGCGCCATGTATTTTACATGGTCCTGTCAACAGATAATAGATCCTCTGGCATAATTATGTCCGCTTCAGTGATGAAAATGAATAAATAAAATGTATATATCTAATATAAAATGTTGGTGGGGAAAATAGATGGATATATATGTAAGTCCACCCATCCACCCATTTTCTTTGCCGCTTATCCTCAGAAGGGTCGCCGGAGTGCTGGAGCCTATTCCAGCTGTCAACTGGCAGGAGGCAGAGTACACCCTGAACTGGTTGCCAGCCAATTGCAGGGCAGATAGAGACAAACAGCCGCACTCACAATCAAGAGATGGAGAGATATATATAGAGAGATTTCATTTCAGACGCCAGACTTTAGTCTAACCCCAGCCACAGTGTTAACCTGATTTGGCTTCGACAGTTAAATCGTCAGATAGTGGGTGTCAGCCTGGGTGTGTGCATTCTTTTATGGTACACAAGTTTGTTTTTTTACTATCCTCTTGAACCCCCAAATAGTAATGTGCCCAAGACCTATCCATAAACAGCATCCCTAATTTATCTATTATCACAGTGGCGCTGTGTGTACAAAACAAATCTTCGATCCAGTCATGATGTACTGGAGGTCGATCATTGTCGTATGGGGCAAAAGTGTCAGACGGTAGGGCATTATTTCCATCCAACTATCAATCAACTGATCTTGGAGTTCAGCTGATAATGGTTTGACTGACTGGTTAGACTGTCCATTCATTCATTTTCTTTCACTGCTTATCCTCAAAAGGGTCGCGGGAATGCTGGACATTATCGCAGCTATCAACATGTAGGAAGGAGGGTAGACAACAGTCGCACTCACAATCACACCCAGGGGCAATTTAGAGTGTCCAATTAATGCACTATTTAGAATGTGGGAGGATGTGCCCAGAGAAAACACACACAGGCACAGGGAGAAAATGAAAACTCCTCACAGGTAGGGCTGGGATTGAACCACCCTCCTCAGAAGTGTGAGGCTAAAGCTTTACAGCTGCGCCACCGTGCCGCCTTGGTTGGACTGCTCACCTCTAAATAAATGAAAGACTATTTCCCATTCATTCAATGAGTGGTGATCATTGTTTGTATAGGAAATGGAAGACACATTTTAAAGGGTGTTGTATAGATCTGCCAAGTGATGATATATAGTAGCCTACATTTATCTTGATACAAATAAAGCTGATTAAATGGAGCACAAAAACATTTTCTAACCAAAACCACTAGTAAGTATAAAGGCCTTAAAAGATCCATTCCTCAGTCCGTAAGTAATAACGAAGAAGCAAATTTGGTTTGATTGACTAAATATTCCCCTAATTTTAACATACCTCCCTGAACTTGGCAGGTTTCCAAAAACAGGGTTTGCTAATGTGATTGCTGGTGTCATGGGTCTTCACTGATCTTCTTTTTGGAGGGAAAATTAGATTGTTGTAGACACATTCTGTGATAAGGTCCCATAGTTCGATAGACAGACAGACAGGCCTGCCTGAACCACCGAATGAGTGGTGGCTTGCCAAAGCCAATAAGAGACAGCAGCGGGAGGTAGTGGGAGGGGAGACTCATGTTTTATTCATGATTATTCACATAATCCCCAGACAGAGGAGGGTGATATTTATTGTGAGAATGCATAAGTATGTGTCACTAATTTAAGGTAAAACATGCGCAAAGAATGTGCTCCCTGAAACCACATTGTATAGTTAACAAAAACAGAAGAAAATACAATAACAGAAAATGCTGTGTGGCTATTCTCTATTATAATGAACCAATTATTATCGTTGGAGTTGTGTGTATTTAGCTTTTTGGGTTACAGACCTAATTTTTGTCCTGGTAAATGTTGAGTTGTAGATGAGCAAAAGGATGGATGAGCAGGGCTGGCCTCAGTCTCTTCTTTAATTCATCCAAAAGTATTCCGTATGATTCAGGTTAGGTTTGTGCAGTTAGACTGAGAGATCCCAAGTGGAAACAGAAGTTATTTAAAATTATTGTGTTGCGAGGGATATCGATCTGAGAAATTAGTGCCAAAATATTAGAAAGTAGCAAACAAAATGAGGCTAGCTCAGCTGTTTAGTGGTTAGTACTAGCCACAGAGCAAGACGGTAGTATATGCCAGGCAAGACTTTTTATCCTGTATGTCTTAAGGAAATATACATTGTTGACAGGAAAACACAGCGTAACAGATCATGATCTACAGACGTTGTTGTAAAGATTACAAGTGACAAGCTATTGCCACTCACAGACTTTTCCAAAGAATGATGAAAAAAATATATAATTTTTGTTTTGCTGCCCAGAATTTTTTTTAATTATCCATGCATCATTTGCTACCATTGATCAAATAGTCAGGTCACAGGGGCAATGATGTAAGCAGAGAAGCCCAGACTTTCTCCAATCACTTCCTTCAACTCGTTCAGGTGGACACAGAGATGTCAGGTCAGCCACCAGTCGCACCAATTCTACTCTGAGGCAGAGCTTGGACATGCTGTGGAAGACACTCCTTTCAGTCAATTGTACCCACAAGTCTATTATTTTGGTCACGAACTACAGCTTTTGACCATAGATGCAGGTAGGGGGTACATCATCCAACAAATTGAGAGCTTTGTCTTTGAGCTCAGCTCATTCTTCACAACCTCAATTCAATGTTGTTGTAGGATCAATCTGCCTGTCAGTCTCTTGCTCCATTCTTCCCTCATTGTCCCCCATGCCACCAAGCCATCCATCCACTTTCTGAGTTGCTTATCCTCACAAGATTTACAGGAGTGTTGGAGCCTAACCCAGCTATATTCTGGCAGGGGCGGGTTACAGCCTGAACAGATTGCCAGCCAATCGCAAGGCAAGTTGAAACAATTAAGCATTCACACTCATAATCACACCTATGGGTAATTCAGTCTCCAAGTAATGTTGCATATTTTTGGTATGTGGGAGGAAACTGGAAGTCATTCTCCATAGCCTTACCATGGTCCTCCCATACCTGAGTTTTTGCCACAGCAATAATCAAAGCTACATTCATCTTGACTTACCAATACCCATCAGGTGCTTTCAAGGTTTCAGGACAACCACGGCTGAAAACAGCTGATGCAAAATACATACAGTATATGAAGACCCTTTTATTAGGTTTTTAGGGACAATCTATGACAGGCAAAGAATTCCACTTGGGTTCTGCTTGAGGATTCCTCCTAATCCCGGCCTTTCAGGCCTGCAATAAATATGGCCCACACCTGCTTGGTCCCTTTCATCGGGGCCTATTCTAGTGTGGAATAATGTTTTACTCAACTCAAAAGGACTTGTGCCAAAGCCCAAACTGACTATATCTAGTTGGAAATTATCGAAATTTCACACCTGATCAGTGTCTTTCCCTGCCAGAGAGATACCATTCTACATCCCTAGACCTAAGTGCCCGAGCAGGGAAACCAGAACCTTTCAGCAGCTGCCCAGATCACAATCCACCCATCAGCCTTAAACCCTCCACAGGTGGTGAGTCCATGGATAGGGCAACCAATGTTGTTTCTTCAGGCTGTGCCCAGCTAGCTATCTTGGGGGACAGGCCTGGCCTCCAGCCACTTCCCATTAAGCCTCAGCTCCGTACCAAATTCCAGAGGGGGCTCCAGTGACACACGTCAGGGCAAAGAAGCACCTCTTCCAATAGTGTTGTTTTTCATCGAAGATTTGGAGGAGTCCTTTGTCTGTTCCCTCACCTAGCACTTGTTTGCCCTGGATGACCTTACCTGGGGCAAAAATCACGGACCACTTTGCTCCTAGGTTCACTGGCACACACAATAATGCATGGTAAGGCTCCAGGGGCATAAAGGGCAGTTATAGGGTCTTATAAATTCAAATTTAAAGTGACAAAATATATCATATATCATATTGTCCTAATCGAAAAGCTAAATAGTAAGACAGAATGACAAAAAAACAGAAACCTTTGAAGTACTATAAACCGTCACTTTTTGTATATACTGGCAATTTGTTTAAAATAGCCAAGCAATATTGTCATCAGCGAGAATGGCACAGGTCTCTAATCTGCAATAAACTAAATAAAGAAGCATTCACAGGAGGAAGGCAGCATTGGACACAGACAGACATATTGATGCTTGATCACACATGCATCATAGTCCACTGAAGCAATATTAAGAGGGTGTGATCAGAATTAAATAAAAAAAGAGAGAAGTGCTAACAAGTCTTCACACAGTTCATGTTCAATAATCAGAACTGTGTGATGCCTCCATTTGCTTGAAAGGCTGCATCATCTTCCCAGTCTATCAGAAAGTTTTAAGAGAGGCCTGAATAACTACCAGTTGAAATGATGTCTGATGCCAAATTGAACCAGATGATGTCCACTGGACACTGTAGAATTGGACACACACGTCGGTTTTACTCAATTTGAGTGTCAAGGAGATCATGCACCAAAAGACCGTGTTTACTGTAAAACATCACTTTTTGATGCGGGGAAAACAGTTTGAGGTTGGTAATAGACTCATCTTTGATTTACAAATAAACAGCAGAGATGAAAGAGTAAAATCGCCAAAGTTGCAACATTTTCTCAGCCATATAAAACACAAATTGAAATACTGGAGGAATAATAAAAGAGGAACATTGTATAAAAAACCATCTTACTGATCACTCGCAGCAAAAACATTCAGCAAAACATTTAGCTTGTGGAAAAAAATGCTAATTTCTCTCTATAAAAAACAAAATTTTGTTAAGTTTGTTAAGGGTCTCGCTGGTGTTCTTGAGAATCAGCTGATGAGAGTGAAAACCCTCCCACCCTTGTCAGCCAACTGTCAACCAAGGCTGTGTGTTCGGGAGGGGGAGAGTCAAACTGGCCACACCAAAAAGCCACCAGTCAGCTGACAGCTAGGCAGTGCACGAGACTGGAAGTTGCTGGCAGACCTGGACAAGAAGCTCTGCTTTCCATCTGAGCTTGCAAATACCACCCTACAACCAGATCTAGTGATTTAATCTGCCTCTCTCAAGCTCCTCTACATCATTGAGCTCACAGTGGCTTGGGAGGGGGCAGTCGAGGAGGCGTATGAGTGGAAGCGGCTAAGGGCCGAAGTGCAACAGCAAGGCTGGAGAGCAGAGGTACGCCCAGTGGAAGTTGACTGCAGAGGGTTTATAGCCTCCTCAACATCCAGGCTATTTAGAGAGATGGGAGTCCGAGGGCAGACCCATTGGCAGGGAGTCAGACATCTCTCCAAGGTGGTGGAAAAGACCAGCCAGTGGAGGAAAGGGGAAAGACCCCAATTGGGCATTCAGGAGAATTGATGGCACCCATGGGATGAACCTGGGACACTGGGATTTACTGCTGAACCCTCTCGAGAGTGTTGTGGGCCTATCAGCGAAACAGTTGATGATGGAAGGAAGCCCACTTGATAACCCGTAGTGTGCCATCACTTTTTGAACATCCCACAGAGCCTCATCGGAGCCGAAATCTGCATGAATAGACGGATATTAACATCTAGTCCTACATAATACATTTTGTGCTTTTTACTGATAACCTGTCCATCTCACTATTCACTAAACAGCCACAAAACATTTGTGAGAAAACTTACAAATTCAGAGTATTTAATTCACTGTCAATGTTGCCCACCTTACAGCTCTCCAAATATTAGTAAATCCATCCATCCATTTTCTGACCTGCTAGCCCTCACAAGGGTCACGGGAGTGCTGAAGCCTATCCCAGCTATCTACTGGCAGGAGGCAGGGTACACCCTGAACTGGTTGCCCGTCAATCGCAGGGCACATAGAGACAAACAGCCGTACTCACAATCACACTTAAGGACAATTTAGAGTCTCAAATTAAAGTTGCATGTTTTTTGGGATGTGGGAGGAAACCAGAGTACCCAGAGAAAACCCACGGAGGCATGGTGAGAACATACAAACTCCACACAAGCAGGGCCAGGATTTGAAACCTGGTCCTCAGAACTGGGAGGCCTACGCTCAACAGCTGCTTCACCGTGTAGCCCTATATAGTTAAACTGAAGTATATTTTTTCAAAATGAAAAGGTACATCATTAAAATTGGAGAAAATGTAGCTATAAGTGTTTGAGGGAGGATTTTTTTTTTAATAAAGCTAGATCTTTGTTATTTTGACCCAAAAATATGTCCATATTGCATTCGTTGTTTTACGTACTCTCATTTGTGTCACAAAAAAATTTGGTGAAAACACTTGGGTGGTGGAACCACAAATGATCAGTTTCCAAATGATAGTTCACCTTCCGCCTGTAACCTCTACATTTTTCTCACTATCAAAGACCTTAAGCATACACTGTTTAAAACAGTCTCTAATTGATTTGTCTGTGAAGGGGAGGTGCGTCACATTAAGAGTGCCACAATGTTATTCTCTCTCACTGTCATCCCGCCCACCCAAAAATCAAGGGTGTGTTTGAGGTGAGGCTGAGGACTTCTAAAGAGTTTTGTTATGAGAAAATTTAAACAGGAATATTAAGCCATGGGTGTGAAAAGGGGCATAACACCGACTCCTCCACAAATGAGTTGTGTACAGGAGGGGGTAGTGGCAGGCACAGTCTGTTTTTTCCTTCCAAAATCTTTTGGGGAATAATACCTGCAAAATGGACTGTGATTGAATTGCATCCAGACTGAGGCGTAGTCTGCTTTTCTCTGCAAGTCAGCCGTGAGAGGATCCAGCTCTCTGTGACTCTGAACAGGATAGGGATTTCTAGAAAAAGGATGGATGGATGGCTCACCACTGAACTGTGGTGTATAACGGGCCCGCCATCTGTATGGTTCTGTTTATGATCACTAACACTGTAAGCTTGTATTTCAGTGGATGCATGCGTATGTGGCTTCACTCCAGCTCCTGTTCTTCCTCATGACAGTAACAGTAACTGACAGTAACTCTGAAAACACACACTTCATGAGTGATATTACAAGTATTAATCCACATTGATGAATATTTTACTAAATATTTTACACCAATTTTCGAAGTAGTCACAGAGATTTTCTTTGGCTTAGTTCGCTATATCTGTGATAAAATTTCAGTAAGAAATAAGGAAAGAGCTCTTTTACCAATAGATGTTTTATTTTGGACAATCTGTATTCCTTCTGAACACTCTGTGCCATTAATTCAAAAGTCACGTGATGACTTTTTAAAAGCTTCCTGTCTTTGATTTTAGTTTTGAAATCACCATTCCTTCTAAAACAATACAAGTCAGATTTAAGAAAAGCTTTGATTTGTTAGTACAGCAATGTTCGTGTAAACTGCATGCACCTTCCAGATGTACAAACCCCCCCAAAAAAACAATTCCATACTGCAATGCTTTTTCCACCCAATAGATGCTTTTCATTAACGTCACGACGAGCATGTGTTTATTGTTTACAAAACCATTTTGGACGGCAAGATCGTGTCTAGGAAGTGATTAGTGTATACTGTGATGTTTTGGGTACGGTTATAATTGGATCTTCTATCTTGAAAGTCCTTTGACAAACGAACACTGTAACGACAGGTGATTGAGGCACCTGTGCTGGAGCGAGGAAAAAAGAAATAAGCCACATGTGAATCTCGAGAGCAAGTATCGTCTTGTTATTATTAGATTGAGCTATCGTACTTGTCGTATACGGAAAGTGTGGTGGTATTGTGATTGTGTTGACCTCAGTGGGGGGCGACAACACAGGACGATAAGGAAGTGCACTAGAGAGGTTGGTGGGGGAAAACGCGAAATAAATATCACCCACGTCAAGAAGTACAGTTGGACACGTCTACGTTATTCAATAACATGACAGCAAGATCATAACATGGTGTCAGAGTGACGGTAGTATAACTCAGGAATAATAATAAAAAAGAACTCAGGGAAAAAAAAATAAACGAACAAAGACGACGACAAATTGACCACGATGGAGGCGAACATTTGGTGTTCCAAGCCCGAGGATGGACGAGGACTCATCCAATTTACCAGATGCATGGTGGAGATTCAAGCAACACGCTGAACTCATGATCACGGGACCTCTTAAAAACAGAGCTGAAGAGGAAAAGTGGAGTTCCTCCTGCTGTGGATCGGAGATAAAGGACGGGATGTTGGCAATACTTGGACACTGACTGGAGACGAAGATAAGTTGCTAAAAACTTCCTACGAAAAATTCTCAGATTACCTCACTCCGAAAACAAACCCCATATTTGCTAGGTGCTAGGTAACTGTGAGTCATGTGAGCACTTTGTGGCAGAATTCAAGCTGTTAGTTAAAGACTGTAACTACACAAACAGCGATGAGATGGTCAGGGACCGTATAGTTTTCGCGACCAACTCACCGGGTGTGCACGAAAAGTTAGACAGCCAGGGCACAGCGCTCACACTCGAAAAAAGTGATCGGCATAGCCCGCGCCCGCGAGTTCGGAAAAATGCAGCTAAAGGCTATGGCTAGCGACAGCCAAGAGGTTCACATTATCCACCGCAAACATAGAAAGCCAACTTTCACTGCAGGTACCAGTAGGCATATTGATAGCCCAAAGACCTCCGTAAAGATATGTAACAAGCGTGGAGGATACCACAGTAAATTAGCTGAATGGCCAGAAAAAGGTAAACAATGATTGAAGTGTCAAACCCCTTTTTCTGTCTGTTCTTACAATCATAAGACACACAATGAAATACCATGATAAAAAGGCTGTAAGACGCTTAAAGTAAGCCAATATTCACAAAAAGATCACTAAAAAAACACCACTTATATTGTAGTTTTGCCGTCCAGTAGGCGTCATGAACAAGTCATGTGACTCAACTATCTATTGTAATGAAGCCATGTTACAGTCAAGAGGGCAACATTCTTATGATATTTAGCAAGCCTAGAATCCATCAGGTTTTGATTACACCAGAGTCTTGTGACAATATCTTTATAGCACTCCATCTGACGATTGGCATTGCGCTTGGTGATGTAAAGTTTCCATTCATACATACATCCGGCCTTAGAACCATATGAAATGAAGCTACTTGTACACTCTGCAAGAATGGAAATTTCACGTGATCGTGGCACAATACTTAACATTGATAATGTAGAGTCTGAAACACTTATGCTTATTATAAGGTATATCAGCATCAACACCAAAACTGATGCACTGATATTTTTTAGCTAATGTCCATCAGACTGGATATTTATTTTTATTAGAAAATTAAACATTTTAGCAGGATTACAGTTCTTGCGATCTCAGTGAAATTATGAGAGTGCATGGACTGGCTGCATAGAAGTGGAATGTGGACTACGACACAACCAGTAGCAACAAACTGAGGCAAATTATCTTGACTATGATTCTCTGTACAATTTTGCCCATGCTCATTGCTGCCCAAAATATTGATAATGTGGAATTTTATTTTTTTTCTATGAAATTTCCATTCTATTATAATTTCAGATGGAGTTGAAAAATGTCAGGTTACTATAAAGGACATCTATTTTGAGTCAAAATAGTGCAGACATACCAGTACTCAAATTACAATACCCAGGTATAATTTTCAGTTACTGTAGCAATGTTAAAGTTGACAAGAGAGAAAGAAATACGTTTAATAATACTAGAGCATCAAGGAGAGCTTCGTCCTCTAAACATGGACAGAACAAGGGACAGTGTAGAAAAAAGAAAGACAGGGAAGAGGGTAGAGTGGGGAGGAGAGAATGGGAGTCTTTAATTGCATGGAGGCAGCATGACAATTGAGAGGCGAGTGGAAGGAGGAAAATCTCCAGGAGTATTGATCAGTTCGGTTCTTCCATTTCAGTCCCTCCTCTCCCCCTTCTGTGTTTCCCCCTTCACCCAATTTGCACCCCTAATTTAGATTGAGGCATGTGTGCATGTGAATGTGTATGAGTGATGTTGAGGTCATTTTGAACACTGTTTGTCCTTCAGTGTATGCGCACATCTCTAATATATTCATTTACTTGTTAACTTGCCTGTCCATCATATTACAGAGATATTGCAAACACTAAGGACGTTGTGTCATTTACGACTATAATTTCTATTTCTGAGCATAACTGAGAGACTTCTTAACTAAAGTATTTGAGTTATTTGTGACTAGCCTGTACATGTTTTAGGTTTGCAGGTAATATGGGGAAGCGTTGGTGTGTGTGTGTCTGTGTAACGCAGGTGACAAGCAGTAGTGGAGGTCGCGGGGTTACACTTCCTGATCGATCTCCTGTCTCCCTTTGGAGTGACCCTAACCCTTTTCCTGGGCCTAATGAGATGCAGCTCATCAGGAAACCAAATAATAGAAACGCAAATGTGTTACAAGTCCAAGTATAATTTCATATTCCTGCCACAATAATGTTTATTTTATTTAAGTGCTGATTCCTCGACATAGTTGTACCCTAAACTAGGCGGCCACTCTCTTGAAGGGTGTATGATCAAGGATGTGACCTTCCACCCCTGTCTCAGTCCCAGACTGAATCAATTCCTAACCAGACAATCCTCCCACCCGAAATACCCCCACCCCACTTTCTGAACATAATGACCAGAGCAAGGCGACTTCACAAACAATATAAAACACAGCCAGCATCAAAGATGGTGTGTGTTCACTCATGTTGGATGTGTGATTGAGCCAGGAAATGTGTGAGGCATTTATCAAGTCATGTTCTGACAGCAAGCTCTAATTAAGTGCAAGTGGTTAGCTACTTACATTCGAAACACTGCAACAGTTTTGGTGTGATACATTCTGCTTTCGTTAAATGCTCATCCAGTGAGTGGCTGACTGGTTAGCACGTCTGCCTCACAGACTGGGGTTCAAATCCCGGCCCCGCCTGTGTGGATTTAGCACGTTCTCCCCATACCTGGATGGGTTTTCTCCTGTTACCCCGGTTTCCTCCCACATCCCAAAAATATGCATGGTATGTTGTTTGAACACTCTAAATTGCCTGTAGGTGTGAGTGTGAATGGTTTTAGATCACCTCAAGGTATACCCTGCTTCAAACTCACGCTTTGATGAGACCCCCAAAAATATTTTTTGTTGAGTCTCTCTACATAAATGTGATGGCTATCTGGAATTCTCTTACAGTGCATAGCTGCGCATGTAGTAAAAGTGTAAAACCAATTTGACAGGGAACGCCCACATTTTAGGCACAATCCTGTGCATGACCAAATGTGACATGAAGGTGTGTAAATGGCAGACTTAACTTGATGTGAGAGTCCATGTAGCCAGAAAAGCATGTACCTGTGTGCTGTTATTTTATTATTTTTTTCCTCCATAAGCACATGGGAGAATATAGCCCCTATTGAGCTCACTGTAACTGTTTGCACCTGCTCATCCATAGTTATATACTTTTTTTTTAATTTACAAACATTCAAGCATTGTGCTGCAGTCGTTAAAACTGAACAGCGAATGTAGAGATTTAATTTTTTAGTTCATAGCGAGTAAGTTATACTTTGATGGCATATTCAATAACAAACTTTGCATTTAAAGTATTATAATCCGTCTTCATAGTAGTTATTGCTAGTATTCTCACTGCCACTCACATATTCCCTCCCGTTTAGACAAAGTAATTGTATATCGATTGTCAGGAAAAGGACAGGTGGATTGTTTTTAATCTTAAATCTTGAGAAGCATATGAATTATTTCAGTGTCAAAACACTCAAAATTCCAAGTACGATTGCTGTCATGCTTTTCTCAGATGAATGTACATATTAGTTTGGCACAATTTTTACATTGAATGCCCTTCCTGATGCAACCCTTATACGAACCTACAACCCCTGGTTTACCAAACCAATGCTCTAACCACTGAGCTTTGGGGCCTCCACTGTCATCCTTTTCTTACCGCATGTAAAATATAATTTTGACAGTGTCAATCAAGACAAAGGATTTTACTTTGTACAAAGCAGAATTAGTTGCTATGTGTGGATCCCCAACTCTTTGACACTTTGGCCCCGTCACTCTCTTTTCTCAATCTCTTTAAAGCCTGCATTGAATTTCCCCTCGGATGACACCAACAATTTAGTGCATTTCTTCATTTTGATATAAGATTTCTTCACAATCACATTTGTGTTTTGCATTTTTTTAATTGGGATTTTTTTCATTGCCGTTGCAGCTAAAATGCTAAGCAGAATAAAATATGCAGGTTTTGTCCCATAGCATGAGGGAAATATAAGCAAAGATCTATAAGAGATAGATACTAGGAAAAAAAAAAGTTGCATATTTGATCATGTACATTGGTTGAACATGATTAAAATGTGGCAACCTGGTGTGAATGTTTTAATTTGGTTTTCCACTAACCAATCCATGTTCAAATGAAGTAAATTTACAGTTTTTTTTCCTTTTTTTTGGTGTAGAGCTGTCAAGTGTATCATTTTAAGTCCCCTATCATATATAGGGCCGCTTGGCATCTGTGGAAAATTTATTTGTAAGTAGAAAACTATGCTCATTTTAACCACCTTTCAAGTCTTTTTAAAACACTGGTTATGCTAAAGCTTGTAGCACCCGCTTAAATTGTTCATTTGACTTGCTGCTTGGAGCACAAGAGTGTCGGTGTGAATGGAGGTGTCCTTGAAAAACCTCTTTTATTTGTGTGCATTACCCTTCAATGGTTCTTACATATGCATCGAATGTATGTGTGTGTGTGTTTTTCTGGGCATGTGTTTGTAGCAATTGCTTCCTTCCTTCCTGTTCAAGGGGACCTGGTCCTTTGACCGACTAACGCTCCTCTCCCAGGGGAGGGAACTTTCAGTTTTTGCGTGTTGTTGTGTGTGTGCCCATATTATTGAAACCTTTCCATATACAGTGCTCCTACAGGACAAATGTTTCTATTATTGAAGTTCCCTTTTCTCAGAAACACAGTCGCAGCTGCAACCAAATATTATACTCACCATGTAATATACATTTGTTGAAAAAAAAATCTCGTTTTTGTAAGAATAATTAAAAAATAGTGTTGTTAGCCTATTTTATTACAGTAGTATAGTCATTACAGTGTTCTTACAGTTCTATTATAGCAGTTTTACAAATATATTGTTTGTTGGAAGACAAACAGTGAATGAGCCATGTAATTGTGGTGATGTGGTAGTTGTCAAAAAAATAGTTGACAGTTTAATACTCATTCTGAAAAAATAACAACAGTGGTTAACAGCTCATTGTTTTCACTACTGAACCGCCAACCAGAGTGACTCCTCCTAACCTGAAATTTGAGTTTTCTACTCTCAACCCGGAAACAAAAGTCATTGCTGTTAAATGTCTCAAGTATTATGGTAAACACAGTTTCTTATAATATGACACTCGTCCAAATTTTTGGCAAAGTGTCTGTCCCCAGAACTCAGTTTCTCACTGACACAGTCTTTTTCCTCTCTTGTGTATGTACAACAACAAAACAAACACACACGTATACACACGCGCACACACACCGCACTACTCCTTTCTCTTTCATCTGCATATACTGCATACACGCTACATTTCCGAAGTGAATTTTGGAGATTCCAATTGTGTATAATTTAGAGGCACCAGTATTGTGTTTGGGGTCAGAGTGCTATCATGTTGCCAATAAGGTGGGTGGCTCTAAGCTCTCATCAGCCTTTGATTGCATTTAGAATGGGAAATTAATTAAAATATGACATTATGTAAATGTATGTGTCTTTGCCATATGGCCCTGGGAGGTACCCCTCAACCCCACACAACCTTCCCACATCTCACCAGGGGGAACCAAGTGCTCTCTTAAGGGTTCTTTATATTCGCATCGGCAGCGACCACATTGGCACCACTACGGTTCTACTGCATGTAGTTTGCCTTTATACTCGTATTAAACCACGGCTCAGTTTTGAAAATGTGCTGCAGTTCTTCTCCAAGTCAGAGGTGTCACTACGGCTGGTATTGGCTAGGAAGCCAGATGGTAGGGTTTCCTCAGCACATTTTGGTCATTTCTGGTCGCCGATTTTATGTTCCTCTCTATAACAAGTAAAAAAAGATGGTAAAAACAATGGTGGGCGTGGAAACGTTTCTGCTAGGATGTAAATGACCAGCTGATATGTTTAATTATGGTGCTAAATGGATCAAAAAGGTGGCGACGTAAGTGGTATGTGGAGCTGGGAGGAACGGTGACTATGTCATCGCAGTATGTGACTAAACAGGCCAATCATGAGAGATGAACTGCATGGCTTTCACCGACGAGCAACTGTTTTTTGATGTGTGGAAGGCAGGCTATGCAGAGGTGCTGTGCAGGGCAATGTATAGGTCATTCAATGTTGGTGTTGTTAGCGGGAGTATAAAGCGGCCTTTAGTATCTATGTTTGTATAAGTGAGTGTACGTGGGTGTGCGTGTACGTGTTTGTGTATGTGTGTGTGACGGACGGAATGGAGGAAGTTAACCTTCATTTTTGCCATATCCTCTTCGTGTCACCTTCTAACTGATGGCATGTATTTTTCTTCCCAAGTTGGATTCAAGAAACCGGCCTGCAGGAGACTTGACTCCAGACAACAGTTGAGACAAACCAGTTTGGCAGATTGCCAAGCACATCGGGTGCGCCTTGTGCTTGCTTGGAAATCCCAATCATTGTCCATGAAAATTGAGTCCACAATGCATACAGTACAACAAGAAGTTCATTTGAATGCCCTCTTGCATGAAAATATGACTTGGAAGTGTGTGGTTATTGTTCAAAATTGTTTTGCACAGAGGTCTCGTTTGAAAAAAAATCTCAAATTTCAGTCATTTTTATTAACCTTAGTGTTTATCAATATTTTATCCAAGTAAATGCAGGCACAATTGTGTTTTCACATTCTTGGACACTTTGAGGAGTTGCAGAGTTGAGGTTGATTCACAATCTATACATTCATTGTGGAGTATATTTATTCTGAAAAACTGCATACCACACACCCATGTACCAACAGCTTGGCATACAAGGCTTTTACAAAATAATATTTGACTTTGATTATTTAGCACGAGAATTTAAGGTAATTCACTGGTCAAATGTACGCTTTTCTGGAGACGCCTTTTCAATCTGAGCAGTACACACAACAACAGCCTGATATTTCGAGACGAATAGCTATTCCTGCGGACAGCTCTTCATTGGCATGATCCTAAAACAAATGCATATCAAGTGAAAAAATGCTGTTTTATCATTCAAGAATTAATTAAATAAAAAGACAAAAAGAAAGTGTTTTTACATTGCATTTGTAGTTGAATCAATATGTGTAATCTTGTGCTTCGTGTTTACCTACAGTCATAAAACTATAAAGTGTATGTTTTTATTATCTGAATGCTATATATTGGAAAAAAAATGCTTGTTGCTGTGTCTCTTTCTTCATCTCTCTAACCTTCTGTCTATCTCTACCTGCCTGTCCCTACACTGTAACCAAACCACAAAGGAAGCTGCTGAAACGCGAGAGGGGTTGTGGTTGGCACACATACGCCCAAAGGGGCCCAGGCCTGTCAGCTCAGTAGCCCCACATCTGGAGCCTCCCCCTGGGCCAGCAGCCTCCCTCCAGCCCTCCCCCTCCAACACCACCACCGCTCCACGGGGAGCACGGAGCGCACAGAACTGCACAACTCATACAGTAACACGCACACACACACGTGTTACACACAACGACAAGCACACTTCACCTACTGTAAACTAATTTGAACATTTATTCATACAATTCTCATACAGAGTATGCTTTGTTCCAGTGGTATTGGATCAGTGACATCAACATTTAAATTTTTATCTTCAGGTACAGTCAAAATATAAGTGTGATGACAAAATGTGATGAATCAATTTCATGAAAAAAAAATATTTATTGATTTTATTGAAAAAATGTTGCTTTTAAAACTACAAATGTGGTGGGGCAAAGAGGGCTCCACTTAATATCACCGTATTTTGCTAAAATTTTAGGAGCCTTTTGATGAGCATCATGGGTCCAAAAGTCCAAGTCTAAGTCAATTTGGATTTTGTACATCTTTGCAAGAGATACATTTCACCACTATTTCATTAACTTTTTTAATTTAAAAAAAATCATTGTGTATCCAATTTAATTTGAATGCTATTATTCAAACCTTTGTCTATATCAGTAACCATCTAATGTGCAATATGGGTCAAAAATTACATGTATCCATTTTCCACGACTCACTGTTTGTTTGAGTTTTTATCTGGTTAATATTTTTAATGTGGATCATTCAATCTTATAAAGTCTAAAGTGTTTTTGATGGTGAGAGGAACAGAGGGAGGGGCCAAAAATATAGCAGATAGCATAGCATTAAATATTGTTAAGTTGAGATGCTGCTATTACTCAGTCAAGACTTTACATGGAGTTAAATCAAAATCAACAGATCAATATTTTGTTTAATACTTTGTCTCAATTATGTTCGGAGTATTTCTAATAAGTGATTGGTGAAAGGGTTACACTTACAATTATTAAACAGTGATACAAATTACAATTTGAAATCACAACTGTCCTGAGATTGGCTAACAACCAGTTCTGGGTGTACCCTGCCTCGTGCCCGATGACAGGTGGGATCAGCTCAAATCGATCAAAATATGACATTTTAAAAATGTTATGTTCATCGTCAATACTTGGTTGGAAATCCCTTTGCTTTGATCACTGCTTCATTGGGGCAATCAGGATGTGTCATTGCCAGGGAGTTATGGAAGCCACGATTTCCTTGATGCTTGGTTTTAGTTATTTTTTGTTTGTGGGCCTGGTCCCCCTCATTTTCCTCTTAATAATACCCCATACATTGTCATTAGGGTTTAGATCTAATGAGTTGGCTGGCCAGTTCAGCACAATGATGGCAGGGGGATGAAACCAGGTTTTGTTGCTTCCTGCAATATGGGCAGGTCTTGCTGGAAGATTAAATTTGCATCTCCATAGAGATCCTCAGCAGAAGGAATCCTGAAGTCCTCTAAAACATTCTTGTCAACTGTTGCGGTGAACTTGGTTATAAGAAAGCAGAGTTTACCAACCCCTGCACTTGACATTGCACCCTGAATCATGACTGACACCGGACTTCGAGCAGCTTGTCTGTTGTTCTTTTCTCGTCTTCCTCTAAACCCTTGTACCTTGACTCCCGAATGAAAAGCAGACTTTCAAACAGAAAAGAGGACCTTAGCCCTGTTGAGACGATTCCTACATTGGCTAAGCCTCAGAAGTGCCGTGACACAAGTAACCTGACGGTTGAAGGCCATGTCATGGATTTGTCTGAAAGTGGTGGTTTTTCATAATTTGCTGAAGCCCACAATTATCTCTTTTCCTGGTGCATCTTCTTCTGCTACATTTTGTACTTCCATTACACTTTCCATTGATGTGCTTGGACACAGCACTCTGTGATTACCTAGCACCCCTAGATATGAACATTTGTACCTTAGCCATCCTATGGAGGGAATCAATGATGGTTTTCTCTAACTCCAATTCTAAAGTCTTTACATTGGGTTCCAGTCAGTTTTAGAAACAATTTTACATTGCTGATGCTTGTCTATAAATCCCTAATTGGTTTAGGTCCTGAATACATGAAAAGAAATGCAAATGGAATACAAACCCAGTAGGGCTACGAGATCAACTGACTCAAGTCAAAGAGTGGAGAGCAGAGTCCAAAGCAAACATGGTGAAGCAGCATTTAGCTATTATGCTGCAAAAAAATTGAGTAAATTACCAACTGAGATGGCGTCACCCCCAAGTTCAAATCCAGATTAAAAACTCTTCTTTTTTTGTATTTTAGAGTACTTCCCCTTTTCAGTGACATTTCTTCCACTAAAGGCTGTTTTAATTGTACTTTTTCAAATGTTTTTATTTATGTATTTGAATGCTTTTAATAATGTAAAGTACATTGTGTAAGAAATGCGCTATACAAATAAATTTGCTTTGCTTCTGGTCAGTTGTCAAGTCTCCATTCTTCCCCATATTGAACCCAACAGAAAAAACTGAACCAAAACTGAAGCATTTTATTGGGGAAAACTGTGCGGGTCCTTTGAGGTTTGGAGATGATTTGTGTGTGACACTCAGTTTAAAACATTTAGGACCTGCAAAATTTGAGCTCAATTCTTCTTTTTTTTTATTCTTAATTTCTTGGGGTTTGTGAGTTGGAAGCCCAAATTATTTAAAAATAAATAAATACTTTGCATTTTTTTGGATTGTACGCCCTTCATCTATAATCTATGAAGGTTGAACTTCTGCAACAGATCCTGTTCTCAAGTATGTATGCTTTCTTTCAATTGACTTCTGAAAAACAAAATCAAGTTTGAATCTAAAAATATGTATGTCATCCATACAGGAATATAGCTCATCATTATTGCAGTAACAGAGCTGGAACTCGCATGGGTCATGGATTTTGACTCCAATGTTTTAACCACTCAGCCCATTGTTAATCCATACCAGCCAATTGACCACGCCTCGTAATTTTTTTATATGGCCACTATCTTTTACCAGGAATGAAATTTTATGCCACATTAACAATTATCACAGTCACATGTTTGTGATTAAATTGTCACCATAGATTACAAGGGTGGCTAATCCCAACAAAATGGGTAGTGTTGCAGGTGGAGTGTGACGTGCTGGTCAAACCTTGCAGTGCATTCAGCATACAAACCCATCGCCAGTCAGTTTGCGGTTGCAAAATGATAATAAGAATAACTTTATCCTGGATAATGGAGCATATTCAGGCCTCTGTGCATGCTGTCCCAGAGGATAACTCTATCTGCTGTGAATATTCTGAATTTAAATGGTCCATTAGAAGCCAAACAAACACAGACAGACCGCCATACTAATGACCAATCGGGTCTGGGGTTGAGGCAGGGCACCAACCCTGTCTTAATGTAAGTGTTGATACGTGGGAGAGATACAGACAAGCGGTGGACGGGGTTACACTTTGTTGGCTGTGTGTGTTGGAGTGGGAGGTTGATTATGTGTGACAAGGGTCAGAAGGGGTGATGAGTTGTGAGTATGGGCTCTCTGGCCAGAGGGGAATCATCTTCCCACCCCATCCATTTGCATGTTTGTCCCGTTTATTTGTGAGTTACTTATTCTCAAACTATCCATTTTTGAATAATATGGCTTTGTTAACTTGCTTGTATTTGCATGTGCATACATGTGCATATTGCCTGTCATTCTGCCATGTGCACACATCCATGCTAATATTCAATTGAGTGTGTGGGTGTGTGTGTGTGTGTGTATAGCTAGGGTTATTCTAATAAGAAGATGCAAGTTGTGGGCCCCAGGCCCTGGTCAGCCCTTTGCTCATTATCATTATTAATATTTGAGTAGTAGCCTGTGCAGGGCAGACAGATGCCTCGGTCTCTCACCATTCAACTTTTCATGAAATCTGACAGGCCACGTCTTCATCATTCTCTGCTGCTTATCAAAATATGAGGACTAAGGGCGGAGGTGTCTAAACTAGGCGCAGTCAGGCTTGCATTTCTTTTTTAATTTGGTCAAGATCATAAGCAATATAAGCCTGTTGACAGAAATTGAAATTGGGCGTTATAATTGGAGGGACAAAAATAATAAGTAGTGGGCACATTTATTGCTAAGTAAAAACAATGGTTTTGGTATGCCTTTTTTTGTGGTGTAGCAAAATAAGTCGAGAACCATCCATACACATTTATTGCTAAGTGTTCATAAATTTTCATCATGCCATTTAAAGAAAAGGAAACAGCTTTAAAACCTTTGTCTAATAGCTCACTTAATAGACACATCTCTCTGTCTGTCTATAGTACTATCCATCCATCCTTTACTGGTTCAGCTACATCAAAATTCCATTCTTCAGTACACTTCACATAATTAATGACTGAGTGAAAATAAAGAAAGTGAGTCTTGAGTCTGTTAACCAACCTAAATTTCTATAAAACAACTAACTCTATATTCTTAAATACACAAAATTGTACTTTACCATCACAAAACTTGAAAATGTCCATTTGTCTTGCACTCAGAAACATAACATGCATCCATTTTTTCATTACGTAAATAAATTGTAGTCTTTTAAATTTAGAAACATTTTTAATATGAACAATTGTCATATTTATTTTTTTGATTATTAATTGCTATTATAGCTTTTCTTTTACAGTTGTGATTACCATTGTGAGTTGAGCATAAAACCTTGTAAAGCATAGAATAGAAGAACCAGGTCAGATATCTGCACCATTGCTTCTTCTGATACCAACACTATCCACCTGACAAGAATATTATTTTATAATGCATGTTGTATTTACATTGCAAATCAGCATCCATTCTGAGAGAGGAAATGTATCCTGCTAACCCTGTTCATAGGCCAAGTGAGACAAGTAAGAAGTTGTTTGTGCGATTAATTGTGAGAAACAAAACTAGCAATTCTTCAAACAAGTATTGAGTCCTTTGTGATATAGTTGCATATTCATGAGAGAAAAAAGTTTTCCCTTTTGTCTCTGTTGTTGGCAGGGGGTGTCGGTTAGGAGGGTTATTTGTTTCTTCTGACATTCTGGGAATATTTCCTGAATGCCAGCCACCCAAAATAGACAAAGAGGTTGAACATGAAGATAGCGCACATACACACGCACACGAAAAAACACACTTGAAGGCCCAGCTTTTACTTTGTGTGTGCATGTGCACATGTGATCAAACTTCTGAATAATGTCCTCATCTTTATTTATTGTCTTCATGTTGACCAAGATTCACAACCAAGTAGCTACTGCATCAGAACAAAACACTACTTTCACCCATGATACACGGTAGCATTTTCCACAGAGCAAAAGGTGGCAAGTGAAATAACACACAAAAAAGAAACAACTTATCTGCTCAGTAAAAGGAGGGAATTAAAAAGGGATTTTCCTTAAATATTTGTTGATAAAAAGTGAAAAGCAGAATAAATAAAAAGAGGAGCAGTGCCTAAATTTCACTTACCTTTCTGAGAAGGGTTGTCGTTTTAGTATGCTTAATGTTGTGAGTAAATATACGAAAAGTAGCAATTTAAATGAGTTTAAAACTATAAAAATGAGGAAATGATAATTCTCTCTTTCACTGAATTGGGTGTCTTCTGGCCAGGGGAGCTTGGACATCAGAAAAAAGATCAGTATACTGAGTACAGCTGCGACAATGAAAATACAGTATTGTTACTGTTTGCCTTCATATGAAATACAGTAAATTGATTGGAATATGAAGAACATAACATCCAATTCGTTCCTAGAAAGTAGAAGAGCTTTTGATGAAAAATAATAGATGGGGCTCTTTTTAATGGGTTATTATTTTGAGTGCGAGAGAGGCCTTGGGTAATGTCAACATTTCTATTCCTGTGAAATCTGAACATTCACTTTGGCGTGTGGGACTGTTCTTTGGGTACCATTTCACTTTTGTTACAATGACAATAGAAAGTTTTGGATTTGCAGGCTTTCACAAAACACCTACACTGTCAGCCTGTTTTTTTTTTTTCTACCCCAGAAGTCAAAATGTCCAACACACAAAACACTGGACTGTCACTGTAGCAGACCAGAAAGGACCACTTCTTGTGCCACCATAATGAGTTGTCCTGTGCTGTATTACAAACCAATATGTACTGTACTAACCACTGGTAGGATTTTTCAATATAGACCACATTTTTTTTACTGTTGGTGGTATATGTCATGCATATGCTTGTCCCATCATGAATGAGATTTCGGTTTCCTTTGTGCATCTTCAAAATGTACCCTTAGTCGTTTCGTCCCAAATTATGGCTCACAAGACTCTCAAAAGCACTCTCCCCCCCTTCTCCTCCTTATTGTACAATCTCAGGCAGGGTGAGGCCAGGCAATTTTCATTTGGTTGCTAGTGTAGAACCAGAGGTTTCTGGGAGAGGAGTGGCATTCTCTAAGTGCCCATTTCATGTTGCAGATCAGCGTTTCCCCCCCAAGTCAACTAAACATTGTCTTCCTAAAGAGGTCTGCTTGAAGTTCTGCATACATTGTTTTTGTGGTTGGCCGAAAATACTTTTACTGACTCATCTAGTACCAGGGAGATTGCTCATTTTGACTTTATAGATAAACATTGTTCAGTCTGTCATCATCTATGAAATATGGTATAAAATGTTACCTCATTTAACGTTAAGTGAAATACATGTAGATTTTTTTCATTTTTAAAATGTTTTTTATTCATGATATATTTTTTCATAATCTTAAAGTTCAAACATTTGTATATTTTTTAAAAAACTACACTATTGTAGATATTCTAGATTTAAACCAAAGATCAAACCCTGTTTGAGACCCAAACATGGATTTGACAAATAATGTCTTGTTCTTTGTTTTTTCTTAGTTTGTTTGTTCTTTGTTCTGAATGTTGTACCAGGATGGCACCGACTACTGGAGACAAATTTCTTTGGTGTTTTTACACACTTGGCCAATAAAGCAGATTCTTATTCTGATTCTGAAATGTATAAACGTCCCTATAGAAGTCTTCTTTTTCTTTCGGGTTGTCCTGTTAGCATGTCATCGTTTTAAATCTAAGCCTATCTCGTGCATCCTCCTCTCAAACACCCACTGTCCTCATGTCCTCTCTCACAAGATCCAACAAACTTTCTTTTGATCTTCCTCTCGCTCTTTTGCCTGGCAGCTTCATCCTCAGCACCCATCTGCCAATACACTCACTCACTCACCTCCGAACATGTCCAAAACATCAAAGTCTGCTCTCTCTGACTTTGTCTCCAAAACATCCAACTTTGGCTGTCCCTATAATGAGCTCATTTCTAATCCTATCCAGCCTGTTCACACCAAACGTGAACCTCAGCATCTTCATTTCTGCTACCTCCAGTTCTGCTTCCTGTTGTTTCTTCAGACCCACCGTCTCTAATCCGTACATTATGACCACCATCACCACTCTTTTATAGACTTTGCCCTTCATTCTAGCGGATACTCTTCTGTCACATAGAACACCAGACACCTTCTGCCAACGGTTCCATCCCGCTTGGACCCATTTCTTCACTTCCTTACCACATTCGCCATTGCTCTGTGTTATTGACCCCAAGTCTTTCACGTCGTCCACACTCGTTATCTCTTCTCCCTGGAGCTTCATTCTTCCTCCTCTGCCCCTCTCATTCACGCGTATGTAATCTGTTTTACTTCGGCTAATCTTCATTCCTCTCTTCTCCAGTGCGTGTCTCCATCTTTCTAATTGTTCCTCCGCCTGCTCCATGCTTTCACTGCAGTTAGGGTTAGGGTTAACCCTAACCATCTGCGAACATCATGGTCCAAGGGGATTCCAGTCTAATCTCATTTGTCATCCTATCCATTACTACTGCAAACAGGAAGGGGCTCAGTGCGTAATCCTGATGCAGTCCCACCTGCACCTTGTCCTGTCATGTCTGCCGCTCTCATTTAAGCACATTTATTCTGTTTTACGTCGGCTAATCTTCATTCCTATCCTTTTCAGTGCGTGCCTCGATCTTTGTAATTGTTCCTCCGCCTGTTCCCTGCTTTCACTGCCGATCACAATATCATCTGCCGACATCATAGTCCAAGGGGAATCCAGTCTAACCTCGTCTGTCAGCCTATCCATTACTATCGCAAACAGGAAGGGGCTCAGCGTGGATCCCTGATGCATTCCCACCTCCACCTTAAATTCTTCTGACAAACCTATGGCACATCTCACCGCTGTTCTGCTGCCCTCACACATGTCCTGTACTATTCTAACATATTTCTCGATTGGGTGATTTCTTGCCTCTTCTCCTCTACCTTCTCTACCATTTTCTTCATTCATTGCTGCTGTTCGGTCCCTGTATGACCGCTGTCAGAGTTTGGTCCGCAATGCCGGCAATAAGTCGGACTCGTTTCCAGTGAGAGTTGGACTCCGCCAAGGCTGCTCTTTGTCACCGATTTTGTTCATAACTTTTATGGACAGAATTTCTAGGCACAGCCGAGGCGTAGAGGGTTTCCGGTTTGGTGGCATCGGCATTGCATCTCTGCTCTTTGAAGATAATGTGGTTCTGTTGGCTTTATCAAGCTGTGATCTCCAGCTCTCACTGGAGCAATTCGCAGCCGAGTGTGAAGCGGCTGGGATGAGAACCAGCACCTCCAAATACGAGACCATGGTCCTCAGTCATAAAAAGTTGGCATCCCCTCTCCAGGTCGGGGATGAGATCTTTCTCCAAGTGGAGGAGTTCAAGTATCTTGTGATCTTGTTCAAGAGTAAGGTAACAATGGAGTGGGAAATCAACAGACGGATTGGTGCAGGGTTTGCTTTGATGCGGACTTTGTATCGGTCTGTTGTGGTAAAGAGGGAGCTAAGTCGAAAGGCGAAGCTCTCAATTTACCAGTCGATCTACATTCCTACCCTCACCTATGGGGATGAGCTGTGGGTCGTGACTGAAAGAACAAGATCCCGGATACAAGCAGCCGAAATGTGTTTCCTCTGCAGGGGGTCGGGGCTCTCCCTTAGAGATTGGGTGAGAAGATCGGTTATCCGGGAGGGGCTCCATGTCGAGCCGCTACTTCTTCGCATTGAGGTGGCTGGGGCATCTGATTCGGATGCCTGCCGGATGGCACCCTGGTGAGGTTTTCTGGGCATGTCCCACTGGAAAGAGAACCAGTTCAGGGTGTACCCTACCTCCTGCCTGTTGACAGCTGGGATTGAGTACAGCACTCCAACAACCCTTGTGAGGATAACCAGCTAAGATAATGGATGGATGGATAAACTATAAACTATAAGTCTCCGGCCCCATCTTGTGTCTCTAATTTTATATTCAACAAACCACCTCTTCAGAGTAAAAAACAATTAATCAGAGAGAGATAATTTGGGTACACCTTTCGTGATCTTTTTTTGTAGGCTTTGCAAAAAATAAAACTTTAAACCACTACACACAGTACAAATAAAATGCTTTTCTGTCATAATATAGTAATATGTCAGCATGAGGCAGTGATGTGCTTGCACATGCACGACATCACAGACACTTCAAAAGTCACACACATGCACGCACACACACACACACACACACGCCCGCACACACACACACACACACACACACACAACCAAATAAAAACGAACTTTATAATCTGGTCACTTTAATCGAATGGTGGAAAAACACTATTGTAGACAGTGTTTTGTTCAGTATATATCAATACTTATAACTATTTTGTGTTCATTGTGCACCCGCTGCCTATAGAGCATGTGGCGTCACATTAGCATGTTGAACCGGAACAGATTTTTCAAATTGCCAGAGACATGTTGTGCTGTTACTTGTCACAATAGACGACACAGTTCTTCAAAGATATCATGGTATAGAATATCAGCTGAAAAAAAACAATGTATTTCGGAAATTAAACAGGATGCATGGCGCCCAATGAAATACACGCCTGTGTAGCAATCATTTAATTTCAGATGTGATTTTTTCTTCTCAATCTTGAATTATCAAGAAATATTTAGAATATCAAGTTGACTCATTTGAGAACAATGCGTATTTAAAAAAAAAAAAAAGCGTCTGTCACAGAGAGGTTCACGGAGGTAAGCGTGTAGCAGCAATACGTTCCGGACACGACCCCCTGTCCTAATTTTTTTTTTCGTATAATTGTTCAAGGAAGACTTTGTCAAAAGTAAGAGGAATAGGAGCACACATTGAAAAGTTAGCAGATGAGGGTTCAGTATTTCTTTTAATACCAGAGTTATCCACCAATTTCACCAAGAAACATCTCGTAATTGGAAAAGTTTTATCGAAATTCCTCTCTTGCTCTAACATTCCAATGAGCACGGCTCCTGTTTTGACCCCCATTCCTCATGGACATGTTTCACTGAACAGAGAACACCCACTATCTGGCATTTCGTGGCCAATTTTTGTGAAAAATAATTACAAATAATGTAATAATGTACAATGTTCATGGCTATGCGTTTGAGCCAGAATACACACAGGCAGAACTTGACATGTTGGAGAGGGGGCATGGCGCTGACAACGAACAATAATCCCATTATATGGACTGCGGAGATTTGTTTGATGCTTTTCTGAGGATTTGGTTTATATATAGAGAATATACAGCAGGGGTGGACAGATTTTTTACCTCAAGATCTACCTTTCAAGCAGCCAGCCTCTCGCAATCGACCGGCGGCATGGGTATGGTGCACGTGCGCATCGCCGTAAATAGGAAGTGTAAGTAAGAACCTGGGAAGTGTTATTACTCCCGCCATTGAGCAAACAAAACAAAAGTAACAATGTACAATATTCAAACGTTTGAGCCAGAATACACACAGGTGGAACTTCACGTGTTGGAGGGGAGGCGTGATGCTGATGAAGGAGCACAACACTCACATAACGTGGACCTCTGATATGTTCCTGACAGGCTTGTTGCAAAAGACTGGTCTTTGTGTTCTCATTGTGACCTAGTGCCAACTATGGCGGAATGCCATTGTTGTCGTGAATTTGAAAAGTTTTGTTGCAATTTGGTGCACAACACGTCAGCATCTTGGTCTAGCTAGAACGAATGCTCTGTAATGCTAAGCACCGGCAACGACAGGGGCAGGGGTCAAGGACGTTTCTTCCGGGTATGACTGTAAAAGCTGGCACACATCCAAGCATTGCTTGGATTTCAAAAATATTCTTTCTTTTCTTTTTTTTTCAATTAATGTCCAAAATATATGTAATAACAATATTACTTCACATTGGAGGGTTTATTGTACATATGAATTTTGGGTGGAGTCTTCCTTTAATGAATGAGAGTTTGTGTAAAACCAGGGTTCATTTATTTAAATATTGATATTTGTATTGACAAATCTGAGTGAGTCGATCACTATGTGGGATTTATTCTTGATTG
Source organism: Syngnathoides biaculeatus (assembly GCF_019802595.1). Lineage (NCBI taxonomy): Eukaryota > Metazoa > Chordata > Actinopteri > Syngnathiformes > Syngnathidae > Syngnathoides > Syngnathoides biaculeatus. The sequence continues at coordinate 23,768,536 of NC_084651.1, forward strand.
AGACCAGATCCAGCAACGAATTATTTGTATGCGTTTAGACTTTTATACGCTTTCTGTGGAAGTCTGCACGACTAACTCATCAGATACATGTGTATATACAGTTGTCCAAGATCAGCGGAAGCAAATTAACAGTCCAATTTCTTATTGACGAAAACATCGACTTCGGCATTAGATATGGGTCCTCTATGCCAAGTCTCTCTCATCGTTCCACATACCTTCTTTTATTATCAGCTTCTAAATATTTAACGGTATTGTACAAAACTCTGGGTCTCGTGCTATAAGACATATTTTCATTTCATCTCAACGGAATTAACTTGCAACAATGCTTTGCAATATGGCAATGTCATGTGTTTTTATGAAGTAGATGCATGAGCTCTATAGTCGTGTCTTGTCCCTGTCACATGATGAATATTGAAAGTGAATGAGCTCTGATCCTATCAAAAGTTACAGAAAACAATGGCAACCACTTTTTCCCTTGCCAGATGACATGTAAATGTCCTACAGCATGTTCAGAAGCAGCCAGTTTGTCAATGTCAGGCGACCCAGTCATTTGCCCTAACAAAGTGAGTTGAATGTTTTCGACGTTGAAGCACCTCTATTGTTCAACCAACAGGATAGCTTCCGCACCTCAGTATAGTGAAAGTAAAGGAAGATGACACTGGCGTGTAAACAATACACAGACAGCTTATCATTGTAAAATTTTAATAATGTGGAAAAGGAACGAAAGAATCATTTTTTAATTTCACACTTTTTATTAAGCCATTTTATGGTCTCACGCTTATGGCAGGCTGCTTGGTAATTGTGGAAAGTAGGCACATATGCATACATTGGTGCATATGTGAAATCGGAAAGAAGTCATTGGTTTATGTGTTTATAATTAGATTCTCTAACAGACTTATTGCTCCTGCCGTTCAAATGAGGAAACCCCCTCCAGCTGCAAGATCCAGCCTGCCCACCTGTCAATCTTCACTATACCCGAGGGCCAGACCAAGCACTCCAGGGGTTAGGTTGATAGAATCCTGTTAGGATTACCAAACCTGTTTCTCCCCATACTTGTTTATTTCCATTCTAAGCTGACATTTTAATATACTACAGTGCAGGTTGTCTGATCCTTTGCCAAAAAAACTAAAGCCAAAAAAAAAAAAAAAAATCCCCTCACATGGTTGTCAGCTCGAGGCAAAAACAGCCATATCAGAATTTTGATGAAACAGAAGATGAGAATGATGGCTAGCATCTGTGTTTGGTTGCTGGGTTGGGGTATCAGCACACACATACCTATGTGCATGTGGACCTTCATTCCAATTATAAACATACCGTTGCAGTTACTGACATTTGACGAGTGCGACCACGCTTGCGCGCCTTCGTGCTCGCAAATCTGCACAGTCGAGCACAAAAAATCACACGCGTAAAATTTGTTACGAGTAGAAAAGAATGGATATTGAAAGACGTCGCTTATTTTGTGTCGTCTTGACATTAATTTACGTGTTTATTTCATAAGCGTTGTTAACTAAACAAGCCTAATCCTAAACAATCAGTATTCACCCGGAAACAGGATGTGCGAGTTAACCTTAAGGACCATGTTAAGAAGTTGCAGGCCCTTGCCATATGCGAACACATACTGAGTCTGGCGAGTAAAATTTTAAAATGGCGAAAAAAATTGGCTGTTTATCCTAGCATGCGATTCTGTACTGTTATAGACTTTTATGTATATTACAAGAATATTTGATTCCTGGCTTTAGCATGACAAAAGTTTCGTCGGAAGGTATACCGGAAGTTGAGTGAATAATTGTTTACATTGGAGACAACTGCATCCGGGTTCCGCGTCAAACCCACGCTTTGTCGCCATAGGTTCTATGGATGCTACTGAAAATTTATAAATCTTTAGGATTATCTTCCAAAACACAAAGGATGGCATTGGTATAAGTGTAGTTTGTCAGCTGCCAACTTTGACGGATGCCCATTATGCAAGAAAGACACCCAACACAACTTTGTCTGCTGTCGGAAAATCTACTCCCCGCGCAGGGCAGAGGCAAAAGATTCACCAGGAATGGTTTTCTACATTCAAGTGGCTCAAATTGATGGACTCATTTTTTTTCTGCCAATGGTGGATTGACAGTTGAAGAAAAAATGTTCCGACAAGCTGAAAATCATTGGTGGTGCCAAAGTTGGATGACTTCGTGAAGCATCAGCAGACAGCTGATCACAAGTTTGCTGAAACTGCAAAGACGTAGTTGATGTAGAACGTGGCCTCAGCAGGCACAACATTGTAAAGACGTCCTTAAGCAACTGTCTCAAAACAGAAAGTGTAAATAAACTGTTAAATCAACAGCCCTGAAGAAGAATTGTTTGATTTTAATACAAGTTTCTGTAAATGGGTGATCAGTAAAAAGAGGAGATTCTTTATGGCAGGAATCATATAAAAACCTTATTATTTTCTACAGTCAGGAGTATAGAAGAGGATTGAGAAAGTTTTTTTTTATTTTTATGACACATTTCTGTCATTCTTAATATTTATTAGATTCAGTTACCAATAAAAAATATAATTCCTTATATTACATTTACGTCTGAAAGTTTTTTTGTATCCATGTAACCTGAAGAACAAGAAAGAGTATTAGTCATGTTAGTAGACTGCAGTTTGACCAGCATGTGATTGGCTATTTTTTTGGCTATGATTATAGAAAAGTGGCTAATGAAAATTTACTTTGTTATGCCAAAAGTGCATGTTCAGAGCTTCTTCACGTGTGGGGAGAACATTTACATTGAAAGTCATCAACATCATGAGCCATGTCAAAGGAAATTCAGTTACACTGAAAACATTTTAGGGATATAACACAGGTAATGTTTTAGTATCTAACTATAATAAATATGAGATTGTGATTTACTTTGACTTGGTCTAAATTCTAACAGTCATTTTTCCCGTGCTACATGTTATCTTGAAATGGAAAACATTTCCTCTCTACATGCTTTAGGAAGATATAGAACATCTACTGCTAGCATTCGTCAATGGATTGACAATAGATAGTGCCGTAAATTACACTAGATTATAATAATACATCACGATTGCTGATAGGAATGTTACAATGTATCGCTAGCTTGTTGCCACTAACGCCGATTATGTTGAACTAAACTTTCAGCATTTTCAAAACATTGCGGGTATAGACCGTTCGTATTTATTCCTTAACAGGCCAGTGCATTGAACGTTTCTTCAGATAAAATTTGTCAGATCAAGAATTTTTATTGATGAAAAATGTTAAATACCGTATTATATCATCTTCTACTAATATCAGTTGAAATTGGAAATTAACATTTCTGAGTTTGAAATTTTTGTTTTTCATTTTAGTTATGCATTTGTTTATTTTATTTTTAATTTACAGTTATGTTATATTAATACAGTAAGTTATTTTAAGGTCTGGAGATTCTATCCCTAATCACACCCGCAACATTATCTGCAGGCATGATTGGTGGACCACACCCGAAAACTATATCTGCAAGCATGACTGACCACACCCGTTTATTTTTCAAATGTGAGTGACTGCTGTTACTTGTGGGGAATGGACACTTTTTGTTTTGTTAATGTGTTCAGCTGATAATCAGAGAAACTAAAATTGTTAACGTGATACTCTTCCACCATTGCTTTCAGCCGCAGAGTATAAAATAAAGTTGATAAAACAAATACTCCACTGAACTTGGTCTTTGCATGCACTTAAAATACAGCCTGCCTCTCATTAGAGTGACAAGACATCTTTGGCGACTTATATAGGCTTGGATCCACTGCAGAGGTGTGACACGCTCTGACACAATGTGAGGATACGAGATTTCCAGGACAAAGGTTTAGCAGCTCTGCTGCAAAATCAGATTAGCAAACCCAAGGCTTCATTTCTTCTATATTTCTTTCTCTGATTACAGGGTTAATTATTATTGATTATTTTTTTCCAATTCCTGCCAACGCCAAAGTACCTTTGTGGATTAATTCGAAGATATCATCAAAGGATCTTTCAATTGCTTCTTCATGCAAGTTAACGGTTTACACTAGGCCACCCACAGCAATCTGCAGAAAAGACAAAGGGCTAATTCGTACACTAGCACTGAAAATTTACATCTTTGCTCTCCCGAAACCCCGTATACAAGTCACCTCCATTGACAAGAAGCTATCATTTCTCAAAGTCACGGTTCAGAATCATATTGTTTTGGATTGGACTCAAGGGCAGACTGAGGCAGAAGGAGTAGATCACAATGCTTTATTAGGAATTGGATTAGTGGTAATGATATCCAATGCATGATGGGGGGCTGTCAGAACAAGGAACAAGCAGGAAGAGCGAGCTTTGTGTAGTTATTTACATACAACACTAACCTGGTGTTACGAGAGTGGGCAGGCAAGCGGACTACAATTAATTGTTAGTACTCAGGTCACAGCTTCTAGGAACTGACAGGCCTATATGCAGACAGTGAGGAGTTCTGGCCCAAGACAGGTGCCCAGCCTATGTGATGTTGATTGCTAGATTGAGAGAGAGAGAGAGAGAGAGAGAGAGAAAGAGAGAGAGAGAGAGAGAGAGAGAAGCAAGGTGCAAAACATCACCCAAGCTCAAAAGTAAGAACAGGGCACAGATCATTACAGTAGCCCCCCCCTGAATAGACACCTTCAGGCAACCAACGAGGCTTCCCAGGGTCAGCGGCATAGAAGTCCAAAATAAGTGAGTCATCCAAAATCAGCTTTTGTAAAAGCCAGCAGCATTTTTCAGTTCCATACCGCGCCTACCCTGCTGCTCCCAGTCCACCAGAAACTGAAATCAGCTGTCCTGGGGCCACACATCAAGGATGCGTGACACTGTAAAGGCAGGATGATTATTGATCACATTGGGGGACTGTGGGGGTGTAAGGGGTATGCCCAGAGGGCAAAGTGTACTGGTGGGGACAACCTTTAGCAGAGACACGAGGAATGTTGGGTGTCTCTCGAGGGATTGAGGGAGATTTAATTGAACGGAGGTGGCATTGATGAGTTTGGTGATAGCAAAGGGACTAATATCGTAGGAAGCGAGTTTACAGATTCCTTTTGGAGTTGGAGGTCATGGGAGGAAAGCCCAACCATCTGATCCTCCTTGTATTCTGATGTGGGAGAGCGACAAAGATCTGGCAGAAACTTCTCTGTTGACCGAGTAGGAGCAGTCATGACATCCTTCCAGACTCATGCACTCGTTGAAGATGGCATAATGGATAAGGCATGAAACTATATGCCAACAGGAAGACCTTGAGGCAGTGATGGATTTTTACCTGAGTTCTACAAAACATTTCTGTCATTTCATACTAGAACCACTATTTTTCAGTCTGGTGATAGTGATACAAGATAAAGACATGTTTAGAAGCCTTATGAATATGGGTGCATTATAATTACTACTGAAACTATGGAAAGACCCTACTCTTTCAGCCAATGACTGACCTCTGCCACTATTTAATTCGGACATCCAAATTTTATCCAGGTCTTCTTCTTTACCAGCTGATCCATCGTGCCGTCAGTCCTAATTCAAAGAACATATTTATTACTGCTTTATGTTGTGGTTTTTTTTCCTCTTGAAACCATTACTTCAGGTGGTGTGTGAAAGAATGACCATTTGGTCAAATCCTCGGTCGATCAGCTGGTAAAGAATTGGCGTCACAGTTCTGAGGTCCTGGGTTCAGTCCCACACCCGCCTGTGTGGAATTTGCATCTTCTCCCGGTGCCAGCATGGGTTTCCTCCGGGCACTCTGGTTTCCTCTCACATTCCAAAAACATGCAACATTAATTGGACACCCTAAATTGCCCCTAGGTTTGATTGTTATTGCGGTTGTTTGTCTCAATGTGGCCTGTGATTGGTTGGCAACCAGTTCACGGTGTACCCCACCTCCTGCCCACTGACAGCCGGGATAGGCTCCAGCACTCCCCGTGACCCTCGTGAGGATAAGCGGCGAACAAAATGAATGGATGTATGGATGATTTTGGGGGGGCAGGACTTGTAAAAGAGAAATTGTGAAATTTCAAGGGCCCTTAAAATGTGTAAATTCCTGTAAATTTGGGTCAGAGAGGTGTCTCTAATGTAATCTTCATCCTCGTGGCAATGTATTGTATGTGCTTATAAATACAAGCTCAGAAGGTTCGCCAACACGTGAATTTTCCCAAGACCATACACACACTCATACCATTTATAGGACCAAAGACCCTTTGACCTTCTGAGAATTAGTATCAATTTTGCCACTTAAACCTTGAAGTATTTCTTAAAAGCTGGCTAATGCTTTCCCTGAGGGAAAACACTCGCACAAACTGTCCCCACCTCCGTTAAACCTGTCTTCCTCACATACTCTCAATCTCTGTTTTTCTTCTTTTGCACTGGTTGTCAGTTCCTCATCCCTCTATTTCTATGCCCTCTAATGTCACCCATGTTTTCCTTCTCTGTTTTTTCACTGATCACAGCTGTACTTTTCGTTCTCATGTAATGCTGTTTTTGCCTTTTTTACTTTTTGACTTGTGCTCAATTGGGAGCCATGGCGCAGAGAAATAATTTAGTCTTTGCAATTTGAAGGCTCTCTGGTCAGTAGTGGAGCCCTGTGCACAGACACATTAATTTATCTAGATTGACCCAGCAAACATCTTGCACCATGACAAATAGCCTAGATGTTGTTGAATCCCTCTAATGACCTCATTTCTAATCCTGTCCAACCTGCTCACTCCGAGCGAGAACCTCAACATCTTCATTTCTGCTACCTCGAGTTCTGCTTCATGTTGTTTCTTCAGTGCCACTCTCTCTAATCCATGCATCACCAGTGCTTTGTAAACTTTGCTCTTCATCATAGCGGAGACTCTTCTGTCACATAACACACCAGACACCTTCCGCCAGCTGTTCCAACCTGTTTGGACCAGTTTCTTCACTTCCTTACCACACTCACCATTGCTCTGGATTGTTGACCCTAAATATTTGAAGTCCTCCACCCTCACTATCTCTTCTCCCTGTACCCTCACTCTTCCCCCTCCACCTTTCTCATTCACACACATATATTCTGTTTTACTTCGGCTAATCATCATTCCTCTCCTTTCCAGTGCATGTCTCCATCTTTCTAATTGTTCCTCTGCATGCTCCCTGCTTTCACTGCATATCACAATATCATCTGCGAACTCCATGGTCCAAGGGATTCCAGTCCAACCTCATCAATCAGCTTATCCATTACCACTGCAAACAGGAAGGGGCTCAGAGCTGATCCCTGATGCAGTCCCACCTCCACCTTAAATTCCTCTGTCACACCAAAGGCACACCTCACCATTGTTCTGCTGCCATCATACATGTCCTGTACTATTCTAACATATTTCTCCACCACACCAGACTAGCACATGCAGTACCACAGTTCCTCTCTTGGTACTCTGTAATAGGTTTTCTCTAGGTCTACAAAGATACAATGTAGCTCCTCCTGACCTTCTCTGTACTTTTCCACGAGCATCCTCGAGGCAAATAATGCATCTGTGGTACTCTTTCTAGGCATGAAACCATACTGTTGCTCGCAGATACTTACTTCTGTCCTGAGTCTAGCCTCCACTACTCTTTCCCATAACTTCATTGTGTGGCTCATCAACTTTATTCCTCTATAGTTCCCACAGCTCTGAACATCCCCTTTGTTCTTAAAAATGGGAACTAGAACACTTTTCCTCCATTCTTCAGGCATCTTTTCGCCCGCTAGTATTTTGTTGAATAAGTTGGTCAAAAACTCCACAGCCATCTCTCCAAATTGCTTCCATACCTCTACCAGTATGTCATCAGGACCAACTGCCTTTCCATTTTTCATCCTTTGTAGTGCCTTTCTGACTTCCCCCTTAGTAATCATTGCCACTTCATGGTCCTTCACACTTGCATCTTCAACTCTTCCTTCTCTCTCATTTTCTTCATTCATCAACTTCTCAAAGTATTCTTTCCATCTATTTAGCACACTACTGGCACCAGTCAACACATTTCCATCTCTATCCTTAATCACCCTTACCTGCTGCACATCCTTCCCATCTCTATCCCTCTGTCTGGCCAACCTGTAGAGATGCTTTTTTCCTTCTTTCATGTCCAACCTGGTGTACATGTCTTCATATGCCTCTTGTTTAGCCTTTGCCACCTCTCCCTTTGTCCTACGTCGCATCTCGATGTACTCCTTTCGCCTCTCCTCAGTCCTTTCAGTGTCCCACTTCTTCTTCGCTAACCTCTTTCCTTGTATGACTCCCTGCATTTTGGGGTTCCACCACCAAGTCTCCTTCTCCCCTTTCCTACCAGAAGACACACCAAGTACTCTCCTGCCTGTCTCTCTGATTCCCTTGGCTGTCGTAGACCAGTCTTCCGGGAGCTTCTGCTGTCCATCGAGAGCCTGTCTCACTTCTTTCCAAAAGGCCGCACAACATTCTTCCTTTCTCAACTTCCACCACATGGTTCTCTGCTCTACCTTTGTCTTCTTGATCTTCCGACCCACCACCAGAGTCATCCTACACACCACCATCCTATGCTGTCGAGCTACACTCTCCCCTACAACTACTTTACAGTCAGTAATCTTCAGATTACATCGTCGGCACAAAATATAATCCACCTGCGTGCTTCTACCTCCGCTCTTGTAGGTCACTATATGTTCCTCCCTCTTCCGGAAATAAGTGTTCACTACAGCCATCTCCATCCTTTTTGCAAAGTCCACCACCATCTGTCCCTCAAAGTTCCTTTCCTGGATGCCGTACTTACTCATCACTTCTTCATCGCCCCAATATGTCCATTACAATCTGCACCAATCACAACTCTCTCGCTGTCTGACATGCTCAGAACTACTTCATCTAGTTACTTCCAGAATGTCTCTTTCAACTCTAGGTCACAGCCTACCTGTGGGGCATAGCCACTAACCACATTATATATAACACCCTCAATGTCAAATTTTAGTCTCAACACTCGATTTGATACTCTGTTCACCTCCAAGATATTCTTAGCCAGCTCTTCCTTTAAAATAACCCCTACTCCATTTCTCTTCCCATCAACTCCGTGGTAGAATAATTTAAACCCTGCTACTAAGCTTCTAGCCTTACTACCTTTCCACCTGCTCTCTTGGATGCACAGAATATCAACCTTTCTCCTAATCATCATGTCAACCAACTGCTGAGCTTTTCCTGTCATAGTCCCAACATTCAAAGTCCCTACACTCAGTTGTAGGCTCTGTGCATTCCTTTTTTTCTTCTGATGATGGATTTGGTTTCCTCCTCTTCTTTGTCTTCGACCCACAGTAGCTGAATTTCCACCGACGCCCTGCAGGTTAGCAGTGCCGGGGGCGGGCTTTGTTAACCCGGGCCACTATCGATCCGGTATGGGATTCTTTAGATGAACGCTCATATTTGTTTGGCACAGTTTTAACACAACCCTCTGCATTTATCCGGGCTTGGGACCGGCCTACAGATTGCTTTGGTTTGTGCCCCCACAGGGCTACATTCTCTGCTGTGTTTGTCGGGTGGAAAGCATAAATGACCCAGAAGGAGACAACTTAAAAAAATCTCCAGCCAAAAAGCCCCAAAACAAAACAAATGAAAGCATCAAGGGAGACACGGAGTAAAGACACAGATATAAAAAAAGCTCGACTGTAGCATCCCTTTAGGTAACAAAATGATTTTCTACATTGTTTAATTTTTAATCACTTTGCCTTACTCAAAATTCCTTTGCTCCCTTTTGCATATTCTACATAGAAATATATAATTAATGTCTGAAAGGCAGATAAAAGAAAAGGAAAAAATCGAGGAGCTGAGAATAATTTGTTGTTCTGGTGAACATATTAATGCAAAGAGAATAAAGTGGAGTTGCTGAGGCCACATTTTTCATCCTTCTTTTTTTTCATAATTTACACATTTTTTTCCACAGGCAAAGCTGTGTTGGTCATTTAAGGAAGTTTCGAGAGTAAATCATCTCCTACAGGCAGTCAGGATACAGACGGGTTGCAATACTTTGAGGACTGACTGGACGAATGGGAAACTGGCAGATATGGAACAGCACTTATGTGCAGCATTATGGACCCTCACTGTGATCATAATATAAATGTAATCCTGTCATAATTCATTGCCCTTTGTCAATGTGAACAAACCAAGATGAAACACACATTAAATGCTAGTGTGAGACATTTTATTAAGTGACAGAAACATATAGCAAGCCATGTTTCCAACACAGTTTTTTTTTAAATGGTAGAGTTTGTAATAAAAAGCCTAAACTGGTTTTATTCGTGGTGTAGTGTGTGTGTGCCTTTGTTGTTCTTGTCCTGTTCTGCAGTTACGTCAAGTAGAAAGGAAGATCTGTCTCCCTTTAACTCCAGAACAGTTTTACTGTATCACTATGGACGTTTTATGGCGCCACTGTGGTTTCTTAGTATTTTAACTGATTTTTATAGATAACCAGAGTTGATCCGTCAAACGGAACAAGGTTCCTACAGAGGAGTGAGAAAAGAAGACAACACAAACTGCACTAACTGTAAACAAGAAGAGAACAATAAATCATTATATTCCTTGAATAATGATGACCTGAGATATGAATGTTGTATGGGGATATAGTGCTTCATCCTGTGAAGGGAGGTGAGGACAAGATAGGACAGGGCAAGGACAGGGCAAGGACAGGTTTGGAAGCATGCAAAACACGGTTTCACATGTCCAATGACTGAGAAAATTTTCTTGCAAATGCTGTGCCTCCACCACAAATGCTGAAGACTTCACCCAATCAATCAAGAAGAGGGGTCAGGCCAGCTCCCACATCGAGGGACCCAGGTCAGTCTACTGGGGTCACATAGATGTCCTGAAAAGTGGTCACCTGGAGGAGGCCGCAGGGACCCAATGCCACACCCCAAGCCAACCCACCCCACCCCACGCACCCACCTTATCAGCCAACCCCACTGACAGCACTGACTTCCCAAAACCATGGTCAGACATCCCAAAACACGAATGGCATGACAAAGAAACTGTGCAATATAGTGTAAATGCCAATGAATTCAAAAAGTATGTAAAATAGAAATGAAAACAACACAGCACAATGGATTTGGACAATGGCGCCTGGGCAATAATGAGAGCTAGGGTGCTTCCATAACTCTACTTACAGAACAAAGTGCCTCATGGTTCTGAGATTCCGGGATAAAATCTGGCCTTGCCTGGTTAGAGATTGCATATTCTCACTGTACCTGCCTGGGTTTTCTCTGGGTACTCAGGTTTCCTACTACAGTCAAATAACAGGCATGGTAGATTAAGTGTAGATTCTAAATTGCCTGTAGGTGAAAATGTTGGTGTGGATGGTTGTTTATACAGTATCCCCCAGTATGCAATTGACCTCTCCGTACAGGGCACTTAACCTAGCCTCCTGAAGTTACGTCACCCCACGTGTGCTAACCTCAGACAAACAATTAGCAAAAATGGCGGCGCAGCAAGAGAAGACTAGAGCGAAACTGTCCGATTTACCAGCTGATTTGTCACTCGCATTCTTAGGTAACAGTGAAATATCGTTGAAAAGCAGACAGCAGGGCTTCAAGTATTTCAGCGAGGGGTATTTCAATGGTATTTACATGCATATCGACGGAGAAACCATTGATATTAGCGCGAGATCTTTCCGGAGTCAGAGGAAGACCAAGAAGCCACATAATATAATATATTATAACCCAAAGACAATTCGTCATTGACAGTTTCCTATTTTCGTGTTACATAACACACTTTTGTGCAGAATCTGCATGTGTATCTGTATAGCCATTTGTGAACTGCCGTATGAAGGGAAAGAAGGTAAGGCTTGATTCACGAGTTGTTTCTCTCGTTTGCTTTGTGTAACGTCACACGCTCCCCTCAATAATTATTCTTGAATTAGTGCCGAACCTACGTAAGTCCCGACCGAGTACGACAATCACCACTTTATAGTGTCCTCAAACATCCTTCATTCAGTCTTGGTGTCTCGGTGCACGTCGAAGGCTTTTGGGACTCGCTAGTCCGGTTTAGCTTAGCTCGGTAGCCGACAACAGAGACACGTTTGTGCAGTCAGATCATCAGAAAATATCACTCAGCACAGATCAAGTGTGTCAATCATTCACACGTAGCTATGTTATGCAAGCGAAGAACTGCTAATTCATTTATATGAGACATGTATTGAAAATCAAATATAGGGCTTACCTTCGTGCAAACATATCTGTTCCGGTTGATGGATTCAGTTGATCATCCAGTCTTCCACAAAGTTTGATCCATCGAAGACATTTTTCGTACTCGGTCTTCTGTTCCGTTTGATTTTAGATGGATTCAGTTGATTATGCGGTCTTCCACAAAGTTTGATCATCAAAGACATTTTTCGTAATGGGTCTTCGGTTTTGGAAAGGGTACGAATTGAACTCCACCAACTTGCCTTTCAGGATACCTGTCGTCACTATTACAAAGTCCGTGACTACAGCTCTTAACCATATCTATTGTTAAAGAACCCAAATACGCGATAAAACGCTAACAAAAGCTATACTGGACCATGCAACGTTGTCTGAGGGAACAGCGGGTACAAAAAGGGGCGTGGTTTATGCAGATCTCTGGCCTCTGATTGGTCAGCGATACGGATGATGCAATTTCTACGGAGGGGTCAATTGGCCTGCAACTAGTTCAGGGTGTACCTCTTAACCAGAGTCAGCTGTGATAAGACTCCAGCATGCCTGTGACCCGAGTGAGGATCAAGGGTACATAAGATGAATTCAATAAATGTTTAGCAGTTTTTTGATGAGCAGAATAAATATTATATTGTTAATGGTGAGTAAAGTTCAGGAGGCATGGTGGATCAGCTGGAAAGCATTGGCCACACAGTTCTGAGGTCCCATGTTCGATTGCCTGTGTGGAGTTTGCATGTTCTTCCCGTGCCTGTGTGAGCTTACTCATGGGCACTCCGGCTTCCTCCCACATTCCAAAAACATGCAACATTAATTGGACACTCTAAATTGCTCCCTAGGTGGGATTGTGAGAGTGTCTGTTTGTTTCGATGTGGCCTGCGATTGGCTAGCAACCAGTTCAGGGTGTACCCTGCCTCCTGCCCGTTGACAGCTGGGATAGGCTCCAGCACTCCCGCAACCCTTTTGAGGATGCGAGGGAAAGAAAATGGATGGATGGATGGATGGAGTAAAGTCCATCACTGTTTCAAATAATGACACATTTTTGGACGGGAGCACAGAAATCTTTACTAATTGACTCTCGTTAAAAGTTTGACACTTGCAGTAGCTCCTGGTCAAAGTAATAGATATGGTTAAGATGGAGCGCTGCGAGGTGACTTATGTCACATTCTGTCTCAATCTCTGTGCAAACAACTTTTTGGTATTGGTGCCTTACCCCTTTACATTTCACTATAGTACCTCTGCAACTTTGGAGGTAAGGTTTCCAACATTGGTTATTATCTTATTCAAATACTGACTTTGGTGTGCTTGTGCTTACTCAATAATATGGATGAGTTAATGACACTTGTCACTCCTGATTAATTGATTAATTTTGTCATTGTAACTATTGTTTCGAGTGAATCAGCCACATTTTATTAAGTAGTATGCTTTTAATTTGGCAGCATGGTCGAGCAGCCGTACAGCATTGGCATTACAGTTCTGAGGACCGGGGTTCAAATCCTTTCCCCGCCTGTGTGGGGTTTGCATGTTCTCTCTGTGCCTGTGTGGGTCTTCTCCAGGCACTCTGGTTTCCTCCCACATCCCGAAAACATGCATTAATTGGAGATTAAATTTCCCTTAGGTGTGACTGTGAGTGCGACTGTTGTCTGTCTCCATGTGCCCTGTCATCAGGCAGGAGGTAGGGTACACCCTGAACTGGTTGCCAGCCAATCACAGGGCACAAGGAGACAGACAAAAGTCCCATTCGTTCTTCAGAACTGAGGCCAATGCTCTACAGGTGGGCCACCGTGCCCCCTAGCACTTTTTAACATTCTTTAATTTTTACTAAATTCATTATGTTACTTCTTCTTGTGGCTTTGATCCTGCACTGTCTTCCAGCTGCGGGGCTCACTCACAGTGGAACAGAAACATAGTGGAAGATAAACAGGAGAAGTATATGAAACTTACACATGGTCATTTTCATTTTAAAGCTCTTCCAGAAGGCACAGTCAACCAAGCTGAAGCTATTTGAAAGCCACTTTAAAGCTGTATTTTCTTATCACCGGGGGACAACCAGTCTGAAATAACATCTACATGTAATGTATGCAGTTGATACCAAGAAACAATTCCGTAAAAAACAATGGAGGGAGGTTTTAACTGAGTATTTTATATGAAACATGTGGGAGAGTTATTGATAAAGAAAAGAACAATAAGATGAGAAATGATGACATGAACTGGATAGCTTCAGACTACAGGGCGATTAGTGTTGTGGACGATGTCAGTCCGAGAAACATTCTCAGAATTGCTACAATTGACAGCAGGTATGAGATTCCTTCAATGCACACCATCACAGGAAGAATACATGATTTGACTAAAAAGAGAGGACTGCAGAAGAGACAACTTTAGATTGTGCACTTTTAGTGGCTCTCACTGGGGATTATCGGACCTCATTAGGTAACCATGATAACCTCAAGGTTACTGTACAGCAATGAACAGTGGGAGCTGCATTCACATTCACTGGCTGTAATGAAAACACAGGAGAGACACGCTGAAACACTCAGCCAAGACTGTAAGAAACAATTGGTGCTGTGAAAAAGCTGCCTCTTGAAGATATCCCTGGCTTCACTCACAATATCCAGTGTAGAAGTGTGGAAAAGTTGTGGGGCACTTTTTAGATACAGTCCTACAAATACAGAATTAGAGCAACATCAAGAAGAACATTTATATGATAAATAGCATCATCAGAAATGAACAGACACTGAGCGATTCCTCAACACACACACCAAGATTGCAATCCCAACTACAGCTGATATTGACAAACTGCAGAGACAAGAAACCTCCCTGTCACTCTACAGTTCACACTGTACAGTATTTGTGCCACATGAATGCTCGTGCCTAAAGCTGTCATCTTATAGTGACGGAGAGGTTTGCCTGTTCCAGTGAATTTAGGAGCTTAGATGCCTGGGTTCTATGACTCCGACGGGGTCTTCCATAGCCAGGAGGTCGTAGCTGAGGGACCATAAAAAGGACTCTCAAAGAACACCGATGATGAGTACAAATATTGATCTCTGGAGCCTGACCTGGAGGTGGGGCACAATGGTGATCATTTGGTGGCAAGGATCTGATTTTATGAGGCCCATCCAGATACAGCCTGAAATGACAACATGGGTCCCGCTTCCCATGGGCTCAGCACCTGTGGGAGGGCCCAAGGTGCTCAACTGGAGTGTGAGCTGGGAAGCGGCCGAATTCAGGGACCTGCGAAGTCCAATCCCGTGCTAAAGAAATTATCTGCACTGTAGGATGGAACTTTTGGAATGTGAAATGTCACCTCTCTATCCAGGAACGAGCCTGAGCTGGTGTGTGAGGTTCCATAAATTCCAACTGGTTATAGTCAGGCTCGCTTCGACACACAGCTTGTCCTCTGGTACCAGTCTACTAAGGAGTTTGGACTCCCTTCCATTCTAGAGTTGCCCATGGTGAGAGGTGTGGGTACACTGATTGCCTCTCTTCTCAGTGCTTGTACATTGGGGCTCACCTCAGTGGAAAATATTGTAGCTTCCCTCCGCCTTCAGGTAGGGGTATGTGTCCTGACTCTTGTCTGTGCAATTCACCCAACAGCAGCTCTTAGTACCCATCCTTCTTGGGGTCCCTGGAGGGGGTGCTGGAGAGTGGCTCTGCTGGGAATGCCCTCGTTCTACTGGGAGACTTCAATGCTAACATTGACAATGACGATGAGACCTGTAAGGGCGTGATTGGGAAAAATGGCCCTGCTGAAAAGAGGAGCATTCTGTTATTGGACTTATGTGGTCATCACAAATTGTCTAATACAATAAACATGTTACAACATAAAGATGTCTATATAGGTACACTTGGCACCAGGACATCCAAGGCTGAAGTTCAGTGATCAAATTTGTGATCATGTCATCTGACTCTCTTCGACACTCAGGTGAAGAGATGGGCAGAGCTATCAGCCGATCACCACCTGGTGGTGTATTGTGTATATATATATATATATATATATATATATATATAATTTAGACATTTTAAAAACTGTTATATTCAATATTAATCATTGCATTTCTGTTCATAAGGTCCTCAACTTGGGGAGAACTTTTAAAATATGTATTTGATTATAAGCGGCATGATGGCACAACTGTCGAGCGCTGGCCTTACAGTTCTGAGGAGTGGGGTTCGAATCCTGGTCCCACCTGAATGGAGTTTGCATGTTCTTCCCATGCCCTGCACTCCAGTTTCCTTCCACATCCCAAAAACATGTATATATTAATTGGACATTCTAAATTGCTCCTGGGTGTGATTGTGAGTGCAACTGCTGTCTGCCTTCATGTGCCTGGCCATTGGCTGGCATCCAGTTCAGGGATTGGCTCCAGCACTTCCAAGACCCTTGTGAGGATTAGCGGCGCAGAAGATGGATGGATGGATATTTTGTTGTATGATTGTGATTGTCAAGAAAACAGTTGCATACATCATGGTTCTGGTAGTAGACTTGGTGTCTCATACCCTGGTGGTTGACCATGTCCAAGTACCTTGAGAAAAATACTACAACCTCAGTTAAAGTTTTAGTTTGGCCATTTTTTTACTTTCCTATAATAATAATGCATTCCATGAATGTACATATAATTGGGTGAATGAGGTGACAGTGTATACAATGTATTAAGTACTTTTGACTGTAGAACAGCACTAAAAAGCTTTTCCTGTTCTACTGTTGTGCCATTCTCTTCCATTTAGGACTGGTAAGTATCGATTCTGTCTCGACCAATCACCTGACAGTAGTAAATTGATTTCTGAAGTAAATTGAGAAAAATGGAATGGGACAGGGTGTATGATTTGGGATGTTTTCAAAGGAAAACAAATAATGTATGTACTGTACTTAAATGTACCAAATCTTAGTCCATCCATCCATTTTCTTTGTCGCTTACCCTCACAAGGGTCACGGGAAGTGCTCGAGCCTATCCCAGCTGTCAACAGGCAGGAGGCAGGGTACACCCTGAACTGCATGCCATCCAATCGCAGGGCACATGGAGACAGACAACAGTCACATTCATAATCACACCTAGGGACAATTTAGAGTGTCCAATTAATGTTGCATGTTTTTGGAATGTGGGAGGAAAACGTAGTGCCCACAGAAAACCCACACAGGCAAGAGGAGATCATGCAAACTCCACACAGGCAGGTGCGGGATTAAACGCAGAACCTCAGAACAGGCGCCACCATGCCGCCCCAAACCTTAGTGCTTATTTAAATAAGGGTTTGATGCCAGCTCAGGAATTGACTGGTGGCGAAAGTCAACTGGGATATTATCCTTCTTCCTTGTTACCCCATAATAGTGTAACAGTGTAATCACAGAGGGATGTTTAGATGGGTGTGCTTTCCAAGAATTCAAATTTTTAGGATTTAAAGAAATCCTAATCACGACTGTGGCTTTCATGACGCCAGTGTGTCACGTCCACCTGCACTTCTCCCTAAGACCTGATGATGTTTTATATCTCCATATGTCTCTAATTATATATTATATCGATAAAGCCGCTTACCCCTTTCCCTTCACTTCTTCACTTTTCCTTCTGTTGCTCTTTGAACTGTTCAAGCAGAAAGGCTCAGGGTGTTAGCAGGGAATTTGTCCAGCTTTGACAGGGCCGAGCCGTTTTTCCTCAGTGCTCTTTGAAGAGTGGCCGCTTATCGACACCGGAGCTAAGCGCCGGCCCTCTGAGCTCAGGCTTCAGCACTACTGGGAGCCCAGTGATTCTAGTTTGCATCACTATCTGATTGCACCTACACAGACACTTGCACACCATGTGATGCTCTCACACACAGCCTGTGATAAATTCAGTACAAGCTGAAGTACGTACACAAAAAAGCATGGACACATGCATACATGTAGATCAGACGTTGAAAGACTACGCACTCAGGAAGACATTTGCAAGAAAGATGTAGTGACATTTGAATATGTGGGGAAGGAGATAATAGGGATGATAGAGATATGGGCACATGCACATTATGCACACACTCTCACACATACACACGCTAACCTTTTCCCGTGGCATACAAGGGACGAAAACATGCTAATGCTTGCGAAACGAAGATCAATGGAGCTCTGTGGCCTCATGGTGTGAAAGAGGTGAGGTGAGAAGGCTGAAATTTTCGACGTCGATCAAACATCTCATGTGGAGAGCTGACCACTGATTCAGTCTGAAACTTAATCATGAAAAAAATTCCCACAGAAACCCTCTAACTACACAATATTTTACTTTTTAAAGCAAGAAAACATCAGGCTGCTGATATATTTTTCAGTAATAAATGCTTGTTTACTCTGAAGCCCAATTTTAGTGTGTAACTGTTTGAAATGTAATGGGTGTGCATCGGGCCCAGCAGGCACAACATCCCTTGGCTTGTTTCCCAGTCAATTTGAGCAATTTAGAGTTGCCAATTACCCAACAGGACCTCCAAAATTGTCAAAATTAAGAACTGTTGCGCTCATTCTAAAGACTCATAGCACACTTTTCTGAGCTTGTTGTCCTTATCAGATAAGACTTTTGTAAAATATGTGACAGTTTGACATGGTTTCACAATAACATCCATCCATCCATCCATCCATCCAACCATCCATCCATCCATTTTCTTAGCCGCTTATTCTCACAAGGGTCGTGGGAATCCTGGAGCCAATCCCAGCTGTCATCGGGCACGAAGCATGGTACACCCTGAACTGGTTGCCAGGCAATCACAGGACACATGGAGACAGACAACAGTTGCACTCACAATCACACCTTAGGGAAATTTAGAGTCTTTAATGAATGCATGTTTTTGGGATGTGGGAGTAAACCTTGGAGTGCCCAGAGAAAACCCATGCAAGCATGGGGAGAACATGCAAACCCCACACAGTGTCACGACCCATTGGAACGGAGGTAGGACCCAAATGCAGGAGTACACGGGAGACGCAGAGGTAATTGGGAAAAAAACGTTTATTGTTCCATGGTCGGGGATCGGGCAGGCAGTCAGGTGCAGCAGTGGTAGTCAGGACATCGTAGAGAGCAGGTCAGCGGGCAGGCAGGAGTCGGTACATGGGAGATTGATCAAAGCAGGCAGCAGTATCAAAGGGGTCAGGCTTAGGGGGTTGGTCAGAGGATAGGCAAAGGTCAGTACACACGGGATCAGAGATAAGGGAGTGCTGGAGCAGGCCATGAACCGCAACCATCTGGCGCTGGACCAGTCGTCCCCATGGTCCTATATACACCGGGGCCAATCAGCCAGCATGAGGCGCAGGTGTGTGCAACAACTGTGTGGACACCCGCGGAGCCAGGGCTGGACCAGCGGGATCATGACACACAGGGAGGGCTGGGCTTGAACCCAGGTCCTCAGAACTGTGAGGCCAACACTTTCCAGCTGAACCACCGTGCCGCTAAATCATATATTTTTATTTTATTTAGTTTTTTCAGATTCTACAGTGTTTTTTTGTTTTTTTTTAATAACGCAAAAACAATTATGCAAATGCCATTGCATCATGTGCATTATATTCTCTTGAGAGGGGAGTGGATCAATTTAATTTTAATTTTAATAAATACATTCTTTATAGGACTGTAAAAGTTATTATGTTGAAACCCAAAATTTTAACAAATTGTAAGACCCACAATCTACTTGGGATGTCCTATGAATTTGATTTTCAGAGGTAAGAACTCTCTCAGAACAGCAAATCTCTTGCAATGGCCTCAAAGCTAAATGGGTTAAGTCGTAGACAGGTATTTGCCATTTGGCCTGAAAGAAGAAACAGTCTATGTCAGGGTGAGCAATTCAGCCTTGGCTGTAAAATGCTAATTATGGAATGGATTAGACTATCTTCTGGAAGAAGATTAGAGTCCAAGGCTAAAGCCGAAAGAAAGGCCAGTACCATTTGATAAAGTCTGAGCGGAGAAAGCCAAGGCAACTTAAAGATGAGAAGGTAAAAGTGGGATATCTGAGGATTTCATAGAGTGATAAAAAGACAGAGCTTGTCAGAGCAGAAGGTCTAAATATTGTCATCGTTGTGGGGGATTTTAAGGCAGATGAGGTTGAGGATTTTACATATTATTGTCCACATCTAAATTATTATGTTTCAACAACTGGTGGCATTTTTTGTTACCTTTTAATTACTCGCAGAAGAGACTAATGAAATGATCTCTGACAAGATACAGTCTCAAGCCAAACTGAATCCAGTTGGTCTTATTTTTGCTATCTTACATATCCCCTTGGTTACGATGCCAAGGCACAATTTGGCTGCCACAGCAAAGGGAAGCGAAAGTACAAATGACAGAGACAGAAACTGTAAAAAGATAAAAATGTCACGCATAGATTCCACAGGCTAGCTGTCTGTATGTCTCTCACTCCCTCACTGGTTCCAGCACTGACCCCCTCTCATTAAAGCTGATTAAAACTTTTCAAGCGAGCGCTGGTTACCCTCAGAAGATGATAACCTCTACAAGGCTCCTACATAAAAGAATAATAGACTGGTACAATAGACAGTTGGACAAAGAAAAAAAAGCCAGGCCCCCAATTGGAACATTTTAGAAAATTAATGAAATTTTACATCAAATGAATTATAAATTAAGGAGCCAGAGAGTGGGAAAAGATGAATAAGTCATAAGAAAATGTACTCTTGCGCTATCAAACTGTAGGAACATGTTATCCTCCACCAGGCTTGAAGAAACAGGGTCAGGTTCAAGTCGCATGGATTGGGAGGAAAAACAAAGGTTTCTTGCTCGACTTGGCTTTGAAGATTTTTTTGCGCGATTGTACTTGAAAAGGGACTCTGGCCTCATCCCCCAGTGAGAAAGACTCTCTGGCTCTTTCTGTTGTTTTGTTTTTGTCATTTTTTTAAACAGCTGCAGGGATTTGTGACATTTGGGAAATGTATTTTTTTTTCTCAAGGAATTGACATCAAAAAGTAAGAAGCAACTGATAATGTTTGTTTGTTTGTTTGTTTGTTTGTTTGTAATCGACTGCCGCTTCTTCTCTCTCATTAATAGCATCCCCGATAATGTGGTTTTAAAAATATAAAGATGCTCTGTCATAGGAGACATTGCTTTACTAGAATTGAAAGCCTGGGAAATGTATTTTTCCCCTTGTATGAAAATTTCTCTTCTCACAAGTAATTTGTGGGATTTTTCTGAAAACGATATTTTTTTTTTATTTATAGAAAAGCGACATTTTGAGGGGAGAAAATCCATATTTGCATTTATTATTGGAACATGTTCCCTAATAATTTCTCACAAAAACACCTTGATTGAAATGAGCTGTGTTGAACTACATACAAAAATCTGTAAAAGTATTGAGCCATACTGGTCATGTTTACATTTAATGAATGTGAACTGAAAAGAATAAAATTTAAAAAATCCAAGCTCAACTCATGGAAGTTTGTATTTTGATGGAGTTTTTAAGTCTACAATCTGGCTCAGTCACCACTCTCACAACAACAAGCCTACAAGTTGTATACAGTAGCACATTCAGTGGAAGGCTGTTAACAGATAATGATCACTTGACCTCTTGTCGCCTGAGGTCAGACATTGTCGGCCACAGGACACAAACTACTGATCAAATCAAACCAGCCACGCCTGACCCTTCAACAACAAGTTAGTGTGTGGGGTTGTGTGTGTGTGTGTATGTGTGTGTGTTGGCTAGGTGGATTTTGTGTGGTTGAGCTTCCAGCAAAATTAGTTATTGCTGTATGAAGTGATGAAATGAAATCTTTTCATTTTTTTCAGTGGGATCATGTATGTGGAGACATAAACATTGCATCGCCAAAGATGCAAGCTGTTTTCAAATCTTTACATTGTTGGAAAATAATTTACCCACATATTGGGAATGACAAATAGTAACGATTTATGAAAAAATATAAAATTTCAGAAAAAAGTGTTTTCAGTCAGATTCTCTCATGAGGAAAAAGGAAAAACAAGATTTGAGAAAGACATTAAGGTGAGTATAAAGAAAGTTGCAATTGTTTTTGACCATGAGCAGTAAGGATGAATGCTGCTTATACTTAACAACAATAAAGTAGTCCCTTCTTTCATACATTTGACATGTGCCAGAGGTCAGATTTGTCAACTCATTGTCTGCTATACTGGTTTTGGATTGAAATGTATTTTTCAAAAGTGTAAACAGATGATAAAGTTGCACAGTAAATATACTAACTGACACAATCCGTGAAATATTTTCATTACGAATACTGGCATTAAAAATATTGTAGTTTATTGTTTTTTTCTTTTCTAGTTCTGTTGACAACCAAGGCGGCACACTGGATGGCTGATTAGAATTTCTGGCTCACAGTTCTGGGGGCCGGCGTTCGAATCTCGGCCCCTCCTGTGTAAAGTTTGCATCTTCTCCACGTGCCTACATGGGTTTTCTCGGGTACTTGGGTTTCCTCCCACATCTAAAAAACATGCATTACTGTAACTGGAGACTCTAAATTGCCCTTTGGTGAAATTGTGAGCATGATTGGTTGTTTGTTTCTATGTGACCTGCAATTGGCTGTCAACCAGTTCAGGATGTACCCTATCTCCTCCCTGAAGAGAGATGATATAGGCTCGAGTACTCCTGTGACCCTTGTGAGGATGAGCAGCTCAGACCCAAAAGAAATGTCATATGTATGATGAATTTACATTTTAGTCCACTTCAGTATTGTCAAGAGGCTTCAAATACTTCAAAGATAGTCGACAAAGACAGAAAATATAGGGTTGAGGTAAGTGGCAACACTTCTTCACTCAAAATCCGCTCAAGATGATACAATAATGCTCGAAGCACTATGACTGGATTAGAAATAATTTCCTTTATCAAGTGTCGTGAATGAGTGAAGGAGCAAAGATCAGATTCTTTCCCTTGATTTACATACAGTCCACACATCTGCAATTGTAAAATTACATAGTAGAAAGCCTTCATCTTAAGAAAGAAGGAGCAAAGATATGAGGTTAACACTAGTTAATCGGACAATAGGTGGTCACTGGCGTTCACAGCTTGTTACCGTATGCTGCTCAATAATTAATGTGCTTCTCCCTAGCAGCTCTGCTACATGCCAAGCTTTGATAGAAGGTCACTGTGCTTAAGGTCTTGCCACAGGAGGGGTAGCTGCTCCAACAATGAAATTTCATGTCTTTCTGTTGAAAACACCTATACAGGACATTCTCCACTCTGGTCTCAGGTGTACCATACAGTAAGAACATGTTAAGATTAAAGTTACTGTGGCTTTAGTTCCTCATCTGTACTTGTACGTGTTCCGGAACAAAAAAGATATTTTTTTTCTCTGTTTACTTATGGCAGTTTTTCAAACTTTTTGACGCCTTCCCTTTTTTGGAGAGTATCTCACCCCTCCTGTCCCCGCCACTTGAAATTTTCTCAGACAGGGTAGGTGATAATACTGCAAATTGTAAAATCAGTGTTGGGTTGAAAATTGTAAAAACAGGGAGGGGGGTATTAAAAAAATTGTCAAGCTTTAGGGGGGGGGGCTGAAATAACCCACGCCTCGCCCCACGACACAGCACACCCCAGTTTGATATATAGATATAGATACAGATACATTTTCTTAGCCACTTATCCTCATTAGAGTCGTGAGGAGTGCTGGAGCCTATCCCAGCTGTCAATGGGTAACCCTGAACTGGTTGCCAGACAATCGCAGGGCACATCGAGAGGAACAGCCACAACCACATCTAGGGGCATTTTAGAGTGTCCAATTAACATTGCATGTTTTTGAGATGTGGGGGGGAACAGGAGTGCCCTGAGAAAATGCACGCAGGCACAGGAAGAACATGCAAACTCCACACAGGCGGGTCCGGGATTGAATCCAAGACCTCAGAACTGTGAGGCCAACGCTTTCCAGCTAAAACACTGTGTCGCATACACTGCCTTGTGAAAGTATTCGGCCACCTTGAACTTTTCAACCTTTCGCTGCATTTCAGGCTTCAAACATAAAGATATAAAATTATTTTTTTTATATGCCTGTTGACAGTTGGGATAGGCTCCAGCACTCCCACAACCTTTACTACGTAATGTGTTCATGTGTGGTTGAAAGAGTTGGTAGTTAGTCATCCATCCATCCCTCCATCCATCCATTTTCTTAGCCGCTTATCCTGACAAGAGTTGTGGGAGTGCTGGAGCCTATCCCAACTGTCAACAGCCAGGAGGCAGGGTACACCCTGAACTGGTTGCCAGCAAGAATCAACAAGAAGTGGGACACAATCGTGAAGTGGAATGAAATTTATTGGATATTTTGTACTTTTTTAAACAAATAAAAACCTGAAAAGTGGGGCGTGCAATATTATTACTTATTACTCTCAGTCCAGCAAACTCACTCCAGAAGTTCAGTGAGGCTCTCTGAATGATCCAATGTTGACTGATGATGATAAATAGAATCCACCTCCGTGTAATCAAGTCCCCGTATAAATGCACCTGCTCTGTGATAGTCTCAGGGTTCTGTTTAAAGTGCAGAGAGCATCAAAAAGACCAAGGAACACACCAAGCAGGTCCAAGATATTTTTGTGGAGAATTTTAAAGCCGAATTTGGACACAAAAAGATTTCCCAAGCTTGACACATCTCAAGGAGCACTATGCAAGCAATCATACTGAAATGGAAGAAGTACCAGACCACTTCAATTCTACCAAGACCCAGCCGTCCCTCTAAATTTTCACCTCGAACAAGGAGAATACTGATCAGAGATGCAACCAAAAGGCCCATGATCACTCTTGATGAACAGCAGAGATCTACAGCTGAGGTGGGAGAGTCTGTCCATTGGACAACAATCAGTCGTACACTGCACAAATCTGGCCTTTATGGAAGAGTGACAAGAAGAAAGCTATTTCTGAAAGATATCCATAAAAAAGTATTGTTTAAAGTTTGCCAAAGGCCACCTGGGAGACACATCAAACATGTGGAAGAAGATGCTCTGGTCAGATGAAACCAAAATCGAACATTTTGTCCACAGTGCAAAATGATGTGTTTGGTGTAAAAGCAACACAGCTCATCACCCTGAACAAACCATCCTCATCGTCAAACATGGTGGTAGCAGCCTCATGATTTGGGCCTGCTATTCTTCAAGAGGGACAGGGAAGATGATTAAAATTAATGGGAAGATCAATGGAGCCAAATACAGGACCATTCTGGAAGAAAACCTGTTGGAGTCTGCAAAAGACCTGAGACTGGGATGGAGATTTATTTTCCAACAGGACAATGATGCAAAACATAAAGCCAAATCTACAATGGAATGGTTCACAAATAAATCTATCCAGGTGTTGGAATGGCCAAGTCAAAGTCCAGACCTGAATCCAATCGAGAATCTGTGGGCAGAGCTGAAGACTGCGGTTCACAAACGCTCTCTATCCAACCTCAATGAGCTTGAGTTGTTTTGCAAGGAAGAATGGGCAAGAATTTCAGTTTCTCAATGTACAAAACTGATAGAGACTTACCCCAAGTGACTTGCAGCTGTAATTGCAGCAAAAGGTGGTGCTACAAAGGATTAATGCAAGCGGGTCGACTAATTTTGCACGCCCCACTTTTCAGGTTTTTATTTGTTAAAAAAGTATAAAATATCCAATAAATTTCGTTCCACTTCACAATTGTGTCCCACTTGTTGCTCTTTCTTGGCAAAAAAAATGAATGTTATATCTTCATGTTTGAAGCCTGAAATGTGGCGAAAGATTGAAAAGTTCAAAGGGGCCGAATACTTTCAAAAGACACTGTATACACACACACATACATACGTACATACATACATACAGAACTGGGATTTTAACCCTACTCCTGTCGCCTCACTGTGTGTGTGTGTTGGGATGGGCAGTGAACTAAAATAATGATCCCAGTGTTATTGAATAAATTAATAACTGAAATTATTTTTCAGAAGCTTTCACAGTTTTGGGTTTAAGTGCTTTTCTGAAGTTTTTTTTTTTTTTTTTAAATAAAGTTTTGTTTTCACCCTGTCTTCTCCCTGTCAGCCAATTTTGAATTAATGTCATCGTTGGATGGCAGTCAGAAGCAGAGAGCTGTGATTGACTGTTTGGGTTTAGATTACTAAACATTTTCAGAAGGTATCAAAATGTGTATGGAGAACCTGCAAAATGTTCCAGCACAGTCATGAAAGTGGGTGTCTCGGATCACAGGTGAAAGGTGTTTGAAGTGACCTCCATGACAAGTAAAGGGAAAGCAAACCATCTTTAACGGTTACTACTGGGAATAATGCTTGGGTCTAGGAACTGATCAAAGAAGATCATCGACTCACTCTTGATGACATCACAATAATGTGGCATTATTGATGACATACAGTAAACCTTTTGAAAATCTTTACTGGAGATTTTCCTTTCATAAGTAAGAAATTCAATTACAACATGACATGCTTGCTTACATGAAACATCGGAATGGTCAAAAAACATTTTTACTCAATAGTCAATAGTGTTGTCATAAATTTTGGTTTGGAAAAGAACTTGTTCAAAACATATTTGTGATGGTACCATTCCCCAGAGGGAAACTCTTCGCCTCACTGCTAAATAACCTATGAAAATTGTAACAGGAAGTTGGCAGGCCCCTCACTGCTCTGACATATGCCGAACGCCCCCCCCCCACCCCCACACGCTCAGGGATCTGTCATTCAGTTTCAGGGGCACAGCTGCAGCGAGGCACGGGGAGAATTAGCCCCCTACTGAGCTTCTCCCACCCTTCCATCTATACCCTCCATCCTCCAATCCCCCACCCCTCATTTGCCCCCTAACTATGGGGCCTTTCTTTTCTTCACTCCTAGTCATGTATCTTCTCCTAACCATCTGCTTTATTTTCATAGAAGGGTTGATGAGAATTCCAAGTGCTTTTCCTGTATGAACTGTAGTAGTATGGAGCACTTTAAACTGTGGTCAAGTTTCTGTTTTTGACATTTCAATTAGTGACACATGTTTTGGCCAGAAGGAAGAGAGATGACTCATCGTCAAATGTAGACAATGATTGACAAGGTCGTGAAAAAAGAGTGATTAATATGTAAAATGTGCATGGTGTGGAATGCAGTTGTCACAAAGTAAGGGAATGAACAGTCTTTTCTCTATTACAAGAATTATGTTGGTCATCTTTTGTGTGCATAAGGGTTTAGGGGTTCACACCAGATTAGGGGCTAGAGGATTAAATTAGGGGACTTCAAGAAAATCCCTCAGACTCTGCTTTGTTTATCCTTGTGTGTATCAGTGGTCAAAGTACATTAAATGGTTAGGCACTTTTAATTAACTGCAAGGAGATTTTATTTTATTCAAGTGACATTGGAGAGAGATGTACATTACAAAACGTATGGTGATTTTTGTACATAAATACCATTGTGAGACCAACTTTAGATATGTGTAACACTAATGTGTTTGCCATCTACGTAATGCGTTCATGTGTAGTCGAAAGAGTTGGTAGTTAGTCATCCATCCATCCATCCATTTTCTTAGCCGCTTGTCCTGACAAGGGTTGTGGGAGTGCTGGAGCCTATCCCTACTGTCAACAGGCAGGAGGCAGGGTACACCCTGAACTGGTTGCCAGCAAATCACAGTGCACATGATGGCAGACCAGTTGCACTCACAATCACACCAAGGAGCAATTTAGAGTGTCCAATTAATCTTGCGTGTTTTTGAGATGTGGAAGGAAACCAGAGTGACGGGATAAAACAAACGCAGCTATTGGGAGAGCATGCAAACGCCACACAGGCAGGGCTGGGATTGAAACCGGGTCCTCAGAACTGTGAGGCCAACGCGTTACAGCAACCTCACTATGCAGCCAGCAGTAAGTCACATATGTGCAAATCACCAGCAAGTCCCAAGTCATTGTGGGATAAAAACAAAAACCAAGCAAGTCAACTTGCCATTAAATTTAAAGTCTTGTCAAGACATTACTTGGTTTAAGCAAAGATTAAGTCAAGTCATACAATTTTGTCATACAATCTTGCTCCTGTCGCAACATGCATTGGAGAGGATTGTGAAATGTTTGTCTCTATGTGCCCTGCGATTGCCTGGCAACCAGCCTGGCAACCAGCTCAGGGTGTACCCCGCCTCCTGTCCGTAGACAGCTGGGATAGGCTCCAGGACTCCCCGTGACCCTCGTGAGGATAAACGGCGAACAAAATGGATGGATGTATTGATGATTCTTGGGGGGGGCTCCAGCACTCCCCGTGACCTTCGTCAGTGAAAGAAAATGGATGGATGGATGGACACACATGACGTAAAAATGTTGCCATCGTTAAAATAGAATTAAGAAGTGACCTGAATCGTATAGCATTATTCATGTGTCCTCTACTTGACTTTATCCTAAATTGCAGCTCCAACTCTAAAAGAGATGATAAGTCAAGTCATGTGTTCAAGTCAAAGTCAAGTCAAGTCTCTTGGCTAGCAAGTCAAAGTCAAGTCTTTCTCGAGTATTTGGCAAGCAAGTCACTAGTCATAAAACTAGTAACTCAGGTTGACTCGGGTCCTTTGACCTCCCGCCTCTGGTTGTCTAAGAGCATCATGAATCCTTTTCACCAATATTTTTGTCAGTAAACCTGTCTTCTTCTTTTTCCTATCTTTGTGCACAGCAAGTCTGTTAGTAACTCAACAACACAAAATAAACATTCTCTGACAATGTCTAATGTCTACATGTGGTACTGTATTCACATTGTGGTCTTACGGCCAGGTCCAAGACTCTTAAAGATGACAACATCCTACCTTGGGGTAGGATTAAACCACATTTTATACATGTTTTTTTTCTCTCCCCTTAAGAGGAAACATCCTTTGCTCAAATCAGAAGCTGAGTGCTTGCAAACCCAAACACTGGACCGCATAATGACAGCCAAGGCCTCTAGCAAGGATGCCACAGAAGTTGTAAAATAAAGTGGGAAGGGAATGGAAATGACCAGTGCTTAAGTATGGGTTTCCCGCTGGTATTTATGTGTCTTTATGTGTGTTCAGGCCCTGTGATCAGTAAACCCCACAGTGGAACGGTCGCCTCAAATAGAGTGCGACCAGCAGCTTCATAAGTTAAAGCCTGAGAACCCTGTGACAATCTGCCACTTGGTGGAAAGGGAGGTGACACCACACCGGTGCCGGGGAGGAGAAAAACTCTCTTTTTCAAAGCCACCCACTGCAACAAATGACTAATTGTATATCAGGTCAAAGTAAATGACAAATTGCAGGCTCGCCATCCTGCTGTGGTGAACATTTTTCCGATTCCTTTCACTTAATACAGAGCGATACTTCTGAATGACCATCCAAATTCCAGGGTTCGTTATTTGTTTGATTGAGTCAAAACAGTCCTTGGTGGTGTTCCTTGACATTTAGGCTTCATCCAGTGATCTGGATCACTGCAAATTATGCATATTATAGTGTAACTGTGTATTTGCTTTATAGTTTTCGGTCAGTGTATTTCACCAGTCCTCGCTTACAGTAGTGAAACAATGTATGCGAAAGTTTCTGTGTAAGCCAAAGGAACATGGAATGAAATATTGAAAGCATTGGCAACAATAATAGATGGAGCTGGATAAAACAGCAGACGTGAGTTACTGGCTTCATTCGAAAAATTTAAAAAACTTGAATGAAAATGAGCTCGCCCAGTTGCCCAAAGAGCTGATAAATAAGGTGGATGACAGAAAGTATCAATTGGATACCACTGGACACAAAGCCACCATGGCAAAGACCTAAAAGCAGTTGAATAGATTAAATCATTAAGCACACTGGAATACACTAGCAACAAATTGCAAAATGTCAGTATTTGAAAAAGTGAAGAGGCATTCATCATGCACTGGATAGATAAAACCAATCATCGATGGGGTGACAATGAGGGCCATTTTCTGGAACACTAAATCTATTTAACAGGGGCCATAAACAGGCAGCATGGTGAACGATTGCTTAGAACATCTGCTTCAGAGTTTTAAGGACCAGGGTTCAAATCTCAGCCCCACGTGTGGAGTTTGCATGTTCTCCCCATGCCTGCATGAGATTTCTCCATGCACTCCGGTTTCCTACCACATCCTAAAAATATGCAATACGTGGAGTTTCTAAATTGCCCTTAGGTGTGATTGTGAGTGTGAATGGTTGTTTGTCTATATGTGCCCTACTGTTGACTGGAAACCAGTTCAGGGTGTACCCCACCTCCTGCCCGAAGATAGCTGGGCTAGCCTCCGGCACTCCCACGACCCTTGTGAGAATAAGTGGCTCAGATAATGGATGGATGGATGGATGGATGGATGGAAGTGGCTGAAGACTAGTTTTAGGGGGTGAAGAAAAAAACCCTCAGTATTAAAAATTAATCCCAAATAATTTTGGGGAACATGGGAAGTTTTTTTGTGGGCCCCTTCTAAAATTGTACCAGCCGGTGACAACAAAAATACTTCCTGATTTCACCGTTATAATATCTACAATGTTATAGGGACACATTTTCCATAATCTATCCGTTCATCAAATTTCTCTCTGTTCAGGGCCTCCAAATATCCAATCAAAATTTCGGGTGGACATCAGCTTCCATTTGTGTAGCCTACGCTTCCCTCGATGTCGAAGGCAATCATGTTAAAGTGGGGCTGGTCTTGCAAAGAAAAGCCATGGGATTCCCAAGGATGATGAAATGGGCCCCACCCTTTCCGGGTGTCCACAATTGTGATTTTTTTGTATTTTTGTAAAAGTGTGCATCTGGCTTGCTGTTCTTTGTGCCTGGTAGGACAAAGTGAAGTGGAAATGTGTCAAAAAAGAGTGCCCACCTGGCCTTCGCGGTCCTCAGATATTTCAAGTTTTTATGGTCGGTGAGAACCACGAACGGCACTTGCGACCCCTCCAGCCAATGTCACAACTCCTCCATCGCTGTTTTGACTGCCAGCAGTTCGCGGTCACCCACGTCGTAGTTACCCTGAGCCGTGGACAGTCTTTTTGAAAGGAAGGCGCACGGGTGAATCCTACCGTCCTTTGCGCACCTCTGGGATAGAATCGCTCCAGGCCTAGAGTCCGATGCGTCCACCTTGACCACAAACTGCCGGTCCGGGTCCGGCATTATGAGGATCGGCGTAAAGCTTGGCTTAAGCCTGTCGAAGGCCTCCTGACAGGTCCTGGTCCACTCAAAGGTGTTGCGGGGAGATGTGAGAGCGTTGAGAGGGGCAGCAATGGAACTGAAGTTCCGGATGAACTTACGATAGAAGTTCGCAAACCCGATGAACCTCTGGACATCCTTCCGACAAGACGGAGTGGGCTATTGAAAGACTGCGTCAATCTTCCCAGGATCCATTCGAATCTCCCCTTCTGCCAGGATGAACCCCAGGAAAGACACGGAGGCTCGGTGGAACTCGCACTTCTCCACGTTCACATACAGCTGATGCTGCAGCATCTCCTGAAGCACCTCCCTGACATGTCTGATGTGGGAGGTCAGGTCTGAGGAAAAAATCCGGATGTCTTAAAAAAGGGGACCACCACCCCAGTAGGCCAATCCAGAGGCACTGACCCCGATGTCCACGCAATGTTGCAGAGACCTGTCAACCAGGATAGCCCCACAACATCCAGAGCCTTTAGGAACTCCAAGTGAGTCTCATCCACCCCCAGGGCCTACCACCAAGAACCTTTTAACCACCCTGGTGATTTCAACCCCAGAGAGAGAAGAGCCTCCCTCAGAGCACCCAGACTCAGCTTCCTCATGCGAAGGCGTGCTGGTGGAATTGAGGAGGTCTTAGAAGTATTCTCCCCACCAAGTAACAACATCCCAAGTTGAGATCACCAGTGCCTCATTCCGACTATACACAGTGTTGACGGTGCACTGCTTCCCCCTCCTGAGACACCGGATGGTGGACCAGAATTCCCTCTAAGGCGACTTGAAGTCGTTTTCCATAGACTCACAGTACCCCTCCCGCACCCGGGCTTTTGCCTCAGTGACCACCGAAGCTGAATTCTGCTTGGCCATCTGGTACCTATCAGCTGCCACGGGAGTCCTACAGGCCAAAAATGCCCGATAGAACTCCTTCTTCAGCTTGACATCCCTCATTGTTGTCCACCAATGTGTTCGCGGGTTGCCGCTACGACAGGTGCCGACCACCTTATGGCCACAGCTCCAGTCGGCCGCCTCAGCAATGGAGGCACGGAACATCGTCCACTCGGACTCAATGTCCCCCGCCTCCTCTGGGATATAAGCAAAGTTCTTTGGAGGTGAGAGTTGGAATTCCTTCTGACAGGGGAATCTGCCACCCATTCCCAACAGACCCTCACAATATGTTTGGGCCTGCCACGTCGAATCGGCATCTTCCCCCACCACCGGCGCCAACTCACCATAAGTTATCAGTTGACATCTCCGCCCTTCTCTTCACCCAAATGTCCAAGACATGGAGTCGCAAGTCCGATGACATGACCACAAACTCGATCATCGAACTGCGACATAGAGTGTCCTAGTGCCAGGTGGACATGCGGACAGCCTTATGCCTGAACATGGTGTTCATTATGGACAATCTGTGATGAGCTCGGAAGTCCAGGAACAGAACACCATTTGGGTCCTGATCAAGGGAGCTATTTTCCCCAATCACACCCTTCCAGGTCTCACTGTCACTGCCCACGTGGGCAATGATGTTCCCAAACAGAATGATGGAGTCCTCAGAGGAGGTGCTCCACAGCTCTCCCTCTAAGAACTCCAAAAAGGGTGGGTACTCTGAACTGCTGTTTGGTCCATGAGAACAAATAAGAGTCAGAACATGTCCTGCTACCTGAAGGCAGAGGGAGGCTTCCCTCTGATCCACCGGGATAAACCCCAACATACAGGCCCCGAGCCGGGGGACAATAAGTACACACACACCTGCTCGGCATCACTCACTGTGGGCAATGCCAGAGTGGAACAGAATCCAACTCCTCTCAAGAAGAGTGGTGCCAGAGTCCAAGCGGTGCATAGAAGTGAGTCCGACTATCTAGTCGGAACTTCTTGACCTCACGCATCAACCTGGGCTACTTCCCTGCCAAAGAGGTTACATACCATGTCCCTAGACCTAGCTTCTGTAGTTGGGGATCGGATTCCCAAGGTCCCCGCCTTTGGCCACCGCCCATCTCACATTGCACCCGATCCGTTTGGGTCAGGTGGTGAGCTCATGGGAAGCCTGTGCCCGGCCAAGCCGCTTACATTTGACTGCAGTCATTTTGTTTTTCATCTAGTTTTCTGAAGTTTTTTACTCCTGTTTTATTTTTTTATTTTTTTTTTTTTGCCTTGATTTCCTTTCATTATGAATATGGACATACTTTATTTAGGTATAGAATTGAAATAACACTTTTTGGGGTGGCACGGAGGATCAGATGCACACAGAGTCATTTGCGTTATCCAAACAATCTAATGAGCAAATGACAAATGGAATGTGTCAGCGCTTTAAATCACTCACACCTCTTCCTTCCCCATTGGAGCCATTCATACCTCAGAATCTCACCCCTATGGCTACAACAACCATACAATCCGCAGTAGATGTTGGGTGCCCCTCTCCCAGCCTGAATTCAATGTTGGGTCTGATGGATAGGATGAAGACTATTGTCAACGATGGAGTCCAGCCCATACTTCGCCAAGATCTTCCTCCCATCCCCCTCGCCTGAAACCACTGTCCACTAAACAAAAGCCCCCTCTTCCACCCATGAAGACCATCTGTAAATCTGATTGATTTTACTGGGTCTTTTCCAGAATAACTCAGACCCTTATGGAGATCAGGCATTTTTCATCCCTGTAATTACAACGGACAAAAAGTTGGTCAAAAAGATATGACACGAAAAAAGTAGAACTTCCAGCTTAGTGAGGATAAAATATGAGTCTATCAAACCATTCTCTCCAGCCATCTCTGCAAGACTAGTTCTTTTTAATATCAGGTCACTGGGTAACAAATCAAGGTTGATCAATGACATCATTACAACCTACGATTTCATTTTCATTTAATAACAAAACGTGGTTAACAGAAAGTAGCTGTAATACCATTTTAAATGAGGAAACACCAGCAGATTTTAATTTTAAGAACAAGTGTTGAACGGAAAAAAGGTGGTGGTATTGTTGTTATTTTCAAATCATTATTTCAGTGTAAAGAAATTATACTGGGTGATTTTAGCTCTTTTGAATATCTGTGTTTTTTAGTTTGGGGTGACCCAAAGGTTATCATTTTAATAATTTATAGACCTCCAAGATACAATAGAAAATTGATGGAGGATTTTTCAGAACTGCTGTCAGATATTTGCACTGAGTACAACTATTTTGTCATTACCGAGGACTTTAACATTCATGTTGACAATAACATGGAAAAAACATCCACAATCTTTCTGTGATACTTGACACATTTTACCTCTCTCACCATATTAAGGTCCAACTCACACTCAAGGTCACATCTTAGACCTGGTCATCTCTAAGGATGTTGAAATTCTATCGACTGATATCAAGGATACGGCTATTTCTGACCATTTTTTGTGTATTTTTTTTAATTATAGATTCTTTCAAAAGTTCAAACAAACTCTATCTCTATTAGGAAAAGTTACATAAATGAGAGTACTGCTCCAAGATTTATGGAGACTGTGGCTCTAACACAGATTGTGAATCCTGAGACAGTTGATGAACATTTGGACAATTTCACCTAAAAAATCACAAATACCATGAATGCTGTCACTCTTGTTAAAACTAAGACAATCCTTAGGCGACCTAGAACACCACGGAGGAGCACAATGATGGTCAAAAGTTCTAAATCGGAGTGTAGGAAAGCAGAATGCAAGTGGAGGAAAAACTAAACTCCAAATTGACTATGACCTCTACAGACAGTAGTTAGAGCTAGACAGCGACACTATTCTGAAATCATCAGTAAGAACCTCAACAATACTCTTGCTCTATTTGCTGTGGTTGACAAGCTTACAACCCCCGAATCAGATAGCTCCAGAACTCATAACAGCTGACAAATGCAATGACTTTGCTTGTTATTTTATTGAAAAAATACAATCCATCAGGTCAAATGTCAACACAAATCAGTAAAAAAATAGAATGATCTCACATCTGAAGCCACCCAGCAAAAACTCTTTTAACTTGTCAGAATTTGATAAGAATTTTAAGTTGATCAAAAAACTGTAGAGAAAACTGTTCAGCAGCTGAAACCATCAACGACCTGTCTCGACTCAATACCATCTGACTTTTTCTAAACTGTTATGAAGTCAGTGCTACCTGATTTGCAGCAAATAATCAATTACTCACTTCAGCCTGCCGAGTTTCCCAAAGCTCTTAAAGTAGTTGCTGTTAAGCCTCTTCTAAAAAACAATGCACTGGACGATTCCATGTTAGCAAGCTATAGACCCATCTCAAATCTTCCTTTCATCACATAGATTCTGGTGAAAGTTATTTTTAATCAACTCAGCAATTTCTTGAATTTAAATTGACTTTTTGACAAATTTAAATTTAGGTTTCCAAACTCATCACAGGACAGAATCTGCTCTTATCAAAGTGCTAAATGATATAAGGTTGAATAGTGACTCAGGAAAGGTGTCAATTTTGGTCTTGTTGGATCTCAGTGTGGCTTTTGATACGATAGATCACAATATACGGCTAAACAGGTTGTAAACGTGGGTAGGACTAAATTGAATGGTCCTTAAATGGTTTAGGTCCCACCTCGAGGAAAGGAGCTACTTTGTGACCATTGCAGGTGCTTGGTCTCAGCGAATGGCAATGACCTATGGGGTCCATCAAGGGTCAGCTCTTGGACCTCCCCTGTTCTGCCTGTATATGCTACCCTTGGGTCAAATTATTCAAAATTTAAATTTTGACGACCATAGCTATGCTGATGACACACAGTTATATTCAGCAGTGTCTCCAGATGACTACAGTTCAGTTGAGGTATTGTGCCACTGTCTAAATCAGATAAATAACTGGATGAGCCAAAGTTTTCTTCAACTAAATTACAACAAAACTGAGACAATTGTTTTGTCAATAAAGGAAAGAGAATTGCTTTTAGTAAATACCTGGACTCTCTTTCTTTAAAAAACAAAGACCAAGTCCGAAACCTTCGTGTTCTGATTGATTCCGACCTGACTTTCAACAATCAAATCAAATCAATCACAAAAAAACACCTTCTACCATCTGAAGAACATATCTAGAGTGAAGTCTTGCATGTGTCAAGCAGACCAGGAAGAGCTGATCCATGCTTTTATCTCAAGTAGACTTGACTAGTGTAATGGTCTTCTGACTGGACTCCCAAAAAAAGAGTGTTAAACATCTGCAGCTCATTCAGAATGCTGCAGCTCGTGTTCTGACCAAAACAAAGTGTTCAGAGCATGTAACTCCAATCCTAAAGTCATTGCACTGGCTTCCAGTCAGCTTTAGAATATATTTTAAAGTTCTGCTAATGGTCTATAAATCACTAAATGATTTAGGTCCTGAATTCATAAAAGAAATGCTTACGGAATATAAACCCAGTAGAGCGCAGAGATCGACTGACTCTGGTCAAATAGTGGAGCCCATAGTCCAAAGCAAACATGGTGAAGCAGCATTTAGTTATTATGCTGCACACAAATGGAGGAAATTGCCAACAGAGATGAGGTCAGCCCCAAGTGTGAATGTTTTTAAATCCAGGTTGAAAGCTCTTTTCTTTTCTCATGGTTTTTAGAATACATCCACTTTTTGATCACATTACTTGCACTGTATGGGGTTTTAACTGTCTTTTTTTTAATATTTTGTTTGTCATTTTT
Source organism: Syngnathoides biaculeatus (assembly GCF_019802595.1). Taxonomy (NCBI): domain Eukaryota; kingdom Metazoa; phylum Chordata; class Actinopteri; order Syngnathiformes; family Syngnathidae; genus Syngnathoides; species Syngnathoides biaculeatus. The sequence goes on from NC_084651.1 coordinate 23,805,280, forward strand.
ATTGTTTTTATCCCGTTTTAAATGTTTTATCTTGTTGTTTTCAAATGCCTTTAATCATGTAAAACACACTGAGTTACCTCATGTATGAAGTGCGCTATACAAATACATTTACTTTGCTTTGCTTTACCCTGAATCCAGCCTGTTGACAGCTGGGAGGGGCTCCAGCACTCCCACGACCCTCATGAGGATAAGTAACTAAGAAAATGGATGGATGGATAGTACTTTTGGTATCATGACAAATATTAATGTTTATCTGTTCCCTGCCTTGTTAAGTAATTGAGAAATGCTGTCATGCATCATTCGCATAATCAGATTCTTGATCCATCTAGCCATCCATTTCTAAGCCACTAATCCTCACGAGGGTCATGGGAGTGCTGGGGCCTATACCACCTAGCATAAGGCAGGAGGTGGGGTACAGCCTGGACTGGTTGCCAGCCAATCACAGGTCACATAGAGATAAACAAATGCACCGATCACATATAGGGGCAATTTTTTTAGTCTTTAATTAATGCTTGTTTTTGTGATATGGGAGGAAACCAGAGAAAACCCAAGCAGGCTCGGAGAGAACATGCAAACTCCACACAGGCGAGGCCGGGATTCAAACGCCGGTCCTCAGAACTGTGAGGCAAATGTACTAACCAGCTGCTCACCGTGGTGCCCAATAAATCATTTAGAACAATTAAAAAAAAATAAAAAAAAATTAAAAAAAATGGCTATCAAAGTCTTATCTCCAATCAAAAAAGGAGGTCTCAGTTTCAGAAAGGTTGTTGATGACCTCTGCTGTTCACCAACTGAGTGAAAACTTTGAACCCAGGTAACCTGCGTACGAAAGAGAGGGTGCGGGTGGACAGACAGACTGGAATGACAACCCCCAGGTGGAGGAGTTATCACCAATCGCCTAAAAATAAAAAGTGGAAACCTGAGATGCAATGGAGGATTTTGCATAGTGTGACAGTTTTGCAGCATTTTTTTTTTATCTGCTGTTAACGCAGATATTTTTAACAAGGGCCCAGTCGGTGATTTGCATTAACGTGTTTTTGTCGAGTGTAGGGATTTCTTTGTTCCTCTTCCAAATATTTTAAGGGCTTTGGTGTTGATGTCTCCGGCCATAGGTTCATTTGTTCTTCTTCATTTCAGGAGGTGACAAAATATTCATTAAAAAATTCATGTGATTTTTTTAAAACTTCATTCAAATGTGTTAATAAGGGTTACTTTTCCCATCGTGATCAACTTTTTCATAAGATTTTTCGACCGTAATTTAAAAAAAGGCATTTCTTCCATTTCAAAAAGAAAATCTAAACTGGCTTTGTAAGTAAAAGAAAATTATATCTTTTCTCCCTTTACAATTTACCATAAAGTCCCCGGGTGAGGTTTATTGCTGGGGAGGAGGGAGACCTCTTCATTGTTGCAATCCATGCGTATTTATGTGCACATCTATGTTATGCAAATGGAGGTGCATCATGCTTAATTGAAGAAAACCTTCAATCTACCGTCTGTTCGGAACTCACTTAATAACCACAAAAGCTCCTTGAGTGGAAAACGAAGGACAGATTGCGCCAAAACCAATTATTGCCCCTTTGTTTTAGCGTTGTTAAGTCCACAGATCTCCTAAGAGCCGGAGCGCTGTTTTGATGTCTTTGATTCAGGGTTATTGGTGGATGGCATTAGCCACAGCTAGAGCTACAAAGAGCCAGGCCTCGGCAGGGCCCAAGCCTCAGTCCAGATGGCACGCTGCCACTGCGACCTTGTCAGCACCTGCTCCCCAGGCACTTTGTCTGGGTATTGCCTGCGGGAGCAGAGATGGGCACATCATGCCACCCCATATCCATGGAAGCTAATGAGCCCTGTGCCCGCTTAATTAAGGACGCCAGCTTAATGCAAAAAAGAAGGGTAAGCAAGGGGCTAGAACACATATGCTGGACCTCAACCAAAACAACAGAAATAAATAATTAGCCTCCTAAAATGGAGGGAGATCACTGGAGCCAAAATATCATTAAAATTTGATATGTAAATCTTCTTATCAGCCTACCAGTGACACAAATTAGCACAGCAGCTGAACGCATTAAATCCAGGCAAAAAATATTCAATTAATAAATGAATGAGTTGTGATGAACTTTTGATTGATTTGGGCTGTAGTCCAAGTGTACCTTATCAGGGAATGTCACCTTGGACTGAACCTCGTTGGTCTGTTAAACAGTGTCAGAGCGTCCGTTTTCGTCTGCTTATTTATTGCTTTTTCTTAAAGAGCACTCCATATCACAGACTGTCTCTGGGGGAATGGCACTGTTGTTTTTGCATGATTAGTCAAACCACCAAAACATGCACTTTTTTTTTGCTTCAGAAAAAAAGGAAATACATAATTTAGATTTCATTAAACTCAAATTAAAGCTGTGCGCGAGTGATGGAACAGTACTGTTAAAATGTTATGCGCCATCTCTGCTTCTCCCTTTGGATACGCACGATGACATGACTGCACGCACATGTGAGCACCTGCTCTCCTTCTTTGCCCTTACACTGACAAGCATGGACAAACACTTACTCCCGAGGAACAAAATGGGCCAAAAATATTCTGTCCTTCCATATCTGAGGGCCAAGAGAGGGAAGGAGAGGATGGAGAGAAGGGTTGGAAAAGAGCATGGAATGGGTGGGCGGTCTAATGTGCAAAGTTGTTTCCGTCCTCTACGGCGAGGCCATCATTTATTCAGCAGCTCGGCACTCGAGACAGGCCACTCGCATTTGCTTGATACTCAATTATACATTAGCGTACATCACTTGGCAATCTGTTCATATCAATTTAATTGGATTTTAATATTGGCTCTGATCTTGTTGTCCAATTAACAGTGCTGGCTGGCAATAAAGCAGAACCACACACTATGTGACACCTTTGATCCCCACCATATGGAGCCCTTCCATTGATTACCAGCATTGCCACAGAATTCCCCTCCCTCAATATGGCCTGTAATGAATGAATGTGGAGAGTATGTGGCGGGGAAGCAGTGGATCAGGAGGCATCGACATCCCCTCTGCTCCATATCCAACCAACCACTACTGATATGATAAAAGTTGCACTTAACAGCACAACTTCATTCATTTTGTTGACATTCACCTCTGATTAAAAACAAAGAAAAAAATCGGAGTCAAGACCCTCTGGTCATACCCTAAACAGTTATTTGCAAATCAGACACTTATCATTTATCTTGTTTTAACCCAAACACACTGTCTCCTGTATAATGCAGCCCTATGGGGGCACAAACCAGTGCAATCTGTAGGCCGGTCCCAAGCCCGGATAAATGCAGAGGGTTGATTCTGGTGGTGGGTAGGAAGATTAAGAAGACAAAGGTAGACCAGAGAAACAGGTGGTGGAAGTTGAGAAAGGAAGAATGTTGTGCGGCCTTTTGGAAAGAGGTGAGACAGGCTCTCGATGGACAACCGAAGCTCCCGGAAGACTGGACGACGACAGCCAAGGTGATCAGAGAGACAGGCAGGAGAGTACTTGGTGTGTCATCTGGTAGGAAAGGGGAGAAGGAGACTTGGTGGTGGAACCCCAAAATACAGGGAGTCATACAAGGAAAGAGATTAGCGAAGAAGAAGTGGGATACTGAGAGGACTGAGGAGAGGCGAAAGGAGTACATCGAGATGCGACGTAGGGCAAAGGTAGAGGTGGCAAAGGCTAAACAAGAGGCATATGAAGACATCTACACCAGGTTGGACACGAAAGAAGGAGAAAAGGATCTCTACAGGTTGGCCAGACAGAGGGATAGAGATGGGAAGGATGTGCAGCAGGTCAGGGTGATTAAGGATAGAGATGGAAATGTGTTGACTGGTGCTGGTAGTGTACTAAATAGATGGAAAGAATACTTTGAGAAGTTGATGAATGAAGAAAATGAGAGAGAAGGAAGAGTTGAAGATGCAAGTGTGAAGGACCAGGAAGTGGCAATGATTAGTCAGAAAGGCAAGGCACTACAGAAAGGCACTACAAAGGATGAAAAATGGAAAGGCAGTTGGTCCTAATGACATACCGGTAGAGGTATCGAAGCAATTTGGAGAGATGGCTGTGGAGTTTTTGACCAACTTATTCAACAGAATACTAGCGGGCAAAAGATGCCTGAAGAATGGAGGAAAAGTGTTCTAGTTCCCATTTTTAAGAACAAAGGTGATGTTCAGAGCTGTGGGAACTATAGAGGAATAAAGTTGATGAGCCACACAATGAAGTTATGGGAAAGAGTAGTGGAGGCTAGACTCAGGACAGAAGTAAGTATCTGCGAGCAACAGTATGGTTTCATGCCTAGAAAGAGTACCACAGATGCATTATTTGCCTTGAGGATGCTCGTGGAAAAGTACAGAGAAGGTCAGAAGGAGCTACATTGTGTCTTTGTGGATCTAGAGAAAGCCTATGACAGAGTACCAAGAGAGGAACTGTGGTACTGCATGCGTAAGTCTGGTGTGGCAGAGAAGTATGTTAAAATAGTACAGGACATGTATGATGGCAGCAGAACAATGGTGAGGTGTGCCTTAGGTGTGACAGAGGAATTTAAGGTGGAGGTGGGACTGCATCAGGGTTCAGCTCTGAGCCCCTTCCTGTTTGCAGTGGTAATGGATAGGCTGACAGATGAGGTTAGACTGGAATCCCCTTGGACCATGATGTTCGCTGATGATATTGTGATATGCAGTGAAAGCAGGGAGCATGCAGAGGAACAATTAGAAAGATGGAGACATGCACTGGAAAGGAGAGGAATGAAGATTAGCCGAAGTAAAACAGAATATATGTGCGTGAATGAGAAAAGTGGAGGGGGAAGAGTGAGGCTACAGGGAGAAGAGATAGCGAGCGTGGACGACTTCCAATACTTGGGGTCAACAATACAGAGCAATGGAGAGTGTGGTCAGGAAGTGAAGAAACGGGTCCAAGCAGGTTGGAACAGCTGGCGAAAGGTGTCTGGTGTGTTATGTGACAGAAGAGTGTCTGCTAGGATGAAGGGCAAAGTTTACAAAACAGCGGTGAGGCCGGCCATGATGTATGGATTAGAGACGGTGGCACTGAAGAAACAACAGGAAGCTGAACTGGAGGTGGCAGAAATGAAGATGTTGAGGTTCTCGCTCGGAGTGACCAGGTTGGATAGGATTAAAAATGAGCTCATTAGAGGGACAGCCAAAGCTGGATGTTTTGGAGACAAGATTCGAGAGAGCAGACTTCGATGGTTTGGACATGTTCAGAGGCGAGAGAGTGAGTATATTGGTAGAAGGATGCTGAGGATGGAGCTCCTAGGCAAAAGAGCGAGAGGAAGACCAAAGAGAAGGTTTATGGATGTGGTGAGGGAAGATATGAGGGCAGTTGGGGTTAGAGAGGAAGATGCAGGAGATAGGCTAAGATGGGAAAAGATGACACGCTGTGGCGACCCCAAACGGGACAAGCCGAAAGGAAAAGAAGAAGAACACTGTCTCCTGTATGCCTGGTGCTCTTGTATTGCCTTGAAAATTACAACATGCTTTAACGGTGACAGCTTTGCCCTCTTTGAACCCTGACAACCCTGAGCCAACAAAGGCACAACCTCTTCAAGATCAAAGTGACAAGATCGCTATCTGTAACCTATGATAGATGAGAATGACTACAGTAAAGAAAAAAACAAGTTCAGTGGAACCTCGATAGTACAGACTAATGGGGTATGTGTGGTTGTCTTATATAGCTGAAATCAAGGAAGGGTCTGAAATTTTCATTTTCATGTCCAGTGTGAGAGAGATAATCTAAAAAGAAAAATCCAGAAATCACAATGTATGATTTTTTGACGATTTATTTGTGTGATATAGCTGCAATTAAGTATTTGAACACCTGTCGATCAGCTAGAATTCTGACCCTCAAAGACCTGTTTGTCCACCTTTAAAAGTCCACCTGCACTTCATGTATTATCCTGGATCAGATGCACTGGTGTGAGGTTGTTAGCTGCATAAAGGCACCTGTCCGCTCCATACAATCAGTACGACTCAAACTTGTAACATGGTCAAGACCTGTCCAAAGACACCAGAGATAAAATTGTGCAACTCCACACGGTTGAAAAGAGCTATGGTTAAATTGCCAAGCAGCTTGGTGAAAAAAGATCCACTGTTGGAGCAATCATTAGAAAATGAAAGAAGCTAAACATGACGGTTATTCTCAATCAGAGTGGAGCCCCATGCAAGATATCACCTCGTGGGGTCTCAATGATCCTTAGAAAGGTGAGGAATCAGCTCAGGACTACACGACAGGACTTGAAAAGAGCTGGGACCACCATTTCTAAGGTGACTGTTGGTAATACACTAAGACATCATGGTTTGAAATCATGCATGGCACGGAAGGTTCCCCTGCTTAAACCAGCACATGTCAAGGCCCATCTTAAGTTTGCCAATGACCATTTGGATGATAAAGAGGAGTCATGAGAGAAAGTTTTGTGGTCAGATGAGACCAAAATGGAGCTCATTATTATGAGTTCCATCCCAAGAACACAATCCCTACTGTGAAGCATGGGGGTGGTAGCATCATGCTTTGGGGTTGTTTTTTCTGCACATGGGACAGGACAACTTCACTGTATTTAGGAGAGGATGACTGCGGCCATGCATTGTGAGATTTTGGGGAACAACCTCTTTCCGTCAGTCAGAGCGTTGAAGATGGGTCATGGCTGAGCCTTTCAACATGACAATGACGCAAAGCACACAGCCAGGAAAACCAAGGAGTGACTCTGGCATGGCCTAGCCAGTCTCCACATCTAAACCCAATAGAAAATCTTTGGAGGGAGCTGAAACTCTGTGTTTCTCAGCGACAGGCCATAAACCTGCCTGATCTAGAGAAGAAATCCCTCCTACAGTATGTGCAAACCTGGTGAAAAATTACAGGAAACATTTGACCTCTGTAATTGAAAACAAACATTACTGTACCAAATATTAACATTGGTTTTCTCAGGTGTTAAAATACAATTTGCAGTTGTATCGCACAAATAAATAATTAAAAAAAAATCATACATTGTGATTTCTGGATTTTTCTTTTTAGATTATTTCTCTCACAGTGAACATGCACCTACAATGAAAATTTCAGACCCCTCCATGATTTCTAAGTTGGAGAACTTACAATATAGTAGGGTGTTCAAATACTTATTTTCTTCACTGTATATATACATTTTCTGATCTGCTTATCGTTACATGGGTCACGGGAGCGCTGGAGCCTATCCCAGCTATCATCGGCGGGGTACACCATGAACTGGTTGCGAGCTAATCACAGGGTACATGGCGACAGAAAACAGTCACACTCACAATCACACCTAAGGGCAATTTAGAATATCCAATTATTGCATGTTTTCGGGATGTGGGAGAAAACCGGAGTGCCCGGAGAAAACCTATGCAGGAAAATCCCGGTCCTCAGAACTATGAGGCCAACGATCTGACTAGATGGTCTGCTGTGCCGCCCAAAAAAAAAAGTACTCTATATATTGTTTTTGAGCTTTTTAATCGTGGCCTGAAATGCTCAGTACCATACAAAGTTATTGTAAATAAATGTAAAAAAAACTCTTGAAATGTATGAGAGTTTAACGTTTAATCCAAATGTACCAAACCAGTATGCCTGATCATATTGACATGTTCACGTACAGTATTCATCATAGGTGAGTCTCTTTCATGAGCTACAAGGAATTAATATACTTCCTAGCCCCAATTCTGTTGCCAAAGGCGAAATGGCTTGGCTATACACAGACACACGCACACACACACACACATGCACGTGCACCCACATACACACACATGCACAATGTTACTAGCATGTTCCAACCTCCAAAGACTTGTGCTTTGTATTCTTCAGAGATAACGTTTCTAGCATCCCACCCTCTTCCTCCTCTACGCACAATAGATAATACATATTGTTACATGGACTCCAGGAAATACCCAAGAAATACTGCACATTCAAACATGGCCAACACATTGGACCAGGAGTATTTCGTATTATGATGTATCTGTGACAGGAAATATCTAAGCCCCATTCTCTGCCTGTATTGCACCACAGTGCCAGTAAACCACAGCGGCCAATTCTGGAATTAAAAGATGCTGTCAATGGAATTTTGAGTGTCTAATGGAAAAGATTTTGGGACTCATTGTTTAGTCCTGATGGTCCATTTTATCCAATGTTCATTATATCGGGGTATGTTTTTTCAAGGTTCTGCTGTACTGTATTCAAATGTCTCACACAAGTCATTGTGAGTAGTTACTATAAAATAATGTTCTTTAAACAGACAGATGCTGAGCTTAACAAATCCATCATAAGCAATAACACGTTAAACCCATGGTCACATACAGATAATGCCCATTTTTTCAGGATTAAACTACCTATCTGTATCAGTTTTATTTTCTCATTCTCTGTGTCCTTGTTTAAAGCACCACTGAGAACTGGCCCATCATTAGAATAATTAATTGTTCAACCAAGTTGCACATTCAAAAGGGAGTCACTTGGGCTGAAGCAACAAGACAGCAGTTAGCGTGGAGGAGGAGGTGGGTGAATTCAAGCGTGACACTACAAAATACAAACAGGTTTCTGTTAGGAACCCAAGCAGCCGTGAAAAAGGATGGCAGAAAAAAAACGTCCCTACACAGTATGTACATGCACTAGATGACTCATTTTGCACCATTTTCATCTGCCATTATGAAAAGACAATTTGAGAAAATAACAACACTGACAGATATTGTGTAAACATGCACCTAAACATGATTTAAGTTCATATTTTGCTTTTGTGAACGTGTTTCTCTGATTGATTAGTTTGTGTCGTTGTAGTTCCAAGTTACTCCTCCTTGAGCCATCACCTTTTCTAGGTGGATGACTTTTTTGAGCCCCATTGACCCTCGCTACCACGTTTTCTGGGGCTTGATGGCCCTGGCAGTGTCACCCGGGGCAAATGAATCCCACAATAGGTAAGGGACTAGACAAATCAGGGCTCATTAACGCCCTAGGATGAAGAATTACGAAAACCCAGCTGCTCCCCAGCTTCCCTGCTCCAGAAGCCAACCCCTGATAAGCGGAAGAAAATGGTTAGCTAATTCCAAGTTATGTGACAAAAACGTCATGGCACACAAGGCCAAGGACTTTGTTGAGATAAGATTATTTATAGTTAAGTTTGATTTTTTAATATTTCCACGAGTAAATAGTTTTGGGGACAACTGCCGTCTTTTTGGGGTGAGCTGTGTTTGTTTTAATTTATTCCTAAAGAAAATGCTAAATCATAAAACTTTGACAAAGGTTCTCAAGAGTGCATTAGTGATTATTCTACTGGTGAGAAACCTGACAAGAAGGTATGATAATAATATGCACTCTATTTGGAAGCCACATGTGAAAATGTCACTCACCAGGCAGAATATAGGATGTGTGAACAGAAATGTGACGCACTAGTAACCCCCACACATTCGTTCTGAGGTGCCCTTGAGCAAGGTACAAACTCGTGTAATTGCTAACCAAGCTCTGGAAGGCTGCCCACTTCTCTAGTGTGCTGCCAATAGTTGACACTTGCCGTGTCTACCTCGCAGTGAGTTCAATGAAAAAGCAACAAAAAAAAAAAACAAAAAAAAAACCATCACAGTTGCGATTAATTCCCCACAAAACCTGTTTACTGTCTTTTTGTCCAGGAATGTTTTCAATGTCAATACACTGAAATCAATTAAATTCACTCTTTTAATCTCAGCCTAAAGATAAATGAGTTGGGGGAATTATATACAATTTTGTGATGCATCTCATACAGCATTTGTTTTTATTTTCACTAACAAATAAAACATATTTGACCATGAATATAATAATAAAGGGTCGCACGATGGGGCAGCTGTAGAGCATTGGCCTCACATTTCAGAGGACCAGGGTTCAAATCCCAGCTCCCTCTGTGTGGATTTCGGTTGTTCTCCCCGTGCCTGTGTGGGTTTTCCCCGGGTACTCCGGTTTCCTCCATTCCAAAAACATGCATTAATTGGACACTCTAAATTGCCTCTAGGTGTGACTATGAGTGAGACTGTTGCCTGTCTCCATGTGCCCTGCGATTGGCTGGCAACCAGTTCAGGGTGTACGCCACCTCCTGCCCAAAGATATCTGGTATAGGCTCCAAGCACTCCCTCCACCCTGGTGATGATAATGGACAGAATGGATAATAATAATGTTCATTCATATTATTATGCAATCAACTTCATGTATATAGCACTTTTCAAAATATGCAAATATTCAACACTGATATACATATTTTATCTTTAGTTCATTTTAGAATATAAGGCCACTTTCAACACATCTAAACACATTTTAAATAATGAGTAGTTTGGGGTGATCATGTTTCTTGGGACCACTGTAGTTAAAGAATGAAAAAAAGCTGACATCTTAATATCATGTAATACCTGACAAAATATTTATTGGCATTTGTGTGATGTCCTGAGAATTCTAGTTATTCTCATAATATCACACTTTTTTCTCATCATTTTTTAAAAACATGTATTCAGTCTCGCACAGAAATCTTTATTCAATAGGAAATCAAAAATCAAAAGTGAAAAAGAATGACTGATTATGTAGTTATTTTCGATTTTCACCCCAAATAAAGAAAAAAAAACATTGAATATCTTTTATTTTCATTGTAATGTTTAATTTGTCAAATTTGCATCAAGTTAAATTGTTAATGCCCTTTAGTCAAGATAAAGTAGCTCGTGAGCTGCCACAATCAGGACCATGACCATGAGCCATCAAGTGGTCCATCAGCCATATTATATCAAAGACAAATATGTTTGAAGCAACTTGTAATCTGTTTCATGCATCACGTCTCACATGGAAGCGACTGTATGCCTTGCTGCACCCAGAACGAGATTTTTGGAAGTTTTGGTTCTGCTTATTCTACACTGTGGACCACAGTGCAACGAGGGCCACACTGCCAATCCAATCATATTCACACAGTTTCTTGCATATCATTATGCAATGATTGAAAGAAGAATGTAAATAACATCATCATTATAGCTTTACTAATGCTAATTACCAAACTACAGGGGGAAATCCAGCCAATCAATTATTAAAATCAAATTCAGCCCTTAACCTGTATTTTCAATTTCATCATAAAACTAAGACACAAAAAAAGGTTGTTCGATTAAACATTCCCTTCCATAAGAATCCAACTTTTTTCAAAAGTTTTGATGCTTGACATTGGTCAGAATTAGTCTGTGAATATGTATTTTGACCATATCATATCATTTCCTTCCTCCAAACTGGCTAAACTTCAATGCTTAAGCATAGCAGGTTCAACATATTTGTGTAATCAGAGCTGGTGTAGCCTAAGGAGATCAACATCCTTTTAAAGGTGTGTGTAATTACTGGGTGGCTTCTTTTCATTCGTCAAAATGAGCAAAAATAGATTGAACATACTCTGAACAGTCAAAAAATATCATAAAGAGGAACCCAGCAGTTTCGAAATGTCCAAGATAAATGGGGTTTGATCACAGAACCATCAAACATTTTGGTTGTGAACATTCAACAGGATCACAAAAACGTGGTTAGAGAAAAAGCATACAAACTGGTAAAGATTTGGGAAGAATAAAGCGTAAAGCTACCAGGAACGCATTATCTTCAAGTTCTTTGATATTTCAGAACTGCAACCTGGCTGGAATACTTCACTGCATGTCTTCAATGTGTAGAGACATGGCCAAAAGCTGAAAAAAAAAAAAAACACCACAGAACAAGACACAAATAAAATGAAGCATTGGGCCTTGTCTGTGCTCTTGGGCAAATTTTTGCAGGCCGACCATTCCTGGGAAGGTTCACTCCTGTTCCATAATTTCTCAAATTAAGGTTAACTGTTCTCCTTATGGAGAACAATTAACCTTAATTTAACCTAACCCTTATTCACTGTAATCCTAAATGTTTAGAAATGGCTTTTGTAAACCTTTCCAGACTGATAGATGACAATTACTTGGCATCGTTTCATTTTGTTGCTGATTTTTTTCAGATCTTTTATATGATCTCATTTTGTCAGACAGATTCTGTTTAAGACATTTCTTCATTGAACAGGTAAAATTCAGCAAAATATGTGATTAGCCACAATTACTTAAAAAATTAACAAGTGGGGTAATTCCACACAGGGCTAAGTCTTTTTTTGTTTTTTCCTTTCGGCTTGTCCCGTGAGGGATTGCAACAGCGTGTCATCTTTTTCCATCTAAGGCGGTCTCCTGCAACTTCCTCTCTAAAACCAACTGCCCTCATGTCTTCCCTCACAACATCCATCAACCTTCTGTTTGGTCTTCCTCTGGTTCTTTTCCCTGGCAGCTTCATCCTCAGCACCCTTCTACCAATATACTTATCCTCTTGCCTCTGGAGTTGTTGAAACCATCAAAGTCTGCTCTCTTTAACCTTGTCTCCAAAACATCCAACTTTGGCTGTTCTTCTAAAGAGCTCATTTCTAATCCTATCCAACCTGTTCACTCCGCATTTCTGCTACCTACAGCTCTGCATCCTGTTGTCTCTTCATTGCCAACGTCTTTAACCCATACATCAGGGCCAGCCTCACCACAGTTTAATAAATTTTGCCCTTTATCCTAGCAGAAACTCTTCTGTCACATAACACACCAGACATGTTCTGTCAGCTGTTCCAACCTGCTTGGACCCATTTCTTCACTTCCTTACCACACTCATCATTGCTCTAGATTGCTGACCCCAAGTATTTGAAGTCGTCCACCCTCGCAATCTCTTCTCCCTGAAGCCTCACTCTTCCCCCTCCACTTGTCTCATTCATGCACGTATATTCTGTTTTACTTCAGCTAAATTTCATTAATTCAAGAAGGCCAATACTTTTTCGTGGCTCTGTATACTTTTGAATCAGACCAAGAGGAGAAAAACATTGCTGTTTGCCCATCTATCAGGTATGTAATAGCCAGGGTCTTCAGGTATTTTTTTGGAGCTGTGTGTAAATGGAGATCGTTAGGAGAAAGTTGTTTTATGTACGTGGATTTTTGCGAAAAGACCCAGAAATGACATTAAGATTTTTACTTAATCATTCAGATTTTTACTCAATCTTTCCCTCTTGAGAAGAATCGGACTCTGGACAATCTGGAGGTATTGTAGTGTTTTGACATTTGTTAATAGTTGTCTCACCCACTGCTGACACAAACATATTGATTAGTGATGAAAAACAACATTACAGACAAAACAAGACAAATTACAACTGCCGCGCACACCAGTGCCCGCTGCTTGAAACCTAATTTTCTGATGAAGATTGGCATGTGGTCAATAATGCCTTAGTTCTATTCTATTAGTGTTTTTGTGGCTTAGCAAAAACAGGTGACAAAAAAGCAGCTAAAATTAATCTTCTTTGTTTTTTTATTTATTTATTTTTTAAACAATATTTATACTTACAGCGGACGTCATGTAGGGCATGACACTGTGAAAATTGTTTGATTTACATGTTTCTATGAGGACATAGGACACAGCTGTATATACTGGAGATTTTAATTGATAGTTTACATGAACTCTAAGCCCATCCCTCCATTATCTGAGCTGCTTATCATCACAATGGTCATGGAAATGCTGGAGCCTATCCCAGCTATCTATGTGCAGGAGGCCGGGTACACCCTGAACGGGTTGACAGCCACTCACAGGCGTCAAAGAGACAGACAAGTGTCGCACTCACAATCACACCTAGTGTCTCCAATTAATTGAAAATGTATTAATTAATAGTAGAAAACACTGGTAACAAGTATGTCACCAAACAATATAAAAATACTGTTTCCAGCAAATACAGTTCACATGAACAACTGAGTCAGATCTAGTCAGTGTTTACCAAGACAAAATATTAATGGGTGTCAGTCGCTGTCTGTAAGACTTAGTTTGAAACTAGAGGCTCAAATTCCAGTGCAAAAACATTTGTGCCCCCCTTTGACTGCCTTCATGCCCAACAGAAATCATTCTTTGCAAGTGTGTAGATTGGGTCTATGTTAAAATTCATCCGTACATACTGTAGATACAGTGCAAACATACATTCATGGAAAAGTAATTCCCATTTTACAATGGGCAAGAGGCAGGGTACATCCAGGAGTGGTCACCACCCAATCGCACTGCACATATTGACAAAAAAAAACCCAAAACATTCAACACTAAATTTCCATCCAGCCATCCATCCATTTTCTGAGCCGCTTCTCCTCATGAGGGTCGCAGGCCTGCTGGAGCCAAATCCCAGCTGTGATTGGGCAGGAGGCGGGGTACACCCTGAACTGGTTTCAAGCCAATCGTAGGGTACATGGAGACAGACAACAGTCGCACTCACAATCATACCTAGGGGCAATTTCGAGTGTCCAATTAATGCACGTTTTTGGGATGTGGGGGGAAACCGGAGTGCCCGGAGAAAACTCACGCAAGCATGGGGAGAACATGCAAACTCCATCAAGGTGGGGCCAGGAATGGTATCCTGGTCCTCAGAACTGTGAGGCCAACGCTCTAACCATCTGCTCCATCGTGACACCCCTATGGACACTTTAAATGATTAAATTGAATCAAAATATTCTAGTATGTTGGAGACTACAGAAAGAAAATCCTGTGAAAAGGTTAGGGTTTATCTCCCACAAGACAACAACAACCAAGATTTGAATACCCCAGCCTCAGAACTACTGCTCTATGCACAGCCTCAGAACTACTGTTCTTCAAACCAGTCTTTTTGTATGTAGTCGTTTCGATTACAAAAACAGATTACAAAAACTCTGGAGAGAAATGCTCCGTGATGTCACAGGCATGTAACAACTGCAAGGTGCCATATTTTTTGACGTAAATACAGACCGTCTCGTCTTGTCTGAGTTTCGTCATGATGCATTTGTGCAACTTTCAAGGATTTTGTGCAACCAGAACACATATTTTACCATCCGCTTACACTACTGATGGAGGATGAGAATTCCTTTGTTTGCTCGTGGCATGTCTCTTTTGTCAAAAAATTGTGATGTCTGTCACCTTTTAATGACGTGTAAATTAGATGAGTTCACAAGAACCGTCCGTCTATATTGGACTTGCATTAGTTTATATCAGGTTTATATCCGCATTTGAAAGAGGCCTGTGTCGAATATGAAAAACATCAAATACGTCACATAGTCCAAAAAAAAAACAAAGTAAATTTCCTTGCAGAGTGAACATAGCAATTGAGGGTGACATGTTCAGCAGTAGTTTTGTCTTTCATGTTTCAAAAGGAAAAAGACAAGCGAAAATAATCCCTTGATATTACCTAAGAGAAATAATTTTAATTAAATAATAGTTTTAATGACAAACATATGTGTTCCCCTTGATTAGACAATCATTAACTCATTCATTGTCAGCCAATATCAAGTTGGATGGCTATTGGACTTCACAAGCTGTTAATTCCAGTGAATGAGTTGTATATTAAAAAAATATATATATACCGTAATTGGTGTATGCACTGGAGTCACTGATGGTTCAGTGGTATACACGCATGACTTTGGTGTGGGCAGTGTGGGATGGATTAATGCACAATGATGGTGTTGATATCTGCCCAGGGTGTCGTCTGCCTTTTGCCCGGAGCTAGGTGGGATAAAGCAAAAGCAAAGCAAAGCAAATTTATTTGTATAGCGCATTTCATAAACAAGGCAACTCAATGTGCTTTTCATGTTTAAAAGTATTTGAAAACAAAGAGATAAAAAATTTAAAATAAGATAAAAACAATAAAAATGAATATGTATATATATATATATATGTAGTTAAAAAGCAATTACAACAATTAAAACCACGTACGGTACAAGAGATATAATTAAAAAGTGGAAATACTCTAAAAAGCATAAGAAAAAATAAACATTTTCAACCTGGATTTAAAAACATTCACACTTGGGGCTGACCTCATGTCTGTTGGAAACTTATTCCATTTCTGTCCAGCATAATAGCTAAATGCTGCTTCACCAGGTTTGCTTTGGACTCTGTGCTCCTCTATTTGACCTGGGGCACTCGATCTCAGGTCAAGTCAGAATCTCTAGGCTCTGGCTTTCCCGTGACCCTTCTCAGGATAAGCAGCTTGAATACTGGATGGTTTGATGTCCTGCTGTAGGAGGCCCCGTAGCTCAGTGGTTAGAGCACTGGTTTGGTAAACCAGGGGTTGTGCGTTTGTATCCCACTGGGGCCTCCACTCCCTGAGAAGGGTTGCGTCAGGAAGGGCATCCGGTGTAAAAAATTGTGCCAAACATATATGTGCGTTCATCTGAGATCACACACTGTGGTGCCCCCGAAAGGGACAAGCCGAAAGTAACCTCCTCGATGTACTGCTGTTATTTTTGTTTTTAAATAATTTTTATCATGTAAAAACATTGATATGCATAAGAATGAAAGGTGCCACACTCTGTAAATACATTGGCTTTGCTTTGTAAATTCAATTTCGCTGAAGTGCTCTAAACTCCTTGTCATTGCACAGACACTCAGGAAATAGGCTTGTCGCTGGAGGTAGAGGTACTGTAGGTTGATTAAGTGTGGGGGCTGCGATGGATGGACACGACGAGGTAGTCATCCTTTCTTATCTGCCATATTGCCCAATCGATAATAAGGACATCTAGATAAGGCCGGACAAGCCTTGTGTGCACAGTGTCATCCTACCGAATAGGGGGAACACACCTTGACGTAAATATACAAAGGACCTGCAAACAAAATTCAAAGATTCATAGACAGCAAAATAATCTGCAACTCTTTAACACACACGCGCACACGCACACACAATTTATATTTTTCTATGACCAGCTGTCAGTTACTTCCCAGGTGTCCAATTGGTCTTAATGCAGTAAATAAAATATGTTGATGAATTGTAGTTCAAGCAAGTCTTCTTGCCCTTCCCAGCGCACCAAGGAAAATTGGTTTGTTTGGCTTTATTTGTGCTTTGCTGGCCAACGACTGTAAGGCACACCGAATGATCCAGTTGAACCTGACTAAACCAGCCAATTGTGAAAAAATAAAAAAAATCAAGTCAGCAACAGAGAATCTACACACTTTGATTTGTTACACATTAAATTATGAATATAGTTAAGTATGGTTGTAAAAAAAATAAAAAATAAAAAACAATATATATGCTTGAGGTGGCTCAGTGGAGCAACTCATGAGAACATTGGCCTCACAGTTCCGAGGACCAGGTTTCAAATCCTGGCCATGCCTGTGTGGAGTTTGCATGTTCTACCCATGCCTATGTGGATTTTTTTCCTTTGCACTGCAGTTTCCTCCTACATCGTAAAAACAAATTGCCCTTAGGTGTGATTGTGAATGTGACTGTCGTCTGTCTCCATGTGGCCTGTGATTAGCTGCCAACCAGTTCAGAGTGCACCCAGCCTCCTGCCCAATGACATCTCGGATATGCTCCAGCATTCCCTTGACCCTCATGAGAATA
This sequence comes from Syngnathoides biaculeatus, assembly GCF_019802595.1. Taxonomy (NCBI): domain Eukaryota; kingdom Metazoa; phylum Chordata; class Actinopteri; order Syngnathiformes; family Syngnathidae; genus Syngnathoides; species Syngnathoides biaculeatus. The sequence continues at coordinate 23,822,640 of NC_084651.1, forward strand.
TGCGGCTCAGAAAATGAATGGATAAATAAATGCTCTATGGACAGCGTGGTGAGTGGGTCTCCCTGGAAATTTTTTTTTAATGTATTTTTGTTGTGAAAGACAATTTGATTCATGGCACTTTTGATTGGCCATTACATCAAGGATATTGAGATGCCGTTGAGCCGCAAGTTAAGTATTTTGAATCAAGCAAAACTAATGCTGAAGGTCAACCAGTCATATAGACTAGTTGCAGAAGCCTGCATACTGTCCAACAGACAGTTCAGTCATGTTTGGGCTATGGCTTCATATGTGGTGGTCCTTACCTCTGGTGTGTGGAACATCTGTTTTCTTCATGTATTGGACCAGTTGTTAATTTCCCAGTTCATTCTGTTAAATCAGGGAACACTGCAGTTTTATATTTGTAAAGGAATGCTGGTTTTGTTTTCATAGAGGCAAAATTATCAGGCATGGGAGGAGTTTGGTGAGACCATAGAGAAAGACTTTGAGGAAATACTGGTCTACCATCCGGCACCTCAGGTGAGCGAAGCAGTGTATCCTTAATACTCTAGATCTGGGGTGTCAACCTCATTTTTGTCATACGACCGTGTACCTAAAGGACTCTTGTGGGGTGTACTTCTGAAGTATGGGGTACTGAACCCCTTCATACGGGATGGTCGGTCCCTGTATGACCAGTGTCAGGGTTTGGTCCAAATTGCCTGCTGTAAGTCAGATACTTGAATGTTGGACACCACCAACGCTTTGATTGCTTCTGTTTAGAACTTTTATGGACAGAATTTCTAGGCAGAGCCAGGTGGAGAGGGGTTCAGGTTTGGTCGCCTCAGTATTTCATCTCTGTTTTTTGTGGATTATATGTTTCTATTCGCTTCATCAAGGTGTTATATCCAAGTCTCATTGGAGTGGTTCGGAGTGTGTGATTCTGTTTAGACGTTTTATGGACAGAATTCCTAGGCACAGCTGAGGTGTAGAGAAATTCGGGTTTGGTCACCTCAGTATTTCATGTCATCTTTTTGCAGATTATGTGGTTCTGTGTGCTTCATTAAGATGAGATATTCAAGTTTCACTGGAGCGGTTCAAGCCGGAGTGTAAAGTGGTTCGGATGAGGATAAGCAAATCAAAATCTGAGACCATGGTTCTCATTCTGAAAAGGGTGGTGTGCCACCTGTGCGACGGGGATGAGATCCTGCCCCAAGTGGAGGAGTTCAAATATCTTGGAATCTTGTTTGTCATGATCCTGCCGCTCCAGCATGAGCTGTGCGGGTGCCTGCGCGGGTGCGCTGATTGAGGCGCACACCTGCGTCTCATGCGGGCTGATTAGTCTGTGTATTTATATCACCCCAATGACGTTGGTGGTGGAGGTGGGGATGGTGATGGTGTCGCCGCCTTCTCACGTTGCCGTCCAGGAGGGGGCGATGGCACCGCGGCCTCCTCACGTTCCCGTCCAGGAAGAGGTGGAGTTGGTGATGCTGCCTCCGCCTTCTCACGTTCCTGTCCAGAAGGTGGCAAGGGTTCCCCAGCCGCCTCACATTGCTGTCCAGGAGGGGGCAATGGCACCGCGGCCTCCTCACGTTGCCGTCCAGGAGGAGGTGGAGTTGGTGATGCTGCCTCCGCCTTCTCACGTTGCTGTCCAGGAGGTGGCGATGGCGATGGTGTCGCCGCCTTCTCACATTGCGGTCCAGGAGATGGCGATGGTGTCGCCGCCTTCTCACGTTGCTGTCCAGGAGGTGGCGATGGCGATGGTGTCGCCACCTTCTCACGTTGCTGTTCAGGAGGTGGCGATGGCGATGGTGTCGCCCCCTTCTCACGTTGCTGTGCAGGAGGTGCCGATGGTGTCGCCACCTTCTCACGTTCCTGTCCAGGAGGAGCTGGGGAGTTCTGTTGAGCCACCCCGGAGCTGGAGAGACTTCGGGATGGCTGTGATGGTAATGGTGGCGGTCATGGCTCTGGTCCTTCTCTCCATCATCCTATGCGCTCCTGATGGCTCCCAGCCACTTCTGGACCTGGCCTCGTTGGTGACCAATCCACGGCTGCCTCCTGACCAAGCCTCGGTGGTGACCAGTCCCTGGTCGTCTCGCAACCACGGCATGGGAGGTTCTCGTCCGGAGCAGTTGCATCCCTCAACCTGGTTCCTGGTTCGTCGTTTGGTTCCTCACAGAGGTCATCCGCCCGAATCGCTCTGTGGGGACCCTGGTGCTTGGCGTCCAGGTCGTCCTCCTGACCTGTCCACCCGGACGCCTTGCGTTTGGTGGCCTGGATGGCCACCAGACTGGGCTTGGTGGGGGGGTCGTGCCCTCCTCCGGACCCCGCTTCCGCCCACCCCTGCCTGTGTTAATTATTGTCTGTGTTTTTTCGTTTAGGCATGTGCCTTTGAGGGGGGGTACTGTCATGATAATGCTGCCCCAGCACGAGCTGTGCGGGTGCCTGCGCGGGTGCACTGATTGAGGCGCACACCTGCGTCTCATGCGGGCTGATTAGTCTGTGTATTTATATCACCCCGATGACGATTGATCCCCGCCAGTTCGTTGCACTTCATTTCCCGTTCGTGTGCTCTTGTATCCCTGATTGACAACCTATGTGTATCGACCTTCGCCTGTTCTCCGACCAACCTTGTAAGCCTGACTCCTTCGTTACTTCTGCCTGCTTTGATTGTTCTCCTGTGTACCGACTCCTGCCTGCTCTCTTCGCCCGATGTCCCAACTACCGCTGCTGCACCAGACTGCCTGCTCGATCCCCTACCTCTGCATATAATAAATGTTTCTCCTTGAACTACCTTGCATCTTCCGAGTCCTGCATTTGGGTCCTACTCCCGTTCCGATGAGACGTGACATTGATCACAAGTGAAGGAAGAACGGAACAGGAGATCGAAAGGCGGATCATTGCAGTGTTTGCAGGAATGCAAACTTTGTATCGGAGCATTGGCATTGAAGACGTTTCTAAGAGGAAAGGGAAACTCTTTTTATTGGTTGATCTACATCGGCTGTAGTAACCTAGCCTAACCCTAACCTAACAAGATCCTGGGTACAAGTGGCTGAAATAAGTTTCCTCCACAGGCTGTCCCAGCTCTTCCATAGAGATATGGTAAGAATTTCAGTCATCTAGAAGGCCTACGAGCTGGCCTGGGAATGCCTTGGGGTCCTCCCGGAAGAGGTGAGTCAGATGGTTAGGGAGAATGAAGTCTGGGATTCCCTGTTAAAGCTCCACGAACTGACCTTGGATAAGTGGAAGAATAGATATCCATCCATCCATCCATTTTCTGAGCCGCTTATCCTCATGAGGGTCACTGGTGTGCTGGAGCCAATCCCATCTGTCATCCGGCAGGAGGTGGCATACATACATACATACATACACCCTTTACTGTTTGCCAGCCAATCGCAGGGTAAATAGAGATGGACAACAGTCACACTCACAATCATGCCTAGGGGCAATTTAATTTAGATTCTCCAAATAATCCATCTTTTTGGGATGTGGGAGTAAACCGGAGTGCCCGGAGAAAAGCCACGCCAACCTACAGTACCTCTACCTCCAGCAACAAGCCTATTTCCTGAGTGTCTGTGCAACGACAAGGAGTTTAGAGCACTTCAGCGAAATTGAAATTACAAAGCAAAGCCAATGTATTTGTGGCACCTTTCATTCTTATGCATATCAATGTTTTTACATGATTGAAATTATTTAAAAATTAAAAACAAAAATAACACACGATTTGAATCCCAGTGTTCAGAACTGTGAGGCCAATGCATTACAGCTGCGCCAACGTGCCGCCGGATGGATAACCATGATAAGAAAAAGCATACATGTAACAAATTAAAGAGTTTGTATCAATCTGTGGATGTTTATAGGAAAGAATGAATGAAACGCATGCTTTAATTTGTACTCATTCCACATCTTTTATCTCATTTTGATCGTGCTCAGGTCACATCTCTGAGGACTTCTTTTTTTAATCTTATTCTGAAATTCAGATAAGCTCCTAGTCATTGTTTTCAACTTCCTTCCTCTCTTGACATTTTCCTGTCTTACCATCTTTTTTTATTTTACAAGAGTAGCTATGTGCATTTCAACACAATGGCGAGTGTGTGTGTGCATGTGTGCACATGTGTATGTGTGTGAAGCTGAATGACTGGCCAAGGTCTTTGAACACTAAGACCTGGATGAAGGATTGAAAGGCCCCTTGAAACCCCCTGGAAGCCCCTTCAGCCTGCATTGACATCCTCCAGGGGCCAAAGAGTGAAGAAAGGGAGATCAAAACCAAAGCGAGGAGTCCAAGAGGTCGACGTGAAGTGAATGTGTGGAGTATCTAGAGTCCAAGGAAGTATACGAGTCTTGTGCAGCATTTTTAAAAGGATCACACGATGAGAAAAAAAGGCATAAAAACCAGGAAGAGTATGCAGCTGTGAATTTATGTCAATTCCTGGACAATGTTGTGAAACATCACCCTCAGGTGCCATACCAGGTTGGATGGCAGATGATTTCTTTGATGCTGAGGTTGTCTTAAAAAATATCACCCAGGAAATATTTTTAGCTACATGTTGAATTCCTGATTTTTTTTGGGGGGGTGCTGCATAAATATATGCTTCATTTATATTCGCAGGATAAACGTTATTATTGGTTCCCTAAAATGATGCTATCACGGACATGTGTGTCATGTGAAACTCAACACCTCACCTACACAGTGTTGTGCCGTTTAGGGGCAAACCAAGCTAAATCATTTGTGTTGGCTCATATCAAAGCTGGATCAGTTTCAATGATTTGTTTGCAACTACAGTACATTTCAGACGCAAGGATGTCAGTATGAAAGCATGATCATGGCGAACATTTTGTTAATGCACTAACTTCTCATTTGCATTCTCAAAATTACCACCCACACAACTAATTACCAATTCAACATGAAAAAACAACAACAACCCCCCCCCAAAAAATGAACAATCCTAGCCGTATTGTCAAAACAATAAAAGATAGTGTTGGTGATCAATAGCATGTCTGATATTCCCTACTCGAGGCCAGTGAGCATAGTAGTGCGATACGTATGTCAATGATCATTGAGTGTTGGTCAGGATGAATCCCCTGCTGGTTCCTTTAGTTATACTCTCACTAATAATTCCTGCCCTGACACATTCCTCATCATTGGAACCCGAGGCACACAGAACAAAACACATAAAAAGTGCCAAGAGATCATTGCTCATTTAATTATGCATCTATTTTGCTGGTAAGCAGATGCGCAGCATGATTAATAATTTGTTACTAATCACAGGACACTTAGCTCGTCTGTCTCTGTATCCTAACCTTCGTCAGTTGAATGTAGAGCAGCTGAAGACCCATATGGATTTTTGCCCAGAGCCATGTGGGCTGAACTCAAAGAGAGCTTGTCAGGAAAGTCTGAAAAAGGCATAGTATGAAAGTAAGAAAGGAAGACTGTAGGGTGGACATAAGTCTAAAAAAAAAGGAGCATCTGACACAAACAAGGTGATGGTCTGACCCTCCACATGAGGAGACTGAGAAAAACAACACTAAAACAAAAGCGAAAGATGAGGAGGGGGGCAAAAATAACCCACGACGGGACTTTCATTTCCCCACTTTGTACTCGCCTTTTCTACATTTTCAACAAGAAAAATAATGCCCTCTTCGAGTGTGTCCGTTGGGCCACAATCTGTCAGCAAGCTTTGATGTGCTCATTGCAGTCTTCTCTGAAGTCCTGTACGCCAAGTTCCGCTAACAAAGGGAATAAAATAGGAGGATAAAGAAAGACGAAAGAGCGGCCTGTTTTTGTATTTGGCAATGCACGGCTTGTATTCCTCATGGAATTGTGCCTTCAGCTCTTGTTCCGTGCATTCTCATACCCATCTCAAGCTCTTCCTCTGCGGGGCTGATGTTCACCACTTGGTCAAGACACACAAAAAAATAATGATCAAACAGGTATATTTAATTTTTGTTTGAAGTTTTTGTTATTCTTTCTCCGTCCCTATGGCATGATTCAAGTTTAAGTGCCAAAATGTACACACGCAGCCACACACGGAGACAGACACATCCGCATGCACTCATGCGGACAAACACGCATATACAATCTGTATATAAGTTTCTTTTGGCTTGTCCCTTTCGGGGTCGCCATAGCGTGTCATCTCAGATGAACGCACATATATGTTTGGCACAATTTTTACTTCGTATACTGTACTAAAAACAGTATACAGTAGAGAATAGTATACAGACCAACCCCTCCCCCACCCTGATATCACATCTTGTTCAGGTAAGGCTCCATCCATGGCTGAAATGGGCCTCCAGCTAGAAATGTACTTTTTTCAATTTTTACATTTCAGCTTGGATCACCAGAGAACATAGGTTAGGGTAGGAATGTTGATCGACTGGTAAATAGAGATCTTCACTTTTCGGCTTAGCTCCTTTTTTTTCAACCACAACTGACCAATACAAGGTCCATATCACTGCAAATACTGCACCGATGTGCCTCTCTCAAAGATATCCCAGACTATGCTTTGTCATGGGAAGACCTTGAGGAGGTTGTGAAGTAATCTCCCCATGACTCACAATTACCAAAGTCGAGGTCAGCAATGATTCATCCCCACTATAGTGCACTGCTTCCCTTTCCTGAGACACCGGATAGTGGACTGGAACTCATTTGAAGCTGTCTGGAAGTCTTATTCCATGGCCTCACCAAATTCCTCCCATCCTGCTATGAGTGTCATGAGTATAGCCTCAGTGACCACCAAAGGTGCAATCTGCTTGGCCAGGTGGGACCCATCAGCTGCCTCAGGAGTCCCACAGGCCAAAAAGTTCTGATAGGACTCCTTCTTCAGCTTGATGGTATCCTTCACCATTGGTGTCCACCAACAGGTTTAGGGATTGCTGCTGTGACAGGCACCGGCCACCTTACGCTCACAGTTCCGGATGGCCGCCTCAGCAATGGAGTTACGCAACATAGTCTCCTTGGACTCTATGTCTCCCACCTCCCCGGTAACATGGCCAAAGTTCTGTCAGAGGTGGGATATGAAACTCGTTCTGACAGTGCATTATGCCAGATGTTTCCAGAAAACCCTTAGAATACATTTGGCCCTGGCAAATTGAAATGGTATCTTCCACCACCATCGGTGACAACTCACCAGCAGGTGGTGATCAGATGACAGCTCTGCCTCTCACTTCAGTTGTATGTCCAAAATAAGCGGCCCCAGGTCTAATGACATCACTACAAAGTTGATCATCAAACTGGGCCCTAGGGTGTATTGGTCCCAAGTGCACGTGTGGACACCTTAATGCTTCAATATGGTGTTTATCATGGATAAGCCGTGATGATTACAGAAGCCCAATGACAGAACACCCCTTGGGTTCTGATCGGGAGCCGTTCTCCCAATAACACCCTTTCAGGTTTCAGTGTCATTGCCTATGTGAGCATTGAAGTCCCCCAGGAAAACAATGACGTCCCCAGTAGGAGTGTTCTTGAGCACCCTATTCAATGAGTCCCAAAAGGGTGGGTAATCTGAATGCTGTTTTGGTGTAAAGCATAAAGAAGAGTCTGGTCTTGTCCCTTTTCCCAAAAGAGGAGGGAGCTTACTGTTCATCCCTGAAGCTAAACCCCAATGTACAGGTGCCAAGGAGGGGAATAAATATAGTCACATCTGTTGGGCACCTCTCACTGTGGGCAAGTCCAGAGTGGAAGAAAGTCTATCATGTCTCAATAGGACTGGTACCAGAGTTTAAGATGAGCATGGAGGCGAGCGAGACTATATCTAGTCTTCTCAACCTCACACACAAGGACAGCTGCAATAGGGACAGGGGCCAGCACTCCCGCGACCCTTATGAGGATAAGTGGCTCAGAAAATAGATGGATGGTTGGATGGATAAATAAATAAATAAATAGATAAATAAATATTTTTTATTTCTTAAAATACTCAAAAGCTGTCTTCACATTGACGTTTAGGTTGCAGGAGGTACACAGATTTATTTGCTCCATGTTGCACGCATAGTCCACATTCTATGTGAAGTTGCAAATAGATCAGAGCGAGGAGATTGAAATCCCCAACCCTCATTTTGTAGACACCAGTTAGCTTTGGCCGGGCTGCTGAAATTGTAATCTCATGATCGCAGTTTTGCAAGATGAGTTTGAATGCACATAGATAATTGGAGTGTTCTAACAGTTCATAAATCTTTCTCTTTACTGAAGACAGAGTTCAATTCTACTTTCACAGTTAGACCTCTATTTCACTTCACTTTCTTTTATCATCTTCTCTTGTCCCCATTATCTCCTCTAGAAATGCATTTTGTGCTTAGTGGGTGTAGGCCCACCTGCTCCATACTACAGTTGTAGCATTAGTGAAAGAGTATTAGCAATCAGCAGTAGGAACAGCAAAAGAGACTGGCGGTGAAGGGCGCACACGACAACAAGCACCGGTAATCTCTGCCCAAAAATGTCACCGTCAAAATGCTGAAAAGAGTCCAAATGACATTATAATGATGCAAGACTGGTTCAAGTGACTCATGAACATTAAAAGATTAAAAACAACCATCTATCAATTTTCTGAGCCACTTATCCTCACAAGGGTCACAGAGGTGCTGGAGCCTATCCCGGTTGTCATCGGGCAAGAGGTGGGGTACACCGTGGATTGGTTGCTAGCAGATCTGATTTAAAACAAATGGGTGGAAAAGTATAAATTATGAGAAAGTTTACAGAGCTGTCGTGAGCTGTCGTAAGAGGCTGATAATTTACATGTACCTCTTTGAGGAGAGAAATATCCTCGAAATGTTGTAATTCATCAGCAATATCTCCCATTATGAACACATATTGTTAATGTAGTTGTGTAAAAACAGGGGTATAAGAAAACAAACTGTCAGCTTAACATCAGGAAAGGATATGTTTGTTACAATTTCCTGCAGTTTCAACTTCTGCACAGCTCGATTTCTGTGGTCTGAAATCAATGTCCGCCTTCAATCTGAGCAACACACACACAGGCCTTGTTTCACATCAAAGACAAGCCTGTGTTTTCTGTGTTGTGTAAGCCTGTTCTTATTCTGTTCACTTGACCTTCTGCCACCGTGGCCCAGTTGGGGCTGACAGAGACAACAAAGAGCGATCTCTAGCTCACAGATCATTGCGCAACCATTGTCAGGGAAAGCTTAGTACAGAAATAACCAAAGGACGAAGAGGAAGGTCTCATCTTTCACTCAACCTATTCACCTGCATACTGACACAAACATACAGGGATTCATTTTTATTGAGAGGACGAATACCGTAGGAAACGGTGGAGTGCTGTACAGTACACACCTGGATTTAGTATGTACAGAAATTCAAACATTAATGAAATTGTAATGGATAAAAGGTATAGACCCAACCATCGAAGCGACAAACTGCAATGCAACTATGGCTCATGATGTTCTCATCTCTAGTTAGACAGTGAACAGCTACTGTATGAGAAATGTCATATTTTTTTTTGCTTAAAGAGTAAATCTACAAATGTTTTTTTTTTTTTTTTTTTAAATGGATATGGTAAGCGTGTGAATTAACTGGAAGTCAAATATCATTTTGTACCACTATGAAGCATCTCTATGCTAAGTTTTCTTCATTGGGTCTATATTCTGATTTGTAGATTGCCCAAGTTTTTGCAAGAACCAAGATAGAATTTGTTTAGGGGACCGTCCCTGAGTTGGATGTTTGGAACTACTTCAACTTGTAAGTCATTTCTCTTCTTATTGTTTTGATAATTGAGGAGTGTTCATGGCTGGACGGTAAGCATTCATCAAAGCTTTAGACCTAATATTACAAAGCCATCAGTAAAATAAAGCTGAGTTTCTTATTTCTCCCTAAGTCCCTCTCCCAATTCCACAGCCATCGCTCACTTAGCCCCCAGGGTTTGTCTATGAAATTAAAATACAGTGAATGAAGTTTGCCTTTGAAGAATGAACAGATAGAGAGTAGGGCTTAAACGACAGAATGAATAAGGGAGGAGGGAGCTGTCGGGGGTCTTGAGGAGAACGGGTGAGTGCGAAAGAGAGAGATTGAAGGGGCTGTGGGGTAAGCAATGGGAGCTCAATTAAAAGTGCACACACTGGCAAAAATCTGGGTGCTTTCAAGGCAGAGTAGACACAGACCTCGTCAGGGAACTCATCACACTAAGGCGATGTGTTTGAAGATGATGAGAGTGCTGCTAACTGATGGTTAAAAACTGTCCAGGAGGTGCTGTGCCCCCCTGTTAGCCCACTTTGAGCCCCCTACTCTCTCTATTACTGTTCTTTTTTCCTCCTCGTAAAGTTGATCAAAAACTGCAAAGAAATATGATTTTTACACCTGTTGAGAAAATGCTGCTGATTCAGTTTTTAAGTGTTCTACATAATCCAAGAGGTTGCAGTCATTTTGTATTTAGTGTGTTCAATGTAAATAACCCATAAATTCCAAATTTATCCAAAAAGAAAAAAATCTGGATCCATTGAATGTTACCCAAGTATAGACCAAAGAAAATATTACTAGTTAATCTTTTTCCATAACGTGGTCATAGAGGCGGCATGGTAGGGCAGTTGTAGAGCGTTGGGCTCACTGTTTTGAGGACTGGGGTTTAAATCCCGGCACCGCCTAAGTGGATTTTGCATGTTCTCCATGTGCCTGCGTGGGTTTTCTCCAGGCACTCCAGTTTCCTCCCACATCCCAAAAAACGTGCATTCATTGGAGACACTAAATTGCCCCTAGGTGTGACTGTGAGTTTGAATCTTGTGCCCTGCGATTAGCTGGCAACCAGTTCAGGGTGTACCCCGCTCCCTGCCCGATGACAGCTGGGATAGACTCCAACACTCACGTGACCCTTTTGAGGATAAGACTCTTAGGTAAACAGGAAATATAATTTGTTGGGGTAAAACACAAAGGGGTCTACGGCGGACAACTGTTTAGCATATCTGCCTCACAGTTCTGAGAATTTGGTTCAAATTCGGCCTCGCCTATGTGGAGTAAGCCTGTTTAACCTGGCGAGTTTTCTCTGGGTACTCCAGATTCCTCCCACATCCCAAAAACATGCATGGTACATTAATTGAAGGCAATGAATTGTTCATAGCTATGAATGTGACAATGAATGATTGTGTAAATGTACCCTGAGATTTGCTGGTGACCAATTGAGGGTGTACCTTGCCTCTCGCCCAAGTCACCTGGGATAGGCTCCAATGCGCCCCGACCCTAGTGAGGATAAGCGGTATGACAAATTGATGGATGCATGGATAAAACACAAAGAAAGCACTGTCACTGCCCATTGGTAGTGTTTTGTGATTCACATGGATGACTACTGGGAACATAACATGTGATCAATTCCCTTAAATGCCTCATTTATGAGTGCCCTGCAGGACTAGCAACCATTCAAGGGTGTTTGTCCGCCTATCTTTAAAACTTAGCTTTGAGCAAATTCCATCTTCCTTACGAATTTAAAGTGTTAAGCGTTGTGAAACAGTTGGGTGGACATGATGCCTTTTTAGTACAATTATTTTTGCTTCACAGAAAACCAAAGATACAAGTCAATTCCAAACCCTTGAAAGTGTGTACCAAAAGCCATTTGACAGAATAAGGGAGCCTGTGCCACTCCTGTTGATGAGCAATATTTTTTCAAAACAAAAGAGCAGTTTTAGCATAATATGTAGTGTGTGTGTGTGAAATATTTTACTTATTGTTGATGTTACTGTCTTATCAGTGATGGATCTTAAAGGTCACGTTTAACTATATTGTCTCATAACTGTTCTGTAATGACAGATGTTTTAGAGCAAATATTACCCTAAGTGAGTGTTAAATGTGTTTGAAGATGATGAGAGTGCTGCTAACTGATGGTTAACCCACTCTGAGCCCCCTGCTCTCTTTATTACTGTTCTTTTTTGTTCTTTTTTCTTCCTCCTATAGTTGAAAAAAAAAAAACACAAAGAAACCTACACCCGCTGAGAAAATGCTGCTGATTTAGTTTTTTACTTTTCTACATAATCAAAGAGGTTGCAGTCTTTTTGTATTTAGTTGAATGTAAAGAAGAAGCAATAAATTCTACATACGCACTTTAAACCGAGATGTATTGTACTCAAAGGGACAAGTATATATAATTTAGGTGTATCTTATTTGTGGTGGCATACCACTATAAGTAATTGGTTAGAGTGTTGGCCTCATGGTTCTGAGGATCGGGGTTCAAATCCCGGCCTCTACTGTGTGGAGTTTGCATGTTCTCCCTGTACCTGAGTGGGTTTTCTCTGGGCACTCCAGTTTTCCTCCCACATCCCAAAAAACATGCATTAATTGGACACTCTAAATTGCCCCTCGGTGTAATTGTGAGTGGGACTGTTTTTTGTCTCCCTGTGATAGGCTGGCAACCAGTTCAGGGTGTGGCCTGCCTCCTACCCGATGACGGCTGGGATAGGCTCCAGCACTACTCTAACCCTTGTGAGGATAAGTGGTTCCAAAAATTAACAATTAAATGAATAATTTCACAAGTTCCACTGTATGTTGCACTTTTTTCATGAAACCCTGACAGAGCTTTGTATGCAAATGAGTGGCATTCTAGTCTTCAGTACTACAATGCATTAAGATATTAATTTAAGTTTGTTGTCCACTGTAATTCAAGTAAATAGTAACTTCTAGGCACCAATGTCTAAATGAGTACCTAACAAGGTGAGTTAAATTAGTTAGTTAGTCTCTAATCTATTTATTGAGGGTTTACAGTACAATTAATGAGTTTCATGAGTAGCAGAATAGGTATACTCTACTTTTTCAGATTTACAATGTACAGTGTACAGTGTACAGTACTTAACAAGTTAAATGAAGTCAATTGGTGGGCAGTGATTTTGATTATTTAGAAATGTTAAGGGAACAATTTACGTGACCTGAATAAACTTTACTTATCTGATTTTTCACTGTAAGAGTTGCCCTCAAGAAATTTTAGAATGCTGCAAAGAACAACAACTGAAATCAAGCAGTCATTTTTCAACAGTGTTTAGAAGATTCCATTTTCTGATGTGTTTTCAGAGCGAGCGCTGACTGGATTGTCAAGGAAATGCCAGTGGTAACATAGTAAACTCAGTGTGATGGGTATAAAGTCTGGGATGAGGGTTATCGCTTCATGCTTTGTAATTTGCTGTTGGGAAGTAAAACATTTTCAAATGAATGTATTTGCTTTTTTCTCAATTAAATGAATAAAATAAAGTTAAAACCTTGTTCACAATGACATTATAGATCCAACGGTGATGAATAAAAGGTTAGTCTCAGTATTTGTGCAGATTAACAAGTTAGCTGCCAGGCAAAAGAGCGAGAAGAAGACCAAGAAAAAGGTTGATGGATGTTGTGAGGGAGGACATGGGTGTTAGAGAGGAGGATGCACGAGATAGGCTTGGATAGAAAAATATGACATGCTGTGGTGACCCCAAATGGGACAAGCCGAAAGAAAAAGAAGAAGAACAAGTTGGAAATAATGTGAAACAGTGATGCAATAACTGTAGCTGTTTTGAAATGTATTTTACGTGTATTATTTTCAACTTTGATCTAAATAGCGTGGCATGATGAACGACTGGTTACCACATCTGCCTCACTGTTCTTAGGACGGGGTTCAAATCCCAGCCCCACCTGTGTGGAGTTTGTACATTCTACTTGTGCATGTGTTGGTTTTCTCCAGGTACTCAGGTTTCCTCCCACATTCCAAAAACATGCATCATACAGTGGCCAAAGGGGTAGCTGTTTTAAATCCCAGCTCCAGTTGTCAGCATGTCGATGTGTCCTTGGGCAAGACACTGAACCCTCATTGCTGAAGCCAGTTTGCTGCCATAAGGCCAGGCAGTGCCTTGGTGGGTGACTGGTGCCAGTTCCATGGCAGTAGTCACCCATTGGTGTATGAATATGTTTGTTATCGGGTGAATGTGTGGCTTTGTATAACAGTTTGGGCACTTTGATAGTGAAGATAAATCGCTATAAGTGCACTCCAAATACCATTTAATTGAAGAAAGGTGATTTGCAGAGCTGTGGGAACTATAGAGGAATAAAGTTGATGAGCCCCACAATTAAGTTATGGGATAGAGTAGTAGAGGTTAGATTCAGGACAGAAGTACGTACCTGCGACCAACAGTATGGTTTCATGCCTAGAAAGGGTACCAAAGATGCTTTATTTGCCTTGAAAAGAGTGAGCGAAAGACCAAAGAGAAGGTTGATGGTTGTTGTCAGGGAAGACATGAGGAGAGTTGGTGTTAGAGAGGCAGCTGCAGGAGATAGGCTTGCATGGAAAAAAATGATGCACTGTGGCGACCCCTAGCAGGGCAAGCCGAAACAAAAAGAAGAAGCTATTGTCTCCTGGCATATTTAGCAAACAAAAGGGACAGTAAAACTGTAAAGGAGTGACTAGCCTTTGGTCATTCAAGGAAGTACTGAAATGTAGGCAATGAAATGGAGCGAAAATAAAAAGACTTGGTGATTAGGCCGGTATATTGTGATGTTTATTTCTGCCCATGTCCTACATATGGACATACCAAACAGTGGTGTGGACAATCACATTGCTGCTGTGATTCAGCGAGGTTGAAGAGTACAGATCAACACTCCATTAATGATCAGTGAATCATTGGTTATGCGTGGTTATTGAAGTGCAACTTTACAAGAATTCATCACAGCCTCTTCTTAACTGTGTTCTGCCACTAATTTGGGGTACAAATTTGAACCATTGATTCATGAACAAACATATACAGATGCTGAGGACAAGTAAAGATAAAATACCCACATAAATACCTCTCACATTGTGCAAAGGCACCAACTTCTGGTAACACTTCCCCAACAGGTTGAGAAAAGGACAAGGAGAGAAATAATAGTTATTTGAAAAGTACATTAGATTGATGGATAGAGTAATGGTGTTGATGTCAGCTTTGTTTGCAGCTTTTTTAGAGTTGTTGTAAAAGTAAGTCTTTTATTGCAGTTTTTTTAAAGAAAAACACAAGTGTATAGATTATATGGATCTGTGTATTTATTCAAATATATGCTGTTCTGTACAGTATTTTGTTTTTGCAGTTCTTGATATACTCACCAGGTTACAACATAGATGACCTAAAAAAGCCTCCACTAAACTGTGTGGATTGTAAATCCTGTGCAAAATTAGAGACATTGGAAAACATGCTGACTACATAACATAGAAAGGATGGGGGTGGAATGGGTACACTCACACACACATCCACACAAGGTTTGCGTGCTCTTCCCTACCCTCCACATGGTGTAAGGGACAGGGCAGTGCTTTCAGAGGCATGTCAACTGGACACATTAACTCATAAAATACCCCCTCTCCATGAAATATGCAGTTCCAGGCCACAAGGATGGAAGTTGAATATCCATAATTGATGTAAATGAGGAGCTCTCCCATGGCAAACACTGTGCGAATCTGCCCCTCTTTCAGTGTGTATGTGTGTGTGTGTGTGTGTGTGTTGGTGTGCGTGTGTGTGTGTGCATGTGTGTGTGTGTCACATAGGGAAATAGACTTGTAGGCTGAATTTTAAGTCACAGGAGGTAAGGTCATATCTTGTACCATCATCCAGTCAAGCTTTTAAAAAGTAGTGATGCAGCTAAGAACAAAACCAGAACAATGTAACACGACATGCCACAGATTGTTGAGTAAATTTAATGACTTGAATAAATTCACCAAGAAAGTTTGGCGAAATGTTAAAAAGAAGAGCGACACAAATTGGGAGAAATCTTTTTGACTTGTGCTCAATTCCAAATCTTCCAGACTGACCCAGTATAAATTGATAACAACCCGACACCTAAATAATGTATGTATTGTCTGCTTTTTTCAGTCGCCTTGTTGCTAAGTAGCTGGATGTTTCACTTGACTGGCCTGCAAGAATGATGAATATTTTACTGAGCATAAACGCCATCTCTTTCTCTATCAGCATCTCTGACATACAAATGAACAAGAAGATCATGTTCACGTAGGGTAAGTGAGGTCAGGGTGAAAGCGCGCTTCATAGATGATCTGACCCACTGTTTTTAATCTTCACTTATTCCACTAATTAAACCAAACGTCTGTTGTATGGATAAGGTGATGCTGACCACATCATAAACTACAGTTTGTGCACCAAATGTTACATAACTGAATTGTTGTAGCCTTTAAAACTTGGGCAGCATTTAGCCGCATGCAACCACATACACGTACGTTCTTAGTATCAGTTCAAAATAACATTTTAAAGAAGATACTTGCACTTGGATGGAATTATGAGTGACTGGACACATGGGTGGAGGGAGAAGAGATGGATTTAAATAATAATTGATGGATAAGAGGGAAAGTAAAAAAAGTATGGTTGAAATTTTTTTCCGCTATTTCAATAGAAAGCCAAAATACATATTGCAATAAATTGTTATGCTCCTGGCATCCTGTCAAGGCTGGGCGTGGCCAGCCAATTAGTCGGCACACACCTGCACCCTGTTTCGGCTGATTACACCCGGTACTTATAGGACACGGGGGACAACTAGTCCTCAGCCAGATCGTTGATTCCCATGCCTCGTTCCCGCACTCCCGTATACCTGACCTACCGTGTACCGACCCTCGCCTTTTCCCTGACCATCCTAGTAAGCCTGCCTCTTCTGATACTGCTGCTTTTCCTGACTGACTCGCTGATCATTGACCACGGACCGAATAAAGGCTTTCTGTACATTACCTGCTTGCCTCTGGAGTCGTGCATTTGGGTACGCCATCGAGCCTCGTTCGTGACATAAATCACCCAAAGAGGGGATATATATATATATTGCTGACCCCTAACTCATTTCAAGTTCTAAAAATGTGATAATCTAATGCCCTGAGATCAGGTTTTAGGGTTGGGTTAAGGATGTCCATCCAAAGGAATTTAACAAGCTCCTTTCTTATCACACAGGTAACTCAGGGCAGGCTTTTGATCCTGGACACACACTTTGTGACAGTCCTATAGCCTATTGCATCTTCCTGTTTCACATTTGGCAACCTTTTGAGAAAGTTTAGTGGTGGTTTACCTTCCAAAGAAAGAAGTTCAGTCACAGTTTTCTGCTGCTGACAGTTATCCAACAATGACGACATTTCCAAAATGGCTGACCGGAAGAGAATAGTTTCAAACAAAACTATATATTTTTTTTTTATAAATAAATCCTCAAACAAGTATCTAAATTCCACACCGTGAACATTTCTGGAAAAAAAAAGAAAACCAATAGATTAAACTGGGCTCAAACTACACAACCACCCGAGAATGGGTGGTAGTTTGTGCAATACTGTATTATTTTTAGTGGAAATTTGTTGGGAGGAACAGCAGAGGAGCTGTAGAGCATTAGGCTCACAGTTCTGAGGACCGGGATTACAATCCTGGCCCCGCCTGTGTGGAGTTTGCATGTTCTCCCCATGCCTGCATGGGTCTTCTCCAGGCACTCTGGTGTCCTTCCATATCCCAAAGACATGCATTAACAGGAGACTCAAAATTTCCCCTAGGTGTGATTGTGAGTGTGTTTGTTGTCTGTCTCAATGTCCCCTGCACTTGGCTGGCAACCAGTTTAGGGTGTACCCTGCCTCCTATTTGATAACAGCTGGGATTGGCTCCAGTATTCCCGCAACCCTCGTGAGGATAATCGGTTCTGAAAATGGATGGATGGATAAACTATTGGGCTTGTTTTTTGCTCTAAGAACTTTAGAAGGTCCATTCTCAGCATTGCGCCACCCTCAATAATAACAATTATCCTCATACATGTCGTAAATGTACAGTATCTTTGCTGACTTTGA
Source organism: Syngnathoides biaculeatus (assembly GCF_019802595.1). Classification (NCBI taxonomy): domain Eukaryota; kingdom Metazoa; phylum Chordata; class Actinopteri; order Syngnathiformes; family Syngnathidae; genus Syngnathoides; species Syngnathoides biaculeatus. Next base: position 23,840,339 of record NC_084651.1, read on the forward strand.
CTAGGAGGTGCAAGTACTGTACACCCTTTACTGGTTGCCAGTCAGTCACAGGGCACATATAAACAATCAGGGATTACACCCATAAGAAATTTAGAGTCTTTAATTCACCGAACATGCATGTGTTGGGGATGTGGGAGGAAAACAGAGAACCCTGAGAAGACCCACACAAGCTTGGGAGAGCAAGCAAGCACCACACAGAAAAGCTTGAGCTGAGGTTTGAACCCACAATCTTCCAACTAAGAGGGAGCTGTGCTTAGCACCAAAAAGATAATTGTTCGATTAAGTAGGGTCTGCACCCTAAGGGACAAACACTCCATTTTCTTCATTTGAAAAAGATGGGTGTGTCAGTGATGTTATTACATTAGTTTAGTCATGTTTGTACTACTCTAGCACATCGCAGCACAAAATGAATGTACAGTATTTCAACTTATTCTTTGTATATTACAACTGCGTGTGCATTGTGTGAGTTTATTGACACTCAGTGTGTCATAAATGTGATCACTTATGATCTTGAGCCCAAAAAAGAAGATGTTCCATCAATCCATCCATTTTCTGAGCCGTTTAACCTCACAAAGGCTGCGGGAGTGCTGGATCCTATCCCGGCTGTCTTTGGGCAGGTGAGTTACATCCTGAACTGGCCACCAGCCAATTGCAGGGCACATGGAGACAGACAACAGTCACACTCACAATCACATGTAGGGGTAATTTAGAGTGTTCAATTAATGCATGTTTTTTGGGATATGGGAGGAAACCAGAGTGCCCGGAGAAAATACATGCAGGCACGTGGAGAACATGCAAAATCTATACAGGCGGGGCAGGGATTTGAACCCCGGTCCTCAGAAATGTGAGGCCAACACTCTAACTAGTTGCTTCACTGTGCCACCAGAAGATATTTCAGTTACCGTAATTTCTCAAAAATAATGTGCATCTTTTTCCAAAAATATTGCAAAAAGTCAATAGAAGTATACAGGTACATAGAGTGGTAAAAAAGGTATACATATTCATTTCGATATGATATTCGATGTCTTATGTTCCACATTTATATTTATTACGGTAGTATGCATCACCAACCTGAACTCTGACCTCCTGGGTCGGAGCTTTGCATTTTACGATCGTTGGCGTAGCATATTTGTTGCTACTGCACCAAACATCTGAAACGACTGCCCATGAGTTTGTTTTAACATATATGGAGAAAAAAAAATGTCAATTACAAGGGTTAGTTGTGCAGCCGCTTTGAAAAGAAATGTGTCATCATTCCGGCCGATGACGCAGCTAAACTGGAAGCAAAACAATGTGAGCTCAAACTACGTAGTATGATCGCACAATCATTAAAAAAAAAATGGGATAGCGCACACAGTTGAATTACTCATTTTTTTTTAAAGTGCCCATTATGCTCATTTATAGGTAGATAGGTAGTTTGGGTTTTCGTTTTGATCGCTACCTAATTCTATGAAGAGCTGCTACAGAATGTAGCCGAATGGGGGAAAGAGCCTGCTCTGTTAGCCCGGTGGATCTTCCACTCAAATTGCTGACAATAATGAGAAATAAAGGGAACCAAGACTCTTGGGATTCAAAAAATGTTTCCTCAAAAATGCCATGGATGGCACAGAGGATGACATGTTGTGGGAGCAAGATGAGATCACTGTTCATGAATCCAGAAGGATCCAGAACTGGACTAAGTCATCAATGATGAGTTTGACAGTGATGCACCAAAGATAGCTACAATGAATATTTTTCGAATTGGAGATGAGTCACATGCTTGGTTTGAAGTCTTGCCCAAGCATGTGTAATGTAGTGTATCTTCTTCTTTTCCTTTCGCCTTGTCCCGTTAGGGGTCGCCAGAGCGTCTCATCTTTTTCCATCTAAGCCTATCTCGTGCATCTTCCTCTCCAACACCCACAGTCTTCATGTCCCCCCTCTCTACATCCATCAACCTTTTCTTTTGTCTTGTTCTCGCTCGGTATGGAAGCAATTTAGAGAGATGGCTGCGGAGTTTTTGACCAACTTATTCAACAGAATACTAGCGGGCTAAAAGATACCTGAAAAATGGAGGAAAAGTGTACTAGTTCCCATTTTTAAGAACAAAGGTGATGTTCAGAGCTGTGGGAATTAAAGAGAAATAAAATTGATGAGCCACACAATGAAGTAATGGGAAAAAGTAGTGGATGCTAGGCTCAGGACTGAAGTACGTATCTGCGAGCAACAGTATGGTTTCATGGCTAGAAAGAGTACAACAGATGCATTATTTGCCTTGAGGATGCTGGTGGAAAAGTACAGAGGTCAGAAGGAGCTATATTGTGTCTTTTTTGCTCTAGAGAAAGCCTATGACAGAGTACCAAGAGAGGAAGTGTGGTACTCCATGCATAAGTCTGGTGTGGGAGAGAAATATGTTACAATAGTACAGGACATGTATGATGGCAGCAGAACAATGGTGAGGTGTGCAGTAGGTGTGTCAGAAGAATTTAAGGTGGAGGTGGGACTGCATCAGGGATCTGCTCTGAGCCCCTTCCTGTTTGCGGTAGTAATGGATAGGCTGACAGATGAGGTTAGACTTGAATTCCCTTGAACCATAATGTTTGCATATGACATTGTGATCTGCAGTGAAAGCAGGGAACAGGCGGAGAAACAGTTAGAAAGATGGAGGCACACACTGGAAAAGTGAGAAATAAAGATAAGCAAACAGAGCAGTAAAACAGAACATATGTGAATGAAAGAGAGGGTCGGAGGGGGAAGAGTGAAGCTCCAGAGAGAAGAGATATCGAAGGTGGACGACTTCAAACACTTGGGGTCAACAATACAGAGCAATGGTGAGTGTGCTAAGAAAGTGAAGAAACGAGTCCAAGCGGGGTGAAACATTTGGTGGAAGGTGTCTGGTGTTCTATGTGACAGAAGAGTCTCCGCAAGGATGAAGAGCAAAGTTTATAAAACAATGGTGAGGCCGGCCATGTTGTACGGATTAGAGATGGTGGCACTGAAGAAACAACAGGAAGCAGAACTGGAGTTAATAGAAATGAAGATGTTGATGTTCTCGCTTGGAGTGAGCAGGTTGGATAAGATTAGAAATGAGCTCATTAGAGGGACAGCCAAAGTTAGATGTTTTGGAGACAAGGTTAGAGAGAGCAGACTTCGATTGTTTGAACATGTCCAGAGGCGAGAGAATGAGTATATCGGTAAACTACACTATGCACAAACGTATTATGCACAAATATTTAATGCAAAACAATGTTTACGTTAAACAGTGTTAAATAGTTTATTTATTTCAGAATGTAATACAGTAAATAAATACAGTGTTTTTCTACACACGAGACAGGATGACTGCACTGTATTAAAGAGAGGATGACTGCGCCCATGTTTTTGTGAAATTTTTGTTTGACCTCTGTAATTTTAAACAAAGGCTACGGTACCAAATATTAAGAGCTGGGACCACCGTTTCCAAGGTGAACATTGGTAATACACTAAGACGTCATGGTTTGAAATCATGCATGGCACAAAAGGTTCCCCTGCTTAAACGAGCAGATGTCAAGGCCCATCTTAAGTTTGCAAATGACCATTTGGATGATACATAGGAGTCATGGGAGAATGTTTTGTTGTCAGTTGAGAACTTTTTGGTCATTTGGGGGTGTTTTTCTGCACATGGGACAGGACTGTATTAAGGAGAGGATGTCCACAGCCATGTATTGTGAGATTTTGGGGAACAACCTCTTTCCCTCAGTCAGAGCATTGAAGATGGGTTGTGGCTGGGTCTTTCAACGTGACAATGACGCGAAGCACACAGCCATGAAAACCAAGGAGTAGCTCTTGCGTGGCCTAGCCAGTCTCCAGACCTAAACACCAATAAAAAAAAATATTTGGAGGGAGCTAAAACCCCGTGTTTTTCAGCGACAGCCCAGAAACCTGTCTGATCTAGAGAAGATCTCTGTGGAGGAGTGGGCCAAAATCCCTCCTCCAGTGTGTGCAAACCTGGTGAACAACTACATGAAACGTTTGACCTCTGTAATTGCAAACAAAGAATACTGTACCAAAGATTAACATTGGTTTTCTCAGATGTCAAAATACTTATTTGCAGCTGTATCACACAAATAAATCATTAAAAAATCATACACTGTGATTTCTGGATTTTTCTTTGTAGAGTATCTCTCTCACAGTGGACATGCACTTACGGTGAAAATTTCAAACCCCTTCATAATTTCTAAGTGGGAGAACTTGCAAAATAGCAGGGTGTTGCAATACTTATTATCTTCACTGTATGTGTGATCAACAGTATTAATAAAATGCTATGCCATTGTTGAGCATTTATTTTTGTTGGTTGAGGGATTCTTTTCTGACAATTGCAGGGACCAGGAGAAGCATGTCCTGTGTCTGTCCCGAGATATATATTACCGCTGCATCAGTCAATGCACAAAGAATATTATTAATGATTGTTGTACAGACAATTTTTGAAAAACAATACAAGTACAAACAATAAAATTACAAGCCTAGCAAATTGGAAAGACAGATGATTCCTAATATTTTAAGCATATGGATAACAACACATTGGTGGTGCACATTGTACATTGGCAGAAGGGTTTTCCTGATTTTTAAGGTCAACTTTGGGGGTGCCCATTATCCTTCAGGACACATTTTACTCAATAAATTATGGTATTTGTGAGAAAAAAGACTATTTGATTGTGACCATGGGATGTAAATTTTAAAATCTGCAGTCACGCCAACACTCCATTAGACACTTCCCACACACGTACCAGTCAGTTAAATTTCACAATTTTGTCAATGGAATGACCTCTCAGATGAAACTTGGGACTCGTTTCAAAAGAGGACTAAAACTGATGACAAATGAAGTAACTTTTTGGGCCTCAAGAAAAAATATTGTGCACGTAATTGGAATGACTCGCAATATAAGTTCTTCTGTCATGTGATGTTGTATGTGATGTAAGATGGGAAAGCCTCCGGCACTCCTGCGACCCTTGTGAGGATAAGCAGCGTGGAAAATGGATGAATGATGTTATGTTATGTTATGTACCGTTTTTTACCGCACGATAAGGCGCTTCAAAGTATAAGGCGCACTTTAAATGAATGGTCTAACCTCGGTTCTCAATCAATCCGTTCCAGAATGCGGTTTGAGAAGTGATTTGTTCGAAAGCCGTATTGATATTCCCATTAGAATTAATGGTAAAAGAAATAATGCGTTTCAAGCCTAAAAAAATCACTTTAGTCCCTCGGAAACTCTGTTTAGTTTTTCTCTGCTTGGTGCAGGTCATCTTGTTGCTTCCTCCACTTCCACACCATTGATTCGTTAATGTGGAATTCTCTCGCTGCTGCACGATTCCCATGTTCTATTGCGTGACTGATAGCCTTGAGTTTAAACTCTTAAGCGTGTCTTGTTAGGAGCCATTTTTGTGATCTTCACACACACAAATGGTGTGGGATTGGAATTCCTCTTTACAGGTTCATACCACTGTTACTTTGGCGACACCCCGTGACTACGGTAGCCATGATAAATCAATATTTATCCATATATAAGGCACACTCTCGGATTTTGAGAAAGGTGAAGGCTTTTAGGTGCGCCTCATAGTGTGGAAAATATGGTACATTCACCTGAAGTGTGTTAGTCTGCAAACAAGGCTGAATCAGTGCTATCAATTTCAGTTTCAAACAGAACATGTGAGAAGTACACAACCTACTTTTTTTAAAGAAAGCAGGAACCTTGCAAGCCTCTTATGTGGATGAGTGGCTCTATGCACACCAGACTGATCATCACCCATTCAGGAAACGGCCACAACAATCATTCACACCCACTCGAACAGGCAATTTATAATTTGTCATTAACTTACTATACATATTTTTGGACTGTCAGAGGAAGCCGTACAAACTAAGCAAATGTTGTAACTTATGTTCCAAGTTGAATCCTTTTTGTGTGAGGAAGTAATGCTAATCATTATGCCATTGTGCTGCCGTTTGTTTTTAAAAGAAGATTAAAAATCCCAGAAAAATTATCAGATGCCTTTTGATTGCATGAAAAGGCAACTGGTATGATAAATCCTAGTGACAAGACTTTTTAGAAGTCTGAAGCGAGTAATTTGTCAAGGAACAATAAGAGCAGTGACAAATTGTGGATAAAGGAAGACATAAACACAAGTTTTACCTTTTTTTGTATTGGCAAATAATAATATTACATTTCCAATCATATAATTTCTCTACCAAGAAAGTACAATAACTTCCCAAAATGCTGCCTACTATATCTGTGTCTCTTTGAGAGATGATTATCTTTCTTTCCTCCGTGTGTCCTTCGTGCTAAATCAATGAGCACTTTGTCCTTGCATCCAAGTATATTTGCTTGAAATCATCACTGCTTCCTTTCTGGAAAGACTTCAAGGTTATTGTCTTATTTATCCAGAGTTGAGGAATAGAAAAAACAACATTTTATTTCTTTCTTCTTAGTGATAATTATGCACCTTGTTGCATCTTATGTTGCACTATAATCAAGACTGAGATTTGACTGCAGTCTTGATTTTAAACATTCTCACATAGTCCCTTGCCAAATTCCTAGAGGCTAATAGCCATTAAAAATTTATCAGCAATTCCTCACCTTGTGCAGAGCAGCTATTTGTTGTCCAGCTTTAAACTGTGTAAAATAATATATTATTGAATTCTGGGGGAGGAGAGTAGAGAGGAGGTAGTAAGAGGGAGGGCATGGCACAGAGGGAGACCAAGGTCGGCTCGTTTTGCCTGAGGAACTGTCGATCAATATCATTTGGTCAATAACTTCTTTATTACTACCACTATCACTCCAAGCAGTTTTTCCCTCTCTATCTCTCTAAATACTGTTCAAATATTCAACCAAGTGCAAAAGTAAAATGTGAAGTCCTCTCAACTGAACCCAAATAGATGTTCTGATATGCTAATTATTGCTATTCATCTCCATATTGTCAATTCCTCTTCATTTTTACTTCCAATATTGATTCTATATATTTAAATAAATATTGATTTGAGGCAAGGCAAACCAATGACTGTTGAGTCTGTATTAGCTGTATTAATTCCTTATTTGAACATGTGAGTTTGGGGAAAGTATTTGCTGGAAGGTGTGTATTAATAACACTATGAATATATTTAGAAAAATAATTATATTATATTACTTATGTTTTATTATTTTGGAAAGGAATTGCATATTCATTTTCTGATGCAAAAAAATGCATTATATTAGTTATTATAAGGGATTAGGTTGCACAACATTATTCCCCCAAAAAGAGATAATTAGTTTTTCATCTAATTTTAGGTACTGTAATACGGTTTTGAGTGACTTGTTGACATCAACTGAACAGTGTTAAAGAACAGGCTAAGGAGCAATAAATATTGTGCAATGAAGCTAGATGGATGAACGATAAATACTTTATTCATCCACAAGGGAAATTCATAGTTGCAGCAAAATAGCTGAATATAATTCGAGCATGCGGAATTACTAGTAATGGTAAAAATATTTGAGAATTGAATCTTCAAAAATAAAATTGAGTTAGTCATTTCAGTGCAGCCTGAAGGTTGCACGGTGATGATTGTGCAAGATGTTGTCAGTGCACAGCTGTGGGAATGTGATTTTAGCATCTTCCACCCAAAGTGGAAGAGCCTGATCAAGAACCCCATCCCCCAGAAAAACTCCCACTGGAGGAAATGTACAACATAATCCACTATTCTTTTGGGGTTAACTAAATCCTACAAACCCAAGAGTGCAGTTTATTCATTGCCTTGTTGGTAACATAGCATGTTGTGTTAACTGGAAACAGGATTAATGAGAATGAGCCCCAGTACTAAATAAGTGGGCCATGAAATTAAAACGATAAACTCAAAAGCCTTTAAAAAAAACATAAAATATCCATTCTATCCATCATAATGGGCTTATAACTTTGCTGTTTCTTTTTATCTTGAGTTTAACATTTTGTGCTTGTAGGAGTTGGCTAAGCATATACATATTCTGGGTCTGTGTTGTACCAGTTTTTTTCTCCAGTTTAAATTAAAATCATATGGCCTAGTTTTGTCAACCTTGGTCCTTTTTACTGCCTTCTTTTGTCCTTGTCGTGTTTTGGTAACTATTCCCTTATCTACAGTGTCTTTGTGTCCCACCTGTCGTGGGTCTTGTGAGAATTACCCATGGATTCTAAAATTAAACTATAAATACATAAGAAAACACAAGACAAGAGAAATTATTTTGTAATGCGTTGTATATAAGATGAAAGTTGTTGGAAGTCACACACACATGTGGACACACACAAGTCTGTAAAAAAAAAAAGTCTGTCGACTTTGCCTTTTACTGAGTATTGCTGAGTCCAGTGAGTAGCCAGAAGAATGGCGTCAGTCTGGTTAGTCATTTACCACACAGTTCAGTTTAAGTACATCTTTGATGGTCCTTGGAACGGTTTTAATTTTTTGTCTTTCATTTTTGTTCTGTTTGATAAATTGCTAAAAGTGCTTGTTTTCATCCTCACTTTACTTGGATCTGAAACTCAATTGTAACCAAAAATGTGTCTTGCAATACAAAACATATCGACAAAGCAACGGCAAAACTCATGAATTGAGGCACTAATAAATCAAGGTACCACTGTGAGTTTATTAGTTTTTCAATCAACGAGAAGGTTTTTTCATGTATTTATTTCTTTTTTATCGTGATGCAAGCATTCAACCTAGGCCCGAGGTTGCAAAGTTGTCCTAAACTCATGCCACTTCTGGCATACTTCAAAAGTTTGAATGAAGTTTTAATGATTGTGTGCTGTGGCTTTTTTCTACTGTTCTGCTGTTGAATTTTTAGTCTCACGAAGGTGAGTACACCACTCAGCTTTTCACAAATGTTATTTTGCTATAATACAAGTAGCCATTGTTTGGCTTGTATTGTGGTGTTTACATAATTCACCCGCGGGACCTCGAGTTGGGGTGCGGGGTTCCGCACGGACTGTTTTTGTTGTTGCGCTTCCGGAGTAAAAGGTTAACAGAGTTCCCGCCGTTATGCGATGAGTTTGGTGATGTCGAACAATAAAGCAAGTTCTTTTCCTGTGTCCGACACTCCGCCTCCAACTCCTTTTCTCCGGCGCTACACTGGTGACCCCAACGTCAGTCCCGGCGTTTTCGAGACTGAAACGAACATGGCAACCGCCATCCTCAAATTGCCGGAGTTTTGGGAGACGTCCGCGGCAGCGTGGTTCGCACAGACGGAGGCTCAGTTCGCCTTCCGCGGGATCTCAGATGATTCCACGCGTTACTACCACGTTGTCTCAGCACTCGGGAGCTCAACGGCGGCCAGAGCAGTGAACTTCATCACCTCTCCCACGGCCCAAGATAAGTATGCTGGGATCAAGGCTCACCTTCTCAAGGTTTTTGAGCTTTCACGGCCGGAACGTGCCCGACGTCTGTTGGCTATTAATGGACTGGGGGACAGCAAACCTTCCGAACTCATGGAAATGATGTTAAACCTGCTGGGCACGGAAGAGCCCAATTTCATTTTCATGGAACTGTTTCTCAGGCATATGCCACCGCATGTTCAGACGGCGCTCGCGAACAGTACTGTCACTGAGCCCCGGGCCCTGGCCAAGGAGGCCGACCGTTTCTTCCTGGCAACCCAGCGCTTCTCCCCTGAGACGCTGGCCGCGACGCACAGTTACTCACCTTCGGGCGCGGGGGTGGCATCCAGCAGGGGCCCCTTCGGCACCGACGGCCGTGCTGGCACAGGCTTGTCCTACTTCCATGCCCGTTTCGGTGCGAAAGCGAAGAGGTGCCGCGCCCCTTGCAACTACGACGCGTCGGGAAACGCCAAAGCCCACGCTTCGCAGCGGCCGTGAGCGTGGGCGCGAAGAGCCGGCTGCTGTTCGTCAAGGACAACCTTTCCGGGCGCAAATTCCTTTGCGACACCGGCGCCCAGAGGAGCGTCCTGACGGCCACTGCGGAGGACGCCGCTGGCGGGACTCATGGGCCACCCCTACTGTCCGCTAATGGCTCCCCTATCCGCTCTTATTGCATGAGGACTGTGGACTTGTGTTTCGGGAGTCAGCGCTTCACATGGGACTTTCTCACTGCGGATGTCTCATTCCCTCTCCTCGGCGCTGATTTTTTTTGTGCCCACGGGCTGCTGGTGGACGTTAAGAGGGGCCGTCTGGTGGATGCACTGACTTTTTCCTGCGTCCGCAATGAGGCGACTTATGGTGGTCTCTCCAGTTCGCTATCGGATGGCACCAAGTACCAACTCCTCCTTGGTGAGTTCCCTGGCTTGACACGGCCCACTTTCTCCTCTGCCACGACTAAACATGGGGTCGAGCACCACATTGAGACCAAGGGCCCCCCGATCCACGCGAGGGCCCGACGGCTTGATCCCGAGAAGCTAGCAGGCGCTAAGTCCGAGTTTGCCAACATGGAGCGTCTGGGCATCGTCCGCCGCTCGGATAGCCCGTGGGCCTCGCCAATACACATCGTCCCTAAACCGAGTGGTGGGTGGCGACCGTGTGGTGACTACCGCCGCCTTAACGACACCACTACGCCCGACCGCTACCCTGTTCCACACATTCAGGACTTCTCAGCCCACCTGGCAGGCAAAATCTTGTTCTCCAAGGTCGACCTGGTGCGCGGGTATCACCAGGTTCCCGTGCACCCCTCAGACGTTCCCAAGACGGCTGTAATCACTCCGTTTGGACTGTTCGAGTTTCTGAGGATGCCGTTTGGTCTTAAAAACGCGGCACAATCTTTCCAGCGTTTAATGGATTCTGTGCTCAGGGACTTGCCATTTGTGTTCGTCTATTTGGATGACATCCTCGTCGCCAGCTCCTCGGAGGATGAACATCTGATGCACCTCCGCGACCTCTTCGCAAGACTTGAGCAGCATGGCCTGATCATCAACCCGGCGAAGTGTGTTTTCGGGGTGACCTCTATCCAGTTCCTCGGGCACCTCATAGACAAGAACGGCGCCGCCCCCCTTCCGGCAAAGGTGGAGGCCGTCTCCGCTTTTCCCCGACCTCGCTCGGCTCGGGGCCTCCGGGAGTTCCTGGGGAAGGTGACTTTCTACCACCGGTTCATCCGCCGGGCGGCCCACATCATGCGCCCGCTCTATGAGGCTCTTAAAGACAAGGCCCCCAACCGGGACGTTGAATGGACGGCCGAGAGGATGGAAGCCTTCGAGGCTACGAAGGCCGCACTGAGTCGTGCCGCTATGCTGGCCCACCTGACTCACGGGGCCCCTGTCGCTCTCACTACCGATGCATCGGACTACGCTGTTGGAGCCGTATTCGAACAGTGGGTCGGCGGCGCCTGGCAACCGCTTGCCTTTTTCAGCCGTCAGCTGGTCCCCAGGGAACGCAAATACAGCACGTTCAATAGAGAGCTCCTCGGCCTCTGGCTGGCGATCCGCCACTTCCGCTCCCTATTGGAAGGCCGTGAGTTCACGGCATATGTGGACCATAAACCCCTCACTTTCGCCATGTCCAAGGTGGCCGAGCCGTGGTCCGCCCGCCAGCAACGCCAACTGTCGTTCATCTCTGAGTACACTACGGACATCCAACACATCGCCAGCAAATCCAATGTGGTCGCGGACTGCCTCTCCAGGGCGATCGTCGGCACTGTGCATCTGGGTCTCGACTACTCCCGCATGAGCGCAGACCAGGCCTCGGACCACGGGGTGCAGGCCCTCAAGACTTCTGACACGGGTTTGCGCCTGGAGGAAGTCACGGTTGGTGACTCGGGCGTCAGGTTGCTGTGCGACCTCTCAGCTGACCAGCCTCGGCCGCTGGTCCCTGCAAACTGGCGAAGAGCTGTTTTTGAGGCGGTCCACAACCTCTCCCACCCCGGAAGGAAACCGTCCGTGAGGCTGGTGGCCCAGAACTTCGTGTGGCGCGGTCTCAAGAAAGATGTGCAGGCCTGGGTCGACTCATGCGTGGCCTGTCAGCGGGCTAAGGTGCATCGCCACACAAAAGCCCCCTTGGAGCCCTTCGCTGTCCCCGAGAGGAGGTTTGACCACGTCAACGTCGACTTGGTAGGTCCACTTCCTCCCTCGCACGGATTCACCTACTTGCTCACCATGGTGGACAGGACGACCTGCTGGCCCGAAGCCGTTCCCCTCTCCTCGACAACGTCGTCAGATGTGGCCCGGGCGTTCATCGGCACGTGGGTTGCACGCTTCGGGACACCGTGCGACCTTTCCTCAGATCGTGGCCCTCAGTTTACCTCTGAACTCTGGAACGCAGTCGCCGAGAGTTTGGGGGTCAAGCTGCACCGCACTACCGCCTATCACCCCCAGGCGAACGGTCTTTGCGAGCGGTTCCACCGCTCCATGAAAGCAGCCCTGCGTGTCGGCTTGACGGACGGCAACTGGTTGGATAAGCTCCCGTGGGTCATGCTCGGCCTCAGGTGCGCCCCCAAGGAGGTCCTGTTGTCCTCATCCGCCGAACTCGTCTACGGCCAGCCACTGCGGGTCCCCGGCGAATTCATCCTGGACGCCACAGAGCCCTGGTCCGCAGCCAGGCAACGGTCCTCCCTGCTGGAGGCCGCAAAAGGGTTCGCGCCGGTTCCCACGTCGCAACATGGCACCCCAGCTGCCCGGCTGCCCCGTCACCTGCGCTCTGCGGATTTTGTGTTTGTTCGTCATGACGCCCACCGTGGACCTCTCCGCCCCCCCATACGACGGGCCGTTCAGGGTCCTGGAGCACGGGGACAAGAGCCTGCTCGTGGACATTGGCGGGAGACCCGAGACTGTTTCCGTGGACAGGGTCAAACCCGCGCACCTGGACATTGCCCAGCCTTTGGGGTTGGCCCTCCCCCCGCGCCGGGGTCGTCCCCCTTTGCCCTGTGCCCTGTGCCCCTGCGCCTGCCGGGGTACCCTTGACCCCGCCTGAGCCCTTGTCCCGTGACTCAATGGACAGTGCGGCCCCGCCCCCCTCGGCCCCTACAGTGCACACCCGCCGGGGTTGGGTCATCATCCCTCCACGGCACAAGGATTTTGACTATGGGTGAATTATGGGGGGGCTTGTGTGGTGTTTACATAATTCACCCGCGGGACCTCGAGTTGAGGTGCGGGGTTCCGCACGGACTGTTTTTGTTGTTGCGCTTCCGGAGTAAAAGGTTAACAGAGTTCCCGCCGTTATGCGATGAGTTTGGTGATGTCGAACAATAAAGCAAGTTCTTTTCCTGTGTCCGACACTCCGCCTCCGACTCCTTTTCTCCGGCGCTACAGTATAACTGAAAATTTATTGTCCCCTCCAATTAAAAACACACAGCCTTTAATGATTATCGAAAGGGCAGTTCCATTGAAGTTGGGAGGTTGTGTTAAACTAGTGGTTTTCAAACTTTTTTGGGTGCACCCCCTATTTTAATATTAACTTTTTCCGCGCGGAGGGGTGAATCAAACCCCCCCCCCCACACACACACACACACCGTCATGACGTCACTACTGTCATGAGTGGGTATAAAAACAGGGTCCCGGAATTGCTCAGTCATTCACAAGTACAGAGGGGGCAAGGTTCACCTCTTTCTGAACAAGTGCTTGAGAAAATAGTCTAACAGTTCAAGGACAAATTTCCTCATTGTACACTTGCAATGAATTTTGGGATTTCATCATCTACGGTCCACAATATCATCAAAAGGTATAGAGAATATCTGGAGAAATTACTGCATGTCAGCAGCAATGCCGAAAACCAACATTGAATGCCCCTGACCTTCGATCCCTCAAGCGGCACTGCGTCAACAACCAACATCAATGTGTAAAGAATATCGCTACATGGGCTGAGGAAAACCAATTTCAATAAATACAGTTCTGTCTGGTGTGTTATGTGACAGAAGAGTCTCTGCTAGGATGAAATGCAAAGTTTATAAAACAGAAGTTAGGCCGATGTACGGATTAGAGATGGTGGAACTGAAGAGACAACAAGAAGCAGAGGTGGAGGTGGCAGAAATTAAGATATTGAGGTTCTTGTTAGGAGTGAGCAGATTGGATAGGATTATAATGAGCTCAATAGAGGGACAGCCAAAGCTGAATGTTTTGGAGACAAGGTTCAAGAGAGCGGACTTTGATGGTTTGGATATGTCCAGGGCGAGAGAGTGAGTATATTGGTAGAAGGGTGCTGAGGATGGAGCTGCCAGGCAAAAGAGCGAGAGGAAGACCATAGAGAAGTTAGATGGGTGTTGTGAGGGAAGACATGAGGGCAGTTGATGTTACAGAGGAAGATGCAGGAGATAGGCATAGATGGAAAAAGATGACACGCTGTGGTGACCCCAAATGGGACAAGCTGAAGGGAAAAGAAGAAGACAGTTCGGCGGAACATCCATTAAATACAACTTAAAACTCTACTGTGCAAAACCAAAGCCATTCATCGACAACACCCAGAAATGCGTCTCTGGGCCGGAGCTCATCTAAGATGGACTGATGCAAAGTGGAAACTTGTTCTATGGTCCTGCAACTCCACATTTCACAACTTTTTGGGAAATTGTGGACATCAGGTCCTACAGACCGAAGAGAGAGCACAGACTCAAATTTCAAAAGCCAGCATCTGTGATGGTATGGACCTGCATTGGTGCCAATGTTATTTAAAATTTACACATCTGTGAAGTTACCATTAATGCTGAAATCTACATACAGGTTTTAGAGAAACATGCTCCCAACCGACCAATGACTTTTTCATGGGCGCCCCCTGCTTAATTCAGTTCATGTTCTTCAATTCATTTCATTCTGCACCTGTTACAACAGCATGGCTTCATAGTAAAAGAGTGTGGGTACTATCCAGGCCTGTCTGCAGTCCAGACCCATTGAAAATGTGTGATGCATTATGAGGCATAAAATATGACAAAGGAGGAGGGACTGTTGAACTGTAGAAGCTGCACATCACGCAAGAATGCGGAAGATTTCCACCAACAAAGCTTTAATAATTAAGTATTTCCCTGATGAAAAGTCGCTACTTTTTTCCAGTGTTCTGAATCCTGTGGCATATTTAACGATGCAGCTCATATAGATTTTTTCTCGCTAGCAGCTATAAGTTTAAACATACACCAAAAAATTGTTCAGGCGTAATGGTTAAAACATGGCTGTTCCCCATAATGCGCTCGAGTTTGCGCATGTGCAGATGTCCCCAATTTCTACTTTCAGGATGCATAGAAGAAGAACAATTTACTTGGAGCGTGTGTAGAAGAAGAATCTACCTCAGTTGCGTGTCAAACAAGACAAAGCTACTTCGGGTGTCCCGAAAAGAAGACGGCGCTAGTTTTTGGTGTGCTCAAAGCAAAATGCAGCACCACACGCACAAAGGCAAACTATATATTTTTAATTTAATCAATTTGAAATCTTTCACAAAAACTGACCACATGCAAATATGTTCCTTTTCTGAAGTCTGTCAGTGGGTCTTTTTAGCATGGAGGGGGGTGAAAGTATCAAACATCGCCAAGAGATTTGGAAAGGCTGGAATGTCACGTGAGGAGAACAGCACAATTTCAGCAGTATGACATTGAGAGCGACAGAGAAACTAAAATGGTGTGTGACGGAGATTTTGTGAGTCTCTTTAACTCTGATACTGAAGACGGCGACTTTAGTGGTTTGAGTAAATAGGAGGAGGGGGAATAAAAACAATTACTTTTCTGTTAGGTTTGAGCCATTTTACTGCCATGTTATAGAGACTGTAAGGTATGCAAATAAACATTCATACAGAAAGACTGCAGATATCTAATTTCACAACATAACGGTACTTAAGGTATCCGCGGCATATGGTCAGGCGCGGATACTCATCCATCTTCTACTGCTTATCTGAGATCAGGTCAAAGGGGTAGTAGTTTTAGCAGGGACACCCAAACTTCCCTTCCCCAGCTACTTCATCCAGCGCTTCCGGGGGGATCCTGAGCCATTCCCAGGCCACCCAAACAATATACTCTCTCTAGCATGTTCTGGGTTGTCCCCTGAGTCTCCCTCCTGTAAGACTTGCCCGGAACACCTCACCAGGGAGGCGTCAGGGAGGCATCTGAATCAGAGGTCCCAGCCACCTCATCTGGCTCTTCTCAATGTGGAGGAGCAGCAGCTCTATTCTGAGTCCCTCCCAGATAACCAACCTTCCCATGCCAAGGGAGTGCTCGGACACCCTGCGATGGAAACTTATTTTTACCGCTTGTATCTGGGATCTTGATCTTTTGTTCTTGTTCTGTTGTTCTTGATCTTGTCCTCCAGCTCATGACCATAGGTGAGGGTAGGAACATAAATTGACCAGTAAATTTAGAGCTTCGCCGTTTTGACTTAGCTCCTTCTTTATCATAATGGACCAATACAAATAAGTGCAGATGCTGCACCAATCCGCCTGTCGATCTCCTGCTCCACTCTTCACTCACTCATGGACAACAGTCCAAGATACTTGAACACCTCCACCTATGGCAGGATCTGATCACTGACCTGGAGAGGGCATGCCCCTCTTTTCCAACTGAGCACCATCATCTCAGATTTGGAGGTGCTGATTCTGCGGGGCTAGTGTATGTCGAAAAAAACTCTATACAGAGTGGGCATGGCTTATTAACTGGTGTACTCTGTCATCTTGAAAATACGGTTGTGTCCTCAGTTCTCAAGGGTTTATTGAATATTGATAAAAGAAAAGGTGTGGTTTTGAGTGCGACTGTTGTAAGTCTATATGTGCCCTGCCATCCTCTCAAGGGTCATGGGGTGCTGGAATCCATCCCAACTCTCTTTGGGGCAAGAGGCGGCGTTCACCCGGAACTAGTTACCAGCCATCAGCAGGGCACAGAGACGCAAATAACCCTCCGCACTCACAATCACACCTAAAGGCTATTTAGAGTCTCCAAATAATGCATGTTGTTGCCATGTTGGAGGAAACCAGAGCGCCTGGAGAAGATGCAGGCACGAGAAGAGCATGCAAACTCCACACAGCTGGGGCTAAGATTTGAACCCCTGTTCTCAGAACTGTGAGGCTGATGCTCTAACCACTTGCCCACCCTGCTACCTGTCCCAGGTTCAAATTTGTTAATTGTATTGTGTGGGTATAGATCTGACACCCCTGCCTAAATAGACGTTTACTGAACACTACATGATGCCAAAAGTGTCCCAAAGTTCATATCTTGGGTCAAAACATGCATGTTTACAATTTAAAATAAAGAGAAATGTTTCATTCTTATTAATATGGAAAGCCAAAGCTGCTTTTCAATCAAATACTAACAATCACTGCGACTGACTGGTGACCAGTTCAGGTTGTAGTCCACATTTTGCCCAAAGTCAGCTGGGAGAGGCTCCAATGGCCCGCAACACTAACAATCGTTTAGTCCACTAAAAGATATATTCATGATAACAATAAAAAATATATCATAAATATAATCTAATCCGTTGTTTCATTTGATGGTCAGGGTTGTGAGACTTGGGGCCAGGATCTGTCCTAGGCCTGTATCCATTCAAGTCACGAATATACAATGATGCCACAGCTGTACTAATCCCTCACTGACAGGGATAAAGATGCCAATTTCTATGTAAAAAGTATTCATTTCAACATTAGGTCTCTGATGGAGGGGTTTTGAAGTTCCACATGGCTAATAACAAGCGTGAATCTCTCCTCAGGACCCTGATCTTTTATTCAAGTCAGCCCTTGTGCAGTCCAACAAACTTCATTTATATTACATGTCCTAGTCAGCAGTATTGAGGGATGCATTAGCATACAGAGTCGCAGACACAGTGATTACAGGCTGACAGGCGACTTACACGGCCCCTGCAAAGAGCCGAACATGTCTTCATTTTATTTTTTTTCCCTCTTTCCTCTGTCCTTCTGTGGCCCAGAGCAGTTGATACAAGGGTTTATATTAGAGCAGAACGCAGGAGAGCTGAGGCGAGGGGCTCTTTAATAATGTATGGATGACGCTAGTAATGGAGAAAAAAGAAAACCAGGGTAGAAGCTGCAGAGAAATGGAAACGTTTAATTAACGCAGATTTTTCCTAAAATTTGTGAAGAGAGAATGTTCATTTTCCATCCATTTTCCATACTGCATATCCTCACTAGGGTTGCTGGAGATAATCCCAGTTGACTTTTGGTGGGAAGCAGGGTACACCTTGATTGAACTAATTGTGCCCAATACCAGGCCACATAGAAACAAACAACCATTTGCACTCAAATTTACACCCAGGGACAATTTAGAGTCTCCAATGAGCCCAACATGGAGCATTTCCATGTAGCAGGAAACCAGAGTTCATGGAGAGAACCCATGCAGGTACGGAGACAGCATGCAAATTCTACAGGCGAGGCTGGATTTGAAGCTGGGTCCTGAAATGGTCTAACGAGTTGCACTGTATTTCCATTTTTATAAAATGTCAAAGCAATTGTTGAACATTTCTCTGTGGCAGTATTTTGTCTTTATTATGGGTTAAACTTTATTATGGGTCAGATTTGACTAAAGGAGTGTTTGAGATACCATAATTAATAAGTTTGGAACTACTACACTAGGAAGGTAAAAATCAGGGGTAAGACATTAGATGACTTTAGATTTGTCCCAAATTTCTCATTAGAAATTGGAAAATGAAAATAATCACTTCCAAAGTCAAACTATCACTTTACAGTTAAAAAGTACACATGCGTGTTTTAGGCAACCTTTTAAAATATTTAAAAATTTAAAATAAAGTAAAAATAAATGTGTTTATATAGTTGGAAAAAACAAAACAGTAAATTAAATCTCAACAATCTCAATCTTTTGTTACAGCATATGTCAGTTTCTGTGAGGAGGTGTGTGTTCCAACAAAATCCTTTCGCAAGTTCAATCACAACAAACCGTGGTTTTCAGCCAGACTTAGGAAACTCCGCCAGGCTAAAGAGGTTCCATATCGCAGTGGGATCAAGGCCCTCTACAATCGCACTAGAAATCGGATGACTAAAGAAATTAACATTGCAAAGAGAGACTATGCAGTTAAACTGGAAAAACATCTCGGTGTGAATGACTCCAAATCAGTTTGGCATGGTCTGGAATCGCTCACTGACATCAAGTTTCAAGCACCCCCGGTAGATAACAAGCACGGGCTAGCCATCGACCTAAATAGGTTTTACTGCAGATTCGAAATAGATACTTCCACACTACGCACCTCCCAAGCTCCACCACCTTCCACTCCCACTCTCCAACCCACTCCTCTCCACCGTTTAACATCCATGAAGGGGACATTAGACAGATCTTCAAACAACAAAAGATCAACAAAGCACCCGGCCCAGAACTTGTGTCCCCATCCTGCCTCAAAGTCTGCGCAGACCAACTTGCTTCTATCTTCGCAAAAATCTTCAACAGGTCTCTAGAACTGCGTGAAGTACCAGCCTGCTTCAAACGCTCCACCATTATACCGGTCCCCAAAAATGCAGCAGTCGGACCCTCCACATCCTGGTCACCAGCTCTTTCAGTTCGTTCCGCCAGGAAAGTGCTACATATCAATGCAAGTCAAAACTAGCAGGTTAGCAAAAACTGATTTTTTTTTTTCCCCCTGGCAATTAAGTCATTACATTCTAAATCAGCAAATTTACTATTTTCTGCCTTGTGTCATTGGTGGGACACTCACATTCTGCTGGTCCAATCAATCACAGTATTAGTATTTCATTTTGTAGACAATCGCACGATTTGTGACTTTAACCTGCTCCCTTTGCACAACAGTCATTGCACTGGTCTGTTCCGGGAACCGTGAATGGGTAAATGTACTGTACAAGCTTTACACAATGTGGGATGTTGACACACTGATCTTGTATCTGTTGTAGACGAAGATTTTGCATCTTTCACAACTTTTGTAAGGAATAGTTTAAATAATTAGAGTTCTTGTTCTTGTTGCTTTGGTGTTCTTTGTTATGTATGTCGTACCAGGGCAGAACTGTCTGCCGGAGAAAAACTCCTTGGGTGTTTTTTTACACACTTGGGTATATAAAGCTGATTCTGATAGTGAACTCCCCAGCGAGTGACTGTTCAAGGTGTTGGTGTTCCACAAATAGTCATTGGGCTAGGCCTCTACCAACAATGAGATACAATAAATTAAAATAAACAGCCAGGATTGCAAGGAATCGTGAAATATAGTAGATAGTCTGTAACAAAGCCAAAGATGAAAAATAAATTGAGATATTAATCAAATTTGGTGTGTTGCTCCATTTGATCCAATGCCAAATTTTATGATCCAAATTAGGGTCATTTGGGTTATTGGTAAAATAACGATAACGATTCACATATGGCTTTTGTAGAGTTGGAACAAGCCCTGTCATGCCTTCACATTTGCTTACAGTTTGTTTATTAATGACAATCATTAATTCACAAAATCACGACTGACAATGGACTATTTATGTTGCCTCATATATATATATATATATATGTATATAATCCTTCCACTTGCCATAATTTGTTTGTTATAGTTCCTTTGGTAACTGCCAGTTTTTAGACCATTGTATAGGTGCAGATTAAAAAATATAGAGGTGGACTAAAGGTCATACATTGATACAGTACAGTTTAAGTCTTGGCTTCAGACTTTGTATATAGAGTCCTAAAAAAAGTATACCAAATACAATTTCTACCTGTTCCTGTGATAAAATTGTTTATTTGTTCCATTATTTCACAGTAAGCAATTTGATGTGTACATTTGTTTTGTAGACTTCTACAAGATAATGCACAGTCTCTTCATCTGTGTGATCTTGCCACAACACAGTTCAAGTAATCATATATACAGTTCCAGTTTCCATCTTGAGCGTGTGTGTGTGTGTGAGGCGGGTGGGGGGTTAAGAAGAGAAAATGATGTTCATGAATGTGTAAAATTAAAGAATATAAATCAGAAATGAGAGATTTGGAAACAGCAGAAGTGTTGTAGTGTACATGTGTATTTGATAGAGTGAGTGAGTGGGAGAGTGAGGGAGAGAAAGCAAGTGTGAGAGAGAGTGAGTTTCAGGAATGAGAGAACTATGTAAATGGGGATTGGTGTGGGGGGGCTGCAGTAATGTATTCAGGACAGGCCTGGCTAACCACTGCTATCAAAGGGACCTGCCTGGCGAACTGTAATAACTGGAAAATTATTTTGATAGCCTGAAACAATCTTGGATATCACAGAACTTTATTAAAATAATATCAAATCAAATTAGCCTGTATCCCCATAATGAATTAAGTAACAGGTTACGCCGATATTAATCTCCTGCCTGGCTCGCAGGCATGACGACTCCAGCATTTAATCAGGGCTGAAGCTCTTTTCCCTCCCCCTCTTCATAGGAAGGTCTCTTAACACACACATCCAGGAGAAATCTTCCACAAGCTGACAGCCTTGTAGCTGTGTGGCGGAAAAGAGCGAGAGGCTTCAACGACACACGCTCCCTTTCTCTCAAAATAACCGTGATTTTTGCCCCATTTCCTGGCATCGTCACCTACCCCTGTTGAGGTTATTCAAGAGCAAATTCAATGTCTCAGACGTGTCTGTGCGTGCCTGTGCGAAGGTGTGCGTATATGTGTCTGTGTGTTTGGAGGGGATGTGGGGCAAGTGGGTTCCCCGGAGAGTTGTGATTAGCAGCTGACCCAAAGGGAGAGAAATTAGAAGTACTTCCCCCACTTGTTCTCTGGGTCGTCGTCCTCCTTGCTAAACCCTGTTCATGCCAACCAAATAGGAATTGAATGCAAGACCAAAAGGCTTTGTCCCTTGAATAAATGGAATTTGAATATTAAGTTCAAGAAAAGGATTATAACTCCAGAATAGCTATAAAAATGTTATCCAAAACTGTGCTGAGATTGTGGTTTATATAAAAGCACCGTTGTTGTATAAATGAATGTTTCCGAACTGATGGAACACCATAGTGATATTCAGCTATTACAAAGTAATGAACTGTATTTAATAGCGACTGTCACCAAGTCACGTAAGACTTAAAGAATATATATATATATATATATATATATATATATATATATATATACACACGAGAGAGAGAGAGAGAGAGAGAGAGAGAGAGAGAGAGATGTATGTACAGTGAAGAAAATAAGTCTTTGAACACCCTGCTATATTGTAAGTTCTACCACTTAGAAATCATGATGGAGGGGTCTGAAATTTTCATCGTAGGTGCACCTCCACTGTAAGAGAGATAATCTAAACAGAAAAATCCAGAAATCACAAAGTATGATTTTTTTTACCGCTTTATTTGTGTGATACAGCTGCAAATAAGTATTTGAACACCTGTCTATCAACTAGAATTCTGACCCTTGAGGACATGTTATTCCGCCTTTGAAAGTCCACCTCCACTCCATGTATTATCCTGAATCAAGAGAGATGTATGTATAGGCGACACGGTGGAACAACTGGTTTGAGCATTGGCCTCACAGTGAAGAGGACCGGGGTTAAAATCTGAGCCCCGCCTATGTGGAGTTTGCATGTTCTCCCTGTGCTTGCACAGGTTTTCTCTGGGCACTCCGGTTATCTCCCACATCCCAAAAACATGCATTAATTGGAGACTGTAATTTGCCCATAGGTGTACATTTGAGTGTGACGGTTGTCTGTCTCTAAGTGCCCTGCAATTGGCTGGAAACCAGTTCAAGGTGTACCCTGCCTCCTGCCCGTTGACAGCTGGGATATGTTTCAGCACTCTCGTGACCCTTGTGAGGATAAGTGGCTAAGAAAATGGATGGGTGGATGGATGGATAATAATAAATTCAAATTGATCAGCGATACTTATGTAGGAGCACAACATATAAAACGCTTTTACCTACAAAACAAAAATAAATCAAACAATTTGTATCATTTTTTAAAATTAATGATTAAGTCATGATTAATGGCTACAGTAAGCACATTTTAGAATTTAAAGCATGATACTGCTACTCTCAGCTCCTGCTCAATGTTTACCTGCGACCTGTACTTGCTAATCAGTGCAGTACAGCAGAGAAGCTTGTCTCACAAAAATAAGATGTTGCAAAAGGAAGAAGAATGCTCATAGCCTTCTGGCCTAAATGTGGATACTGCCTCTCCACGCTCACCCAGAATTAGCTCAATGTCGGTGATGTGAACCTCAGTCTCAAGGTAGAGTCAGACTTCATGACGATGATCTGGTCCTCCTCTGCAAAGCAGCAACCAGTTGGAGTCAATGCCTTTGAAAGGATCTCTTACCCAGTCATACTCAGAGCTGTTTTCAGGAAAGTACTTTTTAAAGATTGCCATCGGTGATTAAATATGCTGTTCAATACATGGAATTACTGAAGTGGAATCATATTCGGCAATGCCAATAAATTCATGCAGGTTCTCAACTAAATCAGTATTTCGTTCATCACGTCGCCTGCCCCACATTGCAAACTTTCAGGTGAAAGAGCTGATCTTGTCTGTGACCTGAGGGAGGTGTTTCTCTTTCCCTTGAAGCTGTAGATTTAGTTCATTTAGCTTGCTAAATATGTCACTCAGGTAGGCCAGTTTCACCAGGAGATTCTAATCACTAAATTGTGTTCCTACTCCAAAAACATTGTTATCTGCTTTCTGAGCTCCAACAAAAAAAAAAAAAAAAAACAGAACAAGCTAACCACCTTGCCAGGTCCCATCTCTTCACAAATAGCAGAGAAGACCTTTTTTTGTGGTCTTGTCTTTATAAAATTGACTACACTTATGTCAGACATAACAGCACTTAATTTAGAGGAAAGATGACTTGATGGCAGCACTTCTCTGTGTATAACGCAGTGTGTCATCTCATCATAGGTGAAGCAATTTTGATCAGTATCCAAAGTACTTTTCTTATTCCAACCATGGTATGTGCACCATCACTGCAAACACCGATACTCTTGAGGTGTGGCTCTGTGTTTTGACATATTTACAAAAAAGTAGATCAAAAAGTATATAAGTAATAAACATACATTCTTTGTTGCTGTCAGTTGTTTCATCGCATTGCAGGGAAAAAATGTTTGTTTCTTTAAGATCATTAGCAACATCATTCATACATCTGGCAACAGTGTCATTGGACAGAGGGATAGTTTTCATTTTCACAGCCCTGTCGTCATCCATCATGGCAGAGACCATGTCTAATGTTGCAGGTAGTATCAGTTCCCTGGCTTTGGTGTGTTTTTTTTTGCACTGAGCAATTTGGTACGCCACTTTATATGATGCTAACAAAACACTCTGGTTTGCTGAAGTAGCATTCACAAAATGGGATGACTGTTGGCAAAATTCAGCACATTTTCACTGAAAAAACTCAAGCAGCTTATCACCGTGATTGGGGTGTAATTCTTTAAGTGAGGCCTTAATTTATTTGGCTTCATTCTGTCCGCTGCCAATGTTTTTAGACACAGTAAACATACTGGTCTTTCCTCATTTCTCATCATAGTCACAGTGAAGCCAAGTGCTCTGTACACTTCATCATCCTTCCCTGACTTCTGGGAGCATTTCCTTTCTCTCACTGTTTCAGTCTCTCTCCGCCTCTCTTTTCATCCATGTTCAAATATTTTCCATGGTGGGTTTATCAACTTTACTTCATATTTTACCATTGAGGTAATTGTCTCTGTGCACACCCTGAGAGTGAGGGAGCCACTGCCACCGACTGTAGTGGATGTACAATTACACTTTATTCTAGTATGAAAAAAAGGTTGTTTTCTGGGGCCACACACGACACCCCTGGCATTGCACAACATCCCCAAAGGGGGGCCTACCCCACTATTTGAGAACCACTGCCTTAAAGACATAAGCTCAAAAATGCTCTCTGAGTCGCGCTATTTACTATTATTTATAGTACTGTATTATAATATTTATTTATTATTTTATTTGTAAAAGATATGGTTAGCAATAGGAGAAAAATCATATCGGTCCAAAATTGGATATGGTTAGCAATAGGAGAAAAATCATATCGGTCCAAAACTGGAATTATATTTTTGGTTGCAAATCCATCCATTCATCCATTTTCTGTACATATTATCCTCAGTAGGGGGAAACTTAATTTTGAAATCCTTGGAGCAAAGACATTTTGTCTTTGAAAGTTTGAAAAATATTACTTAAAATATATTTTTCCTTTGAAGTAATTTTGAGATTTTGATTAATAACGGCTAATAATTGAAGCACTTCTTGTTGTTCATTTTTTTTTATTTCAGAAGGAAATTCCTTGGGTCATGTCTTTACCATTGTTGATAGAATTATATGAAAATGACACATGCGTCAAACATGGAATAAGGCGTTTGAAATCCTTTTGGGTTTAGTTTTAAGTACTGCTAGAGCATATTTCAGAAAGACGTACGGCAGAGGAATGAGACAATATCAAGACCTTAAAAAAATACGGCCTAATGAAGAGGTGAAAAAGGAAAAGCTCTTCTGCCTGTTCCTCCCACCACCTCTGGTCCCCCTTCACCCCTTCTCTTGTCCTCCATCTCAAACCCCCAGGCTGATATTGCTGTCGCTTCCCTCTTATCTGTCCCCTGCCTGCGTCTTTCTTCTTACCCCCTCCTCCTTGTTGTGCTGTCCGGCAGACTGTGAGCGTAGCCCACCTAAGGGGGGGAGTGATGGTAGGGACACTAAATCTTTTGATGCAGCCGTTTATGGTGATAGCATCTGAACTTGCCGCGCCTTTGCCAGGCAGCGTTGACAGATGTTGCAAGACCCTTCCACTGCTCCCAGCTATTGGATATCTATTACTGCTGGTACTGTGTGCGTTTTTGTGTGCGTGTGTGTGTGGGTTTGTAGGTGGAGGGTTTGGTTGGGGGGGATTTTGTTCCGCACACACGTCCTAAACAACAAATTTGTCTTAACCATCAGAGCACTCATCTACACTCACATACATCCCAACTGGATTTCCAAAAGCATGTACACAACATAAGTTATGTCACTCATATTCTCATATTCATATCATATAAACCCATCTTTCCTATTAAAGTCTGGGGCACTTAGAGACGGAATTGTGAAATATGAATGTGTTTATCTCACAATCCAGGTACATTCATCCCCGCATGTCTGGACATGTGCGTCCTTGAACTTCTGCACTTCACAGACGTGCACACCCTGCACGCTGTACTATTCTCATTTTATGGTCTCAATGAGTGACATATTTGGTCTCGAAATTGAGCTAAAAGAGCGAGTGACAAGACCGTCACAAAGTGATGCATTTCCAAACTGTCCCTGCGTCCATATATTGACATATTTCAATGATAACATGTGGTCTGGTGATATATTTGTGTCACTAAAAAGCCATACACTCTGTGAAGCACATTGTATAAATCCATGACATTACACTCACTTGTGTAATTGTAAGGCAATTGCTCTATGCAATTGCACAATGCAGGTGATTTGTGGTTGATTGGCTGGCTGAAGTCGACGTACACTTTTTTTCTTTTCCTTTTTTTCCAGGAATGCACCTGCGTATCTCTGTATTTAAGGGTGCGTAATGCATTTGACTGATGTTTGTGTTTTTGTAAATACTGTTTGTATGTAGGTGTATGTGTGTGTCTGTACATGCGATTTCCTCCAGAGGGGTATGAGTGTGTGCCATCTGGCAGCTCAGGAGGATGAGGAAACTGGGGGGGCTTCCCATTATGATGGGTCTTCCTCCCACCTCTGCAACCCCAATAGACCACTGTTGCCCTTACCCCCTATGATACACACAAACACACGCATGCTGCATTTGTTGTCGGACTTAACAGTGTGAACTCCATACAAATTTTTGTCTGTTTGGACACACATCAGTTTGTACACACAAACACATACACACAGAAAGAAAACTCGCTGCATAAGAACAACTAATAAGATGATGACTAGCCACACAGTTTTCACAGTGTACTCACGTCACTGGTGTTGAGCAGTGTTTTTGAAATTGAAGGACATCTATGAATAAGTGTAAAGGCACAAATATTTGTATCCGTGTGTCTGAGTGGCAGTCATACTCACGCCATGCAATGATATTTGGGAATGTTTAGTCAGGTAAAGTGAAATTAGTTGTTCATCTGTGAAAGAAACTAATTCCTCAAGGGATGCTATCCTGTAAACCGAAGGACGTTTTTAGGAATGAGTGGAGGGCATGTCTGGTGTGGCTAATGGTCCTTGTTTTTGGACTGCGAGAACCAGTGATGGTCGGTAAATATCCATCCATTATCTATACAGCAGGATACCATTGGGAAAGAGGCAGTACATCCTGGAAAGATTGACAGGCAATCACAGGGCTGACACCTAGCGACAGAAAACCAAGCCCATCAATTAACCTTACTGCATGTTTTCAGTTCATGGGAGGAAGCTGGAGGACCCAGAGAGAGAAGAAAGATAGAACACAAAATCCACTTACTGTGTTTTGATGATGCTCACCACTGTTCAAATGTGACTCCCAGTCAGTAAATGCTATACTTTAACTAGAATTGATCCTGTGGACCCGCAGAAACAAGTTGGCTTCACTGCATGAATCTCTCAGCAGGTGGGCAGAACATGATGGGTTTGGCAAAGGAAGTTTATAGAGGTCCACAAAAGTTGTTAAGATAGGTCATAAAAGTGCAAAGCTTCTTAAACTGGTACAGTGGATTTTAAAGGTCCACTGACATGAAAAGCATTCTTTTTAGTATGTTTAAAAAAAAAAGGCACCCAGAATAGACCTATACGTTTTTTCACCACAAAACATGATTTTGACGTATTTGGCTTTTTCTAACTCCCACCATGAAAATCCTCTCGAGGGATATGTTTTGGAGAAGAAGCAGGTAGTGACGTTATCAGCAGGAGGCCAGTCAGGCGGCCTTGTGTGTTTATATAGCTTTTACCTTTGCTCCTTCGTGTTAGCCAAAATGCCAGGTCGTTGTATTGCTGGATATTGTATGAACACTCGGAAGGATGGATTTACATCTTCATTTGTTTCCAAAAGCCCTGTTACGTCATGAAAAATGCATTGTACAGGTGCAAAGGACGAGAGCTTCGTGAGTTCCAAATGACAGGTAGGTGTGTATAGAGCTACAAAAAAATAATAGTTGGGGAGGGGGACATAATGCTCTCAGAATATATAACAAAAGATCCACGTACGTAAGTCAGGTGTGTTAAATGTGTCGATGTGCGCGTTGGCGCCACGTCCGCCGATCACAGCTTAGGCGTCCTGCAGTCTGCCAATCACAGCTTTGGCGCCGCGTCCATCGATCACGGCTTCGGCCAGGGTAGCTCATGGTGGCGCCGAGGTGGCTCATCGTGGCGCCGAGCTGGGGTAGCTCATTGCACTGCCAAGCCGGGCCCGAGTGGCTTGTCGCGGCGTCACCAGGGTGGCTTGTTGTGGCCCTGGGCCGTGGTGACTCGTCAAGGCATCGGGTCGAAGTGGCTCGTCGCAGGGCCAGGCCAGGCCACGCTGCTTTACGGAGTTGTCATCGCTCGCGGCTGAATACGCTGCATACTGTCATACATACTGTCGTGGAATCTGTTGTTGGTTTGAAGTGATTCACATATCATCCAAATATGGCTCGAAACAATAGGGTGATATTGCCCTGGCCACTTCACTCAATTGTGAGATGTTCTCTTCTTTGAAAAGAGCTTCAGTGTCAGAAGTGGCGTTGGAAAAATCCAAAAATCTCTTTTGTTCATCTCCCATAGCAGGTGCCCCTACGTGTTTTTAATGCCGAATGTCCCAGTGTGACGTCTACTGATGATGTTGCAGGCAATATGGCTACCACTTCAATGTTGACTTCGGCTGTCTTTACCATTGCGTTGTTGCAATACAGCTGAAGTGCCTGGATTCGGATTCACACACTGGCAGAAAGCAAAATGAATGGGAATGAATTTGTGAACATGTCAGAAGTATTGTCTTTAATTAAGGTTGTATAAAGATAAGAGTGTACAGTAATGGGTTTAACAAGTGGTTATGATCATTTATAGACTTGTATCCAAAGAGTTTGAAGAGCAACTCATCAATTGTGCAACTTGGATCCTTTTTATGAAGCTGTTGATAGCTTTATTTTAGACACTTTTATCTTTACTGTTATTAAAAGAAGTGTTACTATTATTTGCACTGTCACCAAGATTCCCATTTACTATGAATGCGAAAAATCTATAATACCATAGCATCATAAACAAAATTGCTTTTATTCTGTGACTTTACTATTAATGACCAAATGATAGGAAAATGACCCATATATGTCGCTTATATGTTTGAAGTATTTGGAGAAAGCGTATTTGTTGCAATGTAAAAACGGCCCTTGTCCAGTTCACATTTTTGGCTAGTACAGGTTGAATACTGTGGCGGAAAACATTTTGCGTTGTTGTCTATCCAACCTGCTGATGTGTGAATGTGGTATTTGTGTCAGTTTTGTCCTGCATATCAATGTTGGTGCCTGGGGAGAACAGTTGTAATGCAGTCAGTCAGATAAAGACCACCAAGACTGCAAGAATAAACATCCAACCAGTTTAACTTTAAAAAGTAAGATCACAAGGTACTCTGGAAATTTGTGGTGCGTTAAATTGTTTCAAAAGCACACTTTATGAATCCATTTTCTTTTTATGATTTTATTATTCTGTTCAGTGTGACAGTGAAGCTGGGACCTATGCTAACTGACTTTTACTTTATTTTACAATAAAATTTAAAATAAAAAATCTGATGTTTTTTTCTCTTTGTTGAAATTCCAGAATAAACATCCATCCATCCATTTTCTGAGGTACTTATTCACACAAGGATTGGTGCCAGCCAAATGCAGGGCACATGAAGACAGACAACAGTCGCACTCACAATCACACCAAGTGGCAATTTAGAGTCTCCAATGTCCCCAATGTTTTTGGGATGTGGGAGGAAAACGGAGTGCCCGGAGAAAACCCATGCAGGCACGGAAAGAATATATAAATGCGTGTGGGGGAACGCTGCTCCAACCAGTTGTTCCACTGTGCTACCCAGAAACAAACATGTTGAAAGTGATTCCCAGTAACAATGAGCCGCAAAAATTTAGAGACACTGAAACTTGCATCCCCAGTTATGCATTTGCACCGCAATATATTTTTTTAAAGTTCAGTGTTTGTGTATGAAAGCAATAGTATATTTTACACTTGTATTTCAGTCAAATTTTCAAAGTTCGCAACTTCAATCTCCACAAAATGCTTTTGTCGTATGAATTAGCGTCCTAAATGACAGTTTTTATCCTTTTTTAGTAAAAGACCGTTCAATGGAATTAACTCCTTTGGTTGAGAGTGGACTGGACACCTATCAGTCAAAGAGCAAACAGAAAAAAGAAAAAAAATACACTCACACCGGGGCAATTTATATTCTGCAATTAATCCATATTGTTGTCAGCATAACAATAGTCACCCTCATCTCCAGACACTTTTAGACACCATGATATAAAAACAAAAGAAATGTCTAGTCCAAATATCCTCTAACTGACATTAAGATGCATCTCCTGCCCCTTTACTTCACCCAGGCATCATCATGCAAACAATTGGCTAATGAGATTTAAGGATGGGGGCCTGAGCGGGTGCCAAATTACTGCCAGCCAAGATAAAATCTTCTCCCATCTCTTTCCCTCTCTTTCTCTCTCTCTCTCTCTCTCTCTCTCTCTCTCTCTCTCTCTCTCTCTGTCTCTCTCTCTCTCTGTCTCTCTCTCGCTCTCTCTCTCTCTCTCTCCTTCTCCCTCATTTTTCCCCTGTACTTCTTCCATTTTTTTATTTTTTTTATATTTTTACACCCACCCATATTTGTCATTCAAACCAGCTTTAATGGAGAAAGATCTATGCATATGTAAGTGACAGAGCTCCAAGCCCATTACCGGCATTCAGTGGAACACTGTGGAGAGAGCCTCTCCAGGCTTGGATTACTGACCATTAGGGCTTATTTCTGCACTGTCTCGAGGCAATTATTCTTCGACAATCCCCCATCACCACCCCACCCGTTTTAACCATTTCACATCTCGTAGAGTCACATCTTGGAGAGCCTCTCTCAGGGTACATGTCAACCTGGGTGTCGACTTGTGTATGCGTGTTGTTCAGAGGCCCACATCTGGTGCCAGCATTTTTGGTGTGCATGTGGAGGTGGATAGAAGGCGGGGTGGCATGATGAGGATATTGATCATTCTGGTGATTTTGAGTCAGGAGAAAATAGCCCCCATTGTGTCGAGACACATCTGCAATTAAGCTTGTCACAAGGCAAAACTTCCTTCTGAATGAAGTCACTTTAAAAGTAAATGTGGTGTGATATCTGCATATTTGACAGTTGTTGACATAAATACGTTTCTTAACATGTGTATTTATGTTTCAGGAAAGGTGAAATAAAAGAAATATTACACAAAGTCTATGTGAAGGTGGAGAGGAAAAAAAGCAAAACATTTCAATGCGTGTTCAACCCTCTTGTTTTATATGTGTGTGTGAGTGTGTGTGTGTGTGTGTGTGTGTGTGCATGTGTGTGTGTGCGTGTGTTTGTGCGTGCATGTGTGGAACCAGGTGAAGGCTTTGAGCAGGCGATGACCTGTTTAGTGTGAGGCAGAATAACCTAAAGGCTAGTTAATATCCCCATGACCTTGGTACAACTCCAACAGATGTGACCCCGCTGCCCAAACTGAACTTACATGCAAAAAATATATTTTCTAGCCAGCAAACACAGTAACCACAAGCCCAAGTAATTGGACAAAAAAAAACAAAAGCTTCATTGAATTTGGCAGACTTTCAAATAATTTTGACTGAGGAATGCAACTGCAACTGCATTTTTGATTACAAACACAGTTGAAGATGAGGTGGAAAACATCATTTTAAACATTGTTTTTTTCAATGAACAAAAGTACTGACATGTATCAGTAATCCATGCACAAACATGCATATCTATGTAGATTATGAAAGGAAAAAGTGTCACCCACAGGTAAAACACCTGGTTTTGTACACCAAAATTAGACCACTTTGAAATATTAATAGACTACATTATTCTTTACCGTTTTGAGAATGTACAGTTCAGGTATATGTCCACCAAGCAATCACAACCAGGGATCTTAAAATGAAAAAACATTTTATGATCCTAAATATAATGTGTTGCTAATAGTATATCCACACCAACATGTAAAGTTGTATTATCTGTTCCATGATATACTTTTCCTCAGAGTTTTGGTTCAATGGAGTTCAATGTCAGATTTGACACACATGATACAATAAAAAAAAAAAAAAAACTTCTGGCCCTCTGTCATGTACTTAGCGGAGGGAAATATTTTTAGTTTACTATGACACATGTATCAAGCCTCTTCTCATCTTAAACTTTGCCATGGCCTTTAATACATTTTTACATTAATATAAAGTACACACAGGATACATTGTGACTTGGTTGATTATTGTAAATAAGGACAGTATTATAGTTATCGTCTTGAGGTGAAAGTGAAACTGAACTCCTTACAACTATGCAAATGCAAGAGTTTCTTTGTCCTGTCCATCTACACCGGGACTGTCATGTGTCCATCTGATGAACATATTGTTCCTTATTATTTACAATGAAGAAAAACAATAGGTAGAAGTATAAACTTATCAATTACTACACCCTAATCTCGATTTCATTATCAATACACCAATATAATGTGGCAATAATCATGTATAGTACAACTACTGTCTATATGTAGTAGGAATGTAATATGTCATGGTTTGGTTTTATCATGGTATTATTATCAACGTTTTAATGATTTTTACAATATCCGGTGAACGCTCATGGAAGGTTAATGGTACAGGCGGGGCAAATCTGCATGTTCTCACTTGTTTTGGAAAAAAATAAAAATGTAACATTGTAAACATGTTTTTCACATTATATTTTACTCTTCACGTTAATCTGTATACATTCAATATGTGCAGTTGCTGCTGCAACAATCATACTATGCTCACAATGACAAATCAAGTAGTAGACACAGGAACCCTCTTAAAGTCATGGGAATCTTGAGTTTCTTACGCTTATTTTTGTACTGATATCTGTATTTGGATGTTGTTGTTTTTTTTTTTTTTTCATTTTGGGTCTACTGTAATGTGCTGTCCACTGGAATACCAATTGCACACCCAAGTAATTTTACAACCACATCCACCCCCAGGAAAATTTGAGTACTCATCAACTTGAAACATTAACTCCCTGATTTTTATGACTAAACATTGACTATCCAACCAGAGACGTAATGCCTTGAGAAAATTTGGTGCTTGGATGTGTTGCCAGTAGGATCTACAATTGACAAATAAACTGGCTGCTCTTTTCTGCAGGCTACCCTTTGATAAATGTTTGTAGTATTCCAAGTATTCCTAAAAAGCATACTTTAGATACCCTATACGCTCAAATAGGAACTCATTAAATACATAGCGTATTTTCCAGAAAATCAGGCATGCCCACTCATTGTAGCATTTTTTTTGTTTTTTGTTTTCCTACGCAAGCCCCGCCTGACTATAAATCGCAGATATATATTGTACATACTGGTATGTTGTGAAATTAGATATTCACACAAAGACTGTGTAAATATTTATTTACATATCTTGTTTCTAAACAGTTACTGTAAATCACCTCAAACATAACAGAAAAGTTGTTTTATTCATCCTCCTGCTGTTCACTGGAACTACAAAAGTTGCCATCTTCAGTATCAGAGTTGAAGAGCCTCAGAAAATCATATAAACATCATAAACCATTTCAGTCTCTTTGTTGATCTCAATGTAATTTTCGTCTCAAGTTACTCCTGAGGTTGTGCTGTTTTCTTCACGTAGCAGTCCAGCTTTTTAATCCATTGGTGGCAGTATCACGTTGCTTCACACATTTAAAATACACTGGAAAATCTGAGTAAAGAAACACTTTCACATGCAATCAATCAAAATAAAAACTAATAAAAATATATATATTTTGTACTTTGGCGGCAAGGTTGAACTGCTGCAGGGTGTTGGCCTCACAGTTTTGAGGACCGGGTTTCAAATGCTGTCCCAGCGTGTGTGGAGTTTGCATATTCTCTCCGTGGGTTTTCTCGGGGTACTCTGGTTTCCTCCCACATCCCAAAAACTTGCATTAACTGGACACTCTAAATTGTCCCTAGGTGTGATCATGAGTGCGACTGTTGTCTGTCTCCATCTGCCCTGCGATTGGTTGGCAACCAGTTCAGGGTGTACCCCACCTCCTGCCCAATGACAGCTGGGATAGGCTCCAGCACTCCCGTGATCCTCGTGAGGATAAGTTGCTCAGAAAACAGATGGATGGATGAATGGATGGATAGATGGATATTTGTGCCTGTGCATGTCGTGCTGTGTCCTGTTTTGAGGGCACCAATACGTTGTCTTCTATACATGCTGGAGGTAGCTTCATGTACAATTGAGGTAGATTCTTCTTCTACATGCGGTGAAAGTAAAGTCTTCGTCTTCTTCTTCCACACATTGGAGGAATCTGCATATGCCCATACATGAGTGTATTATCGGGAATGACCATGTTTTAACAATTTCATTCAAACAAGTTTTTGTTGGGTTTAAACTCATAGCCGCTAGCAACAACAACAAAAATAGCCTCATCGTTAAACATACCTCATGTTGGATAACAGAGCGAATAAAGGATCCAAAAAGCAGACAGGTGATAAAGTTGTGTGCACTCAATTTAATAACAGAAGTAACACTTAGCATACAAGAAGAAAATGAGAATTAAAGGAGCACGTAACTCACGAGCAGCAGGTAAAGAACTAAAGTAGACATGGACACAACGGTTTGCGTAAAAACAAACACAAAAACGGAAACTCAAAGTATGGGTAACTCGCAAGAAGCAGCCATAACCTTATAAGTAAAGTAGACACGTGCAAAACGGTTGGCATAAAGATAACCATAATTGATCCAGTAGCAAAATGAACGGGTGGACGGAGCCCCAGTGGAAGGAGGATGCCTGATGAGAAAACACAAACCCGCAATATTACCGCACTCGACCTGATGGCATTATGCACATGTGGTTGGAAGAAAAACGACCATGGAAGAAATCAAGGCGATGTTATTCAATAATTCGGCATCCTGTTTATGTTCCCCTTAAATGATCATTTGATCATCATAGCCATCAAGTGTGCAACAGGGGACCCTGCAGACCAGCAGTCAGCCAGGTACTGAAACCACAAACACAATACAGATCAGAGAAGAGAGGCATGACACCACATGGTTCACAGCGCCTGAAAAAAGTAGCTCCTTGTCGTCCAGAAAATATGGTACGTATGAAAATACACATCACATACAGTAAACCATTTGTATGTCAGATGAAGTCAGTATGATGAAATCATCCCAATACAAACACCACGGTTGAGGAGCTCAATTATTTAAAAGACAACCAAGTACATCATTAAGAACTCAGTAATTATTCTTCACCATGATGAAGTTTTTATTAAGGCATCTGCATTATGCTTTCTGTGCTCACAGAGATTAATATTCCAGCTGTAGAAAAGTAATGCCAACATCCCAGTCATCCATAATTGAAAAGCATGGGGAATTTGTGAAAGGTTGCACAGGATGACAAGGTGGGGTTCCAAGGCTCCAGGCGAGATTGATTTCATTGCGGATCACAAACAGTTGTTTATTAAGTGGTTGACATAACAGAAAAAGAATCACACAATTTACCCATTATGGGTAAAAAAAAATACAAATTAATAAATATGGAAGAAGGGTTTAAATCACAAAATATATGAATGCCAGTTGTATTTGTATAATCTTTACTTCCTTTGTACATATTTTGAAATCCTGGTAGGTGCCACTAGAACAAGAGCAGGTCTATAATGCCTTTTCAAACTGGCAGCAACACATTTGTGTTTCCCAAAATTCAAGAGGGTTGCATTTGACATTGATTGTGATAGCAACCAGTACACAGGTTCTTCTCGCCCAAAGCCATCTGAGAAAGCCTACAGCTCACATAAGCGGCATAGAAAAAGGGTGTATGGATTTAGAAAAAAAAGGGGATTATTAAAATTTATTTTTAGGGCCTATTGTATACTTTTCATGCAGTATTTATTATTATTATCATCCTTCCATTCATTATCTGAGGCGTTTATCCTTGTAAGGGTCGCGGGAGTGCAGGATGCACCCTGAACTGGTTGCCAGTCAATCGCTGGGCACAAAGAAACAAACAACCATTCAAACTCATAATCAAAGCTAAGGGCATTTTGGAGTCTCGTATTAATGCAAGTTTTTAGGATGTGGAAGGAAACTGGAGTGCCCAGTGAAAACCCATGCAGGCACGGGAAGAACATGCAAACTCCACGCACAGGCGGGCCAGAATTTGCCTGCGTAGGTTTTCCCCAAGCACTCCGCTTTCCTCCCACATTTCAAAAACTTGCAATAAATGGAGACTCTAAACTACCCCTAGGGGTGATTGTGAGTGTGACTGTTGTGTGTCTCCATCTGCCCTGCCATTGGCTGGCAACCAGTTCAGGGTGTACCTTGCCTTCTGCTTGATGACAGCTTAGATAGGCTCCAGCACTCCCGCGACCCTCATGACGATAAGCGACTAAAAAAATGTGTGTGCATATATATCTATAGATATATCTAGATATCTCTCTATATATATCTGTGTGTGTTTCTTTCGGCTTGTACCTTTCGGGGTCGCCACAGCGTGTCATCTCAGATGAACGCATATATATGTTTGGCACAATTTTTAGTGGAGGCCCCATATATATATATATATATATATATATATATATACCCATGCACACGCACACATCAAGAGGTTATTTTAACAGCACACTGGCTGCTGATTTCACTTTACTTATAAAGGCTAGACTACCAATTGCAGTCTCAAGCTGTTTAGCATGCTAACAAGCTAACAAAGCTTTCCCATTCCACTTACATGGACAAATGGACTGCTCCCTCCCTGTCCATTCAATAGAGGGTTATGCTAATAAGATAACAAGTGACATTGTGTTGCTGTAATGTTACATGGCCTAATGCCATATAGCTCCCATAGCATAAGTTTATGATAACAAGCTAATGAGCTCAATTTACTGCCATGATAATGGTCTAAAGGGGCACATTACAGCCTGTTCAAACATGAGTTCAAATGGTAACAAGCTGCTGCAGCAATTCCTGGAACAGGAACAATTCCTAATCACGCCAACTTTATCAGCAGCATTTCAAAATAGTCTACTAGCCATGATAAAAAGGCTTTTAAACAGTAAGGAATTGTTTGTTGCATTCAAAACCAAACCCATCATAACGCATTTCTCAAATGGAGGTTATTTCAAATTGTTCACAACACAATAGTAACAACACTAATTTAGGCCAACATGGTTTGATCAAGGAATGAATTATTGCCTTTCTTTAAATTCACCACTGTGTATATTATAGGACTGTGATTCCAATTTATTACAGGCTCCAGGATAAGCGGCTAAGAAAATGGATGGATGGATGATGAATTTCTATTCATAATTTCACAGCTCCAGATTTAGAAAATCTTACATCATGCCAAAATTAGGCAGTTTAAAGATTGCATTTTATCTCGAAAAAGGAAATTTACTCCAGTACTAATTTTCAGAGTCACTGATGCTCTAGTGGTACATGAGACTACTGTGGTGTGGGCAGCATGGGCTCAGTTCCCTCTCAAATTCTGAATGATTGCCTGTGCCCTGTGAGTAAATGGCAACCAGTTCAGCCAACCCAAAGCAAGTATCTTGGCTGAATAGATCAGGAGGTTGGCTAGAACCCTAAGCAATAGGGTCACGATGGGGCCACTCAGATGTATGTTTACGAGGAGCGTCCCAATGGCAAAGCAGGAACCAAACAGGAGCAGATGACAGCTGTGGACAAAGCAACGCCAAGACAGGAGCAAGAGGCGGCGGCTTCTGCTGCTGGTCAAGAATTGCCATGATGTGGTCGAGAGGCGGAGGCTGCTGCTGGTGGTCGAGCACCAGCGCCTGCTGGTCCAGCACCACTGAGGCATGGTCAAGAGGCAGCGGCTGCTGCTGGTCGAGCACTGGCGTGAAGGATAATCATGACACATGGGTGGCGCATATGACAAGGAAGAAGATGACACAAAGAGAAAGCCCACATGGACAGGGGACGTTTGGTCAGCAGGCGGAGTTCACTGGGGACCAGACCGGTGGTGTGACCGGCAACGCCACATTTTTCCCACTGGTTCGTATTTTGGCCAGTTCGTTCTGTCAAAAGCATGGAACAAGGGGTTGTACACAAATGGAGGACTTCAAGGCAGTGACATGATGTCAAGGATGGGTTTTATTCTGGGCAGAGGTCATACATAGGTAAGAATTCCAAAAAAGGCAAAAGGCAAGGTTCAAAAACATGTCAGATAAGTATTACGCAAAAACAAGACTTGACTTATACCTGGCAATGTTGGCACAAGAATGCTGGGTGTTACAACGAGGCAAATACACAACAAGAGGCTCATATACTCACGCAGACTAATACAGTCTCGTGCAACAAACTGGCAACTTGTAATACAACACATAAGCCTTAAATGCATGGCATAATTAGCGACAATGAGGCGCAGATGAGGAGCTGCTGCCAGAGGCAGCTGCGCACAGGGCAGTGGCCAGGCCACGCCTCAGACATACTGTATACTTTCTTTTTATTTATTTAGTCTTATGTTAAAATTGCTTTACTACTTTTATTTAATAACTGAGAAAAGACACAGGTGTGCTCATATGTTTGTTTATCCATGCAGATTTTGTAAGATACAGTATGTACAACTTTTTTAAGAAAACCTGAGGGTGCAGACGAAACAAATTTCATTCATTCATTCATTCATTTCATTCATTTTCCCTATACCCATGTACAATGTGTCAACTTTTGACAGTTGCTTTGGGAGGGAATGTGCATTATACACAAGAAATTACGGTATCTTTCAAAATTGTGTTTCGCAAGACAATTTAAATTACAGGGAGTCCTCAGATTACAGATTACAGATTCGACCTATGACATTTCAACATTACGGCCCCCGTGTTTCATCCACCATTTTGTCTCCAGCACCATAGTGTTTCTGCTTCGCTAATGCATATTGCTTAACTGTGTTCATGCGCAGGGAGTATATCTGCCTTTTTTGCCCACCTTTTTACACATTATAGGCCAAAAGAAGAAAGCTGGGTTTTGTAGCAATGCTGTACCAGCCAAAAGTAAAGTAATTACCATGGAAACAAAGGTTAACATCATAAAAAGGTCGGAGAAAGACTGACGAACATAGGTAAAGAATTAGGCTTCAGTCAGTCGACCATGTCAATTAAGGACAAAGCCCGTATTTTAGTGGACGTGAAGGGTTTCGCCCCTATAAAGGCAACAGATGATCATGAAGCAACTTTTTTCGTGAAGAAAAAAAAAACAGAAGCAACGTTCTTTGATTGTTGCCGAGATGGAAGGATGTGGTTTGGATTATTGATCGAGGATCAGAAACATCATAGGCTTAATATCAGCCTAATGTTCACGAAGGGAAAAGGCATGGTGTATTTTACTAACTTTGAAGGAGCATAAAGGCAAGGACGCTGAGGAGTAATTTACCTCTAGCAATGGCTAACTGGACATAATTTCACAGTTATAGCTAAACGCAGCCTCCCTTCCTTTTTCCCCATCTACCTCTCGCAGTAATTGTAAGTACAGCATTCATCCATCCTCCCATTTTCTTAGCCGCTAATCCTCGGGAGGGTCATGGGAGTGCAGGAGCCAAACCCAGGTGTCATCGTAAATTTTGAATTTAACGGTGAAATCCGACCTACGTGTAAATTCGTGTTATGTTGCCTGCGTAGGAAGGGATCTCGTTCATAGACTGAGGACTCCGTGTAGTGACATTCTTCTTGAAAAATGCCATCAGACGTCTAATGTACAGTGAGTGGTAGGTCACACACACTGCAAACACCACAGCAAATGCAAACTCCACAAATAATGAGATTAACTCAGAAAGGAAATGCAAATGTCACAACACAACACGTTCAATTTACAACAGAGCGACATTAACAGAAGTGACCCCGTGACTCCTTCCTAAAATTGCCGACAGAGCAAGTGATTAAGTGAGGGAGTTGCACAAGTTTTAATGAATGAAGTTGCATTAGTGATTATTCATGGAAACCCCAAAATGCTTTCAGAAATACTTTAATTTACTTTGCCAACTCCAATCACAATTTTTTCTCAAATTTTATGAAACAAATTCCTAGCAAAGTGAATTTATTTAGCATTTCATACGTGTAGAGTGAAGTGTTCACTTCTAATCCCAAATTTATTTTCATTTTAAAAGATTTTCATTTGCAATATGAGTTCCAGTTAACCTTGCTAAATTATACATTCGAAGTCCAGGCGCTCACTTTGCACCTTGATTTCAACAATTTCATTTAGGGGATAATGCCATTGTGTTTAGGCAATTGCAATTGTTGTGAGCTGTCTCAGCTACTTTACAGATGAACACATTTTGTAATAGAACAATAAATAAGTCAATGGAAGAGATGGAATCAAACACAACATCTTGGGAGGTAAAATATTCTCCACCAGGGAGGAAAAAAGGGAATCATGAGGTTAGGCATGGATGTAACTAGCGACCACAAAAAATCCGGACCCTACAAGTAGAAAGATTTGGTATTGCAGTATTTTCACGCATCTCTTCATCCCTTTACTTCAGGTTGAGAAAGAGAGAGAGAGTGCAAAAAGAATAAAGAGAGGTGGAGAGAGAGAGAGAGAGAGAGAGAGAGAGGGAAAGAGAGAGAGAGTTATAGAGAGAGAGAGAGAGAGAGAGACAAAGAGACATAAGGTAGCAAGATGACAGTTGCCCGAAAGTGTACACAATCACTCTGATACTGGTGGCACCACTAAAAATCGCCACCATATATCAGTTTATGGTTGACGGGCTATGGCAGAAAGAATGGCAAAAGGTCAGGTGGAAAAAAACATATAGACATGTCAAACCACTGCTTGGGGCACCTGGGCTCCAAGCTGATGTCTGAGGTGACGACGGCCTGGCTGTTCGTGTGTCTGTGTTTGTGTCAGAGAGTGCTTGCTCATATCTGTGCTTGTTGGTCCAACACAAACTCAGAGCGAGAAGATGAATACTTGATTTGTTTAACTTTACAGGTTTTGAAAAAATATCTTAACATTTTACAGCAGAAAAAATTCAGTTTGTTTCACAAAATAACTTGTTCTGATGTGCGGTAGGATGTATCAATTCCGCAACACATGTAATACACTTGGACCTGACTATATTTTTGTTCTTCTCAAAAAGTGATTAATTACAGTCAAGTTTTACGACAATTGCACTACATATTTGTACTGGGTCCACATTAAGCTTGAATCAATGGCTGGAATTGCTCCATAAATACGGACCCTTTCCAAAAAAATTGAATATCGTGGAAAATTTTATATATTTACCCAATTCCTTTCAAAAAGTTAAACTTTAATCGACTATAGATTCAGGGCAAACAATTAAAACCATTTTAAGCGTTTGTTTATTTTTACATCATTTGTACTTCCAGCTCATAAAACCCACAAAATCAGCTATTCAAATGTGAATAATGTGGAAATCGGTCCTCTTTTACAACTAAAGTAAAGTGTGCCTTTCATTTTGGAATCAAGGTCCAAGGTTTAGAATAAAGACTAGTGAAGTACAGAGACTAAGGTGCTCAATGTCACGGACGAGACTCGGGGGTGGACCCAAATGCACGACTCAGGTGAGAGGTAAGCAGTGCGGAATAAGCCTTTATTCGTTCCAATGTCGGTTACCAGGGAGTCAGTCCAAACAAGCAGCAAGATCAGTAACGGCAGGCTTACGGGGTAGGTCGGGAGAGAGGCGTTGGTCGGTACACGGGAGGTAGACGTCAGGAGTACGGTAGTGCGGGAACGAGGCATGAGAGGCAACGATCTAGCAGAGTCTCTGTCGTCCCCCGGGTCCTATATGTACTGGGTCTAATCGGAGGTCATGAGGCGCAGGTGTGACCCTTCCGATTAGACGGCCACACCCAGCCCTGGCTGGAATCCAGGATCATGACAGTACCCCCTCCTCAACGGCCGGCTCTGGACGGCCCAGGCGCATCAGGGTGAGCCGCGTGAAAGTCCCTGATGAGGGAGCGGTCCACGACGAAGCGGGAGGGGATCCAAGAGCGCTCCTCCGGGCCATATCCCTCCCAGTCCACCAGGTACTGGACCCCCCTCCCTCTGCGGCGGGAAGACAGCAACCCGCGCACGGTGTACACCAACCCACCGTCGACCATGCGGGGGGGCGGGGGGGACTTGAGCGGAGGAGCCAGCGACGACGTGTGATTCGGGCGAAGTCTGCTGACGTGGAACATAGGGTGCACCCTCATCGACCTGGGCAGTTTCAACGAGACGGCGACTGGGTTAATAACCTTGGAAACCGGGAACGGGCCAACGAACCTGGGAGCAAGTTTGCGGGATTCCGTCCGCAGCGGGAGATCTTTGGTGGATAGCCACACTCGCTGTCCCACTCTGAGCTCTGGTGCGGCCCTCCTCTTGCGGTCTGCTGCGGCCTTGTAGGCGCTGCTCATGCGCAGCAGTGTCCTCCGAGCTGCTTCCCAGGTCCGTTTGCAGCGTCGCACCACGGCCAGGGCCGACGGAACTGTGGATTCTGTGACCAGTGGAGGAAACAGGGACGGAGGATACCCATGCACGACATGGAGTGGAGCCATACCTGTTGAAGCGGAGGGTAGAGAATTGTGGGCATACTCCACCCACTTGATGTGCTGGCTCCACGTGCTCTGGTCCCTGGATGCCAGACATCGAAGACCGGTCTCTAATTCCTGGTTAATCCTCTCAGTCTGGCCGTTAGACTCTGGGTGATGACCCGATGTCCGACTTGCTGAAGCACCGATGAGGTTGCAGAACTCCTTCCAGAAACGGGCGCTGAATTGCGGACCCCTGTCCGAAACGATGTCCTGGGGTAGGCCGTGGTAACGGACGACCTCGTCTAATACCAACTGGGCTGTCTGCTTGGCCGACGGGATCTTCGGAAGCGGCACGAAGTGGACCATCTTGGAAAAACGGTCCACTATGGACAGCACCACTGTGTTGCCTTGAGAAGGCGTCAGGCCGGTGACGAAGTCCAGCGCGATGTGTGACCACGGACGAAAGGGGATGGACAGGGGTTGCAACTCACCAACAGGCCGTAGGCGGGAAGTCTTATTGGCAGCACACACCGGGCAGGCGTTGACGAACTCCCTCACGTCCTTGCTGAGGTTAGGCCACCAGAACCTTTGTTCGACCACTGAACGTGTCTTCGCCATACCCGGGTGGCAGACCGTCTTGTTGGTATGGGCCCAGTTGATGACGTCTCCCCGCAGAGA
The DNA here is from genome assembly GCF_019802595.1 of Syngnathoides biaculeatus. Taxonomy (NCBI): domain Eukaryota; kingdom Metazoa; phylum Chordata; class Actinopteri; order Syngnathiformes; family Syngnathidae; genus Syngnathoides; species Syngnathoides biaculeatus. Next base: position 23,883,413 of record NC_084651.1, read on the forward strand.
TGGGATGACGAACAGGCGGCCCGACGGACAATCCGCGGGTGACGGTGTCTCTCCCAGAGCCTCCTTCACCCGCGACTCGATCGCCCAGGTGAAACCGGCCACGAAGCACCCCGCTGGCAGGATAGTAGAGGCGTCTGAATCCGTGCGCCCTCCCTCGTGGATCCGCGAGAGTGCATCCGGCTTGCCGTTTTTGGAGCCTGGGCGGAAACACACCATAAAGTGGAAGCGGGTGAAAAATCGCCTGACGGGCGTTCAACCTCTTCGCAGACTTCAGGTATTCAAGGTTCTTATGGTCCGTGAAGACAACGAACGGTACTTGCGAGCCCTCCAGCCAGTGGCGCCACTCCTCCAACGCGCTCTTGACCGCCAGCAGTTCTGTATCTCCCACGTCGTAGTTCCTCTCTGCCGGGGTCAACTTTCTAGACAGGAACGCGCACGGGTGGATCCTTCCATCCCTGGGACTCCTCTGCGACAAGACTGCTCCGATTCCTGAATTCGATGCATCCACCTCCACCACAAACTGGTTATCTGGGTCCGGAATAATGAGAACGGGCGCAGTAGTGAAACTTGCCTTGAGCCTGCTGAAGGCCTCCTGGCAGGTCCCGGACCAGTCGAAGAGGGTATGTGGCGAGGTGAGCGAATGCAGAGGAGCGGCCACGGAACTGAAGTTCCTTATGAATTTCCTATAGAAATTGGCAAATCCCAGAAACCTCTGTACGTCCTTCCTGTTGGTGGGGGTAGGCCACCGCAGCACCGCGTCGACCTTCCCGGGATCCATCCGTATCTCTCCCTCAGCCAGGACGAAGCCCAGGAAGGACACAGATGCCCGATGGAACTCACACTTCTCCATATTCACGTATAATTGGTGCTGCTGCAGACGCCGGAGCACCTCTCTGACTTGTTGAATGTGAGAGGTTAGGTCTGCTGAAAAGATGAGAATATCATCCAGATAAACAAAGACAGATCTGTTCAGGAACTCCCGAAGCACGTCGTTAATGAAGTTCTGAAAGACGGCCGGAGCGTTTGTCAGTCCGAAGGGCATCACCAGATACTCATAGTGCCCTGTGGGGGTGTTGAACGCCGTCTTCCACTCATCCCCTTCCCGAATCCGCACCAGATGGTAAGCGCTGCGCAAGTCGAGCTTGGTGAAGATCCGGGCTCCCTGGAGGAGTTCGAATGCTGTAGAGATAAGCGGCAAAGGGTACCTGTTCTTGACTGTGATGTCGTTCAGGCCTCGGTAGTCGATGCAGGGTCGCAGCGTGGAGTCCTTCTTCTTGACAAAAAAAACCCCCGCACCGGCTGGTGAGGAGGAGGGGCGAATGAGTCTGGCTGCCAGCGAGTCCTTGATGTAGTCCCTCATGGCTTGATGCTCTGGTCCGGTTAAAGAGAACAGTTTCCCTCTGGGAGGAGAGGTGCCTGGCAGGAGTTCAATCGCGCAGTCGTATGACCGATGTGGCGGCAGAGACTTTGCTTTAGATTCAGAGAAGACCTCCCGTAGGTCATGGTAGCAGGAGGGCACTGCGGTCAGGTCCAGGGCGGGACTAGGTTCTGTTAGCCGAACCGGCGCAACTTGAATACCCCTGTCTCTCCGGACAGCGACACAGCGACTGAGACAGTCCTCTCCCCAAGTCTTGATCTGACCCGTGGTCCAATCTATGTGCGGATTATGTTCTTTGAGCCACGGGCTGCCCAAGATGATGTCACTACTACGTGCGTCGAAGACATGAAAGCTAATACGCTCCGAGTGAGCGTCCGGAAAACTCATACGTAGCGTCTGAGTGCGATGTGTAACCCGACAAAGGAACTTGCCGTTGGCGGCATAGGCGTGACGAAAACGTTGCGTGGGAAAGGTTGCTGCCCCCAGCTCCTCGACTTCTTCTTCTTCTTTTCCTTTCGGCTTGTCCCGTTAGGGGTCGCCACAGCGTGTCATCTTTTGCCATCTTAGCCTATCTCCTGCATCTTCCTCTCTAACCCCAACTGCCCTCATGTCTTCCCTCACCACATCCATAAACCTTCTCTTTGGTCTTCCTCTCGCTCTTTTGCCTGGGAGCTCCATCCTCAGCATCCTTCTACCAATATACTCACTCTCTCGCGTCTGAACATGTCCAAACCAGCTCCTCGACCACGCGGGGATTTATCAGGTTTGCTTCCGACCCAGAATCTATGAAAGCCGTCACAGAGCATGAACGGGAGTCCGTTCCCAAGGTGAGGTGAAGAAGGGACCTCCCTGACCCCGTCGCGGTGTACCGCACACTCACCGGAGTAGCGATCCTGATGTCAGAATGCCCTGGTCGAGTCGGGCAACGGGCGATCAAGTGTCCCAAACGCCCGCAGTAAAAACAGCGTCCCTCTCGTCGCCGACGTAAGCGCTCCTCCGCTGAGCTGCCAAGCCCCTCCACTTGCATGGCTTCCGGTGAAGCTGACAACACGGGTGGCCGGGAAGCGGAAACAACCGGACTGCGACTCTCCCTCTCCTCCTCCCTCAGGCCCTCCATCTGTCTCTGCACGGTGAGGCGCTGGTCCATGTTCTTGGCTAGATCGTTCTGTCACGGACGAGACTCGGGGGTGGACCCAAATGCACGACTCAGGTGAGAGGTAAGCAGTGTGGAATAAGCCTTTATTCGTTCCAATGTCGGTTACCAGGGAGTCAGTCCAAACAAGCAGCAAGATCAGTAACGGCAGGCTTACGGGGTAGGTCGGGAGACAGGCGTTGGTCGGTACACGGGAGGTAGACGTCAGGAGTACGGTAGTGCGGGAACGAGGCATGAGAGGCAACGATCTAGCAGAGTCTCTGTCGTCCCCCGGGTCCTGTATGTACTGGGTCTAATCGGAGGTCATGAGGCGCAGGTGTGACCCTTCCGATTAGACGGCCACGCCCAGCCCTGGCTGGAATCCAGGATCATGACACTCAAGGGCTAGTGTGAAATATCCTCAGTCAGTCAAGATTTGGGGTTCAATGTCTAGTGCAGTTGTTGACAAACTAAGTAAATCTAAGGTTGCTGCATGAGTTGACAGAATGGTTTAGAGGACTTGAGGATTCCTTCTTCTGAGGATCTCTATGGAAATGCAGATTTCATCTACCCATACCACCTGAAGCACCAAAACCTGATTTAATGCCCATGCTATGACGGTGCTCAACTGGCCAGCCAACTTGTTGGATCTAAACCCCTTTGAGAATCTATGGGGTAATTTTAAGAGGAAAATGAGGGGTACCAGACTCACAAACAAAGAATAACTGACAGCAAGCATCAAGGAAATCTGGGTTTCCATAATATCCAGGCAATGCCACGGGCTGATCGCCTCAATCCCAGGGCACATCGACGAAGGACGTGACTAAAGCAAAGAAATTCTCAATCAAGTATTGAAGATTAACAGCTCGTTTTGAAAATACTGTACCATATATTGATTGATTCAACGTGACCCTGTTCCTTTCTTTTTTTCTGCCATAACTATAATAAGTAAAGGGTGGTTTCTTCGCAGTATTCAAATGTTTAGAATTTCTGATTTTGTGGGCTTTATGAGCTGGAAGTCCAAGTCATGTAAAAATAAACAAATAAATATTTGAAATGCTTTAAATTGTGGGCCTTGAATGTATAATCTTTGCAAGTTTTTACCTTTTGAATTAAATTATGGAAATAAACAAACTCTCCCATGATATACATTTTTTTGGAAAGGCTGCATGTTATAAAATAAATACATTAAATGATGTATTAATTTGGCAGAATGATTCTTCGCTTTTTTGCACAACTTTGCCTATTTAAAAAGTCAAACATTTCTGTTGGCAACTCTCATTATTTCAAGTTGCTTGGTGTACCATCTTATGTGCTAGGTACAGATGAAATGACATTTTCTGTGCCACAAATAAGATACTCATTTAGTGGAGGTGTGTGGATAAAGTTGTGAACATGGCCCTCAACGCATCAGCATGAAACACTGGCCAGGCTTTTTTTTTTTTTGCTCCTCACACTGACTTTTTTTGATTTACAAACTCTCAAGTAACAGACTGGCCTCACCAGCTGCTTCATGATCACTCTAAATGTTTTTATGCCACATTATCCACATGTAACTGCTCTCTTCAGCTTTGCTGTTGTAATAGTATTCCGTTTCTTGGATTTCTTGTTCCAATAGTTCATTTGTAAGCAGTATGACTTGGGCCTCAAACATCTGACACAGATCTTGTTAATTCAGACTACTGGTAATATGCCTTTGATTATGGGCCTCTCACCGCATTGTGTGGGGTATGATCTTGTTGCATGATGTGTAGAACCTTAATAATAACGGCAGTAATATTGGCTAATCTCTCCACTGGTTTCACAACATAAAGTATCAGTGGGTGACATACACAGTTCATTCCATATTTGCTACTTTGACATGAGGTACACATGCAGTAAAGGCAGTTGTTAATATTTAGGTGAACCAATAGTACTAAGATACAGAACAACTGCGATTTGAGAATCAAGATATATTAGATATCTCGCCGTTTCTGTACGGTTCATTTATGATTTATGTGTTATCATCTGTGTTTGTCTATCTACTATGTACACAGTTTTAGTTGTCTGTTGCACTCTAGCTTGATTTCGGAATCAGCAAACACAGGTACAGTACATATGCCAGATACTGTAACCTCTTGGTCGACTTCCACTGGCTGGCCCACGATGCATCTGGGGCTTGGGAGGAATGTCACCAGCCTGAATGCCTGATATGTCATGAGGCCATTGATGCCAGACCACTCATAAGACACGGTGACACACAGGACCATCCACTTATGGAGTGAGCTGCTTAAATAAACATAGTGAATAGAGTGGAGTAACTCATTGCCATAAACAGCCCATTGAAATAATTTGGATTATGTTTATTACTCAGTCATTACTAATTTGAAATATAATTGAATAATACTGTCTGGTTTTATCCGTGCAGATTCTTAAATTCGCCTTCACAAAATTCAACCACTCTGGTCAACAACAACCTATTTTTAACCACCTCCAAGAAACACATTCACCGAGGCATAAACAACACGTAAAATTTTAGAACAGAAGATGATTTTAGTATTAAATGGGAAAGGTCAACAACCACAAACAGACTAATTACCTTGATTCAACTTTGGCAGATTATGTCAAAAACAGTTCAACTGAGAAAATATGGTGGATGCAATTTAACCAGTGATTTGATTAGTATCTAGCCATAGAGTCAAGTACATAATAATAATTTATCAATAATGTATCAAATTCTGACATGGTAATATAGTTTTGTCTGGGTGGCTTCAGATGTAGTATCATTTTATCATTTTGCTGATATGTACTGATATTTAACGATGGATTGTATTTTTTCACAAAAATAGGCAAATTGATCTACTATTAGGAGTTCTAGAATGATCTGATTCGGGGGGCTGTGAGCTTGTCAACCACAGCAAACAGTGCAAGTATTGTTGAAGTTCTTACTGTTAATTTCACAAAAGTGTTTCTGTCTAGCCCTGAGTAACTCTTTGTTAAAATTACAAAGACACTGTCTGTAGAGGTCATAGTCAATTTGCAATTAAGTTTTTCTCCACTTACGTTCTTCTTTCCTACATTTTGATTAAGAGCTCTTGACCATCATTGTGCTCCTCCATGGTGTTCTAGGTTGCCTCAGGATGGTCTTAGTTTTAACAGGAGAGACAGCATCCATGATATTTGAGAATTTCCAGGTGACATTGTCCAAAAGTGCATCAACTGTCTCAGGATTCACAGTTTGTGGCACCCTACACTCTCAATAAACTAACTCGTTTGTTTACCTGTTCTTAATATTCAAAGAGGTTGTCTGAACTTTTGGAAGAATCTATAAAAGAATACACAAAAATGGCCAGAAATAGCCATATCCTTAATGTCGATTGATAGAATTTCAACATCCTCAGAGAAGACGAGATCTAAGATGTGACATTGTGTCTGAGTTGAACTCATAATATGTTGAGAGAGGTCATATGTGTCTGATGTGGCAGAAAGTTACTTGGATGTTTTTTCCATGTTATTGTCAACATGAATATGCTTTAATTCATCCATCCATTCATCCATTTTCTGAACTGCTCATCCTCACAAGGGTCACGGTAGTGCTGGAGCCTATCTCAGCTAACTTCTGGTCGGAGGCGGGATACACCCTGAACTGGTTGCCAGCCAATTGCAGGACACATAGAGACAACCAAACATTTGCACTCACAATCACAGCTAAGATCAGTCAGTATAATTTCTTTACACTGAAATAATGTGTTAAAAATAATAGCAATACCACTGCCTTTTTCCCCTATTTGACACATATTCATAAAAATGTATTTGTGTTGGCTCATTTAAAATGCTATTACAGGTACTAGTGGCACACTGGTGCAGCTGGTTACAACATTGCCCTCACAGTTCTGTGGACTAGGGTTCAAATCCTGGCTCTGCCTGTATGGAGCCTTGAGAAATGTTTATCTCTGAATTGTACATGTAGAAGAGGTCCACTTCTGAAAACTTCAGTATCCAAATATTACACTTGTGTTAGGAGATCAATGAAATCTCGCTTCAGTACCTCTGATTGCTGCTTGAGAACTTCCAAAGTCCCTGTGGGTATTACAGATTTCACAGTTGGGTGCTGATTAGTGATCTTCAGGATTTTTTTTTTTTTTTTAAAGAAATTAGACACCATGCCATTGGTAAAACACAATATGTTGGTATTCTTCTCACTGACAAAATGTTGCACATCTTTGACTGCTCCATTACCAACTATTAATGTTTGGGGTCCCATTTATTTTCTTGTATGAATTAATTTCATATCTTTCAGTGGTGGTGGGTGATAAGCATTCCTGGTCAGGGTCTTGTAAAAGTGGCTCAAATCTAGTTTTAAATCTGACGTCAATGTTTTGAATTGACTCGTCATTTTTTTATTACACTTTGCTGTAGTAGTCATAGTTAAAGAGGCCCACAACGCAGGCCTACAAGATTCTTTGGTAATCTGTTGGTGTTGTGTCCTCACTTTTAGATGTCCCATATCTTTAGGCTTTGCTCCCAGTAAATTCCAGGGTGAACTGCTGGATGGTTCATTATTGTTTACACACCCCACATCTGTCTTCCTTGTTGAGCTAAGTGGCTTTCTATTAGCACACTTCTGTTCACCATTTTGAGACATCGGTATAATGGTTTCATTCCGCGACTGGCCATTTAGATCTACATATACTTCAAGATGGTGGATTTTCATTTCCAGGGTTGACATCCTCTAAAGCAGTTCATGATAGTCCTCAGTGAAAAAGAAAGACATTTTGATGACTAGTCTTGTTGCTAGCACCAGGTTTGTACTACTCAGCAGACCACACTCACATAAGCGTGAGAGGGTATCAGAAAATATTGTAATATGACAACAGCTGACTATCTACAAAAAAGTACAGTCCCACAGGTTTGAAAGTAGACAGGAGTCACTGCTTCTAATTTTTCTTTAGAAGAAAAACAAGCTTATTAGCAGAAAAATGTAAACATAGGCAAAGTCGACTGTGTAAGGAAAAAAAACATCTCCACTGTATGAGAGCGAGAAAAATCACTTCACTCATTACTTCATCTTGTCAAACAGCACGACTTAGAACTCAAATACACAACATTTGAATTAGAAAGTACAAATCGATGTCCTTTGTACATAAAAAAAAAATGTTGGTCGCTGCAGCTCTGGATGAGACAGTCATTTCAAACCAGCAGAAATGGCAACAAAAATGTAGTAGCTTCCTACCAAAATTAAACCAGTAGCAGCACTAAATCAGACCAAATCTTCTACTCAGTCATTTACATGGAAACTGTTTATCTATGACCATCAATGAAATGGTGGGCAAGCATATCTGGACAATCTAGCAAGTCCCATTATAAAAATGTGAATTTGAGTCAGAATTAGGCAAAGGCACTGGGACGAGGATGTTGAATTATAGTACTAGATGAACATAGTTTTGTGGGTGACCATGGTCGGCAGAGTGTGTGAAGCTAAAAATGATGACGCTAACAAAGTGTAGAAGGGGCATTTGGTGACACAGCTGGCAAAAGCTGGCAGAGGTGGCCCAGTTAGCCCGGTTAACCGGCTGGCTTCCACTGGACCACGCACAGATGCCCATTTCCTGCCCCGCTGATGAGACCCTTGAGGCATAACCGACACACACGCACAGACAGACAATTATACATAGACGTGTACATATTACCCAAAGATATAGATGTATGCACATACACACACCTGAGTAATAGACAGTGTAGATGCATGCCACGTGTATGTGCGTGCACACGTACACACACTCGCAAACAGCTGAGACACTCTTCTTTGTATTATTGCTGATACATACAATATGTACACACACGGTAGGCAATGACTCACTCAAGTTCAAACAGCACTTAACACATAATTTTCACAAAAATGTCCCCGGTCATACTGTACGCACACATATCCACGAACCAATAGAAATCTCCTGCCGCTTAGGCAGTATGTTGCACCAACGCAGTCATCGCACACACCCACGTCCACACACGCACATGCACAAGCACACACTCCAATTCTCACCTCGGGGCAGAGATGTGCTCTGATGTTTCCGGGGCAGTGGGCAGTCACGAGTGTGTGTGTGTGTGTCTGTGTGCGCCGGACAGCTGTTTATGTGCATGTCTACATGTGTTTGTGTGTGTTGGCGTGGTGCCCTAATTTGACAGACCCGGAGCAGTGGTTGATCCCAAGTACAGTTGATTTGGCTTGATGTTGACCCTACAGGCCTTGTCAGCTCCAACATGCTCCCTGTCTCTGCTTGTAGCCCCGCATGTCACTGACTGGACACACATTTGCACACATACACAATAAAAAAATATTTTTAATAAAACAAAACGTAACAAGACTATTATAGAATATAAGTATGTTTTGTTTTTAAAAACATTCATTGATTTTTTTTTTTTGTCATTTAAACAATGTATTGCTTACGGTATAGCATTTTTACTAATTATTGCAGTAATTTATCTTTTATTTATTAGATTTTCTTCTTTTTCTTCTTCTTCTACTTCTAACTTTTCTTCTTATTATTATTAATATTCTTCTTATTATTATTATTATTATTATTATTATTATTATTACTACTACTGTTATTACCATCAGTAATATTTTTTACTATCTTTTCTTTCTGAAGTGACAGCAATTGTGAGGTTGCCAGTTGAATTAACCATCCTCCATAGCCCATAACATTTGAAAGTGGTGAAGTAATTGTGTTTATTTGTAGTTCATCTACCCTGCAGCAAAAACTTCTGACTTTTCTAAGTGTCTTCTTTTGACCTAAAAATAAGTGGACACATACATCACAATGTGTTGCTGAGGGAGTCAACAATCTACAGTATGTTTAACCTGTTTGTGTTGATGACAGTAAATAAACTGACAATCTTGACACCATCTCGCATTCGTCCAGATGTACAGATATACAGTACTACAGTATAAGTAAGTCATTGGATTATCTTAATGCCAATCTGTAACTTGTGAGGTTTGTTTTGACAATTAATATGTATTGATAAAATGTGTAATGTGTATAGTAATGGTATTACTTCTACTCAGCAGCTCCTGACAATAACAAAATAACTTGTAATCAAGCATATTTACTTTTAAAGTAATGATGAAAGTATTTAAGTTACTTTTTCAAGGTATCTGGCAATACTGGTTCACCGTATGACAAAAAAAGGTGCTTTTCATGCAAAGTCTTACTGAAGTTAGAATAGTATAGCTTTTAGATACATACTGCAGGTAACAGTTATCACACAACTTCCCCTCACACTGTCTTGTGTCAACCATCGAGACTGTCTCAGAGGACCTGTAGTGGGAGACAAACATCAACTCCATCCTCAAAAAAGCACAGCAAAGGATATATTTCTTGTGGCTACTGTGGAAGCATGGCTTGCCACAAGAGCTGCTGCGATAGGTTATCCAATCAGTACTGTTTACCTCCATCACAGTTTAGTTTGGGGCTGCCACAAAAAGGATAAACTCTGATTGCAATGGACAATCAAAACTGCTGAATGAATTGTCGGCACCACCCTATCCACCCTTGAGGACTTACACACCATTACAACTAGGACAAGAGCGTCCAGGATCCTATCGGACCCACCAAATCCTGACCAGCAGCTCTTCCAACTCCCTCCATCTGGCAGGCACTACTGATCATTGTAAATGAAAACTAGCAGGCATTCCAATAGTTTCCTCCCATTTGTAATTAAGTTATTCAATTCTTGAACAGCAAACTTGCAATTCCATTGCAAAATGCTGCAAGTTTTGTACCTCAAGTTTTTATCACACTGTGCTGGGCCAATCAGTATTAGTATTATATATGACAGACTAACCCACGACTCGTCACTTTAAACTGCCTACACTCCTTCAACCTTGACATGTTCTTCAGTTTGGATATGAAAGAAGGACAAAAGGAGCTCTACAAGTTAGCCACACAGAGGGATAGGTATGGTTAGGATGTGCAGCAAGTAAAGGTGATTAAGGATAACGATGGAAATATGTTGACTGGTGCCAGTAGTGTGCTAAGTAGATGGAAAGAGTACTTTGAGAAGTTAATGAAGGTAGAGTAGATGAGGCAAGCGTGAATGACCAGCAATTGTCTTTGATTAGTAAGGGAGAAGTTAGAAAGGCACTGAACAGAATGAAAAATGGAAAGACAGTTGGTGCCGATGACATACCAGTGGAGGTATGGAAGCAATTTGGTGAGGTGGCTGTGGAGTTTTTGACCAACTTATTCAATAGAATACAAGTGGGAGAGAAGATGCCAGAAGAATGGAGGAAAAGTGTGCATTTTTAAGAACAAAGGCGATGTTCAGAACTGAGGAAACCTCAGAGGAATAAAGATGATGAGCCACACAATGAAATTATGGGAAAGAGTAGTGGAGGCTAGACTCAGGACAGAAGTATCTGCGAGCAACAGTGTGGTTTCATGGCAGAAAGAGTACCACAGATGCATTATTTGCCTTGAGGATGCTGGAGGAAAAGTACAGAGGTCAGAAGGAGCTCTATTGTGTCTTTGTTGCTCTAGAGAAAGCCTATGACAGAGTACCAAGAGAGGAACTGTGGTACTGCATAAGCAAGTCTGGTGTGGCGGAGAAATGTTAGAATAGTACGGGACATGTATGAGGGCAGCAGAACATTATGGTAGTAATGGATTTGCTGACAGACGGGGTTAGACTGGAATCCCTTTGGACCATGATGTTCGCAGATGATATTGTGATCTGCAGTGAAAGCAGGGAACAGGCGGAGGATCAGTTAGAAAGATGGAGGTACACACTGGAAATGAGAGGAATGAAGATTAACCGAAGTAAAACAGAATATATGTGCGTGAATGAGAGGTGCAGAGGAGGAAGAGTGAAGTTCCAGGGAGAAGAGATACCAAAGGTGGACGACTTCAAATACTTGGGGTCAACAATACAGAGCAATGGAGAGCGTGGAAAGGAAGTGAAGAAACAGGTCCAAGCGGGGTGGAACAGTTGGCGGAAGGTGTTTGGTGTTCTATGTGACAGAAGAGTATCCGCCAGGATGAAGGGCAAAGTTTATAAAACATAGGTGAGGCCGGCTTTGATGTACAGATTAGAGACAGTGGCACTGAAGAAACAACAGGAAGCAGAACTGGAGGGAGCAGAAATGAAAATGCTGAGGTTCTGGCTCGGAGTGAGCAGGTTGGATAGGATTAGAAATGAGCTCATTAGAGGTACAGCCAAAGTTGGATGTTTTGGAGACAAGGTTAGAGAGAGCAGACGTAGATGGTTTGAACATGTTCAGAGTCGAGAGAGTCAGTATGTTGGTAGAAGGGTGCTCAGGATGGAGCTGCCAGGCAAAAGAGTGAGAGGAATACCAAATAAAAGTTTGATGGATGTTGTGAGTGAGGGTATAAGGACAGTGGGTGTTAGAGAGTTGGATGCACGAGATAAGCTTAGATGGAAAAGATGACACACTGTGGCGACCCCTAACGTCACAAGCCGAAAAAAAAGACACTCTTTCAACCTTGACACCCTTTCCACATCTGTCATTGACTCTAATAATCTAACTGCTCTAAATGCTAGAAGACTGCATCCTTGAACAGTTTTGCACAACTGTGAATTCTTATAAGAAACAAAAAAGTTCCGTCAAATGACTCTCAAGTGTTCTCCTTACTCTACTTGTATGTCATACTATCATTGTCATACTATCCATCCAGTCACTCACAGTTGACGAGCGTGTCCACGCTAACGCGGCTCCGTGCTCGCAAATCTGAAAAAATAGATATTGAAAGACGTCGCATATTTTGTGTAGTCTTGACATTAACTTATGTGTTTGTTTCATAAACGTTAACTCAACAAGCCTCCTCCAAAACAATCAGTATTCACCCGGAAACAGGAAATGCAAGTTATCAGTACGGAGCATGTATGGACGTTTGGCCAAAAGTGCATGTTCAGAGCTGTTTCACATATTGCAAGCGCATTTATGTCGAAAGTCATGAACATAATGTGGCATGTCAAAGAAAATTCAGCTACACCAGAAGTGCTCATTGCATTGATCGCAAGGCAGTGTGACGGCATGCCCCAACCAAAAAAAAAAAAAGACATTAGGCTATCATCCACCTCGGCGGTTGATTTAGGTGTGGCCAATATGTCGAGCACATTCACATAAAGGCGCGTTCTCGCAAGCCGATCTCCTATTGACGATGCGTGCTCCCCCCAAAACAATACTTCACGACTGCCTCCAGGAATGTTTGTTACAATGTATGCTAGCTTGTTGTCACTAATGCCAATTATGTTGAACTAAACTTTCAGCATCTCCATTACATTTCAGGTATAGACCGTTCATGTTTATTCCTTGACAGACCAGTGCATTTTACTTTTCTTCAGATAAAGTTTGTCAGATCAAGAATTTTTATTGATGAAAAATTTTAAATACCATTTTATATCATATTCTACTAATGTCAGTTGAAATTGGAAATTATCATTTTTGAGTTTGAAAGTTTAGTTTTCTATTTTAGTTATGTATTTGTTTTATTTTTAATTTACAGTTATGTTAAAGTAATCTCGTAAGTTATTTTAAGGTTTTGAAATTCCATCCCTAATCACACCCGCAACTTTATCTGCGAGCATGACTGACCACACCCATACATTTTTCAAATGTGAGTGACTGATCAATCCATCCATCTATTTTATTAGCCGCTTATCCTCACAAGCATCGCAGGACTGCTGGAGCATATCCCAGCTCTCAACGGGCAGGAGGCAGGGTTGCTAGCCAATGACAGGGCACATAGAGACAAACACCCGCAATCACAATCACTACTAGGGGAAATTTAGAGTATCCAATCAATATTGCATGTTTTTGTGATGTGGGAGGAAACCGGTGTGCAAGGATGTTTCTTCTGGGTCTGGCTGTGAAAGCTGCCACATGTCCAGATTTTGCTTGGATTTCAAAAATGTTCTTTTTTTTAATATTTTTTCAATTAATGTCCAAAATATATGTAATAATAATATTACTTCACATGTGAATTTTGGGGAGAGTCTTCCTTTAACTTCAGTTTGTCTCATTTGGTTGACTTTATGTGATACAAACTTTAAAATACATGCTCTCTTGATGTGCTCCAAATATGTCTTCTTCTTTGTACCTTAAAATTTGTTTGTGTATGACTTGTTTGTTCATCAGGCTGTCCCTGCTGGAACGGATCGTCTGAGCTAAAGGGCAGATTTTAATCCCTGGGCCCATCTAATCTCCCTATATTCACCTCTCAGATTAACACACACACACACATGCACAGTGCTTTCAAGTCTGCCACAGGGAGTTTGTGTATGTCAGCATTTGTCAGATGTTGTGTGACTGAATTTTTAAATTCATTTTGTCCCTCCTGGTTGAAAGAGATTAATTGTTGAAAAATTAAGCCTGTCTCGGGCCAATGACCCGTGGGTCATCTGCTTCGTCGCAATTTTAAATTCACGCAAACACACACACCCACAGCACGTGCGTAGAGATTCTGGTGCCATCTGCCCTGGGGTGGCTGGCCAGCAATGTCAGCATGGTTAGAAGAATGGGATCAGAAATGAGAACAACATGTACCACGTGTTTTAACATCAAAGGTGGCAGGGTGCACTTGGACATATACTCAAACACACACAAACTGTCCATAAATGAAATGGCAACCAGTAAATGTGGTCACTCACGCGGCTCTCAGCTTTCTTCAGGGAGAGCAACCAAAGAGGGCCCTGAAACAGGGAGTTTTCTCAGCCAGGCCACATGAACGTAGACATAAACACATTGACTAATGAAACACAGCCCTGGAAAATGTGTGTGTGTGTATGTGTGTGTCCTTAAGTATCTCCATCTGGGTAGATGTGGCACCAGAGATGTTTACTGGAGCCTTTAGCCCATCAACTTATTGTCAACAGTTCAAGGGACTGTCAGCGCCCACACTGAGTATATGCGTTTTTGACCAAGCTCAAAAGAGTCACTCTGGTTGGAGTTTGGGATCAGGGTCACTGAGGAGAGAATTCAAAGAACACTAAAACCAAGAGAATATCTCAAATTGACATTCAAAACAGCAAATCTGTGGTTAGAAGTTTAAGGGAAAAAATAAGTTTGGTTAGAGCAATCAAATATGGCTGTTTTTACTGCTAATGGCAGGTTTGATTGTGTAAATATTAATCAAGCCTGATATATACAAGCAGCTCCTCTTCAAAAGACTTGTAATTTATCAAATAGTAGTTTGCAAAGGAAGACGGCTTTCATTTATGCCAGTGAAGCTGTTTCATCGATGAGCTTGATTTTCAACGAGTTCAATAATGTGTCATTTTAGCTTATTGTAACAACTGTAGAGAAAAAAAATGTTTTTATAAATATTCCTTCTACAACAAGGCATTGTTCAGAACCTTGCAATTCAATTTGATTTTGCTTCTCTAAGAAATAGAAACACACAAATGAATATAAGTTGATTTCAAAAGTTTTAAAATTTGTATTTTGATGTCATGCAACACATTACATCACATATTTAAGCACTGGACCATTTTAAAAATAAGAAATCAAATGTAACTTATTGGCGACACGGTGGATCAGCTGGTAAAAGCGTTGGCCTCATAGTTCTGAGGTCGCGGATTCAATCCCGGACCCGCCTGTGTGGTGTTTCTATGTTCTCCCCGTCCCTGCGTGGGTTTCCTCAGGGCACTCCGGTTTCCTCTCACATCACAAAAACATGCAACATTAATTTGACACTCTAAATTGCTCCTTGGTGTGGTTGTGAGTGCAGCTGTTTGTCTCAATGTGCCCTGCGATTGGCTGGCAACCAGTTCAGGGTGTACCCCGCCTCCTGCCCGTTGACAGCTGGGATAGGCTCCAGCACTCCCCGTGACCCTCGAGAGGATAGGCGGCGAAGAAAATGGATAGATTGGACTTATTTGTGTACATAGTGTACAAAATACAAAAAAAAAAGTTGATGTCATGGTCCTGCCGGTCCAGCCCTGGTTGTCTGGGTCCCCGCACACCTGCACTGATTGGGAGGCGCACACCTGTGCCTCATCTGCAGTAATTAAGCCTAGTATATATAGGACCCAGCGGACGGTCTGTATGTGCCAGATCGTCGGCACCCATGCTTCGTTCCCGCACTTCCGCATTTCTGACGCCGAATCCCCGTGTACCGATCTCCGCCTGTTTCCTGACCAACCCCGTAAGCCTGTCGCTCCTGTTTCTACTGCTTGCTCTGACTGACTCACTGGCTTTTGACATCGGAACGAATAAAGACTTTCCTCCAACTGCCTTCCGGTCCACCGAGTCGTGCATTTGGGTCCGTCATCATGTTCTTGTTATGACAGAACGATCTGGCCAAGACATGGACCCAGCCGACTCAGAAGCCATCCGCCGCTCATTACAGATCCAAGGCAGACACCAGGCCGAGCAGGAGGCTGCTCTTCAGGTAACAAACCAGAAGCTTCACGAGATCTGTGCCCGGCTGGAGCCATGGCTAGCTTCCCAGGCTAGCACCGCTACCACCACGCCGACGGCGGCCACCCCGGCTTCTACCCCAGCCCAGTTTACTCTGACTGCCCCACCAGCTGTGGATTTTCAGTGTACCGGAGCCACACCTCTCTCCCGACCCGAACACTTTTCTGGTGACTCAGGGAACGTCAGACCCTTCCTCGCTCAGTGTGATCTCCATTTCGAGCTACAGGCCTCTGCCTTTTCCGATGGACCGCGCACGGATTGCCTTCATCATTTCCCACATGACGGGAAGGGCAGAAGCATGGGCTACGGTGGAGTGGAGTCTCAACTCCGTAACGTGCCACTCCTGGACGGGTTTCATTTGTGCTATGATGGAGTTGTTCCAGTACGCCACACCGGAATGTGAAGCAGCAGCAATGCTGATTATGTTGCGCCAGACACAGGCTCGCATGACTCACTACGCCATAGAGTTCCGCATCAGGGCAGCCCAAAGTCGATGGAACAAGGACGCTCTTCTCGACGCCTTCCTCCAAGGGCTCTCCCCGGAGATCCGCAGCCTCCTCATCTCCGTGGACCTGCCTGCCTCCCTGGATTCTCTCATCGCCCTAGCTCTCAAGATCGACCAGAGGCTAGCAATCCAGGGACAAATGTACGCGCTTGTCGGAGGAGAGCCGGGGAGCGTCCGTCCCGCCGGCTTCCTTGCTCTCGACACCCACACCCCCGACAGAGCCCGTGCAGGTGGAAGGACTCGATGGGCTGGCAGAGGAGCATCTGCGACGGCGGCGGGAGGGACGATGCTTCTACTGTGGTTGCCTGGGCCACTTAGTAGCCCACTGTCTGGTCAAGCCCAAGCGTTCCGCTCTCAAGATCACGAATTCGGTGAGTGTGAAATACACCGCGGCGGAATCGAGTCGAGCGCTGCTTCACGTACTTATTCCGCCACAGCGTTTATTAACTCAGGCTCAGACACTAATCTGATTAACCCTTGTGTAGTTGAGGCTTTGGGCGCTACGACTTTTCAGACACAGTGGTTCTGCAATGCATATCTGGCCAATGGCCAATTCCTCTGCCGAGTGACTCACCGTACCCAAACCCTAGGGATGACATTTCCGGACGCTCACACCAAGACAACAAGTTTTCATATACAGTATTCAATTCGTGGAGCAGCGACAACATCTTGGGCTGACCGTGGCTTAAAGAACATAACCCGCACATTGACTGTATCACCAGTCAAGTCAGGGAATAGGGCGAAAAATGAAGCATGGGGTGTTTTGGGACTCGAGAGGAGAGGAATATACAGATCCCACCCATTGACGTACAGGAGTCGAGAGCCGTACCGGAGTTACCTACTTTACCGTCCTGTTATCAGGACCTCAAGGAGGTCTTCTCGGAGGCAAAAGCCAAATCCCTGCCACCACACCGTCCGTACAATTGAGCCATTGAGTTACTGCCCGGCACCTTACCCCGTCGAGGGAGGCTCTTTTCATTGACAGGCCCAGAACACCAAGCCATGAAGGAGTACGTGGAGGAGTTGCTAGCGGCAGGACTCATCCAACCATCTTCCTCACCGGCTGGAGCAGGATTCTTCTTTGTAAAGAAGAAGGACACCTCATTCTGGCCCTGCGTTGATTATAGAGGACTCAATGACATCACAATTAAGAACAGGTACCCTCTTCCCCTAATCGCTAGTTCGAACTGCTTCAAGGGGCCCGGATCTTCATGAAATTAGACTTACGGAATGTGTACCATCTGGTACACATCCGAGAAGAGGATGAGTGGAAGACGGCGTTCAATACACCTACAGGCCATTATGAGTACCTGGCGATGCCGTTCGGGCTGACAAACGCACCAGCAGTGTTCGAGAATTTCATCAACGATGTGCGACGGGAGAGATTGAATAAGAACGTGTTCGACTACCTTGATGACATACTGATTTTTTTTCCCCGGACGAGGCATCCCACATCGGACACGTCAGGGAGGTGCGACAGCAATTGTTATGACATCAGCTGTACGTCAAGATGGAGAAGTGCGAGTTCCACCAATCTTCCGTCTCATTCCTGGGGTTCATCTTGGCCGAGGGACAGATTCGGATGGATCCCAGTAAGATCGACGCGGTCCTCCAATGGCCCACTCCCACGGGTCGTAGGAACGTGCAGGGGTTCATCAGATTTGCCAACTTTTACCGGAAGTTCATCCGGAATGTCAGCTCCATTTCTGCCCCCCTGCATGCCCTCACTTCACCCTACAACTTATTCGAGTGGAATGGGACCTGTCAGGAGGCCTTCGATAGACTCAAGTCAAGCTTTATCACAGCGCCAATACTCATCATGCCAGACCCAGAGATGCAGTTTTTGGTTGAAGTGGACCCATCAGACTCAGGAATTTCCCTGAGGTGCACTAAAGATGGAATAATCCACCCGTGCTCCTTTTGGTAAAAAAAACTAACTCTGGCAGAGCTAAATTATGTTGTGGGCGAAAACGAACTACTGGCACTCAAGACAGCATTGGAGGAGTGGAGACACTGGCTGGAGGGATCACAAGTGCCGTTTCTGGTTCTTACGGACCACAAGAACCTGGAGTATTTGAGGATCGTCAAGAGACTGAATGCTCACCAAGCCAGGTGGGCAATCTTTTTTGACACGGTTTCGGTTCACTCTGTCCTTCCGTCCAGGTTCAAAGAATGGCAAGCCAGATGTACTTTCTCGACTCCATGAAGGGCAGCGTACGGAGCCCGGTGTGCACGGTACGCCGACTGTTGTCATCTCGCCGTAGAGGGAGGGGGGTTCAGTACCTGGTGGATTGGGAGAAGTATAGCTCAGAGGAACAATCCTGGATTCCGTCTCGCTTCATTGTTGACCCATGCCTCATCAGAGACTTCGATGCATTCCATCCTGAAGCCCCTGGGCCGTCTGGAGCTGTCCGTTGTGGTGGGGAGGGTGGGGGGGCACTGTCATGGTCCTGCCGGTCCAGAGCTGGCTGTGCGGGTCCCCGCACACCTGCACTGATTGGGAGGCACACACCTGCGCCTCATCTGCAGTAATTAAGCCTAGTATATATAGGACCCAGCGGACGCTCCGTCTTTGCCAGATCGTCGGCACCCATGCTTCGTTCCCGCACTTCCACATTCCTGACGCCGAATCCCTGTGTACCAATCTCCGCCTGTTTCCTGACCAACCCCATAAGCCTGTCGCTCCTGTTTCTACTGCTTGCTCTGACTGACTCCCTGGCTTTCGACATCAGAACGAATAAAGACTTTAGTGGCTGTGATTACGTCTTACACAAAGATAAAGAAAATTTGAAGTCTGTGTTCCAAAACAATGTTCAATTAACACTGCCAGAAGAAAAACAAGATCCTCACATTTTCACATTCTAGTTGATCACCAGCACTTTCTGCGAGGAAGTCTAAAATTTACAAGTAATCTCAGCAAAACAAATTGTGTGAAATTGGTTTCTAAAATGACTTTTTCCTGATTGCACAGTTTTGTGCATCCCCCTGCTGTGTTTGTTGAATGAAACTTGCACTTTGTGGGTTGCATTCATTCACATAACTTTTCTGCTTCCCGAGGTCATTTCGTCTTTCAGCCGGTACTCTGTAACTTTGTTGTGATGGAAAGTTTGAAATTACTTCAATGAAAGCCCTCAAACAATGCACTTGATTTTGTCCTTTTTTTTTTTTTACAAAGACAGTCTTGGACCTTTTTACTAAACTCTAAATTGCTCATTCATTCTAACAGATTGTGTAC
The DNA here is from genome assembly GCF_019802595.1 of Syngnathoides biaculeatus. Classification (NCBI taxonomy): domain Eukaryota; kingdom Metazoa; phylum Chordata; class Actinopteri; order Syngnathiformes; family Syngnathidae; genus Syngnathoides; species Syngnathoides biaculeatus. Next base: position 23,903,083 of record NC_084651.1, read on the forward strand.
ACTGTTGTGTACACCTTTGGAAAGTTTGGGAGGGCACAACAAGCGCATTTGCGGTTTGAAGTGCAGCAAACAAACATATTATAGCTTTACAGAAAATACAAAATGTCTTACTCCAATAAATTTGGGAACCCACCAACCACATTAAAAGTCATGTTCTGTTGAATTCAGTAGATGGCCATTGGATGGCTTTCCCAGTTTTGTGTAATAAGGCCTTGGAAAACCCTCCAAAGAACTGCTTTGGGAGACGCCAGAACCAATTGGGAGGTGGTGATAGGTGATCGGCCATGAATTCCTTGCATTGTTGGATTGATAATTTGTAGTGATAATGTTTATACATGAGATTAACGAGTCCCCGCCACCTCTCATTTTGTCTGTTGTGCTGGTAATCCTGTGTGCTCCGGTTTGCACCCGCCTTTCAGATTTGGTATTAAAGGCCACAAATTCATCTTCTGTTTGATCATTTACATTGCGAGTGCTAAATTAATGTACATTGGAACTATGAGTTATAAATGACTATTTGAGTGACAAACATTTCAGTGATAACTTAACTTGTTACCTATTGTCAGTTGACAAATGGTTTTGGTATGGACAAACGGAAGGATCTTCTGCTCACACTGAGTCATGAGCATTGACTCTCCATAATGTTTGGATGTAAGGTGTAAACATGGTGACTGCTTCACAGTATGAGGCAAAATCTGTTCCAGGTGGAAGTTCTGCCTCTACATCCCCTTTAATAGAGTCTCATATCTAATAGTGTTTCTCATTGACCGTGTAATAAAATTATATCATTTCTGTACTAAAATACCATTTTCAGGATGTATGTTTTTATTTTTTTAATTGAAACAACAAACCATTAATGTTGGCGAAATCACATCAAAAAAGTTATACAAGAAGGCACTCACTCAGAAGTTCCACCGTTATACAAAGTCAGCGAATCAGATACAATCACCAGCTGCCACATTATGAATAAAGACTGAACGAGGAGCACTTTAAAAAAAAAGTTATCAAAGGGCTAAACAAACAAAACTGCACCCAAGGTAAAATGGTAATATTATTTAAGGTAGTGTTGGGAAGCACTTTTCATAGATGAGCAGAAAAATATTTGCGTTGTGCAACTGACACTGGCTGTGCGTCTTGCAATCCAACAAACGTAGGCATTGTATCTTGGTTGTAGGTTTTTGCTCTGTATCACACTGACAATAATTAACCAGCAAGCTGACAAACACAGAGCATGTTTCAGTACGAGGGGCTGACAGTGTGTCAACTTTCAAATGGACATCACCACACTTTATTGTAAATCCAGAAAATGTGCCCGAAGTGACCAAACAAATCCCGGCCTGTGTATGTTCTGTGCACACCACTTTTGTTGCTGAAATAAAGATGTCTGGTTTCCATCCTCTCCTCACTTTCTCTCCTCTTCTCGCTCTTCTTTACGGATATTGATCGGACTGAGCACTTTGAGTACAAAGAGTTAAGGCCTAAAAGGCGAAACAGCCATGATTTCAGAGAAGTCATGAAAGTTTAAAATGCCTTTTCTTTCAGCCTGGTCCAGGGAGACTTGTTCGCTGCAAGAGTGACCTCCGGGCACATTTGGAGATCCAATGGTTGAACCTTGCTCAGCCCACGTTGAACCAGTCAATACCTATTATTAGCTACTGCCTGCCCTTTGCTACAGGGCCTGATGAGCCACAGAGAGTGAGAATACCTTCTGAAGGCTTAGAAGCAGTGGGAGCTGTGCCTGTTTGAGTGTGTGTGTACGTGTGTTTTGTGGTTCACCAATCAAGGGCGGAAGTGTCAGCATGTCGTAGGCATGTGTAAATGTACAATTGTTATTTGTAGTGTTTGTATTTTTTTATACATGCATGTGTGCAAGTATTTCTGTACATCTGTGTATCAGGCCTTCATATACATTAAATGACTGTGAACATTGTGTTTCATTTAGTATGTTGTTGATCTATATTTTTTATTTCTGTAGTTGATGGTGAACGTGTTCACTTTCGTTTTGCAATGTCAGATGTTTTGTTGGATGCAGACTTGTCCCCAAGTGAATACTAAAAACAATGTATACATTCATACAACTCCTATAATCTTCTAACATACTCCTCTGCAACTCCAGACTTCTCCATGTAGTACCACAGTCCCTTTCTGGGTGCTTGCTCACATGCTTTCTCTTGATCTACAGAGACACAATCTAGCACTGTCAATGTTCAGCAATGTTTCACTTCACGATTGTGTCCCACTTGTTGTTGATTCTTGCCAAAAATACTTAATTTTATATCTTTATGTTTCAAGTCTGAAATGTGGCAAAAGGTTGAAAAGTTCAAGGGCCCGAATGTTTTTCCAAGGCACTGTATTTGGCGAAGTTTTAAGATAGATACCCTTCCTGACAAAACCCTGTGGATTTATCTAGGCTTGTGACAGGCCAACAGTTTGCATTGAGGAAAGATAAAAAAAATAAAAATTAATGTCAGTTATGAACTTGTATTTTTTGTGTAGTCAAAATAAAATTAATTACAAACTTAACCACAAGGAAATATTCCTAATTAAAACTTTTTTTTTATTCAGAAAAATGTAAATATGTCAAAATTTTAAAATAACTTGAAACACTGCAAATAAATATCATTTTGAAAAGAAAAAAAAAACAAAACACTCAGAGGTCAGTCATGTGGTCTCATTGCAGTGATTTTCAATGACGTCGGTCGGGCCCCAAAATTGAACAAATTACATTCATCCATCTTTCCGTTTCCTAAAGTCCCATTGGTCTCCAAAACGTCTGGAAGATGTCCCAAAGCCAAACGTCATGGACAGAATCAGTTTTGATGTTTCTGAGATGGCTCTAAAATCCTAATGAGATGCCAAAATGTCTCCAATGAAATCTTACATGTTAGATGTCAGCATACTTATTTGGCAACATGGCTAGTCTCCAGAAGAGGTCATACGTCACTGCAAACAACAGTGATTCAAGTTGCCCGTTGGTCCCCAACTAGTCCTGAGGCCAGTGGTCTTTGAATTAATAAAAACTCAAAAATCATTTACAAAAACACTGAATCCTTGGTAAGCTGCATGGAAGTTGCTTGCATGAGTCACAGGCAACCACGTCATCAATAAGAACGCCATGTCAGGGGTGGTGGTGGTGTTGGGTATCAACTCAAATGCAGGAAAAGGACCTAAGAGTTCAAGTGCGGGGCTGATTAAGGCTGCTCTTCCAGGTGACTGGAACAATGGGACTTGGGTTTTGCATGGGTTTTCTGGAGGTTGTCCAGGATGAGTTGCTAAGCCATTCTGAGGACCCCCATGGAACTAAGCATCAGGAGCTTGACTGCATTGGTCAGGAGGATGGTTGGATCTCCAAGCACATGCGACTCAAGGAGGCCATTCTGAAGGACGTCCTGGAATGTCAGGCCCAGTGAAGTCATCTACACCTTTCTGTGTGACAGCCGGGATACCAAGGCCACCGAAATAGTCTTGCCCAGAGTCAGCTGAGGAGCAGTCAGCAATGGTGATGGCTGCAGCAACACAGGAACCAGGTGACATGTCAATGCACACTTACTGCTTGGTCAGACACAAATAGAAAAAAGGGTTGCCTCCAGTCAAAGGGAGGCTGACAGAACACAGATGAAAGTACAAAGAAGACACAGGAAAGGAACACACCTGACGGATAAAAACCAACAATCTAACAAAATCTTGGACTTCAGTATAAAATGCAAAACTCTAAAACTTAAAGCAATAATGGTGGAAGGGTGGACGACTGGTTTATGTCGCCCTCACAATTCTGAGGAATGGGGTTCAAATCCCGACCCCGCCTGTATGGAGTTTGCATGTAATCCCTGTACCTCCATGTTTTTTTGGTGGTTTTTTTTGGGGTTTTTTTTTTTGGGGGGGGTACTCTGATTTCCCCCCACATTCCAAAAAACTGCATTAGGTGAAGATTCTAAATTGCCTTTAAGTGTGAATGTGAGTTGGTTGGTTGTTTCTTTGTGCCCTGCAGTTGACTGGCAACCAGTTCAGGGTGTACCCTGCCTCCTACACAAAATTAGCTGGGATGGGCTCCCGTGACCCTTGTGAAAATAAGAGGGTCAGAAAATGGATGGATGGATGGATAAAATTTATCTGGTCAAGGAGCTATACGAGAATAATTCTAAATCACATTGCTTGTGTGCAATACAAATAAGTTAAAAATAATGACATTTTGTACTTTTCATTTAGTACTTCTTGTTACATGACCACAACAAAACAGGGACATTTTGATTTCCCTTTAAGCTCCTCATTTCCTCTCGAGCCTGAAGATCGCCTAAAGAAAGAAGTCAAGTTTGGCAGTGGTAGTCAGAAAGTGTGCCTTGACTGAACCAAATTTCCCCTCTCAAGACAATCTGTAACCGTTAACGGAGAGAGAAGCAATTACCGCACATCAGATGCCTCTGTGGATCATTCCTACACCCAACCTGTCACATCACAACACACTCGCCATTCAGCATGTCGACATAACGCCACCTGGAGCGAGGCCCACTGATAATGGATTAGGAAAGTCCAACTCACACCATGTCTGCCCCTGACACATAAGACACACACGCACATTTACTGTTCACAGACTATTTTCCTCTAATTGCCCAGGAATGAGTGCAAACACTTCCCCTAAAACAAACATCCTCCACTTCACTCTCTTTTGCCTAACCCTTGCTTCAGGGGCTCATCCGTCAGTCCTGTCCACTTGACTCTGGTCTTAAATAGCCAGATGAACCAAGCAGGAATGTAGACAAGGACCCCAGTTTCACAGAAGACAGAGAGACAGAATACCTACGATGCTGACAAAGATTTTGAGCGGAGGAGCCACATGTCTGTAAAACTTATTTAACTCGATTGTATAAATTTCACCTTGTTGAGCTGTATGTCCTGTCACATGCATCCTGTAAACACCTGAGGAACAACTTAAAATAGCGTTGCGCATTAAGACAGCATGTTTTGTGTCTGCTGATAGGTTTTGTGAGCGGTTGATTTTGTTTTCATAGACTCGTCAAGAAATGATGGCAAGATAGGTGGAGTGCTGCAAATGTTTAAATAAAATTAGGTGTTAACAGGTGCTTAGTGGTTAATATAAAAAGTTATCACATCTAGCAGGTGTTCATCATGATATAGTATCAAGGCACAGTAACATTTGTTGATTATTGAAAGTGTGAAAGGGACATTCTCGCCAGTAATTGTAGAGTTCATAAAAGCAATGATACTCAAACATGTTCAGGCTTCACAAGTAATACAGTATACATGATATTTACTGCACTATTTTTATATTCCGTTAGGAGTGTGAACAGACTTAGTTGTTAAAGTCTGTTATAGTATGACAGGCGTGTGTATGTGTGTGTGTGTGTGTGTGTGCTTCTGTGTGTGTGCGTGCATCCGTGGGGGTCTGTTGGGGTGTGCGTACATGCACGCCTCTGTGTATGAAGTTGGAGGGCATGGGCTCTCTTCTAGTTGTGATGTCGCAGATCGAGCCGTGAAGAGGCTCCCAGGCAGTGCTCCATGTCACCATCACTTGAAATCACACTCATTTCTCCTCCTCACACAACATCTTGCTTTTTCTTCTGTTTGAAGAGGTGAACAAATAGAAGAAATAGAAATGTTTGTGTGCATAATTGTGTTCCTGTCACTGTCACAATTCAGACAAGTTTGGATGGAGTAGCCATTGAGGGTTTATGGATTTACGAGAGCAGACTATTTCCAGTGTATTCCAATCTAAAAAAAAAAAAAAAAATAGTTGAATGATTTCAATGAGTTTTAATAATCTTGTGTATTATATGAAATAATTTCTAAAAAATCAAAAGGTGATTATATTTCCAGCTTTTTTAGAGGTAACATTCTGTCTCATGTGGTGAAGGGATGTCCTCTTGTCTGGGGATTTAAAAAAATCCTGATCATATATTAAAATTGCAGTTGATTAAGCCCTGTTGTACACCACCAATTTGTTCATAAATGGACAAAAAGAAGACACCATAAGGCGCACCGTATTAAAAGGTGCAGTCTCAGATGTGGGTGCAATTCCAGTATTTAACACACATACAAGGCAGGGTGGCACCCACAAGACAGTGAGGCACAAGTGCACCTTTATTTATGTAATGGCCCTGTCACACCATGATGTTCTGGTCAGCGTTCTATAGCGTTTGAGGAAACATTGGAAGTCGCCCATGGTCGCCAGGATAGCGCCAGAAGAGCGTTGTTTGAACGCGAGTGAACGTCAATGATCGCTGGGAATCGGCAGAGAACGCTGGTCCGGAAAAAAAGTTTTGAACATGCACAAAAGTTCTCACTGAGACCAGCGTTCATAAACGTTTAATTTTAAACACTGCAGAACGTTCAAGAACGACTCCCTGGCGACCTGTCAATGACCACTGAACAATCCCCTAGCACACACAGCATGTAGCTAAAGTCAAACGAACGTCCTTTGGCGTCCATTGAGCATCATTCGTGCGTTTCCCGAATGTCCATGCATGTGGGTATATAAACCGATGCTTTGCATTGTTACTTGCAGCGCTAGCTGCTGAAGTCCGCACCCCACCTTTTTTTCATCTAGGTGGCATGATGCTGACTGTTCAAACTCACGAGAACAAATGAAGTGAGTATGAAACTTTATGAAGTTTTCGTTCCTGTTCCACTGTAAAAATTCCACACCAGCAAAACACTATTCTGTCATTATTCACCCGTTTAGTCACACGCTCAACATGCTCATCTAACATTGACAAATAGGTCGTCGCGCGCCAGTGACACGTAAGTACACGCTAATGGTTTTTAGGGGTATCTTATTTGGTCGCTGTTACACACTTCTCGTGCATTAGACACACATTAGTCATTCATTAGACACACTTTAATCACACCCCAGATGTGTCATCCTCATTTGAGAACGCTGAAAAATAGAATGATTGAAATGTTCAGAGAACGTTGACCAGAATGTCATGGTATGACGGGGCCATAAGCAGAGGAACAAGCTTGGACTTTATTTCCGCCTACTACGAGTGGTGGAAGCGAGTCATGAGTCAGCACACCAAACCAAAATCTTTACACCACAGCGAACAGAACAGCAGAACCAGCAGACAACAAAACGATGAGCAGAGAAGTAATTGACACAAAACATGCACTTCAAACGTTATTTACATACACGTTTAGCACCACAAAGGATATAGCTATTTAGCAACATTAGCTTAAAGCATACGGGAGCATCCTGATTTTGTTTGGATTTCAAAAATGTTTTTTGTTTTAAATTTTTTTTCAATTAATGTCCAAAATATATGTAATAATAATATTACTTCACATTGGAGGATTTATTGTACATATGAATTTTGGGGAGAGTCTTCCTTTAACTTCAGTTTGTCTCATTTGGTTGACTTTATGTGATAGAAACTTTAAATTACATGCTGTCTTGATGTGCTCGAAATATGTCTTCTTCTTTGTACCTTAAAATTTGTTTGTGTATGACTTGTTTGTTCATCAGGCTGTCCCTGTTGCATGTTTTTTTTTGGAATGTGGTAGGAAATCGGAGTGCCCAGAAGAAACGCACGCAGGCACGGGGAGAATATCAAAACTCCATATAGGCAGGTCTGGGATTGAACCCAGGTCCTCAGAACTGTGAGGCCAACGCTTTACCATCTGTGCCACCGTGGTGCCCCATGAAAGTAGGGTACCTAAAAATAGGAGCAACATGTAAACCAAGTAAACTGACTAGAGTTTTTAAATGATGATTTTATTTATTGAGGGGAAAAAAGTACATTAAAAGCCGTTTATGAAAGAGTAATTGCCCAATAAAACTAAGAACTGGTTGGGCCACCCTCAGCAGCTATAACTGAAAACAACTTTATAATTTTTATAGTTAAAAAAACTGTAATAGGGGCTGTAGATTGGTACATTCCACACCTTGCCTCCCCTTCTACAGCCGGTTACCATTCCACAAAACATACGCATGTAATAGCATGAAATGTTATAGAAAATTGGAAAGGAGCACGGACTAAGAAATACACAGGTGTTGCCAAGTGTTCATCTCTCGTCTTACATTACCTTTGTTCCACCCATGTACCACTGAGAGAATAGTTGGGTCCTTGCATTTTTCTCAAAGATCCTCCAAAGTACAACAAACACACACCACCAATAAAACAAAAACAAACAAACAAAAAAAAGCATAAAAAATACACACAGAACTCCAGTCCTGAGGATGTATGGCCATGCGTGGAAGAAATGTCGCTCTTTCCATTGCTCTCTGGTGTGAACACATCCAGTCCTCCAGGGAAAATTTCATTCCTCTTAATCTTATTATGGGGGAATTCGTGTCTTGGCGGTCTGCTTCCATGAACCTGTCCACAGTCATTACTGACCTCTGCGCCACAGCCATCTCCTTACCTTCTCTGTTGTTAATCCAGTCTCTTTTGTTGGTTTGTCTCCGTGTGTACGTTGCTTACACTCACGTTCACAATATTTTGCCTATTGTTTATCAGTTGCGGTACCAATTTTCATTTTTCATGCAAATCTCCATTCAACAATTTTACATATTGTATCGCAGGGGTGGTAGGAGTCTAGAGCAAAACCATGAAGTGGTTGGAAAAAAAGAGGAGGAAACCGGATCCATCGTCAGAAGAAAAAGAGGAATGCACAGAGCCTACAACCCACACAATTAAGTTATGGGAAAGAGTAGTGGACGCTAGACTCAGGACAGAAGTAAGTATCTGCGAGCAAGAGTATGGTTTCATGCCTAGAAAGAGTACCACAGATGCATTATTTTCCTTGAGGATGCTAGTGGAAAAGTACAGAGAAGGTCAGAAGGAGCTACATTGTGTCTTTGTGGATCTAGAGAAAGCCAATGACAGAGTACCAAGAGAGGAACTGTGGTACTGCATATGTAAGTCTGGTGTGGCAGAGAAGTATGTTAAAATAGGACAGGACATGTATGATGGCAGCAGAACAATGGTGAGGTGTACCTTAGGTGTGACAGAGGAATTTAAGGTGGAGGTGGGACTGCATCAGGGATCAGCTCTGAGCCCCTTCCTGTTTGCAGTGGTAATGCATAGGCTGACAGATGAGGTTAGACTGGAATCCGCTTGGACCATGATGTTCGCAGATAATATCGTAATATGCAGTGAAAGCAGGGAGCAGGTGGAGCAACAATTAGAAAGATGATGGCATGCACTAGAAAGGAGAGGAATGAAGATTTGCCAATGTAAAACAGAATACATGTGCGTGAATGAGAGGGGAGGGGAAGAGTGAGGCTCCAGGGAGAAAAGATAGCGAGGGTGGACAACTTCAAATACTTAAGGTCAACAATCCAGAGAAATGGTGACTGTGGTAAGGAAGTGAAGAAACGGGTCCAGGCAGTCCAGTTCGGCAGGTTGGAACAGCTGGCGGAAGGTGCCTGGTGTGTTATGTGACAGAAGAGTCTCTGCTAGGATGAAGGCCAAAGTTTATAAAACAGTGGTGGGACCAGCCATGATGTATGGATTAGAGACGGTGGCACTGAAGAGACAACAGTAAGCAGAACTGGAAGTGGCAGAAATGAAGATGTTGAGGTTCTCTCTAGGAGTGAGGAGGATGGATATGTTTAGAAATGAGCTCATTAGCGGGACAGACAAAGTTGGGTGTTTTGGAGACAAAGTGAGAGAGAGCAGACTTCGATGGTTTGGTCATGTCCAGAGGCGAGAGAGTGAGTATATTGGTGGTAGGGTGCTGAGGATGGAGCTGCCAGGCAAAAGGGCGAGAGGAAGACCAAAGAGAAGGTTTATGGATGTGGTGAGGGAAGACATGAGGGCAGTTGGGGTTAAAGAGGAAGATGCAGGAGATAGGCCATTGCGGCTCATCACAGCCAGCCGGTGTGGCTTATGAAGGAGCGGAGCGGTGTTGCTTTTTCTCTAAAAATCCTTTTCTTGTTTTTTCCATAATGTTAGAGCCACTAGAAATGATGAATTTGGATTTTCACGTGCTTTACACTATCCATCCATCTATTATCCAAGCCACTGATCATCACAAGGGTAATGGGAGAGCCGGAGCCTAACACAGCCCGATTCAGGCAAAAGGCGGACTACACCCTGAACTGGTCCCCAGTCAGTCACAGGGCAAATATCAACACCATCACTGAGCAGGAATGGAACCCAGGATGTCTGCACCAAAGCCAGGCGTGTGTACCACTACACCATCAGGTTTATGCTATACTCATCAAAATGATACATATAGTACGTATGGAAATTCTGAAATATTTCTGTTTGTACTGCTTTGCTGTAATATGACTCACTTCTTGAATAAAACTACCTAACTAAATCATGCTTTGACACTATTGTGTTTTATTGAGATGTACCTGTAACTAAACTTGTGACAACTTTTGGGCACCGTGGCACACATGGTAAGAGTACACCCTTCAACTGCAGGGTCTCCAGTTACAAAGCACATTTCCTGATTCTATCCCTGGGCAAGACAGAGGAATAAATGTGCCTTGATGTTTGGTGGCGGTCGGAGGAGCCGTAAGCGCAGAATGGCAGCCATGCTTCTGCCATGTGAGTAGAAATGACAGCTTCTGGTTTAGAATGTATCCCCAACACAAATAGGCATTCACTGCATCTACTAAAATGACTTTTTTGAGCAGAAGGTTAGGGTGAATAATCGTAAATGTCACCGTCAAGGAATATTGATTTGGCTGTTGATATCATGTCTCAACCATAGCTTCACTGCAATAAAACATTTACACATCTCTTTACAAAGTAAATACTGGTATGGAGTAAATTGACAGTACACCAGCTAAACAAAAATGAATCAGAACTTTCCATAAACTAGAGAGAAATCCTATGTAGTTAAGAGGATATGACTGTTAATAAGATACAGTATGTTAAAAAGAGGTCTTGTTGGTAGTAAAACCATAACTGGTTATCAAAGTGACTCTGTAAATGTACACACAGGCTACCATTGATCCACACCTGAGGGCTTAGCCAGCACTGAGAATGGCCAACATTTGGCATGTTCTGTGAGTGTGCACAAACTGTATGTGTGTGGTTGGAGGTCCTTCCCTGTCACTTCAATGTTCTTTACCTGCTGGATGAGATGATGATCGGTCCCCTGTGCACTGCTTGCAGCCTGCTGGATGACAGCATCTAACAGAGCTGATAAACACCGACGCTCCACAACCCGGTTGGCCTCAGCCCTGACAGTGACTGAACTGGCCTCAAATCGCCTTTGACAGGGAGCAATGTCAATACACCTACCACACACACATACCTTGAGATTCACTTAAAAGCACACAGAGAAGTCATACTGGGTTCCAAAGTATTCAGATGTTCTGTAAATAAATATATGCAACGGTTCAAATATGATGCAACGTTAAAACAAACAACAGTGATGTCTGGAAAGTGCACTTTCTTTTTCTCCTACACGTTCACACACATTTTGCACACAAGTTCAAAATGTCCAACCCTATTCTAGTGGCGGTAAGCTGACATCACCTCAAAGGCATGCCTGTCACGTCACTTGTGAATGTTTGATGGTGATTTGTGGTTCAAAAGACCAACTTGAACAAGGTTCACGTGAGATAAGGTGTGTAACTGACCACCACTGTTTACACAGGGATTTAACACAACCCCAGGGGAGTGAGAGACATACCAGAGCTTAGAAAAAAAAATGGACCAAAAAATATATGGTGGAACTTACAGTGTCAAATTTAATTACAGCATATAAAATACTGTAAAAGGTTTTTAACTCAGAATTGGCAATTGACTTGCTTTACATTATATTCATACTGTACTGTATAGTAAAAAAAATGGAAAATCACCAAGTGCATTGCTATGCCTAAAATGCTAATTGTTGCTATCTGATTAACGGGACAGTGGATCAGCTGGAAAGCTTTGGCCTCACAGTTCTGAGATCCCGGGTCAAATCCCAGACATGCCTGTGTGGAATTTGCATGTTCTCCCCGTGCCTGCGTGGATTTCCTCCGGGCACTCCGGTTTCCTTTCACATCCCAAACACATGAAACATTAATTGGACAGTCTAAATTGCCCCTAGGTGTGATAGTGAATGCAGCTGTTTGTCTCTATGTGCTCAGACATTCGGCATGCGCGTCAGGAAATGTCATGTCCATAGTTTGTATACGGTGGGTTATATGGGACAAAAACTTGCCGTTCATTGCATAAGCGTGCCAGAGTCGCTGTGTTCTAAATGTTTCCAGGACCAATAAATCCACTACTTGTGGGTTCAGGAGGTTCGCGTCCGACCCGGAGTGGATAAACGCCAGACCCGTACATGACCGTCCGCTAGCGCTTAGAGTAATCTGAAGCAGGGACCACGTCGAACTGCCCGCGGTGTAGTTAAACACTCATCAGCATGGACACCTTGACTGCGGGTTTGACAGGACACCAAGCCACGAGGTGGTCCAACTGCCTGCAGTGATAACATCGACCTTCTCGCCGGCGTCATTGCCGTTCCTCGGGGGAGCCGTGGACCCCCTTGACTTAGACGTGCTCCGTCTCGGCAGCCTGCACCGGTTGGTGCCCGGCCTGTGGCATGAGATTCCATTGGGTGTCTCCCTGTAGCGCATCAACCCTCCCCTGTATAGCGAGTCTCTAGTGGATTCTCAGGGCAAGGCAGATGAGCGAGTCCAAATTGGTGGGCAGTTCCACTGCGACGAGATGGCCTTGAATCCTGGGCAAGAGCCCCTGACAGAACGCCTCAAGGAGCGCTCCCTCGTTCCACCGGCTGCCCGCCGCTCAGATGTGGAACTCAATAGCGTAATCCACCTCTCTGCATTGGCTCTGCCGGAGCGAGATCAAAGATTTGGGCTCGGCGGCAATGGCAGACATCGAACTAGCATTGGCAGCGCTGTACATGAACATGCACCCGGAGTCCAGCCAAGCACATATCTCCTGTAACCGGTGATTAGTCACTTGAAGGGTGGCTTCTTGCTTGGCGATATATCTGCCTTGAATCTGCAGGGACCGACGGATCGCACCTGAGTCGATTGGGTCCATGGAATGGCTAGATCGTTCTGTCATGACCAGACCCAATTGCACAACTCGGGCGACGTAGAGGCAGCTCGGGAAACATATTTATTCAGTCCTAATTATGGGGAACGAGGCACAGGTGTGCGCCCCACTCTTTTCTGCAGCTGTGTCGGGGACCGGCACAACCAGGACAGGGACCGGCTGGACCATGACATTCTTATAGAAATAACATAGTAAAATAGAAATCATTATCACTATGCCGAATATAAAACACCTGTGTGATGCATAATGTGGAAAAATCAAGCTTGTAAATTTTACTTGCATCCATCAATTTTTCCCTCCGCCCATCCATCTTCGGAGCAGTTTCTCCTCAGAAGTGTCGCGGACGCGATAGAGCCTATCCCAGACTGCTAGCGAGAGGTTGGGTACTAAGTGGGCAATGGGTAATCTTTACTAAGATTCCAAATAAATTGTTGACTCCAACATAGTGGTTCTCAAATGATTTAGACAAAGTATCACCTGAGACATACCTAGCACTCCAACTACCACCATCATGACGAACATTAAAATACAGTAACGTAGAAGGCATATATCAAACATGAAAAGGAATCTTTAATCCTAAAATCTCTCTTTTTGCTTGTGCTCGAGCGGAGCTGCATTTTTCCACCTGGCTTTCAGCTGCATTATTTAAAGCAGGGGCAACCGATCATATGAAGGGCTATATGACCTGTTTGCGGCAAACTTCCAATGTAAAAAAAACCCTGATACTTTACAAGTATATAAGTATTTTATATTATATGACATTGTTTTAAAAATATCATTAGTGTAAGCAAGTCAGATTCAAAATGTAAAGGATAATCATAATAATAACAATTTGTAACCAGTGCTATTTTTAGAACATGCCTTGTGGGCGCTTTAAGTGGTCCTTGCGCCCGCCGGCACTGTGTTGCTGACCCCTGATTTAAGGACATAAAATGATCCCTCATAATTTTTCTCCGATTTGATCAATCTCATGCTAAAGTCATTTTTATCAACTCTTTCCAGAAGACGCAAAGGCCAGCTCTTTAAACTAAAAAAAATCACCACAGTAGTTACGGTGCAAATGTAAAACCTGGTCATTAGAAAATGGGATGAAAAGAACAAAACTTTACAGTGCACAATATGGCATAACAAAAGTTGGAGGAGATCCAGAGTGGAATGGAAGGCGTATGCATTTCACGGACGTCTCACGGTTCTTTCAATATTACTTTTTTTGTATTACTTTGTACTGTTTTGCCATGTTCTGTCACATTCTGGGTGTATTTTAGTATTTTAGTCATTTCATCGCCTTCGAACAATCTTGGTGTCTGATGGTTGATGGGCCTGGTGAGGCATGTTATGTACTACTAAAGAGGTAGCATAAATTCAGCTCTGACAGCTCTGCTTAATTCGAGTCCACATGTTCCATACCTAGCCGGTGTCAACATTTCATCTGCAGAAAGTCTTGACAGAATGTGAAAAACTTGCCAGACCTTAATATGAGCGAGAAAAGGAGAAGGACTGTTTCTGAACACAATGGGTCAGAAGGATGGTCAAGTGGAACCTCGATAGAACGGACTAATAGGGACTGGGAAGGAGGGGGTGGGGGGGTCGTCTGAGATATCCGATTCTCAGTTAAATCAAAGCACATCTTTTTAGGTCATTGACAAGCACAAAACTCTCCATTTCAATATTAGTGTTTCTTATGTTTGTTTGTTTTGTTTTTTTTTCTGGCCTAACACGCCCAGTACTGTCACGAACGAGGCTCAAGGGCGGACCCAAATGCACGACTCAAGTGGCAGGCAGGCAGTACAAAGGAGGTCTTTATTTGTTATTTGTTCCGAGGTCGGTTACCAGCAAGTCAGTCCAAACGAACAGAAGTACTAGTAGCGGCAGGCTTACAAGGCTGGTCAGGCGACAGGCGAGGGTCGGTACACAGAAGGCAGAAGTCAAGGAAACGGGAGTGCGGGAACGAGGCATCAAAGGCAATGATCTGGCGGAGGACTAGTCGTCCCCGGGTCCTATATATACTGAGAGTCATGAGTCAGTGTTCATGAAGTGCAGGTGTGTGAATGCTGAATGCCTGGCCCCGCCCAGCCTGTGGCATGATGGAAAAAGATGACACGCTGTGTGTTGGCCGGAGAAACAAGTGGAGATGGACGGGTTGGACGCAGTCTGCTGATGTGGAAAGTCGGGTGCACCCTCATCAACCTAGGTAATTTGAGCAACACGGCAAGAGGGTTAACAATCTTGGTGATCGGAAACGGGCCAATGAACCGGGGAGCGAGTTTGCGCGATTCCATCCACAGCGGCAGGTCCTTGGTGGAGAGCCACACCCACTGTCCCACCTTGAGTTCTGGTGCAACTCTCCTCTTGCGGTCCGCTGCGGACTTGTAGACGCTGCTCATGCGCAGCAGCGGCCTCCGAGCTGCCTCCCTGGTCCGTTTGCAGCATTGTACCACCGCTAGAGCCGACGGCACCGCGGAGTCAGTGGCCAATGAATGGAATAGAGAGGGAGGGTATCCGTGTACAATGTGGAGTGGAGCCCGACTCGACCGCCCAGGTGAAGCCGGACACGAAGCACGCCTCTGGTAGGATGGAGGCGGCTGCCCATTCCGCACGCTCCCCCTCGTGGATCCATGAGAGGGCGTCTGGCTTGCCGTTTTCAAAGCCTGGGAGGAAGCACAGAGTAAAATAGAAGCGGGTGAAGAATAAGGCACCACCTGGCCTGGCGGGCGTTAAGCCGCTTCGCGGTCCTCAGGTACTCGAGGGTCTTGTGGTCGGTGAGGACCACAGACGGGACTTGCGAGCCCTCCAGCAAGTGACGCCACTCTTCTATTGCTATCTTTACAGCCAACAGCTCTCGGTCTCCAATGTCGTAGTTTCGTTCGGCTGGGGACAACTTCTTTGACAAGAAAGCGCACGGGTGGATCCTTCCATCCTTGGGACTCCTCTCTGATAGGATGGCTCCGATCCCCGAGTTTGACGCGTCGACCTCCACCAAGAACTGGCGCTCCGGGTCCGGCACAATGATTATGGGTGTGGCGGTGAAACTAGCCTTGAGTCTGTCAAAAGCCTCCTGGCAGGTCCTGGACCACTCAAATGTGGTGTGCGGGGATGTAAGAGCGTGCAGAGGGGTGGCAACGGAACTAAAGTTTTGAATAAACTTCATCTAAAAGTTTGCGAAGCCGATGAACCTCTCCACGTCCTTCCTACAGGTGGGTGTTGGCCACCGCAGCACTGCGTCGACCTTCCCGGGATCCATACGTATCTCCCCCTCTGCCAGAATGAAGCCCAGGGAGGACATGGATGCTCAGTGAAATTAACATTTCTCCATTTTTACAGTTTATGTTGTAACAAGCGCTGGAGGACCACTCTGACCTGTCGGACATAGGAGGCCAGGTCTGACGAGAAAATCAGAATGTCATCCAAATACACAAAAACATTCTTATTCAGAAATTCCCATAGAACATCGTTAATGAAGTTCTGAAAACTGCCGGGGCATTCGTCAGCCCGAACGGCATCACCAAGTATTCATAGTGTCCTGTTAGGGTGTTGAACGCCGTCTTCTATTCGTCCCCCTCCCGGATCTGCACCAGGTGGTAGGCACTGTGCAGGTCCAAGTTGGTGAAGATCCGGGCTTTCTGGAGAAGTTCAAAGGCTGTGGCAATCAGCGGCAGAGGATACCTGTTCTTTACTGTGAACTCGTTGAGTCGATGCAGGCTTGTAGCGTAGTGTCCTTCTTATTGACGAAGAAGAACTTTGCAAAGACCGGTGAGCATGACACACGGATGAGGCCGGTGGCCAGAGAATCCTCCACGTATCCCCTCATGGCCTGGTGCTCTGGTCCTGTTAAGGAAAATAATTTCCCTCTAGGAGGTGAAGTGCTGGGGAGGAGTTCAATGGCACAGTCATACAGCCGATGCGGAGGCAGAGATTTCGCTTAAGTCACTGAAAACACCTCCTTTAGGTCTTGATAGCAGCCGGGCACCGCGGTTAGCTCCGAAGTGGTACTTGATTCCTCAAGTTGTACCGGCGCGATTTGAACCCTACCGTCTTCCTGAACAGCAAAACGTTTACAACAGTCCTCGCCCCATGCCTTGATCCAACCCGTGGCCCAATCTATGTGCGGATTGTGCTCCTTGAGCCACGGGCTCCCCAAGATAACATCACTGCTCTGTGAGTCAAAAACGTGAAAGTTAATGCGTTACGCGTGAGCGTCCGGAAAGACCATACGAAAAGTCTGAGTGCGGTGCGTTACCCGGCAGAGGAACTTGCTGTTAGCGGCATATGCGTTATGAAGTCGCTGGGAAGGTCACTGCACCCAACGCCTTGACCACGTGGGAATTTATCAGGTTAACATCCGACGCGGAGTCGACGAACACAGTCACAGTTCATGAACGAGAGTCCGTTTCAAGGGTGAAGTACAGAAGCGTCCTGACTCTGCCGCGGTATACCGCACACTCACTGGAGTGGAGATCTTGAGATGTTGGAGCGTTTTGGTCGAACCGGGCAGAGTGCGATCTAGTGTCCCAGATGACCGCAGTAGAAACAGCGCCCCTCCCGTCGACGGCACAGGCACTCCTCCGCTGGTCCGCCGAGAACCTCCACCTGCAGGGGTTTGACCGTGGAAGGCAGCGTGGACGGCCGGGTGGCAACCGGACTGGACACCTCCGTCTGCCCCTCGAGCATAGCGTCTATTTGCCCCTGCCTGACCAATCGCTGGTCGACCTTGAAGGCCAACGCTATGAGAGCGTCCAGCGAAGGAGGGAGATCCACGGTGATGAGAAGACCGTGGATCTGCGGAGAGAGCCCCTGGAAAAAGAAGTCGTGCAGGGCGTCCTCGTTTCAACAAGTCTCGGCGGCGCAGATCCGGAACTCGATGGCATATTCCGAGACAACTCTTCTTCTTCTTCATTTTCTTTCGGATTGTCCCATTAGTGGTCACCACAGCGTGTCATCTTTTTTCATCTACAGTGAAGAAAATAAGTATTTGAACACGCTGCTATATTTCAAGTTATCCCACTTAGAAATCATGGAAGGGTCTGAAATTTTCATCGTAGGTGCAGAGAGAGATAAACTAAAAACAAGAATCCAGAAATCACAATGTATGATTTTTTTTAATGATTTATTTGTGTGATACAGCTGCAAATAAGTATTTGAACAACTGTCTATCAGGAAGAATTCTGACCCTCAAAGATCTGTCAGTCTGCCTTTAAAAGTCCACCTCCACTCCATGTATTATCCTGAATCAGATGCACCCGTGTGAGGTCGTTAGCTGCATAAAAAGACCTGTCCACCCCATACAATTAGTAAGAGTCAAACTTGTAACGTGGCCAAGACGAAAGAGCTGTCCAAAGACACCAGAGACAAAATTGTACAACTCCACATGGCTGGAAAGGGTTACGGAGAAATTGCCAAGCAGCTTGGTGAAAAAAGGTCCACTGTTGGAGCAATCATTAGAAAATGGAAGAAGCTTAACAATGACGCTCGATCTCAATCGGAGTGGACAACAACAGACAACAGACACCTTCCACCAACTGTTCCATCCCGCTTGGACCCGTTTCTTCACTTCCTTCCACCCTCATTGACCCCAAGTGTTTGAAGTTGTCCACCCTCACTATCTCTTCTCCCTGGAGCTTCACTATTCCTCCTCCATCCCTCTCATTCACGCACATATATTCTGTTTCATTTTGGCTAATCTTCATTCCTCTCCTTTCCAGTGCATACCTTGATCTTTCTAATTGTTCCTCCGCCTGCTCCCTGCTTTTATTGCAGATGACAAAATCTGCTGCGAACATGATGGCTCAAGGGGATTCCAGTCTAACCTCATCTGTCAGCCTATCCATTACTACCAGAAACAGGAAGGGGCTCAGCATGTATCCCTAATGCAGGCCCACCTCCATCTTAAATTCTTCTGACACACTAACGGCACATCTCACCGCTGTTCTGCTGCCCTCATACATGCCCTGTACTATTCTAACATATTTCTCCACCACACCAGACTTGCGCATGCAGTACCACAGTTCTTCTCTTGGTACTCTGTCATGGGCTTTCTCTCGGTCTACAAATATACAATGTAGCTCCTTGTGATCTTCCCTGTACTTTTCCACGAGCATCTTCAAGGCAAATAATGCATCTGTGGTACTCTTTCTCGGCATGAAACCATACTGTTGCTCGCAGATACTTCTGTCCTGAGTCTAGCCTCCACTACTCTTTAGCATAACTTCATTGTGTGGCTCATCATTTTTATTCCTCTGTAATTTCCACAGTTCTGAACATCTCCTTTGTTCTTAAAAATGGGGACTAGCACAGTTTTGCTCCATTCTTCTGGCATCTTCTCCCCCACTAGAATTCTATTGAAAAAGTTGGTCAAAAACTCCACAACTATATTGCTTCCATAACTCCACTGGTATGTCATTGGGACCATCTGCCTTTCCATTTTTTTTCTGTTCAGTGCCTTTCTACCTTTCCCCTGACTAATCATTGCCACTTCCCGGTCATTCACACTTGCCTCTTCTAGTCTACCTTTTCCCCCATTTTCTTCATTCATTAACTTTTCAAAGTACTCTTTCCATCTACTTAGCACACTACTAGCACCAATCAACCTATTTCCATCGCTATCCTTATCACCTTTACTTGCTGCACATCCTTCCCATCTATATTCCTCTGTCTGGCCAACTTGTGGAGATACTTTTCTCCTTCTTTCGTATCAAACTTGGTTTACATGTCATCATATGACTCTTGTTTAGCCTTCGCCACCTCTATCTTTGCCCTATGACGCATCACAATGTTTTCCTTTCAGCTCTTGTCAGTCCTCTCCGTGTCCCATTTCTTCACTAATCTCTTTCCTTGAATGACTTCCTGTATTTTGGGGTTCCACCACCAAGTCTACAAATCTTTCCTACCAGAAGAAACCCCAAGTACTATCCTGACTGCCTCTCTGAATAACTTTGCAGTATTATTCCAGTCTTCTGGGAGCTCTTCTTGCCCATCAAGAGCCTGTCTCACCTCTTTCTGAAAGGCCGCACAACATTCTTCCTTTCTCAGCTTCCACCACATGGTTATCTGCTCTACCTTTGTCTTCTTAATCTTCTTAACTGCTAACAGAGTCATCCTACACACCACCATCCTATCCTGTTGAGCTACACTCTCCCCCACCACTACTTTACAATCAGTAACCTCCTTCAGACTACACCAGCTGCACAAAATATAATCCACCTGCATGCTTCAACCTCCGCTCTTGTAGGTCACTCCATGTACCTGCCTCTTCTGGAAATAAGTGTTCACCACTGCCAATTCCATCCTTTTTGTGAAGTCCACCAAGATCTGCCCCTCAAAGTGCCTTTGCTGAATGCAGTACTTAATCATCACTTCTCCATTGCCCCTGTTTCTTTTGCCAACATGTCCATTGAAATCTGTATCAATCACAACTCTCTCTCTGTCTGGGATGCTCAAGACTACTTTGTGTAGTTCCTTCCAGAATTTCTCTTTCAACTCGAGGTCACATCCTACCTGTGGTGCATAGCCGCTAATCACATTATACATAATACACTCAATTTAAAATTTCAGCTTTCTCACTTGATCTGATACTCTTTTCACCTCCAAGACACTCTTATGCAGCTCTTCTTTTAAAAACTAAATTTCTCTTCCCATCTACTCCTTGATAAAATAATTCGAATCCTGAACCTAAATTTATAGCCTTACTCCCATCCCACTTGCTCTCTTGGATGCACAATACATCAACCTTTCTCCTAATCATCATGTCAACTAACTCATGAGCTTTTCCTGTCATAGTCCCAACATTCAAAATCCCTACACACAGCTGCAGGGTCTGTGCATTCCTCTTTTTCTGCTGCTGACTAAGCCGCTTTCCTCCTCTTTTTTTCTCTTTGACCTACATTATCTGAATTTCTACCTATGCCTTGCAGATTAACAGTTCCGGGGGAGGACGTAGGAAGCCCGGGCCACGACCTATCCGTTATGGAATTTGTACGATGAATGCACATATAAGTTTGACACAGTTTTACACCAGATCCCCTTGCTGACGCAACCCTTTGCATTTATCCGGGCTTGGTACCGGCTGACAGGTTGCACAATATTGTGCTGCCCAACAGGCTGCAGATAGTCAAAAAAGAAGAAGCAATCAAATAAACAAAGTGAGCACATAAGATACACAATTCACATGCTACCTAATGTGTGTTAAAGTTAAGGTCAAATGAAAGCAATCACATAAACACAGTCAGCACATAAGGACAGACAGCTTTTGTATACAGATCAATGAAACAACTTCAATTTTCCTTTTAATTTTGTCTTATTTTCCATAAAGTTTGAATAGAAAGTTTTCACTTCAAAATCATTTTAAGTTCCTGGGAAGTCTTTATTTTCTTGTCTTCTTAAAAGTCTTATCCGTAAACAGTAGGAACCTGTGATGCTTGTTTAACGTGGTGCAAGTTTTTTTTTTTTTTTTTTATTTATCATTCAGTGAGATCTAGAGCTGCATAAGTGCAGGGTGAACAAGAGCCTCTTGCCAACTGTAATGGACTTTTTCCCTGCAGAGTACAGAGGACCTTGCAAAAATGCACACATGCATCTAAAAAAAGACATTATCTTCATTTAGGTTTGCAAGGTTGTATGTTTGATAATGTGTGCTTGTGTTTACTCTCACTCTCTCTCTCTCTCTCTCTCTCTCTCTCTCTCTCTCTCTCTCTCTCTCACACACACACACACACACACACACACACACATACACTACAAGTGATGGTCCTCCTCAATAGTCAATTTAAAGTATGAATATCAAAGAAATGTGAATGAATGATTGCTAATGTAATTATACACATCAATGTTGTTTTTACACTCCTCAATAAAGGTCATGCATGGAATATTTCAGCATTTAAATGAGCTTTGCTGTCACCAATGAGCAATTAAGCTTGCAGGAGAAAGGACCACATCAGGCACAAATCTAAATTCACTTGACACAAATCAATGCTTCTGCATGATGTGTGAATTACAAATTGCAATTTCCTCAGATATTTCACAGCAAAGCTAAGTGATGCTGTTAACCGAGCTGAATAACAAAGGAAGAAATGAATTGAGCACTGTGCATAACACTTACAGCAGCACCACTGAACAGTTTGCTGTATTTAATTTTGGACTTCTTCTTTCCTTTCGGCTTGTCCCGTTCGGGGCCGCCACAACGTGTCATCTTTTTCCGTCTAAACCTATCTCCTGCTTCTTCCTCTCAAACACCAACTGCCCTCATGTCTTCTCTCACAACATCCATCAACCTTCTTTTTGGTCTTCCTCTCTCTCTTTTCCCTGTAAGCGCCATCCTCAGCACCCTTCTATCAAAATACTCACTCTCTTGCCTCTGGAGATGTCCAAACCATGTAAGTCTGCTCTCTTTAACCTTGTCTCCAAAACATCCAACTTTGGGTGTCCCTCTAATGAGCTCGTTTCTAATCCTATCCAAACTCTTCACTCCTAGTGAGAATCTCAACATCTTCATTTCTGACACCTTCTGTTCTGCTTCCTGTTGTCTCTTCAGAGCCACAGTCTCTAATCCGTACATCATGGCTGGCCTTACCACCGTTTTATAAACTTTGCGCTTCATCCTCGTAGAGACTCTTCTGTCACATAACATAATAGACACCTTCTGCCCGATGTTCCTTGCTTGGACCAGTTTCTTCACTTTCTTACCACACTCACCATTGCTCTGGATTGTTGACCCCAAGTATTTGAAGTCGTCCACCCTCACTTTCTCTTCCCCCTGGAGCCTTACTCTTCCCCCTCCACCTGTCTCCTTCAGGCACATAGATTCTGTTTTACGTTGACTAATATTCATTGCTATCCTTTCCAGTGCTTGCCTCCATCTTTCTATTTGCTCCTCCACCTGATCCCTGCTTTCACTGCATATCACGTCATCTGCGAACATTATGGTCCAAGGCGATTCCAGTTTAACCTCATCTGTCACCATATTCATTACAACAGCAAACAGGAAGAGGCTCAGAGCTAATCCTTGATGCAGTCCCACCTCCACCTTAAACTGCTCAAAAATATATTTACAATAAGTAATGTATTTTTGTTGATCTATTTATACCTGTGAAGCATAGTGACAGAACAAATTAATGGTCTTTATTAGATTATGGTAAGTACATACAGTAATTAATGTATCTACTTTGTGTCATTTTTGTGTGTGTACAATCATGTGTTCAACAGAATAGCTGCATATCTAATAAAACCACGAACGCTAGCACTAGCGTCTGTCATGCTACTGGCTTCCTGCCCAGGCTTGGCGTGGCCAGCCATTTCGTCACCACACACCTGCACCTTGTCTCGGCTGATGACTCAGTATATATAGGACCCGGGGGACGACTAGTCCTCTGCCAGATCATTACCCTTGATGCCTCGTTCCCGCACTCCCGTTTTCCTGACTTCTGTTCTCCGTGTACCGACCCACGCCTGTCCCTTGACTACAATCGTAACCCTGCTGTTACTATTACCTCTGCTTGTTTGGACTGTCTGCCTGATCCCTGACCTTGTACCGAATAAAGTTTAGCTCTGTACTGCCTGCTTGTCTCTGGATTCGTGCATTTGGGTCCACCCTCGAGCCCCGTTTGTGACAGCTTCCTAGACGACAAAACGTTTTGTCGCTTGCTCGCCAGCCATATAGCATTAATAATACGCAAACATACCTCAAGTAAGCCTCCCATGAATGTCCTCTACTGTCCTGAGCACTGGTGACCACCAACACCCCCCCCCCCTTATTTTCTTCTTTAATAGTCACTCATGTTGTCTTCCCCACGGTGATGAGTGTATCCTGTCATATTTAAGTTGACACGATTAAGCCCAATGATCGTAAATGTAAAATGGGATGCGGTGGTATCGGAATACAACATTTTACTGCAGTAGTAGTGACATAGTGCAATCATGAAATTATTTAAAATGTATTTCAAATTTTGTCTTGTACTGTAGTCTGATCCATGCATTAGATGCTGTCTTGTCTCAGCCATTTAGTCTCTCCGATGCCGCTGCCATATAATTTTTTTTGATAACTTTCTTGGCTATCAGATAATTACAGTATTACATCAAAAGACATGAAAAAAACTATATAAATACTCCCATAGAAAAATCGAATATCTTTTGGATTCAGATATACCTTGCATGATGGCGACAAGGAGTAAATTTATTTTGCGGCGCCTTTCAATGACGTCAATGATCAGATCAGTGAATTATGGCTTTAAAATTGATCACATGATAAGCATAAAATGCCAAATATCGGCCGATCGGTAGTCCAAAAAATTTAAAATCAAGTCATCAGTTAATTGAATAACTTGCATTTTCTTGGTAACTGTAGTAACTAGCTCCGGTAAATCTAAGGCTTTTCCGACCAGCATTCCATTGTCACCTATCCCAAGGACCAAGGCCTTTCGTGGGACTATTAGACAAAGGCACCAAGGTTCAAATATAAGTTTAGATAAACACATCTTTTCAAGTATTTTCAGGCTCTTCTGGTGCTTATTTACAATGACTTTGTCATATCCCGAGGTTTTTGTAAGCTACAGAAAATACAAAACAATTGCCATAATTTATCAAGTAGGACCTAGAGAGAGGCCTCGTAGCTCAGTGGTTAGAGCACTGGTTTGGTAAACCAGGGGTTGTGGGTTCATATCCCACTGGGGCCTCCACTCCCTGAGAAGGGTTGCGTCAGGAAGGCATAAAAATTGTGCCAAACATATATATGCGTTCATCTGAGATGATACGCTGTGGTGACCCCGAAAGGGACAAGCTGAAAAGAAAACAACAACAACAAGTTGTAGACCTAGAGAAAGCCTATGACAGAGAACTAAGAGAGGAACTGTGGTACTGCATGCGCAAGTCCGGTGTGGCGGAGAAATATGTTAGAATCATACAGGACATGTATGAGGGCAGCAGAACAGCTTTGAGGTGTGCCGTTGGTGTGTCAGAAGAATTTAAGGTGGAGGTGGGACTGCATCAGAGATCCCCGCTGAGCCCCTTCCTGCTTGTGGTAGTTATGGATAGGGTGACAGATGAGGTTAAATTGGACGATGATGTTCACAGATGATATTGTGATCTCCAGTGAAAGGAGGGAGAAGGCAGAGGAACAATTTGAAAGATGGAGGCACTCACTGGAAAGAAGCGAAATGATGATTAGCCGAAGTAAAACAGAATATATGTGTATTAATGTGAGTGGCGGAGCAGGAGGAGTGAAGCTTCAGGGAGAAGAGATAGTGAGGGTGGATGACTTCAAATACTTGGGATCAACAATAGAGGGCAATGGGAAGTGTGGTAGAGAAGTGAAGAAACAGTTCCAAACAAGGTGGAACAGTTGGCGGAAGATGTCTGGTGGTCTATGTGACAGAATAGTCTCCGCGAGGATGAAGGGCAAAGTTTATAAAACAGTGGTGATGCCGGCCATGATGTACGGATTAGAGACGGTGGCACTGAAGAAACAACAGGACGCAGAACTTGAGGTAGCAGAAATGAAGATGCTGAGGTTCTCGCTTGGAGTGAACAGTTTGGATAGGATTAGAAACAAGCTCATTAGAGGGACAGCCAAAGTTGGATGTTTTGGAGACAAGTTTAGAGAGAGGAGACTTATATGGTTTGGACATGTTTAGAGACGAGAGAGTGAGTATATTGGTAGAAGGGTGCTGAGGATCGAGGTGCAAAAGAGTGAGAGGAAGACCAAAGAAAAGGTTGATGGATGTTCTGAGAGAGGACATGAGGACAGTAGGTGTTCAAGAACAAGATCCAAAAGATAGGCTTAGGTGGAAAAATATGACACACTGATGCGACCCCTAACAAGCCGAAAGGAAGAGAAGATAATGCATTCTGAATGCACCAATGTACAATACGCACCACCCTTATACTATTTTATATATATATATATATATATATATATATATATATATATATATATATATATATAATATATATATATATATTAGAAATTATTGGAATTTACATTTTCTTAGGTTTGTACTTGTATTGTTTTTCAAAAAAAATGTCTGTACAACAATAAATAATAATAATCATTCTGCATGTGCTGATGTCGCCGTAATATAATTTCGGGACAGGCCACAGGACACACTTGTCCTGGTCTCTGTAATTGTCAGAACAGAATCCCTAAACCAACTAAAATAAATGCTCAAGGATGCCACAACATTTTATTAATACTGTTGATAACACATATCACAGTCTTAAAAATATAAACTTTTTAACAATGTTTAACTTGAACTTTTTTTTTGCATTAAATACTTGGCATAAAACGTTTGTGCATACTGCAGTTTATCCTCTATTAATTACACATCCTTGGCCAAGCCTTCAAAAGAAGCATCTGACTCATCTCCAATCCGAAAAAGATCCATAGTAGCTACCTTTGGTGCATCGCTGTGGAACTCATCATTGATAAACTTGGTATAGTTCTGGTGCCTTTTGCATTGCATCATGAACATTCTATCTTGCTCCCACTGCATGTCATCCTCTGTGCCATCCATGCGTTTGTGAGGAAACATTTTTTTAATCTCAAGAGTTTGGGTTGCATAGCGCACTTTTCTCCCTCTATTCTGTACCAGCTTTCACTATAGTGTCAGGTGGCTATCAAAACAATGTGAGCTCAATCTACTAGAAATGAGCATAATTGGCACATTTTAAAAAAGTGGACATTTCAATTATGTACATTCTCCTTTTTTTTATGTGTCCATGTTGCTTGTACTACGTCCTTTGAACTCATGTTCTTTTGATACCCGCCTGAAGTCATCGACGTATCGTTCCGGGTTGGCAGCGTCAACGGCACGAGTGATGACGGATTTTTTTTTAAAAGCAGCTGCATAACTAGCCATTGTAGTTGACGTTTTTTGTCTTAGTTTAAGTTAAAACAAACTCATGGGCAGTCATTTCTGATATTCGATGCAGTACCAACAAACATGCTACGCTAACGATCGTAAAATGCAAGCTCCTCCAGGAGGTCATAGAGTTTAGGTTGGGGGCTCACATTATTGTAATATATATAAATGTGTAACATAAGACATTGAATATCAAATCGAAATGTATATGTATGCAATTTTTACCACTCTATGTACCTATATATGACTATACAATGTGATCCATCAATACCTAATTATAACTATTTAAAAATATTTTTGGAAAAATTGTGCATTATTTTTGAGAAATTACGGTAGTTTTGTAATGTGCTAGGTAATTTTTAGCCATGAAAAAAGTGCTTTATCTTGAATTGACAACACCAACCTCCATTAATCGATTAAATAAAGGTTCAACTACAGTTGTTATGTTCCAGCATTTTTAATCTTATCAGATGGCTCCAGCAATTACATAATGTGAACTGAATAAATGTTACCAGGAGAAGCCACCAGCACACCCCTTCAACTTTTGATAGATACACTGTTTGAGATATATGTTGCTATTTTATTGTAACGTTTGAAATTATGTTGTAGTTCCTGATGTCATTATATCGTGGATGATCTTTTTTTTTTTTTCATATTTTTGTTTAGAATGCATGTACAATGAATTATTTACATTATAAAGAAGAAAGAGTAAGAGTAAATACAACACTTTGGATAGTCATTTCACAGTATATTAATGAATAATACTGTATGCAGACACTGTTTGGATGATGCACAAAACCAAAATTGTTGAGATGACACCTATTGATAGTTGGCAAACATGTACACAAATTGCAATGGAAGAACACACAGCATTTTGTATGTGCTGAACTCCTACTTGAAATCATTCTCCATAACATTGTTACCTCCCACCACTCTTATCATTAACACTGTTTGTCTTTGTTAATTTTGGATGGGTTGCTGCAACACAGTATGGTTAGAAGTCCCCAACAGCTTTGTTATCGCTTTTCCAACTGAAAGATGTTGACCACTTGGAAACACAAAAGGATAGGATTAAATCCCATTAAATTCTCATCAAATATTCAGTGTTAAAATGCAGATTGTAACAGTTTGTTTTAACTATTATTATTACTATTATTTGGCTTGTGTTTAAGCCAGCTGTCTTGTGGTAGTGGTGGTGATCATCGTCATGGCCATTCAGGCGAAAGCTGAAAGTGGAAGGCATGGCATTAATGCCTCTCTGTGCCACAGGGTCCGGAGGCCTCTCACATCAGAAAGGCAACTTCTTATCTGTGATCTCCTAGATGTCAGAACATGTTAGCCCCATTTCCAATGTTGCATACTGAAATTCTGTCCCCCAACAATTTTGTGGTGAAATAATTTCCAACAATGGCAGTGTACATATGGCGAGAATTCATAAAGTTTGACTGGTGACTGTGTGAGATTGTCTCGAGTGAAAGAAATGGCCAAGGTTTTTCGTCAATCGTGTATGGCAGCTTCCAATCTTTTTAAAATCTGTAACAAAATTTGAACTAATCTGTAATAAATAATAATGCGGGGAATATAACTATATATTTTTTGTTGCTACCAAACTACCATCTTAGCTTGAAACATATCTGTGAGGCAACAATGTAAACTAATACAATACTGTTTTTCCCATCCCAAAAATAACCAATAAATTATTATTATTATATGTTTTTGTTTGGTAAGTCAGGGAATTTACTTGATTGAACTGCCTTAAGTTGAGAAAGGAGTGAGTTGCTGTGTTTTACCTTACCTTACATCCCTGTTTTCTCAACCCTTTGATTTTTGTACAAGCTTCATTTTGATTATGTTTGACTTTAAGTACTCTATAGCCTTCATATCCCCAATCCAAAGCTTGATTAGTTTTCTTCTTTTTGTTCCCTTCTATTTTATCTCTTCTGGTCCTGCTGCTCTGCCTCCCTCCAATCATCACCAGTAGCCCTCAGTAATCCATTGGCCAAGATGGGAGCAGTGCCAACCTGGCTGAGCCTGGCATGGCCCGCCTGTCCCAGCTTGAATGGAGAGACAGAAAGGACCTTGGCTAAACTGGCACTTGCATCACAGGTGTCGGTAACAGCTCCCTTATGCCCAATAGTATATGCCACTAATATAAGTAATTCATCTGAGAGAAGGGGGGAGGAGGTTGTGGGGTGGGGGGTGTGGGGAAGCAAGCAAGTAGGCAATCCTTGAGAAGAAGCCATAGTGCAACAGACATTGGACTCATCAGCACTTCTCTTGCTTTATTGACACTCATACCAGCAGACTAAGGTCGGGGCAATCATATTATTTCATTCCATTAGCTTCTCCAAGTTTAGTATGCACCATCTGTCCATCTCAAGAGACTGCTCCATCTTTTTGCAATATGTGCATCGTCATTGGCATCTAATTCATTTTCATGCTTAGCACTGAAAATGTAGTTTTTTCTGAGCACGACTGACTTTGCTGACAGGGCTTGAAGAACTGTTTATATTATTAATATAATATGTGACCCAACAAAAATGTTTTGGGGTCAGCAGTTCCTCTGGATCTTGGCAGGCCACATTGCCATTGGAATTGTACCAAATATCTTTCACATGAACACAAACAAACTCAAATTCCAGTGAAGTTGAGTTGTTGTGTAAGACGTAAATTAAAACAAGATTTGCAAATACTTTTTACCCTATATTCAATTTAATACTCTAGAAAGACAAGAGGCTACTTCTCATCTATCTATCCATCCATCTATCCATCTATCCATCCATCCATCTTCTCCCATTAACTGGGGTCAGGTCCCAGGGGCAGTACCATTAGCAGGGACGCCCAGGCTTCCCTTTTCCCCAGCTACTTCATCCAGCTCTTCCAGGGGGATTCTGAGGCATTTCCAGGCCAACCAAGAGAATTAGTATCTCCATAGTGTCCTGGGTCGCCCCTGGGGTCTCTTTCCAGTAGGACATGCCCAGAACACCTCAACAGGGAGGAGCCCGGGAGGCATCCAAATCAGATGCCCCAGGCACCTCATGTGGATCCTCTCAATGCAGAGCAGCAGCAGCTTAACTCTGGACCGCCCAGATGACCAAGCTTCTCACCTTATCGCGAAAGGAGAGCCTAGACACCCTGCAGAAGAACTTAGTTTCAGCCGCTTACATCCGGGATTTTGTTCATTTGGTTAGAGTAGGAATGTAGATCGACTGGAAAATTGAGAGGCTCGCCTTTCCACTTAGCTTCTTCTTTATCACAAAAGATTGATGCAAAGTCTGGATCACTGCAGATGCTGCACCGATCTGGCTGTTGATCTCCCATTCTATCCTTACCTCACTTGTGATTAAGAAAACAAGATACTTGAACTCCTTCACCCTAACCCTAGCCTCTGCTCCCCAATCTGGAGAGGACATTCCACCCTTTTCCGACTGAGGACCATGGTCTCACATTTGGTCAGCAGTGGCCCATCCTCACTACACACAGTTTTGATGGTGCACTCCCTACACCTCCTGAGATGCCGGGTGGTGTACCAGAATTTCCTCTAAGCCATCTGGATTTTTTTTTTTACATGTAAAAATTAATTTCATAAGTATATGTAACACTGAATACTTTAAAGAACTAACGGTGCCTTTACATAGCTGCAAATTCTCCACTTGGTGGTGCATTAGCACACCCCAATACAATCACCATTTTGAACTTTGCAGTGATAACTTTCCAGATGATCCTTTTGCTCTTTGGCCTGGAGTACACAACATCCATGATTTCCAAAAACAATTAGAAGTGTTGACATCTTGTTTCTGAGTGTTGTGGAAATATGGCTTTGTCTTTGCATGGTAGAGTTTTTACTTGCATTTCTAGATGTAATGATGAACTGTATTAACGGACAATACGCCTCTGATGTGTTCCTGAGCTGTTGGGGTAACATTATTTACACAAGGGGTCTAAAATTCAACTTACTGTGGCGCTACTGGAGATGGAATCTGGGCTCCATCAAGTATTCCACAAAAATGTTGGAAAAAAGACAACTAATCCAATCTTCTCAATCTTGATTGTTAACAGTTCAGAATGAGAGAGAGAGTGAGAATGAGAATCAGAATGGTAACCCAGTCTTCTCCCTCATCTCTTTGGTATTTGGCATCTACTTTAGCATCTTGAGCTGGTAAAAGTTTAATGGACTGCAATTATACATAACTTTACCCGCATCATCACACTGCCCAAAGCGTTTTACAAAGCCTCACATTGATGAGCACTGCCAGGCCCTCTTGAAGCAAATTAGGGTTCGGTGTCTTGCCCAAGGACACTTTGACATGTGGACACTCAAAGCCGGGATTCAAACCAGCCACCCTTCTGTCATCATTGTAATCCATCCATCCATCCATCCATCCAATTTTCTTACCCGCTTATCCTCACGAGGGTTGCGGGAGCACTGGAGCCAATTCCAACTGTCACAGGGCCGGAAGCGGAGTACACACTGAACTCTTTGGATGACAAGAACAAATCTGTCAACAAATCTTAGAAACAGTATTGTAGTCTAAGAGTGTAAACTATTCTGTTTATATTTACATTTTACACACTGTTCCAATTCCACTAGAATTGGGTTTTGGAGTAAGATTTATCACAAAACATATTTCTGACCAATTTCTGTATCTGCTTTTTTTCTAAAACTGGTAACTAATATCTCTTGTACAGGTTTCCATTTGACTTGACAATTTGTGGTATCACAGGTGAAAGGTTGAAACACAGAAGTGAACAGAAATAGCAGACTACATTTTATTGTTGTTTGATTTTAATACCAACAGATGACAGCTTGGTTTTGTACCCTTGTTCAAGCATTAAGACTGTTGAAATGTCTTGCTAATTTCCATCCATTGATTTTCTAGGTGCTGCTTGGGTGACCTATGCCATCAGGTTTTGTGTGATCGGAATCAGAATCGGAATCGGAATCGGAATCAGAATCGGAATCAGAATCAGACTCAGAATCAGAAAGAGAATCAAAATCTGAATCAGATTTAATGGCCAAGTATTTAACTACAGAAGGAATTTGTCTCGGGCAGTCGGTGCCAACCTGGAACGACATTCATATTGAGTACTGAGTAGAAGAACAAACAAACAAGAATGAACAACAAAAGACTTTCATTTGATAGGAAACGATTATTTATAAGAGTCACAGTTGTAGAAAGATGCAGAGTCGTCTAGCATTTAGAGACATTAGAGTGTGTCAACACCCCACATTATGTTTCGTTTATACAGTGTGCTCTTACCCGTTCGCTAATCACTGTTACAGACCAGTGCAATGACAATTGTGCAAAGTGTGAAGTGAATTGTATAATAGTCTCTAGTATATCAATAATTTAATGACTTCACTGCAAGAGGTAAAAAAAAAGAAACTGTTTGAATGTCTGATGATGAATGAAGTAGAACCGCTACTAGTCAAACACAGGTCGTATTTCTTTCAGAAAAAAAAAAAAAAAAAAAACTGAAAAAAGTCCAAAATTGACAAGCCAGAATTTATTGCTTTCAACCTATAACTTTTTTACACTGTGACTGTTTGGGTGGTTTCAGATGATGAGCTGTCATGGAAAAAGATCTCTGGTGGTTGTTGTACATCTGCGAAAAGATCAAGTTTTGTTAGCTGCTTAAAGCTAACATTAAATGTGCATGTAAAACTTTGTTAATAAAAAGTGTTATCCAAAGTTTTCCCCTTTCTCCAGACACAAACATGGCCACTTTTGTTTTCCTTTCATTTTTTGTTTTTCATGCACATTCATCCCACTGTGGTGACCGCTTTGAAAACATCCAGAAATTGACACAAACTGTTAGTTGTTTTTGGTATTTTACCTGATTTTACTCGGTGGTTTGCTAGTTATACGAGTAACGAGACAGAACAGCAGTCAAAAAAGGAGAGAATAGAGTACAGTATGTCACGTCTGGTAGTGTGTCAGCTCAGCTAACGCCTCCCCACTTATCCCAGACCACATGCCAGTCTGGGCAAGAGTCTGTGCCAAAGACCCCATGCTACTGCATAAAGACTATCCCTCAAAACTCGACGTGTGTGTCTGAGTGTGCATGACTGACATTTACGCTCCTCCACTGGCATTTATGTTGGCATCACAGCGTATACCACAGAGGCACTGTGCCTGAGCCAAGTGTTGCTGATGACTTTCTTTATCCACTGCAGTATGTAAGGTTGGTAAAAAAAAAAAAAAAAAAAAAAAAAAATTACACATACACTTGCACACACACACACAGAGATTAAGAATAGCCAACTGGCGCAGATGGCTGTAAAAAATATATTTTGAGTTGTAAGCCTTGAGGATACTGTCATGCACACTACCCAAGAAAGTGAATATGAGAAAAAGTGTGATTACTAACTAGTACATTATTGTTGGATTTATTTCAAGATCCAATGCAGAGCTTGAGTTTGGTTGTTTGTTGAACATTTTTTTTCTTTAATTAGTCAATTAATAAACAAATGTAGTATGAGTGTGAAGATATTTGAAAACTAAATAAATAAAATTTTATTTCGAGAGCGACATAAATATAATAGTGACAAATGAGAAATTGCCAGTTTATTCATTTATTTTTATTGCCTAGAATATGGCTGACAATAACCTGTTGTCATTTTCAAATTATTAGTATCTTGGTTGAGATTTTGCTTGTGCATTTTTTAATCCAACTTCAACGTCATGTGAGCAGCGCACCTGTGACAAAATACAAAAGAAATTAATAAGAAATAATGTGTTTTCTGGTGAAATGGTGGCACAACTGTAGAGCGTTGCCCTAACAGTTCTGAGGACTTGGGTTCAAATCCCATTCCCACTTGTGTCGCGTTTGAATGTTTTTCCCAGCTCCTTTGTATTTATTGTCGTTCAACTGAAAACATGATTTTGACATATTTTGAACAATATCTTTAGTTGATGAATCACTGATGTCATAGTGGTACACACGCCTGATTTTGGTGCGAGCACCATGGAATCGATTCCCACTGATGGTGATGGTGTTGTTATCTGCCCTGAAACTGACTGGCAACCAGTTCAGAGTGTAGTCCACGTTTTGCCCAAAGCTAGCTGGGATAGGCTACGGCTGTCCCGTGACCCTTGTGAGGATAAACGGCTGGGATAATGGATATTTCACTTTAATATTTTCCTTTTGGCAGCATTGCAAAAGACAAAACGTAACAATTTAAATTGATCTAATTTCTAGTGAAACCACCTTATGCTACATATTTTTACACAGTTTTCACTTTTTTTTTTTACCTGAATTTCAGAAAGACAAAAAGACTTTTAAGAAACAAGGTGGTGTTTTAAGAATATTATCTAGCCATTGCATGGTAGTTCCAATGGCAGATTTGTAATCTCTTCAAAAATAAGTTTTGTCACTAAAATAAGTGAACAAAAATCTGTTAGTGGAAGTATTATGAAAATAACTCCAAAATGTTTTAAACTAAGTACAGTCACTCAAAATAAGAAAGGCTTGTCCAGAAGGTGTTAGATTAAACCATGCAGAGGGCTGCCATCAGGCATTTTAAACACCAAGGTCAAAAACAATCTGAGACAATAATTCAACTCCACTTCTGTGTCAGACATGTTGAGAAATATAATTTGAGGCCAGTGAGTTCTGACCCTAAGGCTCCACATTAAACTCGTGCTTCAGCTATGGGTGAATTGTTTCTTTGTGGGCATCTGTTTATGTTTTTTTTTTTTTGTGTGTCTGTACACAGATGAAGGCCTGAAAGACCCCAGGTTATTCTTTGCCCCAGTGGTGATTTTAGACAGCTGTGTCCCTCAATCGCGCCCGAGAGAGAAACAAAGCACACACACAAGCATTTTATAAACTATATATTGACAGTCATGAATCATCACCTGCCTAGATAGATAGATAGATAGATAGATAGATAGATAGATAGATAGATAGATAGATAGATAGATAGATAGATAGATAGATAGATAGATAGATAGATAGATAGATAGATAGATAGATAGGTAGATAGATAGATAGATAGATAGATAGATAGATAGATAGATAGATAGATATAGATAGATAGATAGATAGATAGATCATGTGTGTACAGTGGGCTCTCTGTGAATGGGGGCACCGCAGGGTCTTGCCAGGGTTACTAAGGTCAGGGTAAGCGAAGTTACCACCTAATTAGATTACTGCACACATCCTGCTCAGCTGTTACAAAAATTACAAAATGACACTTAAACATATGGATACAAAGACACACACACGTTTGTAAAATTGGAGTAGGATTAATAAAGCACCAAGATTTTTTTCGGTGTTGAATTTCATAGCACAAAGTAAGTAAGTGTATAACGTACACTTACACATAGAGATAACACACACAACTCCTTTTATCCAAGTGTGTGTAGTTGCACCTGTGTATGTGCAGTGCAGCCTTTGAGGCCTTCCAAGAACTTGACCAGGCACATCTGGAGTCATGTCACACACAGAGTGATACTGCCTATCTATGTCAAAGAAGAACATTAGCTTCAGAAAAGCCGCTCTTTTGAAACATACAGTACATTCATTCATGTGGTCTCATACAAATTCTGTTCATCAGTAATTTTTTTATGTTTTTTTTCCAAAACATTTGTTAATGAATCTCCACACTTCAAACCCCAAATCAAACCCTTTAATTTACTATTTGATAAATCATTTTTAATTTCATCGTATTTCAATGCAATGTCAATCTACAAGTGTAATGATAAAGAATGGTAAAGAATATATAGGCTGTAGTATAGTTTAATATTATTATAATTTAGTTCTTTGAAAATAAAAATATTCAGGTGAGTCATCATTTTGTAACGTAACCGCACAATCCAAGAATGTGTCAAAAAGGTCAGTTGAATATATTCTGAATGACATACAATGGATAAAAAAAAGTCTACAAAGCCCTAATGCTGTTTTTGTGGGAGACGAATTATACCAGGCATTTAAGTCATGTGTGTCTTCTGCATTTGCCAGTTTGTTGTGCTACAGTCTATTGAATACTCCACTATCGTGCGTGAGTACGGAGCTGTTGTGCAGTGCTTCCCTTCGTCACAGCCTTCCTGTGCCACTATAGTCTTGTCACGTCTTGTTCACGTTTCCAAGTTTTGCCTCATAGTCATCAATCAGACCTTGCTTCACGTTTTTGGACCTTGCCTTTTGGCTTACGTTTTTTTGTGCCTCTGACTTCTCGGACTGCTTACCGGTGCATGACCTCAGTTTTGAATAGAGCCACTCTCAACATGCCCTCACCTCAGAGTCCTGCAGTTGGGTCCTGTCCCCTGCCACGTGTTTATGACAAAAATATAAAACTGTTCAATAATTTCAAAACTTAGTCCACTATTAATGACGTGTATTTCGAAGAAAAATATTTTCAAAAGGCATAGGCAAATCAAGCAACTGATATAACTGATATAATGTGGTTGCACAAGTGTGCACACCCTTTTGTTACTCTTGTTGTCTCATTCAAACTCACCACGATTTAAAGTGATTCTGATCAACCCCAAAAACAGGAGACGGAGGGTTTTCCTGACTTTTTAAAAATGTAATTCATTAATTAATTTGTTGAGTTGTACAGGTTATAGGGATTATGGGTTGCATTAAAAGCACAAACGTTTTTGTTGAATATTTATATCCACTAATAATCTTTTGTTTTTGTTCTGCTGACACATCAAATTCACCCATGATAGCAAACCTCAATGTCTCATTTACAAGTTCATTCAATACAGCTTTGAATTTTGGTAATTTCACTTTGGATCAATCGGCTTTCCTGTGCATAGTTGTTCAGGTTTATTTGGTATGACCTCTCATGCACCTGCAGTTTTGTCTGTCAGCTGATACTCTCCTGTCTTCCTTTTCTTTTTAAAGACACCTTACTTATGCATTTGCAGGAAGTCAACAAATCCCCAATTGTTGAGTAATC
This sequence comes from Syngnathoides biaculeatus, assembly GCF_019802595.1. Classification (NCBI taxonomy): domain Eukaryota; kingdom Metazoa; phylum Chordata; class Actinopteri; order Syngnathiformes; family Syngnathidae; genus Syngnathoides; species Syngnathoides biaculeatus. The sequence goes on from NC_084651.1 coordinate 23,939,829, forward strand.
AATGTGATTCATATCGCCTCATGAATATGCTTGTTTTTCACACAATCTTCCCACGTCTCGTCGCTAATGCATTCCGTCCGTCCTGTACCACTCCTCTTTCCATCTTCTCACTTCCCTTTCAGTCATGCAACCGGCTGCACAATTCCTCCCCATTTGCTCCTATTTCCATCTATTTATCTCACCCACTTACATGACCCTCTCCCTCCCTCTTCTTGTTCACTGATCACACATAAATTAACTTTGAAGGCTTCCATAATTGCTTATGTAAAAACTCACACTAATGCACACAGTGCTCCCTATTTAACGTGTCTAATTTTATCCCCCTGAACCATATCACCCCACTAATACCCACGGTTTTATACTAAATGATTGATGTCTCACCATAATACATTTTCCACTTCATTAATAAAAAATTGTCTTTATTTATTAATGGGTAATGTACATATACATGTATTTATGATTCAATTAGGGGCCAATAGAAATGTGGTCAGGATCTATATGAGGGAATTCACTGTGTAAGCTTTACCATTTAAGTGCTTTGTAATAAATCTGTACTGAACCCATGCTCCTCTTGTTAATTGTTGAAGCTTTGTAGGTGGAATTCTTTCCTGTTCTTGCTTGATGTACAGCTTCAGCTGTTCAACCGACTGGGGTCTCTGTTTTGTATTTTACGCGTTGTCATGCGCCACATTTTTTCAATCAGAGAGAGGTCTGGAATGCAGGCTCCAAAACGTGCACGTACCTTGCAGCATTAATAGTGGTTTCACAGATGTGTAAGTTACCCATCCCATTGGCACTCACACAGTCCCATACCATCAGAGAGGCTGGCTTTTGAACTTTGTGTCCATAACATTCCGAATGGTTCTTTTCTGCTTAGTTCTGGAGGACACAATGCCCATATTTTCCAAAAACAATTTGAAGTGTGGACTCGTGGGACAACAGAACACTTTTCATCAGTGCATCTTAGAGGAGCTCTGGCCCAGCGAAACTGGTAGCATTTCTTGGTGTTGATAAATGGCTTTTGCTTTGCAATGTAGTTTGAAGTTGTACTTATGATGTTGCTGTATTTACTGACATTGATTTTTTGACGTGTTCCTGAGCCCATGTGGCGATATCCTTACACATTGACATTGCTTTTTGATGCAGTGGCACCTGAGCGATCGATGGTCACAGACATTCAATGTCAGTTTTTGGGGCTTGCAGTTTACATGCAGTGATTTTCCAAATTATATTCATATTTTTATATTATGGATGCTGGATGATGAAATCTCTAAATTCCTTGCAACTGCACATTGGGTAACATTGTCCTTACACAGTTTGACTATTTTCTCACAAATTTGTACATAAAGACGTGAACTTCACCCCATCTTTCTCAAATCAACTTTCTCAGGTTTTTTTTTTGCCACCTGTACCAGCTTTTGTGGAATGTGTTGCAGCCATATAATTCTAATGATTTTTTGCTAAATTCAATACATCTTATCACTTTGAACATTAAATATCTTTGGAGAGTGTTCAAATTAAGATTTAAGATCTTTTTTTAATTAACACAACATCCCAAATTTATTGAAATTGGAGTTGTAGAAAGTATACACATTCCAGTTCAATGCCAGAATTTTTATTGATAGTTGCAATCCCCAGATATGTGGACCATAAGAACCAGAGACAAATATCAAAATTAGCAATTCTACAAGGTTTCCCAGGGCACACGGAGACAGGCAACAGTCGCACTCACAATCACACCTAGGGGCAATTTAGAGTGTCCAATTAATGTTGCATGATTTTTTGGGGATGTGGGAGGAAACCAGGGTGCCCAGAGAAAACCCACGCAGGCACGGGGAAAACATGCAAACTCCACACAGGCGGACCGAACCCAGGTCATCAGAACTGTGAGTCCAACGCTCTACCAGCTGAACCACTGTGCCGCCCCCGTTATATTCATGTTTTTACTCCTCCCGCAGCCCAAAAACATGCATTAATTGGACACTCTAAATTGGTGTGATTGTGAGTGCGACTCTTGTCTGTCTCTATGTGCCCTGCGATTAGCTGGCAACCAGTTCAGGGTGTACCCTGCCTCCTGCAAACCTCATGAGGATAAGCAGCTCAGGTGCGGGTGCCTTTCTCAGTTATAGCCCTCACAAGAATTGACTAGACTGGACGCTCACGGGCAAAAATTATGAGAGGTAGGGATAACTCTAGTGTTGTTCAAGCCAAGACAAATACACACACAACTTAAAATATCAGGTTTACCAGCCTCGTAAATCAAGTAGTGTAATCGACACTCATTTGCTTGAACTATTTGTGCTGGGAAGCATAGGCTACTGAATTGGCCTATATTAGAAATAGTTTTTTTTTTCTTCATTTATATGTGTGTGAAAGTGTGTATCTGACCGCTAACCTAATAGAAGTCAGTATAACCCTTCTGGCAGAGAGCGCACAGCGACAGGGCTAATAGAAAGATAATGAGTCTGCCCATACTCATAGCTCTATTAAATCTCTCCTTAATACTCTCTCCCTGGAATGATGGGTATATTAGAGCCCCACTCCTCCTTTATGACTGCAGTATTATGAGGAAAGTGAACCAACAATGAATATTCATGGATCAGTAGCGCTAAATACTTATTACAAATCGTGTCTTTTAACAATGAGAATGGAAGGTGTTTCTCCCAAATAACTTAATTAGGGGTAGCAATATTTGTGAGAATGGAAAAATAACTCTGGCCTAACATTGCTGATGTGAATAATTCATGAACAGAAAGATAAAAGAAATATATGAGAGCAGCTGGGCTCCCATGACCGTTTTAATGTTATTTTTTATTTTTTTACTATTTTTATCGTGGTGCTATATATTTAAATGTCACTGTCTGTCCCGAACCATATATAATAAATTTAAAAAAAAGAAATGGAAGGTATTCATGGCATAAACCATCTTTTTAAAAAAAGTAAATACTTCTGAACATGGCTGGCAGGACCATAGAGTGAGATTAGCAAAAAATAAGAGTGCTGCTATTTCAATGGGGTGCCAAAAATTGGCAAAAAAATCCACTCTAGTACAATTATAATAAGATGAATTATTATTAACTCTTCATTTCAAGTCAAATTTTTTCTACTAGGCAACACGGTGCAATAACTAATGCAGCCCTATGGGGGCACAAACCAGTGCAATCTGTAGGCCGGTCCCAAGCCCGGATAAATGCAGAGGGTTGCGTCAGGAAGGGCATCCGGCGTAAAAACTGTGCCAAACAAATATGAGCGTTCATCTAAAGAATCCCATACCGGATCGGTCGTGGCCCGGGTTAACAACGCCCGCCCCCGCACTGCTAACCTGCAGGGCGTCGGTGGAAATTCAGCTACTGTGGGTCGAAGACAAAGAAGAGGAGGAAACCGGATCCAGCGTCAGAAGAAAAAGAGGAATGCACAGAGCCTACAACTGAGTGTAGGGACTTTGAATGTTGGGACTATGACAGGAAAAGCACAGGAGTTGGTTGACATGATGATTAGGAGAAAGGTTGATATTCTGTGCATCCAAGAGAGCAGGTGGAAAGGTAGTAAGGCTAGAAGTTTGGGAGCAGGGTTTAAATTATCCTACCACGGAGTAGATGGGAAGAGAAATGGAGTAGGGGTTATTTTAAAGGAAGAGCTGGCTAGGAATGTCTTGGAGGTGAAAAGAGTATCAGATCGAGTGATGAGACTAAAATTTGAAATTGAGGGTGTTATGTATAATGTGGTTAGCGGCTATGCACCACAGGTAGGATGTGACCAAGAGTTGAAAGAGAAATTCTGGAAGGAACTAGATGAAGTAGTTCTGAGCATCCCAGACAGCGAGAGAGTTGTGATTGGTGCAGATTGTAATGGACATATTGGTAAAGGAAACAGGGGCGATGAAGAAGTGATGGGTAAGTACGGCATCCAGGAAAGGAACTTTGAAGGGCAGATGGTGGTGGACTTTGCAAAAAGGATGGAGATGGCTGTAGTGAACACTTATTTCCAGAAGAGGGAGGAACATATAGTGACCTACAAGAGCGGAGGTAGAACCACGCAGGTAGATTATATTTTGTGCAGACGATGTAATCTGAAGGAGGTTACTGACTGTAAAGTAGTGGTAGGGGAGAGTGTAGCTCGACAGCATAGGATGGTAGTATGTAGGATGATTCTGGTGGTGGGTAGGAAGATTAAGAAGACAAAGGTAGAGCAGAGAACCATGTGGTGGAAGCTGAAAAAGGAAGAATGTTGTGCAGCCTTCCGGAAAGAGGTGAGACAGGCTCTCGATGGACAACCGAAGCTCCCGGAAGACTGGACGACAACAGCCAAGGTGATCAGAGAGACAGGCAGGAGAGTACTTGGTGTGTCATCTGGTAGGAAAGGGGAGAAGGAGACTTGGTGGTGGAACCCCAAAATACAGGGAGTCATACAAGGAAAGAGATTAGCGAAGAAGAAGTGGGATACTGAGAGGACTGAGGAGAGGCGAAAGGAGTACATCGAGATGCGACGTAGGGCAAAGGTAGAGGTGGCAAAGGCTAAACAAGAGGCATATGAAGACATGTACACCAGGTTGGACACGAAAGAAGGAGAAAAGGATCTCTACAGGTTGGCCAGACAGAGGGATAGAGATGGGAAGGATGTGCAGCAGGTCAGGGTGATTAAGGATAGAGATGGAAATGTGTTGACTGGTGCCGGTAGTGTACTAAATAGATGGAAAGAATACTTTGAGAAGTTGATGAATGAAGAAAATGAGAGAGAAGGAAGAGTTGAAGAGGCAAGAGTGAAGGACCAGGAAGTGGAAATGATTACTCAGGGGGAAGTCAGAAAGGCACTACAAAGGATGAAAACTGGAAAGGCAGTTGGTCCTGATGACATACCGGTAGAGGTATGGAAGCAATTTGGAGAGATGGCTGTGGAGTTTTTGACCAACTTATTCAACAGAATACTAGCGGGCGAAAAGATGCCTGAAGAATGGAGGAAAAGTGTTCTAGTTCCCATTTTTAAGAACAAAGGGGATGTTCAGAGCTGTGGGAACTATAGAGGAATAAAGTTGATGAGCCACACAATGAAGTTATGGGAAAGAGTAGTGGAGGCTAGACTCAGGACAGAAGTAAGTATCTGCGAGCAACAGTTTGGTTTCATGCCTAGAAAGAGTACCACAGATGCATTATTTGCCTTGAGGATGCTCGTGGAAAAGTACAGAGAAGGTCAGCAGGAGCTACATTGTGTCTTTGTGGATCTAGAGAAAGCCTATGACAGAGTACCAAGAGAGGAACTGTGGTACTGCATGCGTAAGTCTGGTGTGGCAGAGAAGTATGTTAAAATAGTACAGGACATGTATGATGGCAGCAGAACAATGGTGAGGTGTGCCTTAGGTGTGACAGAGGAATTTAAGGTGGAGGTGGGACTGCATCAGGGATCAGCTCTGAGCCCCTTCCTGTTTGCAGTGGTAATGGATAGGCTGACAGATGAGGTTAGACTGGAATCCCCTTGGACCATGATGTTCGCAGATGATATTGTCATATGCAGTGAAAGCAGGGAGCACGCAGAGGAACAATTGGAAAGATGGAGACATGCACTGGAAAGGAGAGGAATGAAGATTAGCCGAAGTAAAACAGAATATATGTGCGTGAATGAGAAAAGTGGAGGGGGAAGAGTGAGGCTACAGGGAGAAGAGATAGCGAGGGTCGACGACTTCAAATACTTGGGGTCAACAATACAGAGCAATGGAGAGTGTGGTCAGGAAGTGAAGAAAAGGGTCCAAGCAGGTTGGAACAGCTGGCGAAAGGTGTCTGGTGTGTTATGTGACAGAAGAGTGTCTGCTAGGATGAAGGGCAAAGTTTACAAAACAGTGGTGAGGCCGGCCATGATGTACGGATTAGAGACAGTGGCACTGAAGAAACAACAGGAATCTGAACTGGAGGTGGCAGAAATGAAGATGTTGAGGTTCTCGCTCGGAGTGACCAGGTTGGATAGGATTAGAAATGAGCTCATTAGAGGGACAGCCAAAGCTGGATGTTTTGGAGACAAGATTCGAGAGAGCAGACTTCGATGGTTTGGACATGTTCAGAGGCGAGAGAGTGAGTATATTGGTAGAAGGATGCTGAGGATGGAGCTCCCAGGCAAAAGAGCGAGAGGAAGACCAAAGAGAAGGTTTATGGATGTGGTGAGGGAAGACATGAGGGCAGTTGGGGTTAGAGAGGAAGATGCAGGAGATAGGCTAAGATGGCAAAAGATGACATGCTGTGGCGACCCCTAACGGGACAAGCCGAAAGGAAAAGAAGAAGAAGAAGAAGAAGAACATGGTGCAATAACTGGTTAGAACAGAAGTGCTCAATGTGTTGACCAGTCACTCGCGAGGCAGTTCCGAACCATCACAACGGCTTGCCGAGAAAAAAAAAGAGATCAGCCGTATCTTAACTTAATTTAAATTTAGCTCATCGCGCATGTGCAAACGCCCACAGTACAAGAAAACACGCTGTCAGTGAGTCCCCCCCCCCCCCCTATTTTAAGCTCTCGCTTAAGAAATCTTAAACATGGGTATGAATTCTGCAGTAAAGAAGACAAACATCACATCACTTTCATATGGAATAGGAGGCGGACGTTTTTTCACGATATCATTTTCGAAGTGCGTTTGCCTCATCTGCCAGTGCAGTGAAATGTGGAACGGCATTTTCGAACTGTTTATGGAAAATACAACACCGACATTCTGCCAAAAAGCAAGCTGAGAATGAGAAAAGTGAGCGAACTAAAATCCCAACTGGCCGCAGAGCAGTGACTTTTCACACAATATAGTTCAACAGCGAAAGCCACCATGAAGCAACGTTTCCGGCTTCGTTACGTCACACATAAAGAGGCATAGGTGACTCGTTGTTCCGATCTTTTAAAAAAAAGACGGAAATATTATCTTCAATAAAACTCTGCAGCTGTAAAGGAGTACAGTTACACGCCGCTGTGAAGCCATGGCTGATGTGTGGAAGGACATCGATGATTGTGAGTGTTTCTCACTGCAGTTGGACAAATCCACTGATGTGAGTGACACGGCCCAGGTGTGCATTTTCATTCGTATGGTGTTTAGTGATCATCAACGTGAACTCAAATAGCTACAAAAAATGTTAATGGTTCACGATGTTGTGTTGTTCAATATTGGCTCATGTGGTTATGCATACATTTACACATGAAGAATAGTCAATATAGTTTAAAATAACAAAAAAAAAGTCATGGCTCTGCCTGTGTGGAGTTTGCATGTTCTCCCCATGCTTGTGTGGGTTTCCTCCAGGCACTTGGGTTTCCTATAACATCCCAAAAACATGCATTTATCGTAAGCTCTAAATTTCCACGAGGTTTGATTGTAAATTGGACTTTTGTTTGTCTCTATCTGCCCTGAGATTGGCTGGCAACCAGTCCAGGGTGTACCCTGCCTCCTGCCCGATGACGGCTGGGATTGGCTCCAGCAGTCCTGCGACCCTTGTGAAGATGAGTGGCTAAGAAAATTGAATCATTGTTTCTACTGTAAGGAAATTTATATTCTGATAAACAATTAAAACTCCTATTAATTGGCTACTTAGACCACCACAGAGTGACTTTCTAACATGGACTTGGTGTCAATCAGTCAGTGTAAATTTAATTTTGAAAAACACCTTGGTTTTATCACACTAGTGTCCAGAAAAGGCCCTTCACACAGCTACTTGTGTTTGACCCAATATTGTAGCCGCTTTGTCCAACGCCTTTGGCTTCTGTGTGAAAGATCCACCTGTGAGAGCACGTTTGTTATGTTCACTGGTTTAGGAGTATAAAGGTACGGGGGACATCTATGCTAATGAAATAGATAAGCCAGCGAAAGTTCAATGAGTGTATTTCAAAAGAAGAAAAACATCTGTAACTCAGGACTGAGTAGAGGATTTTAATTAATAATTCGTGTTTACTGAAGCAGCATAGAGACAAGATCCATCAATCCATTTTCTGTACCACTTTTCCTCAATAGGGTCACAGGCATGCTATCCCAGGTATCTTCGGGAGAGAGGCTGGGTACTCCCTGGAATGGTCGCCAGCCAATTGAGAGAGAAAGAGAGAGAGAGAGAGAGAGAGAGAGAGAGAGAGAGAGAGAGAGAGAGAGGAGAGAGAGAGAGAGAGAGGGAGAGAGAGAGAAAGTGAGCCTCAATGTGGGGTGATTTCAAAATACTGTAAACTTCATCGAACTGCAACCTCGTGTGTTCTAGTTTTGAGGTCACTAAGGTGGTTAAAAAGTTCCTCGATGGAAGGAACCCGGCGATGGATGAGTTTCGCCCGGAGTTCCTAAAGGCTCTCGATGTTTTGGAGCTGTCCTGGTTGACACATCTCTGCAACATCGCGTGGACATCAGGGAGAGTGCCTCTGGATTGGCAGACAGGGGTGGTGGTCCACTTTTAAAAAGGTGGGGAAAAGGCTTTGTTGCAACCACAGGAGGATCACACTCCTCAGACTCCCTTGTAAGGTCTATTCAGGGGTGCTGCACAGGAAGGTCCATCCAGAAGTTGAATCTCAGATTCAAGGGGAGCAGTGTGGTTTTCATCCTGTCGATGGAGCAGTGGACCAGCCCTACCACCTTGGCACGGTCCACGAGGGCACATGAGAGTTCACTTAACCAGTCTACATGTTTTTTGTGAACTTGGAGAAGGCATTCGACCGTGTCCCTCAGGGAGTACTATTGAGAGTGCTTAATGAGTATTGCATACTGAACCCTCTGATTTGGGCTGTTTGGTCCCTGTATGACTAGTGTCAGAATTTAGTCCACATTGCTGTAGTGCTACTGCCGCATTGTAGTAGGTAGGACTGGTTTCTGGTGTTATGTGTGTGTGTATTTTTATTCTTTGTTCTCTTTATTTTCCTTTTATGGTTTTAAGTTGTTATAATTTGGGTCTTTGTGACACTGTTTCCTTTCATACTTTTAAGTCCTTATGATGTGAAGTGGTTTCCTCTAATGCTCTTGGGTATGAGTGACACAAACTCTTTGTGTCCTTTGTGACACTGAAGTCTGAAATGTTTCAAGGATTACCTGTATAAAGACGAGAAAGGTGGACAACGAGGCTTCTTCTTACAACCTCACCACTGCTCTGTGAAACTACGCTGCTTGGAACGCAAACTACACGGATGCCTGCCACCTTTCGTTTTTGGACCAGCTGGAACTTTCGCTAATTTGGAATACCCGCTGGGATCAACTTTGCTTGTTTGGGAACACTCGTTCAAGAATTGTGACTATTTGCCGTTGTGGCTCAACTACTCTGTTCTTGAATGTCCATTTTGTGTTAGGTATTTTATCGTGTTTAGAGATTAAATTGTCAGAAATGCAATACAACTGCCTTGTCGCATTTTGCTGGTTTGAAAAAAGGGGATGTTAATCTAAATTCACAAGTAACAAAATTGGGGGCTCGTCCGGGATAGAATTCACTTGACATTCGAGACATCTGTTTAAAAAAACGATTGTTAATTTTTTGGCGTATTTGCAACTTAAACTGTGAATCCAGTAAAATGGAGTTTAATGTTGAGAACTTTATTAGGTTTTGCGGAAGAAGGTGCAGTACATGCTGGACAATGACATTATAGAACCCAGTGACAGTCCGTGGAGTTCACCAAGTGTACTTGTGCATAAGAGTGGTGGTGTTGGTTGACGCTGCTGCACTCACATGAAAACTGTCAATGCACTGTCACGAACTGACTCCTACCCTCTACCGAGAATGGACGATTGCATTGATCACGTCAGTCAAGCTACGTACGTGAGCAAGTTTGACCTTCTTAAGGGCTTCTGGCAGGTGCCGCTCAGGGATCGTACAAAGAAGATTGCGGTGTTCGCTACACCTAACGGACTGTATCAATACAAAGTGATGCTGTTCGGCTTGAAGAATGCCCCAGCAACGTTCCAAAGGCTCGTCAACAACCTGACATCAGGTCTGGAAGGTGTCAGTTCATGACAGTGGTGAGCAATTGGACTCACCAAGGCTGCCCTTTGTCACCATTTCTGTACATAACTTTTAAGGACAAGGTGCAGCCCTGGCGTAGAGGCGATTTGGTTGTTGGCCTCAGTATTGCATCTCTGCTTTTTGCAGATGAAGTGGTTCTGTTGGCTTCATCAAGATGTGATCTCCAACTCTCACTGGAGCGGTTGAGTTTGAAGCAGATGAGATGAGAATCAACATCTTCAACTCTTAGACTGTGGTCCTCATTTGGAAAGGGATGGCTTGCCTTCTCCAGGTCGTGCATGAAATCCTGCCTCAAGTGGAGGAATTCAAGTATCTAAGAGCCTTCTTCACAAGTGAGGGAAGAATGAAACAGGTGAACAACAGACAGAACGGTGCAACACCTGCGGTGATGCAAACTTTGTATCGGTCTGTTGTGGAGCTAAGTCAAAAGGTGAAGTTCTCAATTTTCTGGTCAATCTATGGGTCATGACTGAAAGAACAAAAATACGGATGCAAGTGGCCGAAATGAGCAGTTTGCAGGTTGCACGTTGTCGAGATCTTCCTTATGATAGGGTGAGAAGATATTTTGTGACATTTTGTAAAAGCAATGTTAAAGCTATAATTCAATACTTTTTTTCTAAAGAAAAAAATATTTTCACTCGGGCTACAACTAGAGGAGATGACACGGTGCTAATTAATGTATTCAGCTCCTTTGACAGCATGCTGTATTTGCCAGTATTTTTCTATATTTAGTCAATGGCCTGTTCATTTCCGTGTTGGCCCAGTTGGTGGCCCACTCAAAATGATGGCAGGGAAATGAAATGTCATTCAAAACATAATAAAAATATTTTATAATCACGTATAAGGAGCATAATGTGCATGCCTACTGGAGGCTTGTTGCATCGATCGCGAGGCAGTCTTGGTCCATCGCGGGACGGCATACCAAAAAAAAAAAAGTCAGCCAATGTTCCTTCTAAACCGCGTACCTGCGCAATTGTGCACTGTTGATGCAGTCTCTTAGCAGATATTCTGCGTTGCACGCAAAAAAATCCAATGCAAATTGAAAGTATAACATTCAGATTGTGGCATTTTGCAATGTGATTCAATGAGTGAGGGATGACTGGTTGTTCCATCCAAGGGCACAATTCATATAGGGACTGTAAAAAATAAAAAGAACCCACTGGTTTCTTTTAGGCAGCACACGGAACTTTCTCCAACAATGATCGCTGTTCCGCCACTCTTTCTTTTTCCTAATTTACACCCGCCCCCACAGCCCACTCTTAAAGACATACACTCATATTTACAAATGTTACAGTACTTACACAGCCTATCAATGTTTTATAATGACAGCGTCCACCACCACCGCTTTAGTTCACAACACAGTCTGGGCAACGTAGTGCAAAAACAAGCTAGACGTGCTGCTTATGTTTACTTTCTATATTAATGGAGATAGTTAAAGAAGAAATGCTGTTATTTTAAGCTATGACTGTTGGCGTATGTGAATACCTACAGAAAAAGTGGTGAAACTGGATGATTTTCTTTTTTCCGAGTGGGAAAGGTCTGGTCTGAAGCCAAAGTACAAAATGCAGGAGGATATGGTGGGCACAAAAAAAATGTTGTATTTCACACATATATATATATATATATATATATATATATATATATATATATGCGTGTGCCCTGTAATTGGCTGGCGACCAGTTCAGGGTGTAACTTGCCTCCTGCACGTTGACAGCTGGGATAGGCACCTGCACTCCCCGCAACCCTTGTGAGGATAAGCGGCAAAGAAAATGGATGGATATTTATATATAGTATAATAGATCACATACCCCCCCCCCCTTCGTCTATAGCTCGTGAGAGGCTGGCTGCTTGAAAAATAGATCTTGAGGCAATGTCTCTTTTCTTTTGTTGTGATGCAGAATTTAGGCTTAGGGGGCGCCAAAGATTACATACTATATCTGTAAAAACAATGTGATTCAACTATTTTGTACGCATATGCAAATTGCGCTCCAGGTTGGTGACAAAAAATCTTTTCTAGGGTGCCACAATGAATTGGGCCAGCCCTCCTCATGGTAGGATATCAGTCTATTTCATTTGGAATGGTCAATGATGTGTTGAATGACAAAGCAAGATATATGGGAATACAAAACCCAACAATTATGCAATACAACAGTGGAACCTTGTAGTTCGAATGTCTTGGGGGTAATAGTGTTAGGTTAAATGCTTTGACCAAAAAAATCAATTTAAAAAATGCCTCGGTGTTGGACCCAATTCTCGGTGTACGAACACCAGGGGAAAGTTGAACCTATGTTGACCAGGTAGCTGAGTCAACCCGAGCAATGCCGAACCCACATGAGGGAGTGCCGAGACAAGCCGCTGCCTACTTTGAGTCCAGCAGGCAATCAATCATAGTCATGCAGTGCGTATTCAGTGTGAGCACCCACATTCGCGAGAGCATCTCCAGATTGATTTGGGGAGTTTTTTTCAGTACTTTCTTTGCCATGGGCCTAATGAAAGACGGCGGTGCTTTCCAGCAGCAAAGGAAGCGAAAAGTTAAGAGAACCACAGTGGATTTAAGGACATAGATAATCACCAAGTATAAAAATGAGGTGCCTGTTTGTTATGACTCTTGCTAACTAGCTTTGTATGGCTACGTTTCTTTTTTTTTTTTTTCTTTTCCTAAAGACTAAAAATGTAATAAAAGGCAGATAGTGTTGCCAAAAGTGTGACTAGCATTACAAAACAAAGGAAGAGAAGCTACTGGGGACATTACAAAGTCAAATCATGGATGATGACTTTGGAGTAACACTTTCTCTGTCCTCTTGAGTCGCTCCAATGCTATCACACTGCGACCAAAAAGTTAACATAGAATATAATTAAGATACACATTTAAGTTGTACCAAATTTATGGATTTTGTTTTATTCCTTAAATACAGGGTGTGCAGTATACACCTGATATCCATGGGGATTATGTTCCTGACACCCTGCGAATAACAAAATGGACCGCATGCCTTATGTGCATAATCGTTGTGTCACTTGTCCAGCGAAGTACACTTGAACAGACTGGTTACGCTGTTTGAATGAATGCCTGCACAACTTGTAGTTTGTATGAACCCACCAAAAGGGGTGCTCACAAGTCAGTGAGGAATAATTGCTTAGTAGTTTGTAAGAAGAAGAAGTTTACATTGTAGCACCCACTACCTGTGTTGGGAGGTCATTACTGATGATGGTCACACTCATGGTGTCACATTAAAACTAAAATTATAACACCAAAGCAAGAAGAATAGCATAGTTAGCAAATAAGTAAGTAAATAAGTAAGTAAGTAAGTTTCTTTCGGCTCGTCCCGTTAGGGGTTGCCACAGCATAACATCTCAGATGAACACTCATATTTGTTTGGCACAGTTTTTACGCCAGATGCCCTTCCTGATACAACTCCTCTTGGGGAGTTAAGGAGATTCAAACTCACAACACCTGGTTGACCAAACCAAAGCTCTGACCACTGAGCTTTAAAACAAATAAAAGAATTGCTAAAAAAATAGTCAACACAAAATATGCACTTTTAACGCTATTTACATCCTCCCAGCATGCTCTGCGATGCTCCCAGTATGCTTTATACCTCGTTAGTGCCGCAAAGCATGCTGGAAGGTTGTAAATAGCGTTTAAAGATATGTTTTGTGTCAGTTATTTAACATTATAATTATTTATTATACATTTGTGTGGGGAAATATAAGCTTCTTCATATTCTCTGCTTATCCTCACGAGGTCCCGGGAGTGCTGCCTATCCCAGCTGCCATCGGGCAGGAGCAGGGTACACCCTGATCTGGTTGCCAGCCAATCGCAGGGCACAGTGAGACAAACATCCGCACTCACGATCACACCAAGGCGCAATTTAGTCTACAATGAATGCATGTTTTTGGGATGTGAGAGGCAACCATAGGCAGCATGACGGCTCAGCTGGAAAGCATTGGCCTCACAATTCTGAGGTTCGGGTTCAATCCCGTTGTGACGGTCTGAGCTCTCCTGGTGCTGCAAAGTGCATGCGCGTATATTAATGCGTGTATATTTTGTAAAGTTCGGGCCATTCTGAAACATCCCCATCCATGCTTCAACATATGTCATTCAACAACTTGTCGCCAAGTGTTCATGTTCGCGATGGACATCTCAGAAAGACAAACACAGCAAACGTACATAAATGTGTATATCTTTTTTTTTTTTATCAACTTTTGTTAGAAGGTTAAGTTAGGGTTAGGTTATAATGTATGTTAGCTCCCTCTATGTAGAAGAAGGGGAACTATGAGACCAGATTTCCCAATGAATGTCTGCTACGTACCCACAGTTCCCTCGCTAGTAATGCATGCGCATTCATCACAAGGAGACTTTTCAGCACGTGGGAGCGCTCAGAACGTCACACCGGATCCACCTGTGTGGAGTTTGCATATGCTCCCCGTGCTTGCGTGGGTTTTCTCCAGGCACTCCAGTTTCCTCCGACAGCCCCAAAACATGCAAATTTAAAGGTCAAGTGTCGTCAAACAGATTATTTTTGGGATATTAATAATGAAAAACCCACAGCCAATGTGGTCCCATGTGCTTTTTCATCACAAAACATGATTTTGACATATACAGCTTTTTGTAACTCCTGCCATGAAAATCCTCTCAGGGATTTGTTTTCGAGAAGAAGCAGGAAGTGACATAAAGGACAGCGATGCCCCCTCATGGACTGGTTTGTTTCCATTAGTTTTACCTCCGGGAAGGTAGCTCGTTGTTCCTTCGTGTTAGCCAAAATGTCGGCTCATTGCATTGCTGGACATTGCTTGAACATTCGGGAGAATGGAATTACCCTTCATAAGTTTGAAAGAGACCCTGTTTGTTGTGAAAAATGGATTGCACAGGTGCAGAGGACAAGAACTTTGTGGGTTCCAGATAACAGGTAGGTTTGTATACAGCTACTAAAAAAAAAATAATAGTTTGGGGCGGACCACGTAATCGGTCTCTCTCATAATGTAGCAAAATATCTTCTTCTTCTTCTTCTTTTCCTTTCGGCTTGTCCCGTTAGGGGTCGCCACAGCGTGTCATCTTTTGCCATCTTAGCCTATCTCCTGCATCTTCCTCTCTAACCCCAACTGCCCTCATGTCTTCCCTCACCACATCCATAAACCTTCTCTTTGGTCTTCCTCTCGCTCTTTTGCCTGGGAGCTCCATCCTCAGCATCCTTCTACCAATATACTCACTCTCTCGCCTCTGAACATGTCCAAACCATCGAAATCTGCTCTCTCGAATCTTGTCTCCAAAACATCCAGCTTTGGCTGTCCCTCGAATGAGCTCATTTCTAATCCTATCCAACCTGCTCACTCCGAGCGAGAACCTCAACATCTTCATTTCTGCCACCTCCAGTTCAGCTTCCTGTTGTTTCTTCAGTGCCACCGTCTCTAATCCGTACATCATGGCCGGCCTCACCACTGTTTTGTAAACTTTGCCCTTCATCCTAGCAGACACTCTTCTGTCACATAACACACCAGACACCTTTCGCCAGCTGTTCCAACCTGCTTGGACCCGTTTCTTCACTTCCTGACCACACTCTCCATTGCTCTGTATTGTTGACCCCAAGTATTTGAAGTCATCCACCCTCGCTATCTCTTCTCCCTGTAGCCTCACTCTTCCCCCTCTACTTTTCTCATTCACGCACATATATTCTGTTTTACTTCGGCTAATCTTCATTCCTCTCCTTTCCAGTGCATGTCTCCATCTTTCCAATTGTTCCTCTGCGTGCTCCCTGCTTTCACTGCATATGACAATATCATCTGCGAACATCATGGTCCAAGGGGATTCCAGTCTTACCTCATCTGTCAGCCTATCCATTACCACTGCAAACAGGAAGGGGCTCAGAGCTGATCCCTGATGCAGTCCCACCTCCACCTTAAATTCCTCTGTCACACCTAAGGCACACCTCAACATTGTTCTGCTGCCATCATACATGTCCTGTACTATTTTAACATACTTCTCTGCCACACCAGACTTACGCATGCAGTACCACAGTTCCTCTCTTGGTACTCTGTCATAGGCTTTCTCTAGATCCACAAAGACACAATGTAGCTCCTTCTGACCTTTTCTGTATTTTTCCACGAGCATCCTCAAGGCAAATAATGCATCTGTGGTACTCTTTCTAGGCATGAAACCATACTGTTGCTCGCAGATACTTACTTCTGTCCTGAGTCTAGCCTCCACTACTCTTTCCCATAACTTCATTGTGTGGCTCATCAACTTTATTCCTCTATAGTTCCCACAGCTCTGAACATCCCCTTTGTTCTTAAAAATGGGAACTAGAACACTTTTCCTCCATTCTTCAGGCATCTTTTCGCCCGCTAGTATTCTGTTGAATAAGTTGGTCAAAAACTCCACAGCCATCTCTCCAAATTGCTTCCATACCTCCACTGGTATGTCATCAGGACCAACTGCCTTTCCATTTTTCATCCTTTGTAGTGCCTTTCTGACTTCCCCCTTAGTAATCATTTCCACTTCCTGGTCCTTCACGCTTGCCTCTTCAACTCTTCCTTCTCTCTCATTTTCTTCATTCATCAACTTCTCAAAGTATTCTTTCCATCTATTTAGCACACTACCGGCACCAGTCAACACATTTCCATCTCTATCCTTAATCACCCTGACCTGCTGCACATCCTTCCCATCTCTATCCCTCTGTCTGGCCAACCTGTAGAGATCCTTTTCTCCTTCTTTCGTGTCCAACCTGGTGTACATGTCTTCATATGCCTCTTGTTTAGCCTTTGCCACCTCTACCTTTGCCCTACGTCGCATCTCGATGTACTCCTTTCGCCTCTCCTCAGTCCTCTCAGTATCCCACTTCTTCTTCGCTAATCTCTTTCCTTGTATGACTCCCTGTATTTTGGGGTTCCACCACCAAGTCTCCTTCTCCCCTTTCCTACCAGATGACACACCAAGTACTCTCCTGCCTGTCTCTCTGATCACCTTGGCTGTCGTCGTCCAGTCTTCCGGGAGCTTCGGTTGTCCATCGAGAGCCTGTCTCACCTCTTTCCGGAAGGTCGCACAACATTCTTCCTTTCTCAGCTTCCACCACATGGTTCTCTGCTCTACCTTTGTCTTCTTAATCTTCCTACCCACCACCAGAATCATCCTACATACTACCATCCTATGCTGTCGAGCTACACTCTCCCTACCACTACTTTACAGTCAGTAACCTCCTTCAGATTACATCGTCTGCACAAAATATAATCTACCTGCGTGGTTCTACCTCCGCTCTTGTAGGTCACTATATGTTCCTCCCTCTTCTGGAAATAATAATGTAGCAAAATATGCGCGCATGAAATGTGTTGATGTGTGCATACAGCTACAAAAAAAAATAATAGTTTGGGGCGGACCACGTAATCGGTCTCTCTCATAACGTAACAAAAGATCCGCGTAAGAAATGTGTTGATGTGCGCGTCGCCCAGCCAACAATGTCTCACTCAGCCTTGTCTCGATAGTGTTTATCGCGTACTGCAGCGACTTTGAACATACCCCTAAAAGCAGCATAGCTCGGCTCCACCTCCTCCTTATATACCACGGCGCCGAAACTCAGCCACACCGGCTGAGGCGCCGCGTTCGGCAGTCACACCTTCTGGGAAGGCTGCGAGACGAGCATAAAGCGCCCCGGCTCGACTGTGAGCACCCCCCTAAAGCAGCACCGCTCGGCTGCGATGAGCCGCGATGGCTCATATCCGCTGCGGAAGTGGATCGGACGATGCGTTTTGGCCGTGTTAGGATATCATCTGGCTCGAAAAAATAGTGTAATATTGCCCTGAGGGCTCGAAACAATCATGTAATATTGCCTCGGTAACTTCACCCGGTTATGTGGTGTTGTCCTTTTCGAAAAGAGCTTCCGTGTCAGAAGGGGCGTCGGAAAAATCCGAATATCTCTGTTGTTCGGCTTCCATAGTAGCAGGCACTGCGCGTTTTCAATGGCGGAAGTGACGATGACGTCAAGGACAGAGGACGCGACTAATCTGGCGACCACTTGGATGTCGAGGGACACTCAATTGCGCAACTTTGTGCATGGATGACGTGCTCTCCGCTCACTTTTTTTTTTTTTTCGGAGAGACGTTGAAGTGAATACTGTTATACTACGTATGTATTTTTCATTACAATATCTATTTGATAATGTTTATAGAGATGACAGTCCCTCTTTAATTGGACACTCTATATTGCCCCGAGGTGTGATTGTAAGTGCAGCTGTTTGTCTCGATGTGCCCTGCGATTGGCTGGAAACCAGTTCAGGGTGTACTCCGCCTCCTGCCCGTTGACAGCTGGGATAGGCTCCAACACTCCCCGTGACCCTTGTGAGAATAAGCGGCTAAGAAAACGAAGAAGCTTATATTGCCCCACCCAAATATATAATAAATAATTATAATATTACATAACTGACACAAAACATGCACTTTAAACGCTATTTACAACCTCCCAGCATGCTTTGTGGCACTAAGGAGCATGCTGGGAGCGCCACAGAGCATGATGCGAGGATGTAAATAGCATCTAAAGTACATTTTTGTGTTGACTATTTTTTTGAGTAATTCTTTTGTTTTATTATTTTCTAACTATGCTGTTATTCTTGCTGTGGTGTGATAATTTTACTTTTAATGTGACACCGTGAGTGTGACCATCGTCTGTAATGACCTGCAAACAAAAGCAGTATGTGCTCCAAAGTAAGCGTCTTCTTCGATCGATCTATCTATATACAGTGAAGAAAAAAGTACTTGAACAACCTGCTATATTACAAGTTCTCCCACTTTGAAATCATGGAGGGGTCTGAAATTTTCATCATAGGTGCATGTCCAATGTGACTAAAAAGAAAAATCCAGAAATCACAATGTATGATTTTTTTAAATGATTTATTTGTGTGATACAGCTGAAAATAAGTATTTGAACACCTGTCCATCAGCTAAAATTCTCATTCTCAAAGACCTGTTAGTCTGCCTTTAAAAGTCCACCTCCACTCCAGCTTGGTGAAAAAAGGCCCACTGATGGAGCAATCATTAGAAAATGGAAGAAGCTATACATGATCTGCATGGCGCTTTCCATTTTGCGGCCACTTTCACATCCACATTCACAAGGTGTCTAGATGAGTACAAAGCCTGAGAGGGAGGCCCATAAATATCCAAGAAAGTTTTTTAGATCTGGTTTGGGGATAAGGATAATGTGATGTCACCTCTAATACCAGACATGGTGTCCTCTCCTGTGCCTTTACAAGTACTAGTAAAAACAGCAGTGCCGACATATAAGAGTGACAATGTGGCTTGTGCCAGTGCAGGCTGACTGATTGGGGATGTGCAGTCGCGGGTAGCCTACATTCATCCATTCAATTATGGTATTTACACGTTTTTTCCTAATATTAGTGAGTTTTTAATGCAGAAGAAATCAGAACAATGAAATTGCCTACCTGGTATCTGCTTGCATTATCGGGCCTCGGATGGCATTAAGTATAAGTAGATAAAGGATTTTATGCAGCCATATTGTGTGCTGTCTGTGGGGAGGCGTTGTGTTGATAGGTGGTGAGTTTCTGATACTGTGTTTGCACCTACAGCATGTATGTCTTTGTGCATCATATGATTTATTCTAACTGCTCAGTGCATACTTTACTACAGATAGTGTATACAAATCTATTGTGAAGTTAGAATTAGATATTTGACCAAACAATGGGATATGCTCCATCTCCAGAAGTGACCCATTGGTGTGTGTATATAAAATGCAGCGCTCACACTTTCTGGATGTTGTGTTTGTGTGCGGGCTGTGTGAGTGATGTTTGGATCTCTCCTTCTTGCTTTCTTTCTTTTGTTATTTATGCCTTTCTTCAGATCTTTCTTTCTCTCTGCATCAGTCTGGCTGTGTGGGCACAGACAAAGTCAAACTGCTGCTCGCACATATTTGGGTAGCTATTTAATTAAAAGTGGATTACAAGAGTGTTGGGTAAACAAAGATCAGATTAACAAATAGACCGTCGCTACTTTCCCATTTGCTAATGCAAATTTGACTTGACGATGGGATTGGTCGTGCAGAAGAATGGCTCTGCCACTCCAACAGAATATTAAGACCCGGTCTGGAGCTCAGTCTAAGTCAGGACGATTGGCTAAGCCTCTTCCTTATGTCCAGTTTGTGTGTATGCATGCGCGTGCGCAAGTGCATGTACGTGTGTGTGTGTGTCTGGCCATGCGTATTTGTGTGTTTATGAGACCAAGACAATGTGCTGTCTCCCATTACACTTTTTTGAGTGGCTGAATAAATTCCCACAATGTTCATCTTTTGACATTCCTTAACTAATCAGTCCTATGGTATTCATCTAAAGAGCAGAAACATCTGAATTGTTGAATTATGACACTGTATTTATTCTACACAGTCAAATTATCTTTCATCACCTTTAATTTTGATTATAGTCCACATTTTTAATGACAGAGTTTTGATATTATATGCAATGGCAATAAAATTACTGGTAGAAAAATTTTAATCCCAGTTGCATCATTTATTTTTTTCATTTTGAATTGATAATAAGTGACATTGATTTTTGAGAACAGGTACTGTACCTACAAATCACTAGTCTCTGGTTTAAATTTGCCTCAGCCTGTCACAATAGGTAACAAGCGGATTTTGCATGTTAGTCTGACCAGTAATCTTCTGTTTGAATAATGGTCTGACACCAGGACCTTTTAGGAGACCATATCCTTTAATTCTGGTAATATAAACAGCAAAACCGCTGTATAAATTTGAAAGTCCACAAAGAAAATAGAGACAATGACATCAGCAACATGGAAGTCAGTTCAGCTTGTCACAGCGTCAAGCCAGAGATCTTCAATTGTTAAAAATACTATTTTTAAATGTAACTCTGATGACATATATACATTATGCGACCAGAAAAGACATAATTATAACATTGAGACTAAATATGTACACTAAACTAAGAGAAATATTAGGATGGTTCAAGATTACCAAATGAATGAATTGCGGTCACCCACATCTATCACAGGAAGATTGTAGAAAAGGGCAGAGGCCGGGATGCAGAAAACATTTATAGTGGGGAGCACAGAAGAAGAAATTACAGAAGAGGATCTAGAGTGAGGGTGGCATGGTGGCTCAGCTGCTAACGCGTTGGCCTCACAGTTCTGAGGACCCAGGGTTGATCCCGGCCCTGACTGTGTAGAGTTTGCATGTTCTCACCGTGCCTGCGAGGGTTTTCTCCGGGCACTCCGGTTTCCTCCCACATTCCAAAAACATGCAACATTAATTGGACACTCTAAATTGCCCCTAGGTGTGATTGAGAGTGTGGCTGTTTGTCTCTATGTGCCCTGTGATTGACTGGCAACCAGTTCAAGGTGTACTCTGCCTCCTGCCTGTTGACAGCTGGGATAGGCTCTCGCACTCCCCACGACCCTTGTGAGGATAAGTGGCAAAGAAAATGGATGGATGGATGGATGGATGGATGGATCTACAGTGAATTTGAACACCCTGCTATATTGCAAGTTCTCTCACTTCGAAATCATGAAGGGGTCTGAAATTTTCATCGTCGGTGCATGTCCACTGTGAGAGAGATAATCTAAAAAGAAAAATCCAGAAATCACAATGTATGTTTTTTTAACAATTTATTTGTGTGATACAGCTGAAAATAAGTATTTGAACACCTGTCTATCAGCTAGAATTCTGACCCTCAAAGACCTGTGAGTCCGCTTTTAAAGGTCCACCCCCATTCCATGTATTATTGTGAATCTGATGCACTTATGTGAGGTCGTTAGCTGCATAAAGACACCTGTCCACCCCATACAATCAATATGATTCAAAATTGTAACATGGCCAAGACCAAAGAGCTGTCCAAAGACACCAGAGACAAAATTGTACAACTCCATACAACTGGACAGAGCGACAAGGAAATTGCCGAGCAGTGAAAATAGGTCCACTGCTGGAGCAATCATTAGAAAATGGAAGAAGCTAAACAATCTGAGTGGAGACCCATGCAAGATATCGCCTCGTGGGGTCTCAATAAACCTTAGAAAGGTGAGGAATCAGCCCAGGACTACATGACAGGACTTGGTCAATGACCTGAAAAGAGCTGGGACCACCGTTTCCAAGGTAACTCTTGGTAATACACTAAGACGTCATGGTTTGAAATCATGCATGGCACAGAAGGTTCCCCTGCTAAAACCAGGACATGTCAAGGCCCATCTAAAGTTTGTCAATGACAATTTGGATGATAAGGAGGACACATGGGAGAACGTTTTATGGTCAGATGAGACCAAAATGGAACTCACAATTCCACGCATCGTGTTTGGAGGAAGACAAATAATTAGTTCCATCCCAAGAATACCTTCCCAACTGTGAAGCATGTGGGTGGTAGCATCATGCTTTTGGGGTGTTTTTCTGCACATGGGACAGGATGACAGCACTGTATTAAGGAGAGGATGACCAGGGCCATGTATTTTGAGATTTTGGGGAACAACCTCTTTGCCTCAGTCAGAGCATTGAAGATGGGTCATGGGTGGGTCTTTCATGACAATGACCCGAAGCACACAGTCATGAAAACCAAGGAGTGGCTCCGTAAGAAGCATATCAAGGTTCTGGCGTGGCCTAGCCACTCTTCAGACATAAATCTAATGGAAAATCCAACAAAGACCCAGCCACGACCCATCTTCAATGCTCTGACTGGGGGAAAGGGGTTGTTCCCCAAAATCTCACAATACACGGCCACGATCATTCGCTCCTTAATACAATGCAGCCGTCCTGTCCCAGTCGTCTTCCTCCAAACACGGTTAGTGTAATTACGACCAAAAAGTTCAATTTTGGTCTCATCTGACCACAAACCTTTGTCCCATGACTCCTCTGTATCATCTAAATGTTCACTGGCAAACTTTATACGGGTCTTGACATGTCGTGGTTTTAGCAGGGGAACCTTCCTTGCCATGCATTGATTTCAAACCATGACGTCCTATTGCATTACCAACATTTACCTTCAGTGACCGTCCAGCTCTTTTCATTGACCAAGTCTTGTCGTGTAGTCCTGGGCGATTCCTCACCTTTCTAAGGAGCATTGAGACCTCACAATGCAAGATGGGGCTCCACTGTGATTGAGATTGACCGTCATGTTGAGCTTCTTGCATTTTGTAATGATTGCTTCAACAGTGGACCTTTTTTCACCAAGCTGCTTGGCAATTTCTCTGTACCCCTTTCCTGCTGTGTGGAGTTGTGCTATTTTGTCTCTGGTGTCTTTGGACAGCTCTTTGGTCTTGGCCATGTTACAAGTTTGAGTCTTAATGATTGTATGGGGTGGACAGGTGTCTTTATTCAGCTAAAGATCTCACACAGGTGCATCTGATTCAGAATAATACATGGAATGGAGTTGCATTTTTCAAGGCTGACTAACAGGTCTTTGAGTGTCAGAATTCTAGCTGATAGACGTGTTCAAATACTTATTTGCAGCTGTATCACACAAATAAATCGTTTAACAATCATACATTGTGATTTCTGGGTTTTTTCTTTTTAGATTATCTCTCTAACAGTGGACAAGCACCTACAATGAAAATTTCAGACCCCTTCATGATTTCTAAGGGATAGAACTTGCAATATAGCTGGGTGTTCATATATTTATTTTCTTTACTGTATTCTGTTTTACTTCGGCTAATCTTTATTCCTCTCCTTTCCAGTGGATGCCTCCATCTTTCTTACTGTTCCTCCACCTGCTCCCTGCTTTACTGCATATCACAATATCATCTGCGAACATCATGGTCCAAGGGGATTCCAGTCTGACCTCATCTGTCAGCCTACCCATTACCACAGCGAACAGGAAAGGGCTCAGAGCTGATCCCTGATGCAAGCCCACCGTCACCTTAAATTCTTCTGTTACGCCTATGACACACCTTAACACTGTTCTGCTGCTCTCATGCATGTCCTGCACTATTCTAACATTTCTCAGCCACACCAGACTTACGCATGCAGTACCACAGTTCCTCTCTTGGTACTCTGTCATAGGCTTTCTCTAGGTCCACAAAGACACAATGTAGCTCCTTCTGACCTTCTTTGTTTTTTTTTTTTTTTTTTCAATTAGCATCCTCAGGGCAAATATTGCATCTGTGGTACTCTTTGTAGGTATGAAACCATACTGTTGCTCGCAGTTACTGACTTCTGACATGAGTCTTGCCTCCACTACTCTTTACCATAACTTCATTGTGTGGCTCATCAACTATTCCTGTCATGATCCTGCTGCTCCAGCCCGGGCGGTGCTGGTGCCTGCGCGGTTGCGCTGATTGGGAGGCGCACACCTGCCCCTCATGCGGGCTGATTACCCTGTGTATTTATATGACCCCGATGACGACTGGTCCGCACCAGTTCGTTGAGCTTCATGTCCCGTTCGAGTACTCCCGTATCCCTGATCAACAACCCGTGTGTACTGACCTTCGCCTGTTCTCCGACCAACCCCGTAAGCCTGACTCCTTTGACACTTCTGCTTGCTTTGATCGTTCTCCTGTGTACCGACTCCTGCCTGCCCGCTCACCTGCTCTCTTCGCCCGACATCCCAACTACCGCTGCTGCACCTGACTGCCTGCCCGATCCCCGACCACGAAATAATAAATGTTTCTCCCCGAGCTACCTTGCATCGTCCGAGTCCTGCATTTGGGTCCTACGCCCATTCCGATGGGTCATGACAATTCCTGTATAGTTTCCACAGCTCTGCAAGTCTCCTTTGTTCTTAAAAATGAGAACTAGCACAATTTCCCTCCATTCTTCAGGCATCTTCTCGCCTGCTAGTATTCTGCTGAATAAGTCGGTCAAAAACTCCACAGCCACCTATTCAAATTGCTTCCATACCTCCACCTCTATGTCATCAGGACCATCTGCCTTTCCATTTTTCATCATTTTTAGTGCTTGCTCATCATTACCACTTCCTGGTCCTTCACACTTGCCTCTTCCTTCTCTCTCATTTTCTTCATTCATCAACTTCTCAAAGTATTCTTTCCATCTATTTAGCACACTACTGGCACCAGTCAACAGATTTCCATCTATGTCCTTTATCACCCTTACCTGCTGCACATCATTCCCATCTCTATCCCTCTATCTGACCAACCTGTAGAGATCCTTTTCTCCTTCTTTTGGGTCCAACCTGGTGTACATGTCATCATATGCCTCTTGTTTATTCATGTTGTGTAATAATATATAAACTTCATGAAACACACTTGACTCGGTTACATGAGCAAAGTTCGTAGTGCTGTCAATGTATTCCAATGATACTGTAACAATAAAATATGAATAGGCCAATAACTAATTATTGGTGGGTGGGGTCAACATACAAACAAATTTTCCTATGTTGTCGCACCACCGTTTGCCAAATCTCTCTTGTACTGTATTCACTATTATACTGTACAATTATCACTCTGCATATTTGGCACAGTTCCCCACTATGGGGCTATGTATATTTATTTCTTAATGACTTTCTGCACTGTGTCATCTTGAGCAAGTTTGAGTTATGTCAATACTGAGCCTTTATATCTTTTCTATTGCTACAATATTTGACCACACTCTTCAGAAGGTGCAGCCAGCTGGACAAACCAACAATAATATGAACAAAACATCATATTCTTTCTTAATTTTTATCGCTCCAATTATTTGCTTGTGCTTACAATGTTTAATGACATGGTCCTTATTTTCCTCTTAACATTTTGTCAGTGACATGGGAGTTTGTTTTGTGGGAGTGGAGGGAAAATGCAAGCAGTCCCAAGTCCAGGTACACAGTCATATTCGGACAAAAGTGTTGGGGAAGCTAGAAAAAATGACTAATTGACAAAAAAGAAAAGCTAAACAGAAATACTGGACAGCAGAAGGAGAAATCATAATTCAAATTACAAAAAAAAATAAAAAGTAAATTGAGAAACTTGAAGCACAAAGACCAGGGGGGAAATACAGACTCTAAAACACCTATGACCGGTGTGCCCAGACTTTTTTACCCCAAAGTCTACTTCTCAACCATCCAGCCTCTCGCGATCGACGGGGGAGAGGGGGGGACATTTTTTTTTTTTTTTTTAGAATGACCAATGATCCAGATAGATTGAGAAGATCTACCCACTACAAAAATGCAAAACATATTTTAAAGTATATTGACGATTATTTATGTGTAAATGTATGCTTGTTTGTATCACCGCATGAGCCAATATTGCACAACACAACATAGTGAACCATAAACATTTTTTGTAACTATCAGAGTTCACGTTGATGATCACTAAACACCATACAAATGAAAATGCACACCTGGACTGTGTCACTCACGTCAGTGGATTCGTCCAACTGCAGTGAGAAACACACACAATCTCCGATGTCCTTCCACACATCAGCCATGGCTTCACAGCGCTGTGTAACTCTAGTCCTTTACACCTGCAAAGATTTTATTGGAGATAATATTTCCGTCTGATTTTTTAAAAATCGGAACGAGTCAGTAAGCTGCCTCTTTATGTGTGATATGATGAACCCGGAAACGATGCTCCGTGGCGGCTTTCACTGTTGAACTATATTGTTTGAAAAGTCACTGCTGTGCGGCACCATCAACACTGTGTATAGTGGGGATGGGGGGCCGCTGACATCAACTCGGTATGTTCTGAGTCGGTGGGGAGAATACTTTGACGAACTCCTCAATTCCACCAACATGCCTTCGCATGAGGAAGCTGAGTTTGGGTGCTCTCAGGGGGGCTCTTCTATTTCTGGGGTTGAGGTGACTGAGGTGGTTAAAAAGCTCCTTTGTGGCAGGGCCCTGGGGGTGGATGAAATTCGCCCGGAGTTCCTAAAGGCTCTGATGTTGTTAGGCTGTCCTGGTTGACACGCCTCTGCAACATCACGTGGACATCGGGGACAGTGCATCTGGATTGACAAACTGGGGTGGTGGTCCCAATGTTCAAGAAGGGTGACCGGAGAGTGTGTTCCAACTATAGGGGGATCACACTCCTCAGCCTCCCTGGTAAGGTCTAGTTCGGGGTACTGCAGAGGAGGGTCCGTTGGGAAGTCGATTCTCAGATTCAAAGGAAGCAATGGAGTTTTCGTCCTGTTCGTGGAACAGTGGACTTGCTCTACACCCTCGGCAGGATCCTCAGGATGCATGGGAGTTCGCCCAACCAGCCTACTTCTGTTTGTGGACTTGGAGAAGGCGTTTGACCGTGTCCCTCGGGGAGTCCGGTGGGGATTCTTCGGGAGTATGGGGTACCAAACCCCCTGATATGAGCTGTTCGGTCCTTATATGACCACTGTCAGATTTTGGTCCACATTGCCAGCAATAATTCAGACTCGTTTCTGGTGAGAGTTGTGCTCCGCCAAGGCTGCCTTTGTCATCGATTTTGTTCATAATTTTTATTGACAGAATCTCGACGCGCAGCCGAGGCATAGAGTGTGTTTGGTTTGGTGGCCTCAGCATCGCATCTCTGCTCTTTGCAGATGATGTGGTTCTTTTGGCTTCATCAAGCCGTGATCTCCAGCTCTCACTTGAGCGGTTCGCACCTGAGTGTGAAGTGGCTGGGATGAGAATCAGCTACTCCAAATCTGAGACCATGGTCCTAAGTCGGAAAGGATGGCGTGTCCTCTCCAGGTCGGGGATGAGATCCTGCCCCAAGTGGAGGAGTTCAAGTATCTTGGGGTCTTGTTCACAAGTGAGGGAGGAATGGAGTGGGAGATCGACAGACGGTTCGGTGCAGCGTCTGCAGTGATGTGGACTTTGTATCAGTTCGTTGTGGTAAAGAGGGAGCTAGGTTGAAAGGCGAAGCTCTCAATTTACCAGTCGATCTACGTTCCTACTCTCACCTATGGGCACGAGCTGTGGGTCGTGACCGAAAGAACAAGTTCCCGGATACAAGCACCCGAAACGAATTTCCTCCACAGGGTGTCCGCGATCTCCCTTTGAGATAGGGTGAGAATTTCGGTCAACCTGTAGGGGCTCAATATCGACCCGCTGCTCCTCCGTATTAAGAGGAACCAGATGAGGTGGCTGGGACATCTGATTCGAATGCCTCCTGGAATCCTCCCTGGTGAGGTGTTCCAGGCATGTTCCTGCGGAAAGAGACCCCGGGGACGACACAGGACACGCTGGAGAGAGTATGTCTCCTGGCTGGCTTGGGAACTCCTCGGGATCCCTCTGGAAGAGCTGGAAGAAGTGGTGGGGAAAGGGAAGTCTGGGTATCCCTCTTGAAGCTATTTCCCCCATGACCCGACCTGGAGAAGCAGTAGAAAATGGATGGATCGATGATATACAACAAATTTATTTTTTAAAGCGTTAATGAAAAGCTTCAACAAAATACCTGTAGATAGACTAATGACAAGCTGTACAAACACAAACAGGAGCTGAAGATGAGGTTGGAAGTAAGTGATTGGGTTACCAGAGGACCAGAGGTGATGAGACAAGGTACAAATAATAAACTGACAGCCATTGGAACAGTTTCAAGTGCAATTTCCAATGAGTGAATAAGTACTGATGGATAAATCTTTGTGAGTTAGGGTTTAGAGTATCAGTATTTTTTTGGCTTTTTATTTATTTATTTATTTTTGACTGTGCATACAAAAAGAAATGCACTGTCTGGATATTTACATTTTGCTGATCCGCTGTTAGACTAAGAAGCAGAAAAGTAGCTTTTAATTATAGTGACCATGAGACCAACTTTTTTTTTTCCCTAGTATTACTATCAAATCTGCCTGTCCATTCATCTTCTGTCTTATTTTTATCCTCACCACCCTTCTCATTTTTCACCCCTCCCAGTTACTGAGTCAGTTTGTCCTGGAGTTTTGGACACAGTTCGACCTTGCCATGATAGACTACGGGTGTGTTCATTCCTCTTTTTCAGGACACCTCTCCCCTCACTGGATTACAGGAGAGGGAGTGATGAAAAAAAGAATGAAGAAGCATATTAGCAGATGGAATGGATTTATTGATGGGAGGCTCGGGCTCAGGTCAATACATCAGTGTCTGGATCATAGTGGATGATGAGGCCTCTGGGTGTCAGGGACAACTTCATACAGGCATGCACATTTATATTTTCTGCTCTCTGCATAGTCTGCGCAAACTGTTTTATCTGTCCACTATTTCTACCTGCATTTCAACCTTTTTATGTTCACATCGCTGTCTAAAAAAGCTTTCATGCATCAATATGAAGTTGAAGTGGCTGTAAAAAAATGACCCTGTTCAAATTCCAGGTTTTGTGACATATGAAAAAATACATCATGATAAAACATTTTCAAAACCACAATTTCTTTAAAATGTACAATAACAACAAAACAAATATTTTCAAGAGTGTAAGTAAAAAAAAAACATCTTGTCACGACCCATCGGAACGGGAGTAGGACCTAAGTGCAAGGCTCGGAAGATGCAAGGTTGTTCGGGGAGAAACGTTTATGATTCCGTGGTCAGAGGTCGGGCAGGCAGTCAGGTGCAGCAGCGGTAGTTGGGACGTCGGGAGAAGAGAGCAGGTGAGCGGGAAGGCAGGAGTCGGTACACGGGAGAACGATCAAACCAGGCAGATGTGTCAAAGGACTCAGGCTTACGGGGTCGGTCGGAGAACAGGCGAAGGTCGGTACTAACGGGTTGTCGATCAGGGATACTGGAGTACTCGAACAGGACATGAACCTCAACGAACTGGCGCGAACCAGTCGTCATCGGGGTCATATAAATACACAGGATAATCAGCCCGCGTGAGGCGCAGGTGTGCGCCTGCCAATCAGCGCAACCGCGCGGGCACCCGCACAGCCCGAGTTGGAGCGGCAGGATCATGACACATCTGGAGTAATGTGAATGCACAGGTGTCCACACGCACTCATATAAGAAGCTGTGATCATAATTAATCCTTTAGATTTAGTCGTCTACCCATTGACAGAACCGTTATCCTCACAAAGGCTGCTGGTGTGCTGGAGCCTATCTGAGCTATCTTCGGGCAGGAAGCTGGGGAACACCCTGAACTGGTTACAGGGCTCAGAGGAACAAACAACCATTGACACTCATGTTCACACATACGGTCAATTTAGGTTCTTCAATTAATCTATCATGCTTGTTTTGGGGATGTGGGAGGAAACTGGAGTACCCAGGGAAAAATCCAGACAGGCACAGGAAGAACATGCAAACTCCAAACAGGCGGGGCTGGGATTTGAACCCCGGTTTTCAGAACTGTGAGGCAGACGCTCTAACCAGTTGTGTTAGTGTGATGTATCAATTAGAATTAGCATTGTTACTATTCAGTGTATATATATATATATATATATATATATATATATATATATATACAGACACATATGTAATATTTTTTTTCTTTCCAGTTTGGTGCATATACATTTGGATCTAATGAGTGGATAAAATGTGTGATGTTTGCTATCCCTGGAATTATTCTTCAGTGTGGCAAAAATATCCGATTGAATCACGATTCATGAAGTGACTGTCAAGCCCTATGCTTTTGTGAATCACAAAGTTATTTTGATCGTAAGCGGATCATATGAAAAGGTCAGGACCCGTTTTAGACAGAGGGAGGCCCTAGTGTGTTGAATAATGCAGTTGCTAATTCTATGGGGGGTACACACTTCCCCTTCCTTAATGCTAACATACTTTCTTTAGGAAGAACAGTAGTCCATCTGGAGTAGCTTCATGGTAAAGGGAGGTGTAAGGAAGCAGACATCTCTTCAACAGCTATTTTTTCAACTTATTTTTGGGGATTTGCAAGTCAGACTTGAATGATGCCCTAACAATTCCAAAATCCAAGCTCTTAATGATGAGCTCCTGTCATTTCCACTGTGCATTGTGAAAGTGAGCCAAAAGGTTACTGAGAGCTTAGGGTTATTGGACATACAGTCGCTAACTTGAAAGTAGATAAGACGATCATAAATCTGATGTTAGCACTAAATCAAAAATAGTAATAAAGACCTGCAGTGCCAATTCCTCTTAATTCTTCCACTTTGCCAACCAGTCATCAATTTACCCCTACTTATCAGGGACCAGGTTAGTGTTACTACAGCAGCCTAGGTAAGGCAACCCAAATGTCCTTCTCTCTTGCAAAGCCATCCAACTCCTCCTTGGGGATGCTTCTATAGGCCAGATAACCCATTTAATCCCCCCAAGTGTGTTCTGACTCTGCTTGTGGTCTCCTACCAGTTGGGTGCACCCTTGGCACCGTCCCTCATGTCCGGACACCTCACCCTGTCTTCATGACTGAGCAGAGGAGTCATACAGAGAAGAATTGTTTGAATTATCTGATAATTCTATAATATAAATAAACAATACAGTAGATATGTCCAATCAGCAGTGTTGCATGGCGGGTTTGTTCATCATTATTTTAACTATTAATGATTGAAATTGGTGACACTGACAGATATATTATCTCAGGGTGATGGTCTTTTTCTCTTATTATTATCCATCCATCCATCCATCCATTCATTTTCCATCCACGTTTTATCCTCATAACGCTTGTAGGTGTGCTGGAGCCTACTTCAGCTATCTCTGGCGAGTGCTTGGGTACCTCCAGAACTAGTTGTCAGCTAATTGCAGGGCAGATACAAACGAACAACCATTTGCAACCGCACTCACACCTAAATTTGATGAATTGAAATGTATTTATTTGGCTCATTAACTTCTAAAATGTATTCACTGTAAATAGAAAATGTGTAAAATCGAGTTTTATATGATTATTATTTCTTATTTTTGTATTTATTATATTGTTATTGCTATTATTATTGACATTTTTAATATTATTGCTGTTGTTGGTATATCCTGCCATCCATTTTCTGACCTGCTTAGCCTCAAGAGGATCGCAGGAGTCTCGGAGCCAATCCCAGCTGTCATCGGGCAAGAGGCGGGGTACAGTCTGAACTGGTTGCCAGCCAATCGCAGGAAACATGGAGACAGAGAGCAGTCACAGTCACAATCACACCTTGTGGCAATTTAGAGTCTCCAATTTATGTTGTATGTTTTCGTGTGGGAGGAAACCGGAGTGCCCAGAGAAGCATGTGGAGAACATCCAAACTCCAACTAGGTGAAATGGAATTTGAACCCAGGTCCTCAGAACTATGAGCCCAACGCTTTACAGCTGTGCCTCCTTGCACACAAATATCTCCCTCCTGCTATAATTACTACCACCCGGTTGCACTCAATCCCGTCATTCTAAAGTGCTTCAAGAGGCGAGTCACAGAGCACATCAAATCCTCCCCCCGCCTCACATTGGACCCATACCAGTTTGCAAAAAAATCCAACCACTCGACAAATGATACTAGCTCCATTGCCCTCCGCTCAGCCCTCACCCATCTGGAGACCAAAGACTCACATGTCAGAATGCTGTTCATTGACATCAGCTCAACATTCAACACGATCATCCCCCAGCAGCTCATCCTCAAACTAGAGTGGCTGAGACTCAACACCTACCTGTGCAACTGGCTGTTGGACTTCCTGATGGGGAGACCCCAGGTAGTTTGGGTCGACAGCAACATCTCCAACACCACCATGGTGAACACAGGGGCCCCGCAAAGATGTGTACTGTGCCCCCTCCTCTTCATTTTGCTGATCCACAACTTTGCACCCACGTCCAAATCCAACATCTTCTTCAAGTTTGTAGATGGCATGACTGTGGTGGGCCTCGTCAACAACAATGATGAGACAAGCTACAGGAGTGAGGTGAGCCACCTCGCGATGTGGTGTAAGGACAATAAGACTTAGGAGATCAAAGTGGAGTTCAGGAGAGGGCACACACAACATCCCCCACTAATCATCAAAATTGATGCAGTAGAACAGTTGAGCAGTACCAAATTCCTGGGTGTAAACAACTCCGAAGACCTGTCCTGATCAACTAACACCACTGTACTGGCTTAAAAGCCTCTATTTCCTGTGGAAACTGAAAACAGGTTAGAGCTCCATCTTGAGCCCCTTTTACAGAGGGTCAATTGAGAGCATCCTGTGCTCCAGCATCACAGTGTGGTAATGGCACCAACACCATCTTCTGCCACAAAATCTTGCAACACACTGTGAGAGCATCTGAGAAGATCTTTACTGTCTGTGTCCCTCCCTTCTGGACATATATCACACCCACCTCACCTGCAAGACCACTATCGCATGTGACCCCATTCACTGATCCTACAGCCTCTTCAAATTGTTGCCATCAGAGAGGAGACTGCAAAGTCTTTTGGCTTAAACCAGCAGGTTCAAAGTCACTTTCTTCCACCAGGCAGTTTGGATCCTCAACTGTCTCTCTGCCTTACCCCCATTATTTTTTCCCTCCCTAGCACCAACCACCACTGACTGTAGACCAGAAATTAAACCCATGCACAAACCACACTTTAAGGACAGTATTCACCTTACCCTTGCAGTACTGTGTACATTACCCAACTGATTATTCTGCTATACTGTTGGTAAAAGTCCATAATTAAATACACCGGCCACAATACTCAACTGTGTACGTTGCTGCTCATAATGTCAATACCACTCATCTAGGTATACTGTATATACTGTAGGAATTGCAATTCTTGTAAACTTTGCCAAATTGACCATATTGGCTATATTGTCAAAGTATAAGGCACAACGTACATATTTTAGACATCATAGACATTATATTTTATTCATTTATTTTTAACTATTATAGCACCGCAGGCAGTGCTATTTCAGGTACATTTTATGTCATGTATGCATGACACGTCTGACAATAAAGTTGCTTGAACTTCAGTACTTGAATTTGATTTCCTCATTGATTGAGAATTTCAATTTCAAGTTCAAGTACTTGAACTTGAACATTAATTTCTCATTCTCAGAAACACCATGATGGCAACAGGGTTTTCCCCATGTTTTTGCGATTGTAGGATGAAAGCTGCAGACGGCTTCCAGTGTGGTCTAATTGGGAGGCAGCAATGAGGGAATGAAAGGCCAGTATTTTGAAGGTATTAGTAGAATAATGAAAATAAATAAATAAATACATACAAACGCGACAAAACCTATTTATTTTTGGACCGCTGACCTTATTTCAAAATTTTGAATTTTGAACTATGAAATGAAGAAGCTAATTTTTGTAACAATGAACTGAATGTTGAAATATGTTGCATAGAAAATCAACTTTCCCAACACATATGCTATATTATTTCATATCGCAGTATACTGTGAATCACAGATTTTATAAAAATTGCAATGCCATTTTTTTATACCAGTTCATAAAAAACATCAAATAATATTGTTTAAAAGAAGACAGGAAAGATGGATAGGAAATGATTTCGGGGAGAGGACCATGCAAGACTGTCAAAGTATTTCATCATCACTGTTGTTTATATGTCCATGTGCATGAGACTGTGCATGCACTAGGGTGCGTATGTGCATGTGTGTTGTCTGTGTTTGTGTGTGGTTTGGTCTAAGGGCAGCAGATGGGCAAGAGGGTAATTTGGTTTGGCACTAATGCAATGCCAAGGATCTATGCTCTGGTTGTGAAATATGCCCCACACCTCACATACACACATTTCCTCATGTAATCTAAATGGAAATTGATAGTTCACAGAATATCTGCTACTTCTTGGTGGACACTGCAGCATGTTAGTGTTTAAACTGTGCATGGTCACATTGTGCATAATGTGACATAACAATGAGCAAGCCAGTTAGTCCTCCCTTCTGTACAGAATAAGAGGTCAAGGCAGTGGAGGATATCGCCAATGGCAGCTCTCAATGCGTTCAATGAGTGCTCAACATGTTCTCGGCAGGTCCATGAATCTTTAATAGACGCCTAAATTGCATATTCCTGTAGATATTTTATTTTTCCATCTACAGCTTCTGAAGTTGAAAGAATGTAGCAGAATGAAGTAAAGTAGCCAATAGTCACACAATATCTCAGTCTTAGCTATACATGACATTTCGTCAACAAATCAAGTGAGGCGTAGCTGTACCTCGGAAGATCTCGGTTCAGTGAAAGACAACTTGCCATTTATTATGAAAGATAAGACAGACGATCATCATTCATTTCTATCGGAAAACCTCTTTCAATGAAATTGAAGTTGACCAGTGTGGTGGAATGGATTGTAGTTCACCTTGAGCTTCCACTTTGTACATCTATATACAATACATGTTCTGTGTGTGGACACTCTTTAATTCGGGCAGATAAGAGTGTGATGGCTTTACGCCCTGTCACAACAGTTCTTCATCCTCCTCTTCTTCATCCCTTCCGCTCACACCACCAGCTGGGAGATTATAGTTGCCACCATCACCCTGTTTACACCTTAACCCGCCACCAATTACCAGGCTTTGACACCCGAGCTGTCACCCTTAGGGTGTTGGGCTGGTGGGTGCAGTGAGGTGCAGTGGTGGTGGGGCATATTCACACCATTTACACTGTCACAGCCTCACCTGTGAATAGATGCATTTGGAGGGGCATCTTTATTACAGAGCCACTGCAGTGTTTAAAAAATTTAAATGCTGGGATTTATACGCGCTTCACAATATTACAACTTTATGTCATGAGTTTAATTGAGGCTGGTTCGGATTCACCATTATAGTGTGTCGAACAATTGTGAAATGTACAAAACTCAGGGAATGTGGAAATGTAAAAGTTCTTCAGGTGAGCAAGTTCTTGTTAAAGTTTCTAAGTGTGTAATTAATGCTCAAGTGACTAATATTTCAACTATCAATAGAAGTAAATGCACATTTATGGATCACTGAAAGAAGATGGAAGCAAACACAATACATATAACATCTTTAGTCTTTTCCTGAAAGTGTTACTGTTTGTCCATCCATCCATCCATCCATCCATCCATCCATCCATCCATCCATTATCTAAGATGGATATCCTCACAAGGGAGACTATACCAGCTATCTTTGGGCAGGAGGCAGGGTAACCACTGACCTGGTTGCCAGCCAATCAGTGAAGAAAATAAGTATTTGAACACCCAGCTATATTGCAAGTTCTCCCACTTAGAAATCATGGAGTGGTCTGACATTTTCATCGCTGGTGCATGTCCACTGTGAGAGCGATAATGTAAAAAGAAAAATCCAGAAATCACAATGTATGAATTTTTGTTATTATTTATTTGTGTAATACAGGTCCAAATAAGTATTTGAACACCTGAGAAAACCAATGTTGATATTTGGAACAGTAGCCTTTGTTTGCAATTGCAGAGGTCAAACGTTTCCTGTAGTTCTTCACCAGGTTTGCACACACTGCGGGAGGGATTTTGGCCCACTCCTCCACACCGATCTTCTCGAGATCAGATAGGTTTCTGGGCTGTTGCTGAGAAACAGAGTTTCAGCTCCCTCCAAAGATGTTCTATTGGGTTTAGGTCTGGACACTGGCTAGGCCACACCAGAACCTTGATATGCTTCTTACGGAGCCACTTCTTGGTTTTCCTGGCTGTGTGCTTCGGGTCATTGTCATGTTGAAAGACCCAGTCACGACCCATCTTCAATGCTCTGACTGAGGGAAAGAGGTTGTTCCCCAAAATCTCACAATACATGGAGGTGGTCATCCTCTCCTTAATTCAGTGCAGTCGTCCTGCCCCATGTGCAGGAGAGCACCCCCAAAGCATGGTGCTATCATCCCCATGTTTCACAGTAGGGATGGTGTTCTTGGGATGGAACTCCTCATTTGTCTTCCTCCAAACATGGTTATTGGAATTATGAGTTCAAAAAGTTCAATTTTGGTCTCATCTGACGACAAAACTTTCTCAAATGACTCCTCTGTATCATCTAAATGGTCATTGGAAAACTTAAGACGGGCCTTGATATGTGCTGGTTTAAGCAGGGTAACCTTTCGTGCCATGCATGATTTCAAACCATGACGTCTTAGTGTATTACCAACAGTCACCTTGGAAACAGTGGTCCGAACTCTTTTCAGGTCATGGAGTAAGTCCTGTTGTGTAGTCCTTGGTTGATTCCTCACCTTCCTAAGGATTATTGAGACGCCAAGAGGTGATATCTTGCATGGGGCTCCACTCAGATTGAGAGTGACCGTCATGTTGAGCTTCTTGCATTTTCTAATGATTGCTCCAACAGTGGACCTGTTTTCACCAATCTGATTGGCAAATTCTCCGTGGCCCATTCCAGCCGTGTGGAGTTGAACAATTTTGTCTCTGGTTCTTTGGACTGCTCTTTGTTCTTGGCTATGTTAAAAGTTTGAGTCTTACTGATTGTATGGGGTGGACAGGTGTCTTCATGCAGCTAACGACCTCACACAAGTGCATCTGATTCAGGATAATACATGGAGTGGAGGTGGACTTTTAAAAGCGGACTAACAGGTCTTTGAGGGTCAGAATTCTAGCTGATAGACAGGTGTTCAAATACTTATTTTCAGTTGTATCACACAAATAAATCGTTAAAAAATCATACATTGTGATTTCTGGATTTTTCTATTTAGGTTATCTCTCTCACAGTTGACACGCACCTACGATGGAAATTTCAGACCCCTCCATCATTTCTAAATGGGAGAACTTGCAATACAGCAGGGATGTTGAAATACTTATTTTCTTCACTGTAAGTGCTTTAGCCCAAACAAAACTTTGCAAACAGTTGTTGTGATTGGTAATTGACACATTTTCACATAGACCAAATTTGATATAAAATACTTCAGTACACATTTGTATACTCTCTATAGTGCTTATTTTTAAATGATCACAGTTGAATAGTGTGATGGCACACCAAAAAGTCTTCTCCATCTTTGTCCGTAATGATGAAGATGTGGTTTGCAGAGAAGTTTTGTGGTCTGCTGTGCAATAGGTTGCACAGAGGTCTTGGCCTTGAGCACAACAATGATTAATGGATACAAACACACCAACTCTCCTTTCTACCTCGGTCATGTATTTTTAACCCCTGTAAAGCAATGACACACATTTACACACAAACACACACACACACTCACAAGAGTGAGCAAGTAAGATCATGGCAAGAGTAATGTCATAATTGAAAAACACCCAACAAAACAATAGTGTGTGTGTGTGTCTGAGCTGACCTTTTTTGGTCCACCTGTTCTCCCCAGTTTGCTGAACTGAATTGAAGGCCATAAATATCTTGGAGGATCCGCCGGGCTTCAATTCACCTTTCACACCTCTCATTCTCCATCCATATCTGGCCTCTTGTCCCTTATCCTTTGCTTTCACCCCCACCACTCCTTCCATATTTTGCCCTGAAGATCCTTTTGTACAGCACGTTCCTTCAGCCTCATCTGCCCATAATAGTGCCTTTTCATCATTTGCTCATTTTCCCTGACACCATTTCTTCCTCTTGGTCAGAATGTGGAAGGTGAAAAAAAAACAAACCAGAGATCAAGTGTGAGTTGACCTGTGAACAATTTTCTGATGTAATCTGCCTACAGAATTTCTGTAAAAGTATTTACAGTTAGCACTACAATGTATTATATTGATAGTACGAATGAGGTCAAATTGGAATTCATACTCACAAAAACTCAGTTCCACAAACACCAGTGGATTAATGCAGGATTGTTTTGCTTTTTTTTTTTCAAATTTTTTTGTAAAGCCTCAACAAAGGGTGCCAAATGAACAAAAAAATTGAAAAAGAAGAGTGGAAACAAAAGTTATGGGAAGTAAATTGACTTACGTTCCATACAATTAAAAATGCACTTTCTAAAAAAAAAATTGAAATATTCTTGGGATATTGTAAATTTGAAAGATTCTTCCACAGACATACTTCAATCTTTTGAATGATGGCTTTTGTAAAGATGAGCCACTCTGCATACTGCAAATAACAGTGTGGTTCATAGTTTTGAAGTTCTCGTTGCTCACATGGTGTTTATACTTGGGTAATATGGTCGGCCAAGTAAATTGTACAGAGAGCTGATCGACAAGGTCCACAATTCATCAACTGGATTCTTGGTTGATTTCTTTCTAAAATGTCTTGCAAACAGACGTGTTTGATGTGGCGCATCAAAAAATCATTGTTGTTTCCATTTTCAAGCCATATGCGTTAGGTCAAGTAGAGTTTATACAAATCATTTTAACATTGAAAGAAAGTCAATCCATCCATCCATCCATCCATCCATCCATCCATCCATCCATCCAACCGTACATCCATTTTCTTAGCCGCTTATCCTCATAAGAGTCGCAGGAGTGCCGGAGCCTCTCCCAGCTATCTTTGGGCAGCTGGTGAAGTACACACTGAATTGATTGCCAGTAATCGCAGAGCACAGATATCCAAACAACTATTCACACTTACGTTTCACACCGACAAGGAATTGAGAGTCTTCAATTAACCTACTGTATATCTTTTTTTGGGATGTGGGAGGAAACCTGAGTGACTGGAGAAAACCCATGCAGGCACAGAGAGAACATGCAAAATCGAGATAGGTGGGGCCGGGAATTGAGCCTATACCATCAAGTGAGAGGTGGTGTGAACTCGAAAGAGGTTGCCAGCCAATCATAGGCTGCATATAAAAGACTACCACAGATAAATTATTTGCCTTGAGGATGCTAGTGGAAAAGTACAGAGAAGGTCAGAAGGAGCTACAATGTGTCTTTGTGGATCTAGAGAAAGCCTATGACAGAGTACCAAGAGAGGAACTGTGGTACTGCATGCGCAAGTCCGGCGTGGCGGAGAAATATGTTAGAATAGTATAGGACATGTATGAGAGCACCAGAACAGTGATTAGGTGTGCCGTAGGTGAGACCGAAGAATTTAAGGTGGAGGTGGGACTGGATCAGGGAAAAGCTCTGAGCCCCTCCCTATTTGTTGTGGTAATGAATAGGATGACAGATGAGGTCAGACTGGAATCCCCTTGGACCATGATGTTCACAGATGATATTGTGATCTTCAGTGAAAGCAGGGAGCAGGCGGAGGAACAACTAAAAAGCTGGAGGAGAGGAATGAAGATTAACCGAAGTAAAAAAGAATATATGTGCATGAATGAGAGGGACGGAGGAGGAAGAGTGAAGCTCCAGGGAGAAGAGATAGCAAGGGCGGACGACTTCAAATACTTGGGATCAACAAACCAAAGCAATTGTGAGTGTGGTAAGGAAGTGAAGAAACGGGCCCAACCAGGTTGGAACAGCTTGCGGAAGGTGTCTGGTGTGTTATGAGACAGAAGAGTCTCTGCTAGGATGAAGGGAAAAGTTTGTAAAACAGTGGTGAGGCCATGAGTGGTTAACGACTATAAACTTAAAAAAGGAACAAGAACCACAAGGTATGTGCCTCTTGATGAATGAACGGATGGATTCACAAGTGTTGCCTTGTTATACACCATCCTGCCACTCTTCTTGCTTGCTGCATTGTTATTTCTAGCTTTGGCGATCCTTTCAGGTTTTTTGTCAGAGCAGATTCTAGAAAAACAAAACAAAACAACAAACAAAAATCACTCTTTAATTTGACACTGAAATGCAGTCTTCTTTTTTTTCGGCTTGTCCCGATAGGGGTCACCATAGCGTATCATCTTTTTCCATCCAAGCCTATCTCGTGCATCCTCCTCTCTAACACCCACTGTCCTAATGTCCTCCCTCACAACATCCATCAACCTTTTCTTTGGTCTTCCTCTCGCTCTTTGGCCTGGCAGCTCCATCCTCAGCACCCTTCTATCAGTTTACTCACTCTCTCGCCTCTGGACATGTCCAAACCATCTAAGTCTGCTCTCTCTAACCTTGTCTCCAAAACATCCAACTTTGGCTTTCCCTTTAATGAGCTCATTTCTAATCCTATCCAACCTGTTCACACCAAGCAAGAACCTCAGCATCCTCATTTCTGCTACCTCAAGTTCTACTTCCTGTTGTTTCTTCAGGGCCACCATCTCTAATACGCCACGTTACCACTGTTTTATAAACTTTTCCCTTCATCCTGGCGGATATTCTTCTGTCATATAGAAGACCAGACACCTTCCAGCAACTGTTCCACCCTGCTTGGACCTGTTTCTTCACTTCCTCACTTCCTTACCACACTCTCCATTGCTCTGTTTTGTTGAACCCAAGTATTTGAAGTCGTCCACCTTGGCTATCTCTTCTCCCTGGAGCTTCACTCTTCCTCCTC
The DNA here is from genome assembly GCF_019802595.1 of Syngnathoides biaculeatus. NCBI lineage: Eukaryota > Metazoa > Chordata > Actinopteri > Syngnathiformes > Syngnathidae > Syngnathoides > Syngnathoides biaculeatus. The sequence continues at coordinate 23,980,699 of NC_084651.1, forward strand.
CACCTCTCTCATTCACGCACATATATTCTGTTTTACTTCGGCTAATCTTCATTCCTCTCCTTTCCAGTGCGTACCTGCATCTTTTTATCTGTTCCCCCGCCTGTTCCCTGCTTTCACTGCAGATCACAATATCATCTGCAAACATCATGCTCCAAGGGCAATCCAGTCTCACCTCGTCTGTCAGCCTATACATTACTACCGCAAACAGGAAGGGGCTCTCATGCAGACCCATCTCCACCTTAAATTCTTCTGACACACATACAGCACAGCTCACCACAGTTCTGCTGCCCTCATACATGTCCTGTACTATTCTAACATATTTCTCTCCCACACCAGACTTACGCATGCAGTACCACAGTTCCTCTCTTGGTACTCTTTCATAGGCTTTCTCTAGGTCTACAAAGAAACAATATAGCTCCTTCTGACCTTCTCTGTACTTTTCCATGAGCATCCTCAAGGCAAATAGTGCATCTGTGGTGCTCTTTCTCGGCATGAAACCATACTGTTGCTCGCAGATACTTCTGTCCTGAGTCTAGCCTCCACTACTCTTTCCCATAACTTAATTGTGTGGCTCATGATCTTTATTCCTCTGTAGTTTCCACAGTTCTGAACATCGGCTTTGTTCTTAAAAATTGTGACGAGGACACTTTTCCTCCATTCTTCTGGCACCTTCTCTCCCGCTAGTATTATATTGAATAAGATGGTCAAAAACTCCACAGCCACCTCTCCAAATTGCTTCAATATCTCCACTGGTATGTCATCGGGACCAACTGTCTTTCCATTTTTCATTCTGTTCCGTGCCTTTCTAACTTCTCCCTTACTAATCAATTCATTCATGCTTGCCTCTTCTACTCTTCCTTCACTCCCATTTTCTTCATTCATTAACTTCTCAAAGTACTCTTTGCCTCTATTTAGCACACTACTAACACCAGTCAACATATTTCCATCGCTATCCTTAATCACTTTTACTTTCTGCACATCCTTCCCATCTCTATCCCTCTGCCTGGCCAATCTCTAGAGCTCCTTTTCTCCTTCTTTCGTATCCAACCTAGAGTAAATGTCATCATATGCCTCTTGTTTAGCCTTTCCCACCTCAACCTTCACCCTACAATGAATCTCAATGTATTCCTTACGCCTCTCCTCAGTCCTCTCCATGTCCCACTTCTTCTTCACTAATCTCTTACCTTGGATGACTTCTTGTATTTTGGGGTTCCACCACCAAGTCTCCTTCTCTCCTTTCCTACCAGAAGACACCCCAAGTACTCATTTGCCTGCCCTCTGAATACCTTGGCAGTAGTATTCCAGTCTTCTGGGAGCTCTTCGTGTCCATCATAAAGAGCCTGTCTCACGTCTTTCCAGAAGGCCGCACAACATTCAACATTCTTCCTTTCTCAACTTCCACCACATGGTTCTCTGCTCTACCTTTGTCTTCTTAGTCTTTCTACCCACTACCAGAGTCATCCTACACACCACCATCCTTTGCTGTTGAGCTACACTCTCCCCCACCACTACCTTACACTCGGTAACCTCCTTCAGATTACTGCGTCTGCACAAAATATAATCCACTTGCGTTCTTCTACCTCTGCTCTTGTAGGTCACTCTATGTTCCACTCTCTTCTGGAAATAAGTTTTCACCACTGCCAATTCCATCCTTTTTTGCGAAGTCCACCACCATCTGCTCATCAAAGTTCCTTTGCTGAATGCCGTACTTACCCACTGAAATACACTGAAACTGACACTGAAATACAGTAATAACTTTATATAATATTCACATTGACTGGCCATGATGCTGACTGTGGGTTTAAGTTGTCTCAAGGGACTGTCAAACATTTTTTTAAATATGTCTGTATTTATCTGTTTAAGCATATCCAACACTTTGAAGGGGAACATTCCAAATATGTGAAATAAGGCAAGTCAACAAGTGTTTAATATCACATCACATAAAAATTTATTTTCTGGACAGCCCTTGCAAAGAGTTTAGTTGACAGTTGATCTGTTATGTAGTCCCTCAGTTGGTAGGGTATCTAATACATGCAAAATATACTTCTGCATTTAGAAAAGTAGGTGAAAGCACAAAACAATGTCAGAGCCCTATAGCGTGAAACAGCGACAAAACTTTGGAACTTTAAATGTCTACAATGTATATTTTGTTGAACAAGATTTCCAATAAATGCTGCCAAAAATGACAATATCTGATGATGAAGGTTTTTGTTCCATTTTTACTTTCTGTATGTTATCAATCCATCCATCCATCCATCCATCCATTTCTGAACATCTTATACTCAGAAGGGTCATGGACGTGCTGGAGGTTATCCCGGATATCTTCGACCGAGAGGCGGGATACACTCTGAATACATAGATTTCCTCTGTATGTTTCCACTAAAGGAAATGCTTGTTCATCAATAGGACATGAACTTGCAGTTGACCAACAGTCTTGGCAGAAACCATGGCCAGAAGAAAGGCCAGCAGAGTCTTGAATTGGGTCTATCACAAATCATCCAAGACCAGGAACAAGTCTGATGGAAAGGTTCCATATTTTTGTTGGAACAAATACAACACCGGTCAGTGTTTGCTGACGATAATAACCACACACTGTAAACATTTGGATAGAGACCATCCATGATCGAAGAGAGACCACAGAAATGCAACGACTGCTGAGACAGGAGAATGTATTGGTTCCAGATTCCCTGAAAACATTTTTATCTATTTCACTAGTGGACCTACATGCTCATCCATTCAAGGTCTAGTCCTCTCTCTGCAGACTATGTAAATGCCACACTTATAGCTGGAGGCGACATGAGTTGAGTTGAATACAGATGGAAAAAAACTGCCTCCAAAATTGACCAATATGTTGGCCCCAGTGGGGAGAGGTCACAACAGCAGAAAGAGTTGGCACAGCAAAAGAACCACATCTGGAATGGTTAGAAAGGCTATCAGATTTAATCCAAAGTACCCTCGAGAACTGTCGTGAGTATTGGGAATACATGTGAAATAAAGGGAAGGCATACAAAAGAAGTTCTGGACAATTATGAGCCAGGGTGCTCTCTCTCTAGAGAAAGGGGGACCAATGACGACAGTGAATCGATTCTCATGTTCCAAAGAGACACATTCTCTTTTGTAAAGGTACATATAAATATGGAGGTAAATAGAGAATACAGTTACCGTTCTCCTATTTTTAATGATTTATCTGTCTTTTTGTATGTAGACTTTTTATATACACTTCATGTTGCACACAACCTGGCCAGCCCCATGGCTGCTAACACAGTCACAGAACTGGTTCATCCAGGTTGGTTGATGTATAACTGACTCTATCAGCATTAGTCAGAGGAATCATGGCTTTTATTGTGTCTGACAGGCATTGAATCTGCAGGTGGTATCTTTGGGACAAGGGAGAAATCACACAAGTATTTGGAGTCTTTCCAGCTCAGTAGTCGAGCTGCTATAGGTGGTAGGACTTGAGTCCTGGTGCACATGCTTAATTTCCTCTGCTCTGGGGGATTGTGGGGGATGCTGAGTATTTGCACTTTTGGTGTGTGGTTTGAAGGAAGTGGCAAAATACATAGTCAGTGCCCCATTCTTGATTGAAAGGGAGAAAGAGACTTGCAAAGTGCTGGTGTGACAGGTTCAAGTGCCGACATCAGAAAAGTATGAGGAGAAATCAAATAAGCAAACAAATGACAAGAGGACAGCGAGAAACCCTTGAACAAACATGTACATGTGAGAACAGAGAAAGGGACTGGAATAGTCTCTTCAAGGTCATCATTAGGGCATGAAGTTACTGAGATGATATGAAGACTTGACAAGAATGAAGTGCACAAGACAGAGGTGAGAGGGAGAGGAAGAGAGAGTGAGAGAAAGAGAGGGAGAGAGAGAGACAGAGAAAGAGAGAGAGTGATAGAGAGTGAGAGAAAAAGAGTGTTTCTTGGTAATTTATACAGTTTTGAGTCACTAACAACTGACATGAATAGAAGACTGCTTGGAGATCAATTTTATGTAAGTGTGTGTCTGTGTACAACTGTCTTTGTTTGACTCTAAAGTAGAAAACATTATGTCATTTGCAACGTGTGGTTGTTATACAGTATAGGCAATTTGCAAGAAAACAATTTTTGTGAGCCATCAGATGTGTGTCTATGTGTGTGTGTGTGTGTATATGATCGTATACTTTCGTTCGTATCCTCCCGCCAACTTTCCAGCCTCTGTGATTATATATTGTACAGTGAGTGTCGACTGGAGCATGTGCTCTAGGCCTCTGTGCACGGCAGGTGAAAGAGGTAAATTGGCCCATTCCATCATGTAATGCAAGCAGGCCAAGCTGACAAGCTGATCATGTGTGTATGCATCATGGTCACCAAAAAAGAAGCTCTGCTTTGAATAACACCCACCTCAGCCACCCAGCCCATGCCACCAGTCCCCCCCCCAAAAAAAAAAAATAAATCTATATGCAGTTTTAAGTAGAGTTGGTCTCGGTCAGACTGGGACCTCATCCATCTCAGCAATGAATGGAAATCTGAGTGTGACTAAGCAATAGAGACCTAGGTCGAACCACTTATATTTTTATCTCCATACCCCCTGTGATTTTTATTTGAAAAAAATAAATAAAAAAACATTCCTTAGTCACCATTCCCACCAGAAGAAGGAACTTTATGACCATGACAAGAACATTGTATTGTGAATGTGAATTCCAAAGGAGAGCCAGTGCTGAGTAACGATGAGGAGTTATGAATAAGACTAAAGGAATGAAGTAGATAAACAACAGAATGAGGACAACATGACATTCCTTGGAAAAAAAATACACTATGCCCGAAGCCTAACCCTATTACTATTCAAAGCCATCGAATTTCTGTACCGCTTATCCTCATTAGGGTGAGAGGGATGCTTGACTCTATCCCAGATATCTTTGGGTGAGAGTCGGGGAAAATCCTGAACCGGTCGCCAGCCAATAAACAACTATCCGGACTCAGATTCACCCCTACACGCAATTACAGTGAGGAAAATAAGTATTTGAACACCCAGCTATATTGCAAGTTCTCCCACTTATAACCAATGGAGAGGACAGAAATTTTCATCACAGGTGCATGTCCACTGTGAGAGAGATAATCTAAAAAAGAAAACTCCAGAAATCACAATGTATGATTTTTTTAATGATTTATTTGTGAAATACAGCTGGAAAGTATTTGAACACCTGAGAAAACCAATGTTAGTATTTTGGTACAGTCACCTTTGTTTTCGATTACAGAGGTCAAATGTTTGTTGTAGTTCACCAGGTTTGCACACATTGGAGGAGGGATTTTGGCCCACTCCTCCACACAGATCTTCTCTAAATCATACTGGTTTCTGGGCTGTCACTTAGAAACACAGAGTTTTTTCTAGATTTTCTAATGGGTTTAGGTCTGGAGACAGGCTAGGCCACGGCAGAGACCAGACCAAAATGGAACTTTTTGGTCAAAATTCCACTAACCGTGTTTGGAGGAAGATGACTGGGACAGGACGGCTGCATTGTATTCGGAAAGAATGATCGTGGCCGTGTATTGTGAGATTTTGGGGAACCCTCAGACAGAGCATTGAAGATGGGTCGTGGCTGGGTCTTTTTTGGATTTTCTATTGGATTTATGTCTGGAGACGGGCTAGGCCATGCCATAACCTTGATGTGCTTCTTACGGAGCCACTCCTTGGTTTTCCTGCCTGTGTGCTTTGGGTCATTGTCATGTTGAAAGACCCAGCCACAACCCATCTTCAATGCCCTGACAGAGGGAAAGAGGTTGTTCCCCAAAATCTCACAATACATGGCCGCGGCCATCCTAACCTTAATACAGTGCAGTTGTCCAGTCTCATGTGCAGAAAAGCACCCCCAAAGCATGATGATACAACCCCCATGCTTCACAGTAGAGATGGTGTTCTCGGGATGGAACTCATCATTCGTTTTCCTCCAAACACAGTTAGTGGAATTATGACCACAAAGTTCCATTTTGGTCTCATCTGACCACAAAACATTCTTCCATGACTCCTCTTTATCATCCAAATGGTCATTGGCAAACTTAAGACGGGCCTTGACATGTGCTGGTTTAACCAGGGGAACCTTCAGTGCCAATGCATGATTTCAAACCATGATGTCTTAGTGTATTACCAACAGTCATCTTGGAAATGGTGGTCCCAGCGCTTTTCAGGTCATTGACCAAGTCCTGTCATGTAGTCCTGGGCTGATTCCTCACCTTTCTAAGGATCATTGAGATCCCACAAGGTGATATATTGCTCCACTCCGATTGAGATTGACTGTCATGTTTAGCTTCCATTTTGTAATGATTACTTCAACAGTGGACCTTTTTTCACCAAGCTGCTTGGCAATTTCTCCGTAGCCCTTTCCAACAGCGTGAAGTTGTGCAATTTTGACTCTGGTGTATTTGGACAGCTCTTTGGTCTTGGCCATGTTACCAGTTTGAGTCTTACTGATTGTATGGGGTGGACAGGTGTCTTTATGCAGCTAACAACCTCACATAGGTGAATCTGATTCAGGATAATACATGGAGTGGAGGTAGACTTTAAAAGGCGGACTAACAGGTCTTTGAGGGTCAAAATTTTAGCTGATAGACAGGTGTTCAAATACTTATTTTCACCTGTATCACACAAATAAATGGTAAAAAATCATACATTGTGATTAATAGACTTTTCTTTTTAGATTATCTCTCTCACAGTGGACATGCGGCTACAATGAAAATGTCAGACCCCTCCACAATTTCTAAGTGGGAAAACTTGCAATATAGCAGGGTGTTCAAATACTATAAGTCTTCAGTTATCCTAAACTCACGTTATTGGGATGTGGGAGGAAACCGGAGTACCTGTGAAAAGCCCCCCAAGCACGGGGCGAATGTGCAAAGTCCATACAGGTGGGGGCGGGATTCGAACCTCGATCCTAAGAACTGAAAGTTATGGTAACCAGCCTTCATTATGCCTCCTCCTGTTTGAAAATAAAAAGTTGAAATTAAAGTTAACAAAGAAAATGTTTTATTATGTTTCTGATTTAATGGTTTGGCAAAATTTCGCATATGTTGGAGAAGCAGCCACCTGCCACCATGCCCCATTTCCACACACACACACACACACACACACACACACAAAATGCAGGAGCTTGGTGGCTTGATACAGCATGCACATACACACCCCACCCCTGGCGCATCAACTCTACACTAATTTGTAAGTGCAAAGGGTTCATTTATTCTTTATTTCTTTATAACTAAACCCATAAAAGCCAGGTAAACATAACTTGTATCCATGAATTTGATTTTAAGTTTGTGAACCAGGGTTCCACTGTATTTCAAAAAAATAATCTGCCCATAAAATATCCTTACAAACGTATTGCAAAATGCTTTGAGGTTTAACATTCAGCCAGAGCAGCCATTGCAGAAGGTGGACTTGGGAGGTTGAGGAATCCAACCCATCACAGCCCTCAGTTGTCCATGTATTCAGTTTCACAACTGAACTGTCAGCTGCATCCAAACTGAAAAAAATACCTCTCTATGAACTTCACCGGTAAGGACAGAGCTTCAAAATTTCTCAGGGGTCTCTTTGTGTGTGTGTGTCCCATTGCCAGTTCCTTCTACAGTCAGAAAATGTAATTGGGTAAACCTGTCTTTTCTTTCACTTACCGTGAGATGGGAACATTTATCGTTTGCATTGCTTGAGTAGTATTAGTAGTGTGAATGCCTTGTCGTACGCTCTGGCACAGTACTCTTCCCGGAACCCAGCCTGGTTGGAAGCGATGGATTTCAGCATACACTGTTATTTGTGCATGGAAACTTGCACTGGTGCCCAATCTGTGCTTGTGTTGACTTGTCAGACTTGCAGTAATTCACGGGAACAAATTGCACAGTTATTTTTTTCAAAACCTTGTTAGTGGTCTTCAAGAACACTAGATAAACCTATTTTGCTATATTGTTGTACATTAACAATTAAAGCTTTATCCAGCATACCCCTTGCTCAACTACTCCTTAAAAGTCATCATTCAGTTCAAGAATTAATAAGACAAATAATCATTTGCGGCTAACTGTCTTGCTTTGTAGAGGTCAGTGTCTGGATGCTCTAATAGCTCGGAGTTTTGATAAAATTGTACCGACCAGAACCGAGGGAAAGAGTGCTGAGCACCTCCTATGTAAAGAAAGGAGGTGGCAGTATAAGTGTTATTCATAACATGAACAGAGGGTGAGTTTTATTGCAGGTAGATAAAAAGATATCGTCCTTCTGCTGCTGTCTACATGCACTATATACAGTGTTGTTAATGTGAGATGTGCATCTCAGTAACAAATAGATAAACAATTAAGATACAGCTTCAATTTCACTTTTGTGTGAAAAAAAGAGCAGGATTTACGGAGTGGGGTTTAGGTAGTTCAATGACCAATGAGTCACAAGTGAGTTTTACTGTATAAGTGGATGTCTCAGTTTGCAATTTGAAAATAACTGCAGCATTTGATAAGATCGCGTACATTACAAAGCTTATTTAATCACTCATAATCTTTACAATGTGCCTTCTAAATATGAATCTAAAAATGAATTACACCAATTGAAGTTCTAATGCGCTTTGACTCGATGGTATTGTGTATAAAAATTTAATGACAGAAATTAATTTAATCAGGAATCAAACATATTATTCTATAGAAGGCACATTCTACTGTTGCATCTGCCATTTAGGAATACTGTAGTGAAAACTCAGACTCATAGGACTATATTTAGGACACTGAGACATTTTCTTTAACATAATCCAGTGTTTTGTATTCACTCCATGAAAATTCAGCAGTGCATGTTATTTTTGTAGCATAAAGATACATTTCTATTGGAGTAAAATGTGACAGTAGCTCTATGTGCTCATACCATAACAAAATCAGTTTTTAAAGTTCTTCATCTTTGTTCATTTGGTTAGCAAGGGAATTTAAGAATGGAAAAAAGAAAAAAAACATCATCCAAACAAAGTAAGCCACAAATATGACATTTTAATCCCATCATTTCTGATGTGCAGCATGGTGCATCAACATGTAAAGCGTTGGCCTCACAGTTCTGAGGTCCCGTGTTCGATCCCGGCCCCGCCTGTGTGGAGTTTGCATGTTCTCCCTGTGCCTGCGTGGGTTTTCTCCGGGGACTCTGGTTTCCTCCCACATTCCAAAAACATGCAATATTAATTGGACACTCTAAATTGCCCCTAGGCATGATTGTGAGTGGAGCTGTTTGTCTCCATGTGCCCTGCGATAGGCTGGCAACCAGTTCAGGGTGTACCCTGCCTCCTGCCCGTTGACGGCTGGGATAGGCTGCACCATTCCCCATGACCCTTGTGAGGATAAGCGGCAAAGAAAAAGGATGGATGGATAATTTCTGATCTAGATGAACCACAATAAGAATCGTATATATTTTTATGCATTTAGTAAACGTTAAGAAAAGAGTGTGAAGATAATCACAGTTGTGTAAAAACTGTTCAGTTGCTGAAACCATCAAAGAGCTATCTTGACTCCATAACATTTGACTTTTTCAAAACTTTTGTGAAGTCAGTGATAGCTGATTTCCAGAAAATAATCAACTCTTCACTTCAGTATGGCGAGTTTTGTAAAAAAGAAACAGAGAACTGGACACTTCCATGTTAGCAAGTTATAGACCCATCTCAAATCTCTTTCATAGCAAAGATTGTTCAGAAAGTTATTTTTAATCAACTGTACAATTTCTTGAATTTAAAATGACTTTTTGACAAATTTCAATCAGGTTTTCGAACTCATCACAGTATAGAATATGTTCTTACCAAATTGCTACATATAAGATGGAATATTGACTCAGAAAAGATGGAATTTTGGTCATGTTGGAACTCGGTGCTGCTTTTGATATGGTAGATCATAATATACTGCTGAACAGTTTCGAAACGTGAGATGGACTAAATGGAATGGTCGGTAAATGGCAATCGACGGTGATGGGACTTTTTTTTTCTTTTTTTAGAATAACCAATGATGAAATAGAATGACCTAGTCACAAAGATCTACCCACTACAAAAATGCAAAACATATTTGTTTTAAAGTATGTTGATGATTCTTTATTTGTAAATGTTTGTGTGCCTTGCATTATTACATGAGCCAATATCACACAATATAATTAACTTTAAACATTTTTTGTAACTATCTAAGTTCACGTTGATGATCACTAATCGCCATGCAAATGAAAATACACACTTGGGCTGTGTCACTCACGTCAGAGGATTCGTCCAACTACAGTGAGAAACATTCACAAACTCCGATGTCCTTCTACACATCAGCCATGGCTTCACAGCGTCATATAACTGTACTCCTATACAGCTGCAGAGATTTTATTGAAGATAATATTTCCGCCTTATTTTTAAAAGATCGGAACAACGATTCAGCTTTGCCTCATTCTGTGTGATGTGGTGAAACCAGAAATGATGCTTCGTGGCGGCTTTCGCTGTTGAACTATTTTGTGTGAAAAGTCATTGCTGTGCGGCCAGTTGGGATTTTAGTTCATTCACTTTTCTCATTCTCAGCTTGCTTTTCGGTGTAATGTCGGTGTTGTATTTTCCATCAACAGTTCGAAGATGCCGTTTCACATTCACTACACTGGAAGATGAGCCAAACGCACTTCGAAATGACATCGTGAAAAAAAAAAGTCCGCCTCACATTCCGTAAGAAAGTGATAGTGAAAGTGTCTTCATACGTAAGATTTCTTAAGTGAACGTTTAAAATAAGGAGGGGTCATTGACAGCATGTTTTCCTGTACTGTGGTTGTTTGCACAGCGACACATTGAGTACCCCTGGTTTAGGCCCTACCTGGATGGAACTAGCAACTTTGTTACCATTGGAAGTGGTCAATCTCAACAAATGGCAATGATCTTTGGGGTCCATCAAGGGTCAGTTCTTGGCTCCCTCCTGTTCAGCCTGTATATGCTACCCTTAGGTCAAATTCTTCAAAAATCTAATGTTGACTATCATAGCTATGCAGATGACACACAATTATATTTAGCAGTGTCTCCAGATGACTATGGTTCAATTGAGGTGTTATGCCACTGTCTAAAGCAGATAACTGGATGAGTCAAAATTTACTTCAAACAAACCACATCAAAACTGCCATAATTGTTTTTGACAATGAAGAAAAGAGGATTGCTGTTGGTAAATACCTGGACTTACTTTCTTTAAAAACTAAGAACCAAGTCCGAAACCTCATTGTCGTTATAGATTCCAACATGACTTTCAACAGTCATATAAAATCAATTACTAATACTGCCTTTTATCATTTGAAGAATATATCCAGAGTGTAGGCCTGCATGTGTCAAGCAGACTAGGAGAAGCTCATCTATGATTTTATCTCAAATAGACTTGACCATTGAAATAGTCTTCTGACTGGACTCCCCAAAAAGAGCATTAAACAGCTGCTGCTCATTCAGAATGCTGAAGCCCAGGTTGTGACCAGAAAGAACAAAGAGGTCAGAGCATATAACTCAAATTCTAAAGTCTTTTCACTGTCTTGCAGTAAACTTTAGAATATATTGTAAAGTTCTACCAATCTTCTATAAATCACGAGATGGTTTAGGTCCTGAATGAAAGAAATGCTTATAGAATAAAAACACCGTAAGGCTCTGAGATCGATTGACTTAGGTCAGATAGTGGAGTGCAGAGTCCAAGGCAAACATGGTGAAGGAGCATTTAGTTACTGTGCTCGACAAAATGAAATACATTGTCAACAGAGGTGACATCAAGTCCATGTGTGAATGTTTGCAAATCCAGGTAAAAAAAGTCTTCTTTTTTCTCATGCATTTTATAATACTTGAACTTTTCAATATTTCTTTCACTGTAAGGCGTTTTAGTTGTACTTTTATTTTCAAGTCATTCTTATTTGAATACTTTTAATCACCTAAAGCACATTGCGTTACCTTCTGTATGAAATGCGCTATAAAAATAACATTTGCTTTGCTTTGCTTATGAAAGGAGGTGGATTGGCCTCATCGGGTATTTAAAGAGGTTACAAAAGTTATTGCTACTGTATGATGATGATGTAGAGAATAATCAATGAAAGGAGATGAATAAATAATAGGTCAATCACCTGAACGTAAAGGAAAGGTATGAATAGTAAGAGACAAGTGGTTAGAAAGAAAGCTGGTTGCAACAGGAGTTGGTGGAGGAATGACAAGGATAGAGTGAGGATTGAGAGCAGATGGGAGGACAGAAAGGAAGCAGCAGGTACAAAATAGTGGAAGTGTAGGTTTCAATGTGTAAACGTTTCCTTCAGCCAGAGTGATTGAGCACCTCTGCCCTAAACTCTGTAATGAGCAGAGAGAAAGGAAAACTTCTTTCCTGGAAAGTTCCCAAATTATTTGGAGGTTTATGGTGGTAGAAAAAAAATACAATCTGTACAATCCAGTTTCTCAATACGGGATGAAAAATAATGGAATTCTTTGTGACAGCCTTTCCAACCTCTTGCCGTATAATGATTCTTTTACCCACCCCTCCACCTCTTCCATTCTCCATCTTGGCTGAATCTCCCTCCCTGAGCCTGTAGTATCCGGGTACATCTGTTTTGCATGAGATGCATAAAATGACAGGACTTAGACAGCCACTGCATCTAGTGACAAAGATTACTGTCAGCCACCTTCGCCAGTTAATACATCATTGCCACTGGTCCATTCCCTGCCTCTGTCTCCTAGCGACAGCCTATCCCTTGGTGAAGCCCGGGCCATGTGATGATTCCCCCCCCACACACACACACACCAACTCAACTCCCTACACCCCTGCCAAATCTCGTGACACACACACCCCTACATTAGTCTTCAGTTTACCTTTTTACACAACAATGAAAAAAGAAGACCGGTTATTTTCAACTTCCCTTTTTTATTGTATTAGCATATAATATTTGTGAAACATGTGGCACCTGCATTCATTTCACAGAAATTGTATTCTACTGGTGATTAAACTTCTTATCCTGCCTCTACAATAGAGAGTTGGTCCAGTAGAAGATTTGATTGTGTTTTATTTATTTATTTTTTTTTTTTTTTATTGAAACGGTTAAAAATACAACAAGTTAGCAGAGTGATAAGGCTTAGGATAATGCTTGGGAAATACTCTCAACATGCAAATTGTATGCAAGGTTATCTGATGGTCCATTGGTTAGGAAACGATTGCACTGGTCAATAATTTGATTGATTCCTTTTGCTTTCATAAAGCAGTAAATTTCTTTACGTTATGCCATATTTGACTAAAAAACTGGTGGACAAGGACCTTAAAAAACATGTACAGTATGAATAGTTCCAAAATGAGAGTTTCTGGATGAAGAACAGTAGACTGGACTACAAAAGATGTTTTGTTTTTTTTTTGCAGGAGGGACTTTCGATTACTTACTGACACCTTTATTATCATAGTGAATATTAGGATCTGATATAAACATGACTATAACCATTTTTCACATATCTTTACAACTTTATTCCCAAGATAGTTATTTTTTTCAATACTCCTTTACCTTTGGAAGTAGAAGACAGGAAATACAATTAGAGCACACGTTTTAACCTGCTGTTATATAAAAACAAAGCACAAACACTAGACCTATTTTTACTTTAGTTGACGTGAACTTCACATTCAAAAGTTCTTGGCATTAGTCTGCAGGTCCTTTTGTAGTTTAGTGGGATTTGTCCATGTCCAGTTTCTTCTCACACTTCAAAATTGGGCATGCATAGTTATGATGGGTATAAATGGTTGTTTATCTCAGTGTTCCTGTAGGAATCCTCTTGCACAAGGTCAGCCCTCAATTCAATTTCTCCTCCGAACTGCTGTCATTCTCAGTAAATAAAGCCATTTATGTTGTGAAATCATGAGCTTTATTTTAAAATTCACCTCACTTTTCAATGAATGAAGATGCTTTCATGTTTCTGATTTGACTGACACTAGCAAAAAAATAGTTTCAACACCATTACTGTCCCGGATGAGGTAAAGCCAGTCACAGCTGACTTTGGATGAGAGGTACAATACACCTGAACTGGTCACCAGCTGATAGCAGGGCAGATTTAAACAAATTATCATTCACACTCAGTTTCACACACATGGAGAATCTTGAGTTTTCAATTAACCTACAGCAAAATATGTGTTTTGGGAATTTGGGAGCAAACCCACTGTGAGAATAGAACTCCACACAGGAAGGCTGGAACTGAGATTCAAACCTGAATCTCAAACCTGTGTTGCAGATGTGCTAACCACTAATCTACCCAGTTTGAAATAAAATAATAATAAATAATTGTCATGTTTGTACAGCAGATGCATATACTGTGAATAAGATTTTGATTGCACATGTAAAATGATTTTTTTTTTTGTAAATCACTGGCAAGGTTTATTAACACCTCTATAACCTTTAAGACCAGTGAACATGTACCAACACAAACACGCACACACACTCACACACACTAACACTCACACAAAGATTGCTCCTTTTGATACATACAAAGTGATGGAATGAGAACAAATGTCCATGTTTGTATTCCTTTGTTTTATATTTCTTTTCACCAAACCACTTTGGATTTTGTTTATTTTATTGACTCAAGCTACTTTTCTCTTGTCATTATTTTTGCCTTCCATCCCTCATCGCACTCTTTGATCCCCTCCACTTTATCCTCACACCCTTACCCCCGCCTTCCCTTGACATTGTAATGTTACTGCACACAACTTTATCTCGCCTGAAAAGGTGAAGCCATGAATGATCTCTCCAATTTAAAAGCACTCAACCCTCGCGCTGCCTGAAATGAATATTTTGCATAAATTCATGCAACAATGATTCAATTTGAGGATATTATTTGCAAACAGTGGCTGAATTCTTTGCTGCATTAATAACAGAACAGCAGAGTGACTTCAGCAGGATAGAAACATATATTTATTGTGACATGTTTTGAATAAACTGACACGTTGAATTAAAAAGTAAACAATAAAAAGTTTGATGGAAGTGAGAGATGAGAATTAGGTACCTTTGACAATTTGTTTTCTTGTTGTGCAGATCATTTGCCACGCTGCATGACTGTGGCTCCATGTCATTCCTTTCTTTTTCAAGTTGTTTTATGAAATAAATGCAAAAGTAATAATTATGGCAACATTTGATTTGATTTCCAATGGTGCACCTTGTATTTAGTTCAAAAGACTTCTTTATTGTTTGAAAAGTAAAATGCTTAACAGGGAGTAACATGGCAATTTGGTCATTAAAAATCTCCAAATGGTATCAAAACTTTTCATAGCAAACAATGAAAATATGAAAAAAAGAAACTTTTCATAGCAAACAATGAAAATATGAAAAAAAGAAGACATTCAATTTGCACATAAGGGTCAATCTTATTTGAAAATTTCTAAAACAAACATTCAGCCGTCGAAGATAGCACAAAACAAAGCCTTTTTTTGTATAGTGCATTTCATACACAAAGTAACAGAATGCATTTTAGATGATTAAAAGCATTAAAATACTGAAATAAAATCATTTGAAAAAGTAAAATTAAAACAGTTTTTAGTGCAAGAAATATCACTGAAAAGTGGAAGTACTCTTAAACGCATGAGAAAAAAAATAATTTTTGATCTGGATTTGAAAAATCACACTTGGGCCAGACGGCACCACTGTTGTCAATTTATTCCGTCTGTGTGCAGCATAAGCGCTACGTGCTGCTTCACCATGTTTGCTTTGTATTATGCTCTGCATTATGAGACCTGAGTCAGTGGATCTCAGAGTCCTACTGGGTTTGTATTCCATTAGCATTTTTTTCATGTATTCAGGACCTAAACCATTTAGTTATTTATATACCAGTAGCAGAACTTTAAAATATATTCTAAAACTGACTGGAAGCCATTGTAAAGACTTTAGAATTGGAGTTATATACTCTGACTGCTTTGTTCTGGTCACAACCCGAGCTGCAGTATTCTGAATGAACTGGAGCTGTTTAATGCTCCTTTTGTGGAACCTAGTCTGTAGACCATTGCAGTAGTCAAGTTTAATTGAAATAAAAGCTTGGATGAGCTTCTTCTGGTCTGCTTGACACATGGAAGTCTAGATACTGTATGTTCTTCAGATGGTAAAAAGCAGTTTTAGTAATTGATTTGATATGACTGTTGAAGGTCAGGTCAGAATCTATCAGAACACCAAAGTTTAGGATTTGGTCTTTGCTTTTTAAAGGTAGTGAGTCAAGGTATTTACTAACAGCAATTATTTTATACTTAGTGTCAAAATAATTTCCTCATATTTGTAGTGCTTTAGCTGAGGGAAATTTGAGCACATCCAGTTATTTATCTGCTTTAGAGCATGACACAACACCTCAATCGAACTATAGTCATTTGAAAACACTATTACATATAACCGTGTATCATCTACATAGGGATCTACTGTATGAAAAGCCACACTTATAGTCCAACAAGATCAACACTGACACCTTTCCTCAGTCAGTATTCAATCTTATATCATTTGAGACTTTGAGAAGAGCAGATTCTACACTGTAATAAGTTCGGAAACCTGCCAAAAATTCCATTTAAATTAAAAAAATGTTGAGTTGATAAAAATAATTTTCTAAACAATCTTGGCAATGAAAGGGAGGTTCGAGATGGGTCTATATCTTGCCAACAGGGGAGCATCCAGTGCTTTGTTTTTTAGAAGAGGTTTAACAGCAGCTACTTTAAAGGTCCTCTGTCATGAAATGCATGATTTTTAGGATGTTATTAATGAAAAAACGGAAGCCGGTATGAACCCAGCTGTTTTTTTTTTTTTTTTTTTTTTTTAACACAAAACATTATTTTGACGTATATGGCTTTTTGTAACTCCCGCCATAAAAATCCTCTCGAGGGATTTGTTTTCGAGAAGAAGAAGGAAGTGACGTACAGGGCAGCAGCGCACTGAAGCGGTCTCGTCTGTTTATACTAGTTTTACCTCCTGGAAGGTAGCTCGTTGTTCCTTTGTGTTAGCCAAAATGCCGGCTTGTTGTATTGCTGGATATTGTTCGCAAACTACGGAGGATGGATTCATGTTTCATACTTTTCAAAGACATCTTGTTCGTTGTGAAAAATGGATTGCACAGGTGCAAAGGACGAGAGCTTCATGGGTTCCAAATGACACGTATGTGTGTATATAGCTACTAAAATAAACAATAGTTGGGAGGGGCGTAATCCGTAAATAGGGGTGCTAAATGTGTTGATGTGCCCATCGCAAGGCTTCCGCGCAGCAGCCGCTGAAGGACGGCCTCCGCAGGCCTTGTGGATCACCACCGGCCTTGTCGACAAGGCCGAGCCGGCCTTGTGAATCGCCACTGAGCTGGCTGCCATCCGGGCCATGGTGGCTCATCTCCGCCACGGATCGGAGGTGGTTTGGCCGCGTCGTCGTCATTGCTCGCGGGCAGTGTTTTTATCACTGCCGCGTGGAGGTGGATCGGGCTAGGACAAGCTTTGGCCATAATCCGCATATCATGCCAATATGGCTCAAAACGACAACCCCATTCATTTCACTCGGTTGTGAGATTTTTTCTTCTTCGAAAAGAGCTTCCATGAAGGGGCGTGTTCCTCTCCCAAAGTCGGGGCCACAGCGTGTTTTCAAAGGCGAATGTCCAGGGTGACGTCACGGGCAGTAGATGGAACCAATATGGCCACCACTTGGATGTCGAAAGACACTTCGGCAACTTTGCACATGGATGACGTGCTCTCCGCTCATATTTATTTTCTCGTATAGACATTGAAGTGAATAATGACATATGTATTTTTCATTAGAATATCTATTTTACAATGTTTGTAGGGGATGACACTTGGGCTTTAAGAGCATTAGGAAACTCGCCAGAGTGAAGTGAGCAATCGATTATTTGTTGCAAATTAGCTAGCATTGATTTCACAATAGTTTTGGAAAAAGTCAAATGGTATTGAATCAAAACAGCTCATTGTTGGTTTCAGTTGTTGAACAGTTTTCTCTAAAGTTTTTTTTGGTCAACTGTATCAAATTCTGACATCGTAAAAGAGCTTTCCCATGGGGGTTCAGATGTAGTATCATTATATCATTTTGCTGATATGTGCTGATATTTAACCTGTTGGATTGTATTTTATTCATAAAAATTACAGGCAAACACATTGCATTTATCAGCTGTTTCAAGTAGAAAGTAAACATAGACTTCTGTCCTGTTACACGTTCAGTAGCAGCTGGGAGTTAGGTAACAATTTGCATGAGTATTTTCCTGTTAGAACAAACATGTTCACCAGTGTTTCCCTCTTCTCTGTCTTTCTCTGTTGGTAAAATACAATGTACAAAGTTGTGTTTAGCCTCTAAAACAGAATAAAACAAGACTTGGTTGATTTCGTGACTGGAACAATGTCCTGGAGAACAAGTGCAAAACATAATCTTGGCACTTTTCACGATGCATTACATATCTAGAGCTGTGGAACCATAACGGATAGCAGAGAAAATGTACATACAAAAGGTTAAAAGGGAAATATAACATATCAACAAGCAAAAATACATAAGTGATAGCGCCTCAAAGTTGTTTTGCGACAATACCGACAAGGGGTACAGTACCATACATTAGTCACAGGCCACAATTTTAACAATTACACATCACTGTATATTTGTATTGATAATTATTATGATCCACTAATTTTGATGAACGCAACTGAAGCCAAAGATTAAATAAGTACATTTCTTTTGACCCCTCATAATTTTCATAAACTTTATAGTCATATTTTGAGGTCAATGTTCCCCTAGAGTGCTGATCTTTCAACCTTTAGGGGGTAAGTCTTGCATCATAGCAAGAACCTTACAGGCGTTACAGCATATGATATGCAAAATAGGACAACACTTGTGTGGATCATCATGCTAAAGTTCAAATCTATTTTCTATACTGCTTACCTTGTTCAGAGTCACAAGAACATGGAGATGATTCTATCTGACTTTGAGTTGAAAGGTGGTCCATGCTGGAATGCTCAGCTGGCAATCACACGGCACATGAATTCCCCACTAAAAGTTTTGAATAGGCTTTTCACTACGACAAAGCAGGAACGGGGAGCGACCGCGGGCCGGTCGCCACTGGTACTCCAGGCCATGGACGAGAAGCGGCTGCGGAGACGTCGCCACCTCCTGGACAGCAACGTGAGGCGGCATCGGGTCGGTCCCCACTGCCACATGAGCTTGCAGTGCATTCGTTAAAACAGCAACGTGGGCGTGTCGCGGTGGCGGATCCGTTTCCAGGGCGACGTGAACGAGAGTCGGCAGAGAGTCAGTCGAAACTGACACGTGGGCGTGTCTCGGGAGTGGGTCAGTTCCAACTGCCGCGTGAGCTCTGCTCGGAACAGCCAAAACTTCGACGTGGGAATGGCGAGGAGGCGGATCCATTTCCACAGCTATGTGCACTTGGCTAGGTGGCGAGTCCGTTCACACTGCGACATGCACTTGGCAAGGTGGCGGGTTCGTTCCCACTGCAGCGTGCGCTTGGCAAGGTGGCAGGTCTGTTTCCACGGCGACGTGAACGAGAGTAGGCAGAGAGTCAGTCGAAACTGACACGTGGGCGTGTCTCGGGAGCGGGTCAGTTCCAACTCCCACGTGTACCTGCGTCAGCAGCGAGCCCGTCGCAGTTGCAACGTCAGCGTAGCTCGGCTGGTTCGCAAATCCTTGCCGAACCTGGGCCGTGAGAGCCGCCAATTCGGTGCTCTGCCGCTCTATCTGCACCCGCATTTCGCGGCAGAACACCTCGTGATTTGCCGGCTCCTCCTCCCTCTGGGCTGGAAGCTTCGCCACCAGCTGTGGGTCTCCCGGTTTCGCCGTTGCCGGCGAGGAGTGGGAGGACGAGGACGGAGTCTTTGTTGCCGCGCCGGGGGAGGCACAAGGGCGCGCCCGACCTGGACATCTCCTTTGGCCGCCACACGGAGGTCCCGGGTAGATGGCCAAGCGGGTTCCCTCAAACGGATTGGTGTACTTGTACGCACCGGGCAAAGACGTTCGGGTGCTGGAAACGCGGGGAGGTGAAACAAACTGACTGGGACGAAAGAGATTCATAATCAAAATAATTGGAGTCGTACTCAGGCAGCCGGTCATACAAATCAAGGTCCTCCTCATATTCCGAAAAGTCAGAGTCCAGAAAAATATGAGGGGGTGGACGGGTCGTGGTCGGGACGTATTCATACCTTGCTGGCGGAGTGTAAGACACGGAAGCGGAGGACGTCAAGGAGCCTACCCGGATCGAACATGCTTGGTCCTCCGGCAGACGGTCTACCTTGCGTCGGTCCCGGCGACGCCGGGTCTTTCCTGCTGGGTCCTGTTTGGGCCAGATCGTTCTGTCACGACCCATCGGAACGGGAGTAGGACCCAAATGGAGGACTCGGATGATGCAAGGTAGTTCGGGCAGAAACGTTTATTAGTCCGTGGTCGGGGATCGGGCAGGCAGTCAGGTGCAGCAGCGGTAGTTGGGACGTCGGGCGAAGAGAGCAGGTGAGCGGGCAGGCAGGAGTCGGTACACGGAAGATCGATCAAGGAATGCAGAAGTGTCAAAGGAGTCAGGCTTACAGGGTCGGCCGGAGAACAGGCGGAGGTCAGTACACACGGGTTGACGATCAGGGATACGGAAGTACTCGAACGGGGCATGAAGCTCAACGATCTGGGGCCGACCAGTCGTCATCGGGGTCATATAAATACACAGGATAATCAGCCCGCATGAGGCGCAGGTGTGCACCTCACAATCAGCGCAATCGCGCGGGCACCCCCACAGTCCGGGCTGGAGCAGCAGGATCATGACACACAGATCTTCTCTACATCAGACAGGTTTCTGGGCAGCCGCTGAGAAACACAAAGTTTCGGCTCCCTCAAAAGATTTTCTATTGGGTTTAGGTCTGGAGACTGGCTAGGCCACGCCAGAACCTTGATATGCTTCTTACGGAAGCATTTAACAATGATAGTGAAGTCAATTCTCAGTCAACTATGTCAGTCAACTAATCAAATAAAAAAATAGTATTTGAGCACCCTGCTATATTGCAAGTTCTCCCACATAGAAATCTTGGAGCGGTCTGAAATTTTCATCGTAGGTTCAATGTGAGAGAGATAATCAATAAAGAAAAATCCAGAAATGTTATTATTTATTTGTGTGATACAGCTGCAAATAAGTATTTGAACACCTGAGAAAACCAATGTTAGTATTTGGTACCGTCACCTTTGTTTTCAATTACAGAGGTCAAATATCAGCTAGAATTCTGAACCTAAAAGAGCTTTTAGTCCGCCTTTAAAAATTCACCTCCACTCCATGTATTATCCTGAATCAGATGCAGCTGTGTGACGACGTTAGCTGCATAAAGACACCTGTCTACCCCATACAATCAGTAAGACTCAAACTTGTAGCATGGCCAAGAGCAAAGAGCTGTCCAAAGACACCAGAGACAAAATTGTACAACTCCAAGTGGCTGGATAGGGCTACGGAGAAATTGCCAGCAGCAAAAGTTCTGTGTTGCCCTACCCAGTCTCCAGAGTTAAACCCAATCGAAACTCTTTGAAGGGAGCTAAAACTCCGTGTTACTCAGAGACAGCCACAGAAACCTGTTTGATTTTTAGAAGATCTGTGTGGAGGAGTGAGCCAAAACACCTCCTGCAGTGTGTGCAAACCTGGTAAACAACTACAGGAAATGTTTGACCTCTGTAATTGCAAACAAAGACTACTGTTACAAGTATTAACATTGGTTTTCGCAGGTGTTCAAATACTTGTTTGCAGCTGTATCACATAAATAAATCATTAAAAAAAATCATTTTAATTTCTGGATTTTTCTTTTTACATTATCGCGCTCACAGTGGACATTAACCTGCGATGAAAATGTAAGACCCCTCCTTGATTTCTGAGTGGGAGAACTTGCAATATAGCTGGGTGTTCAAATACTTATTTTGTTCAACATAGTGCAATTGTGAAAGGCTAAATTTTTCTTGTAGTCTAATCCAGGGATTACGTTGTCTATCTCGGGCACCTCAAAAGAATACTACACTGCGCAATGTTTTTTTTCAACGAAAAGTTTTAAATAAAACTTTAGTGGCTTTAAGCTACATCACAAGACATCTAACAATCCTTGAAATTAACTACCTACAGGATTGATACTAAATGACAACATGGAGTAAATGTCTTTTTTAGAGGCGAACAATAACATCACTGATTGAAATATGTGAAATATAACATTAAAGCCATTCAGCCTATCATCATAAAATACCACAAGTCAAGTCGATCAGAAAAAGTATAATTTTGAAACAGTGAGGCTGATTCATTTTGTTTTCATATGGACGGAGTTCATTTACGCTGGACTTCATAAGGCAACTTTACGAGATCAACATTTCTAGGTACTGTATTTACATCTCAACAATTTAGAAGAGCAAAGCTATTGGAACACACAACATAGGTCAAAGTGAATAAGACTTATTAGAATACTTTATACAAGTAGTTTGCCTTCGTTAACTGGATCAAACCCGTTTCAATAAATGAAGCAGTTTATTATTTAAAGGCTTGTACTACTCTTTTAAATTTTAAAGAGTCTATTTTGAGCATAATATGGTGTGCTTTTAGGGGTAAGCATTGAAAAGTTTTCATTCAGTTGTGTATCAAATCCAGATGTCATTAATTGGAAATATATACTGAAATATTGATTTCTAGTCACATATTCATCTTTTTACAGTACTGCAAATGAAAAAAACAATATTTTCAGTCTACAGCAATAATTGGCCTCACTCTTCAAATACTTTTGGAGGTGAGTGTATTTGGACCAATGACACTCACACTCTCACTGAGTTGGAGCTAAAAATGTACTGCATGCACAGAAGTCAGGCCGGTAAACCACTGTCGGTGACTCGGTAAATCAGTCCATGTTAATTTTAAGACATCTCGGAGCCCCAATCCACAATGATCTTCAAACATTAAGAGGCTGATATTCAGTAGCAGGGCACTGTTATTTGAATCTATATTGCATTTAACTCCACCCCCGTGTGTATGTTGAGTGATGTGATTTGTGATGATTGAAAAATAGTGTGTGTGAATGTGTCTATGTGTCTATGTGTGTGTGTGTGTGTGTGTGTGTGTGCGCATGTGTGTGTGAGAGAGAGAGAGAGAGAGAGTTTGTGTGCAAGATGTTTCCATCTCTGAAGCCTGCCAGGATAAATTATAAGGATTACTGATCAGTTAAATTAGTAAATAATTTGGTCATACCATTTTACTGTGGAAAGATCTAATCCTACCTCTCGAGTGTGGGTGTGCATGTGTGCGTGTGTTAGTGTGTGTGTGTGTTTTTCGGGAGGGGGGGGGTTCTCAGAAGTTCGCACAGTGTGAATCAGTTTCCTGTGTCATTAGTCTAGATCCACTCTAATGATGGTCCCACTGGAGCGCCACCTCGCTATACACACTGACATACGCACACACATACGGACACTCACGCATATACATAGACAAATTTAAGCATGTTGAAAGTGAATTGAGAGGCTACGGGTGCATATACAAGCATATGTATGTAAATTCGCTCATTTATGGCATTATCTGGAGGAGGTATTGTCTCTCCAAAGTAATGTATGAGTGCCAAGGAAACATGAAAGAGACAGACGCATGCAGAAAACAGATATGTGACACCATATAATGACAGCTCCTGCATGTGGAAGAAGAAAGAGGGAACCAAATGAGAAAGAGAATTAGTGAGAGAGAATACCAGAAAGAGTAAGATGGAGTAAAGAGAGTGAATTGATGTGATTGAAGTGGCATCAAGCAACCTGGATAGAAAACGTGTGTGAAAAAAATAGTGCTGAACTGATGAAAGATATAAATCAATATACAGTATACATGCACATGCTTATATTTAGAATCAGTGTGTTAAAAAAGAAAAACGTTTAGGCTCAAAATGGCCAAACCTTCACTAAGTCTTTTTTAAATTAATGAAACAAACAAAAATAAGCAAATTGGGCACTGTTAAAAAATAATAATCAACCTGGGACCTTGTGGATGGCGCATCCTTTTGGTAACATCTTGAACACAAAAAAAGGTATGTGTGAAAAGTGCTGAGTGATAGGAGGCATTGTTCTGTTTCAAGATTATTTTAAAAATGCAGTATAAACATGATGTTTGTTTGCAAGAAAATGACTTGCAAAAATACTTCCAACTTAAATTTATGATCAAGATTTAATGTGACTTAAAAACAATCAACTCTATATATTAATTAATGCATGTGTTGAACTTGTTAGAGAGTTAGAGATCCCAGCCCCGCCTGTGTGGAGTTTGCATGTTCTCCCCGTACCTGCGTGGGTTTTCTCTGGGTACTGCGGTTTCCTCCCACATCCCAAAACATCCAACATTAATTGGACACTCTAAATTGCCCCTCGGTGTGCTTGTGAGTGCAACTGTTTGTCTTTATGTGCCCTGCGATTGACCTCCAACCAGTCGCAGGTGTACCCTGCCTTCTGAAACCCAGGCGGGCACGGGGATAACATGCAAACTCCACACAGGCGGGTCTGGGATTGAACCCGGGACCTCGGAACTGTGAAGCCAACACTTTCCAGCTAATCCACCGTGCAGCCATCTTAATTTATCATTCATTCATTCATTCATCAATTAATTGAAGGAAAAAAAGCAATAACCTTCCTGTAGGGCACGATGCATGTGTTGGTGGTCTTGGGACAATTAAAAATTGAAATATTAGCAGATGTGTGTGGACTACTGTTTTTTTTTTTTTTTTTTAATTTTATTTGGCAGTCATATTCTGATTTTTTATTTTTAAATCAAAAGTCACTCTTGAGTTCCCTCTTACTTAAATAGTAGTTATTATATAATATACACTTTCTTACACAAGTACCGTAATTTCCGGCCTACAACCCTCGACTTTTTTTCCACGCGCTTTCAACCCTGCGGTTTATGCGGTGATGCAGCTAATTTGTGTATTTTTTCTAACAGCCGCAAAGGGGCACTCGAGCGGAAAAGGTAAGAGTGAGACCGGAAATGTGTGCCAAGGAAGTGACTTTTACCGCCCATGTTAGTGCTGTGCTAGCATTAGCACTGTGCTAGCGTGTTGCTGCTGTGTTTCTGGCGTGTGTCAGTGATTTTTACCGGTTCGTTTTTTTTTAACCAGCCCTGTCAGCGCCGTGCTAGCATTAAACTCTTTGTATCATCTTTCTTTTGTAAATATCTCGTGTTTCAATGTGGGCACTTGCAGCTTTTACACAGCTGCGGCGTGCGTATGTACCAAATGGTATTTCCTTTACAAATGTACTTGGTGACGCTTATAACCAGGTGTGCTCTGTAGGCCGGGAATTACGGCAAATATTCACTCCTTTTTAATTTTAGTTGAGTCATATGCTCCTAAAGTAACAGTACTCATACCTGATTACAATATTTGGCTACTCTACCTACCTCTGATAAAATGAATTGTTTATTTTTTGAAGTGTCACAAGGAGTGGAAGAGTACAAATCTTCACTAAGATCTGCGAATTTGTCATGGTCCTGCCGGTCCAGCCCTGGCTGTGCGGGTGGCCGCGCTGATTGGGAGGCGTACACCTGCGCCTCATCCTGGCTGATTGGCACGGGTGTATATAGGACCATGGGGACGACTGGTCCGGAAGCAGATCGTCACAACTCATGCCCTGTTCCTGCACTCCCGTATCTCTGATCGACAACGCGTGTGCACCGACCACCGCCCGTTCTCCGACTGACCCCATAAGCCTGACTCCCTTGATACTCCTGCCTGCCTTGATCATTCTCCCGTGTACCGACTCCTGCCTGCCCGCTGACCTGCTCTCTACACTCGACGTCACAACTACCGCTGCTGCACCTGACTGCCTGCCTGATCCCCGAACTTGGAATAATAAACTTTTCCCGAATTACACCTGCGTCTCCCGACTCCTGCATTTGGGTCCTGCCTCCGGTCCGATGGGTCGTGACAGAACGATCTAGCTAAAACAGGACCCAGCAGGAAAGACCCGGCGTCGCCGGGACCGACCCAAGGTAGACCGACTGCCGGAAGACCAAGCCTGTCTGATCCGGGTAGGTTCCATGACGTTCTCTGCTTCCGTGTCACACGCTCCGTCGGCAAGTTATGAATACGTCACGACCACGACCCGTCCAGCACCTCACATTCTTTTGGACTCGGATTTTTCGGACTACGAGGACGACCGTGATGTATATGACTGGCTGCCTGACTACGACTCGGATTATTTCAACTATGAATCTCTTCGCCTGATCTTTAATCCCAGTCAGTTCGCTTCACCTCCCCGTGTTTCCAGCTCCCGAGCCTCTTCGGCTGGTAGGTCCTAGTCCACCAATCCGTTTGAGGGAACCCGCTTGGCCATCTACCTGGGACCTCTGCGTGGCGGCCCAAGGAGACACTCAGGCCGGGGGCTCTCTTGTGCCTCCTGCTGCCCGGCAACAAAGACGCCATCCTTGTCCACTCACTCCTCACTGGCAACGGTTAAACCGGCAGACCCGCAGCTGGTGGAGAAGTTTCCAGCCCGGAGGGAGGAGGGGCCGCCAACTCACGAGGTGTTCTACCGTGAAATGCGGGTGGAGATAGAGCGGCAGAGCGCCGAACTGGCGGTCCTCACGGCCCAGGTCCGGCAAGGATTAGAGAACCAGCCAAGCTACGCTGACGTCGCGACTGCTACTGACTTGCTACTGACTTGCTACTGATTCAGGTTCACGCTGCAGTGGCTACGGATCCGCTACCGAGCAAGGTCCACGTAGCTGTGGCAACGGAGTCCCGGACAAGTCACGCGCAGATCGCAGTAGAGACAGACCCGCTACCAACCAAAGCTCATGTCGCTGTCACAATGGATCTGCTCCTGAGACACGCCCATGTTGCAGTTTCAACGGACTCGTTGCTGACTTATGCTCACGCTGCAGCAGCAACTGATCCGCTGCTACCAAGTCAAACGCACGTTGCAGTGGGGACGGATCCGCAACCTCGCCATTCCCACGTCGCTGTGGAAACAGATCCGCCGCCTTACCATGCTCACGTCGCGGTTTTGACAGACGCACTGCTGACCGATTGTCATGTCACAGCATCACTCGACTCCTCCTCCAACCGAGCCCATGTCGTGCCTGGCAGCAGATTCACTACCGCGTCACACACACATCCTGGTGGCGACAGGCTTCCGGGCAACCGTCGAAGGAGAAGGATTGAATTTGAAGATGGTCCTGCCAGAGCGTCTGCAACGTGTGTTTTCCCAAAGAACAGGATTCAGAAACAAATTGCAGAGAGCTTAAGTTCAGACGCTTGAGCAAATTCTGAAAAAGGTGAGGCGAACTATTTTCCTCCAGTGAAGAGGAGGAGGACTTTATGATTTCGTTCATTCCGTGCTGTGCCCAGAGATGATCCATTCACGCCCCCTAGTGTCTGCCAGTTTTCCTAAGGGACCCCTGACTATGAGCCAGTCAGTCTCTATCTGAAAGAGCCGACTCTCATTCCGAAACAAACGCCCAGTTCTGTAGTGCCAAGGCGAACACCAAGGGAGAAACAACGCTGCACTGCGCCACCTGTGGGGGTTCAGGAGCCACTGTCCAAGCCCCACGTCCCCATCCAGGAGGTGGCGATAGCTCCGCAGCCACCTCACGTTCCCGTCCAGGAGGTGGTGATGGCGCCGCAACCGCCTCACGTTCCTGTTCAGCAAACGGCGGCGAGGGTTCCCCAGCCACCTCACGTTCCTGTCCAGCAGACGGCGGCAAGGGCCCACCAGCCGCCTCACGTTCCTGTCTAGCAGACAGCAGCTAAGGCCCCCCAGCCACCTCACGTTCCTGTCCAGCAGATGGTGCTGAGAGTTCCCAGCCGCCTCATGTTGCTGTCCATGAGGTGGCGACAGCTCCGCAGCCGCCTCTCTTCCGTGTCCAGGATTACCGGGGGCGACCGGTCCGTGGTCGTTCAATGCTCCTGCTTCGCCGGTGACCGGCTCGCGATCGCGTCTGGGGAGGCCTTCGTCCAGAGCTGTTGCATGCCTTGTTGTGGTTCCTGCTTCGCCGTTGGGTTCCTTACCGAGGCCGTCCACCCGAATCACCCCGTGAGAATCCTGGCGCTTGGCGTCCGGGTCGTCCTCCTGACCTGTCCACCCGGACACTTCGCATTTGGTGGCCAGGATGGCCACCAGACTGGGGTATAGTCTTCATGTATAGCTGAATTAATACACATGCACAATAACACAACTATCGTTGATTACTGATGTGAAACAGTCTGGTTTTGCATATGATTGTTTTGAGTTGGAATTTAGACTACAGGGCTTTCTTCTTTACCCTTCATAAAGACCTATAAAAGGTCACACACAGTAGCACACTATGTGCAACATTAAGTATTGTGCCCATCTCCCATTTAGCTCTGTGTAAGGCACAGTACACGTCTAACACTGTCACTCATACTTACACTGTAAATATGAGAAGCGTACTGGAAGTGATCTGAAAATTGCTCTGCCTTGTGCCTCGGTTACGAAATTAATAAACACAGGCATAAGACCGGAACAGGTTTTGACAATGCAAGTCTCTTTCTCATCTAGTCCCCGTCTTCACGGC
This sequence comes from Syngnathoides biaculeatus, assembly GCF_019802595.1. Lineage (NCBI taxonomy): Eukaryota > Metazoa > Chordata > Actinopteri > Syngnathiformes > Syngnathidae > Syngnathoides > Syngnathoides biaculeatus. The sequence continues at coordinate 24,009,185 of NC_084651.1, forward strand.
CCCGTTGCCCCATTTTCCATTCCATTTTTTTCTGACTTTGGCCTAATAAAGCTCAATTACATGGTGCTTCTTTCATTTATTATCGGGGTGGGCCTTGCCTTCTTTTTTGCAAACTCTTCATAAATAGTAAGCGACAGAAACAGCCATGGTCTAGGCTTATTCATGGACGAGTTAATCACTGGCTGCTGCTGTTGTGTTGTGTGCTTTCTCAGCAGCCCGTCTGGCTTTTGCACAATGGAGAGAGATTCAAAATAGAAGGGTACAGCTCTAGTTAGCCTATGAGTACTTGCTGCTGCAAATGACAACCTCCGGCAATTAACGCATCGGCAGCACAGAGGTAACCCTATACATCTTTGTCTCTTTCACGCACAGGGAGATGCCAGTTGAATTAGAAATTAAAGATGAGGATGTCATCAATTTCCCTTAACCTGTTTTTATGTAGCTCTGTGTAGGTGAATGCACGATAGATTGCTTTTGTCAGGCTATTAAAAGTGATGCTGGCTGCATTAGCAGGGATGCTTGAAACATACCTTTTGGGTACACAGAGAGTGGGAATGGGTAATTGTGTATTTGGAGGACTGAACAAAGATATGCCCGTTGTCAGAATTTATGTCCCTCTCACTCACTTTCTCTCTCGTGACAGACCTTGATATCTAATGCAAATCACAGTCTATACCACAAAAGACTTTGTGCTCGCTCCTGTTCATAATATCAGTGGTACCACCCAGCCCCCTCCATAGAACAGCCCAGAGCCTGTACACTGTCATTGGGAATCAGACAGACAGGCTCTTTATTGTGGTCTTTACGACTCTGACTGAAATAACTGTATTCCCCGTTGGGAGATAGAGTGGCAGTGGTAAATGTAACTGTATACTGTACATTTATTGCCCTGACAGTCAGATAGAGGGAGATGCATGAGATGAGAAATATTCCGCTCTGGTCAATCAGAACCTTTGTACTCATTAACATGCTCCCTCCCATCCCCATCTGTCTTTTCCTCTCTTTCATGAACCATCATCGTTGGGAAGCTTTCATCTGTCCATCTTCTTATCTTTGTGTTCATCCACGCACTGAGGTTTAAACCAGCAACCGTGGAAGAGATTGCAGTCCGAGGTTGTCTGGAGAGATGAAAGATAGCACAGCTGTGGCGCTCGGGGACGTTTGTATCGGCCACGGAACACACACTACTTCCTCCTCCTCCCTCTCTCTCTCTCCCTTGCTGTCTCTCTCACACAAACACACACACCTTCACACCCATGTTTGTCCCACTCTTTCATTCGCCACCGAAATGGGTCCTGCCTTGGCTAATTTACATAATACACTTCTGACACCTTTACTTTATTCATCAATCACACCCAGGCAGCTTCTCCAGGTCCATGCTTTTGTCTGAACATGTCCACAGCAGTGTAAGGTAGCCACAAAAGATTAATTTCACCTTTTCTTTTCATTCTTACTCTTTTTTTCCTTTCACTTCATTCCCTCTCTTCTCCATCCTCTTTTCTTTCCTTTACCTTCAACCTTTTCCTCCTTCGGCATCATCCCATCCATCCTATTCATTTCACAAAAATAATCCCCAGCAGCAGACAAATAATCAAAACAACAATTTAAGCATCCTTTTTTCCAGTTCAAATTCTGAGACTCAGTCTTTCTCCCTCCCACTGTCTCTCTCGCTCATCCTCGTCAAACCTTGACCATCTGTTTGCAGTTCTTTTTTTCTTTCATCTTCACCATCGTTCCATACTGTACTTGGACCAACCGAGAACATATTCCTGCCAGTCCACATCCCGCCATCCTCCACCTGTACAGCTAAGCAGACTTTTCTCCCTTCTTTCACGTTTATTATTCAAATTTAAAGCCCTCTTCACATTTGCTAGTGACAGGGGTTTGAAGTTTTTCATCTCTTGAGTAAAATAATGCATCCTGTGTGATTAAAACAATAAACACAGTGTGGTGTTTATTAGTTCCCTCCATCGTTATCCACCCACAAGGTTGCGTCACATTTCAATTACCTGAAATAAATGAAATGGGACTTCAAATTCTCACGCCTCCTCGTCAGAGGAGACAAGAGAGCAACTGTCATTCAGACATCAATTTTGAACAGATGGGTTGCCATGGTGGGGCACATCTTCCTTTCAATTAAAAATCTCAGCCATTGTCTTAAGCATCGTGCAAAACACAGCTGGGTTTTGTTTGTGTCCGCCTAAGCCTTTTGTTTTTCCAGTTAAATTGCTCACTAGCACCAGTGAACAAATGTAGTCTATAAAAGATCGTTCCCACTCTGATCACACCAAAAACAGAAACTATATAAGAGCAGGCTCGGAAAAGTATCAGGACTAACACCAACCTCCGGCACCAACATCACACACATGGATCCAAGCCTTCCCTTGACTGTATCTCCTGTCACTGGCCTTCATCTCCCCCCTTTGAATCATGCCACCTCACAGTGTGTGGCATCTGAGCTACCGAGTGGATTATTCGCACCAGAAGCAAGTTCATTAAGAAAGAAAACAATATTGAAATCGGTCTTCTGCATCAAAATACAGTGCCTCAATGGAGAGGAAATCATTGTTCATCATACCTAAAATGTGCAATCTGAGATGTATTCATACTATTTTAATATACAAGGGCACATGGAAACGAAAAAAAACCTAAAATAAATTGGAATAATTATAACATAGGTAGTGGATTATGGTGATATGTTGGAAGACTGGTTATCACATCTGTCTCACATTTTTGGGGACCTGAGTTCCAATCACTCATCACTCATGTTCTTCCAGTGCCTGCATGGTTTTTTCTCCAGTGACCATTGTGATAATAAATATAGCCATACAGCTATTATCTGAGCTGCTTACCCTGCAGAGAAAACGCACATACGCACGGGGATAACATGCAAACTCCACACAGGTGGGGATAGGATTTGAACCCGATCCTCAGTACTACAAAAAGATACAGTCTGCTACGGTACAGTTATACAGTGTGTGTTCATCATCAAAGGTGAAAACAAGACAACCTCATCCTTTAGTTTGGGGACCTCGAGCCAGATCTTTGCGCACGCATCCTGTAATATTAGTTTGGAATTGAGGACTCAGAGTAGCAAACGCTAAACAAACTTTGAGAGTAATTCTAAACTGCACAGGCTGCCATTTTAGAAAGAATGGGCACAAAAACAGAGGTGATGCACTCTCATTTGCATCTCAATCTCAACTCACTCGTGTGTCCCTGTCAACAGGAGGAGCAATGAAGTTTCCTATGGAGTGTATTGTGACTTATGCATCAATACATAAAAACATGTGGTACACATGGATCCTCGTAAATAGTTACCACGTACATACGACACAAACTGACTTTGACATTGAATCAAAAAGTTTGATTCTACTTGTACATTACATACAATTTGAGGAAGATGCTGCACAGTTATCTTCTCATCATAATGTTTCCTATTTCAACATATATACTGTATGATGAGGAACAATTTTATATGAGTAGATGCTTTTATCATCTACAGGATTCTCACATGCTTTCAGCGTAGTCTAATACTACACTGCATCTGCATACATTCATCCCTTATCCGTCACTCGTTGCCTCCCTTGCATTTCTCCCTGAAGAAAATTAACGCTCTCCTCCCACCCCAGGTGGTGAGGGGAGGGACAGCAGGAATGGAGAGGTGGGGAAGGCGGAGGAGTGTCGAGAGCCTGATTTATCTGAGCCTGTCAAACCTTGGGAGGCCTCAGTGTGTGTGTGTGTGTGTGTGTGTGTGTGTGGTGTGTGTGTGTGTGTGTGGTGTGTGTGTGTGTGCATCTGGGGGAGGAGGGGGGGAGGCACAGTCTGTGGGATTTCAGTGTGTTTACAGTGGGTGCAGGGGGAGAAATGTCTCTCCCACCTTGGCCCCTGGGTTGGCACAGCGGAAGCCCACCCCTCCCATCTTTCTCATTAGGGTGTGTGTGTGTGTGTGTGTGTGCGTGTGCTACATGGGAGTGCAACAGTGTGACAGTTCAAAGTGACATTCACACTGCCATCTTTTTCTCCCGTCATCCGCAACTGCTACACACCGATGAAAAAGTGTCAATATTTTGCATTGGTCTTGATGGCTATATGGTAATAGCTGTATAAGGAAGAAGCAGAAGCAGAGCAAGGGCTCATTCGCATATGCATAGCTTTGCAGTAATTAGCTCAGTATGAAGTTGCCTCTATTGCTATTAATTATTAACGGTTATTGTCTTTTCCTCTTTCTAAACTATTCCTCCCTATGGGATAATACTGTTGTATGTACTTTTCTTGCTGATCCAAACACACAATTCTTCTAACAACTACTTTTATCTTCAAAATAATAGGCCAGACTAGATGAGTAGTAATGTATATCTACTTGAAATGCGACAAAATGTTCATTTTTTTCATCTTTGTAACCAGGCTAAAATGCAAACCCATGCTGTCAGCTTTCATTGAGGCAAATGTTTCAAAGTTGTTGTTATTCTATTAGTGTCCAGACACTGACAAAGAGCATGTTAGTGCTTGTGAACATGTACAAATGGTATTCACTATATTCATTTGCCTTGCTTTGTTCCATCACAAAAAAATAAATAATCCAAGCAAATTAATCATATGCAATTTATAAATACATAATATTTAGTTTGAAGACAAATTACTTATAGTGTTGGAGAAATGTTTGACACTATGTATGTATTGTATGTGAATGGACAGGTTCAAAATATACCAAGCAAATTTGATACAACTTTAGTCAAAATATAATGTAAAAAGTCTACCATCTACAGAGCCACATAAAACAATGACAAAAAAAAAGTCCAATATGTAAGTATTAAATATCAGTTAAGCAAATTTACAGTATTCACATTCTATACTGACTTTAACTATGTTGTCTGTTTGCTTTTGTCATTGATGAGACATGGAGATAATTTTGTGTCCTTTGACCTGGCGGTCTGTTCTACATTTAAATGTTATTAAGTTCTTGCAAGACCTAGTTTTCTTGCTTTTGTATTCTTATTACTTTAAAGAGATGTTACAATTGCAACAACTTTGATCAGCACTATAATCAGTACATTCACCTCCTTGATTGGCCCTTGTTGTACATTAAGTGAATTTAATATACAACGTCGTTGAATGGACAAACACCTGAACATAATGGCTCACCGTACTGTGTCATACTGAGATCTGTATCCAATATTGCGGTTCTCCTGTTAGGCTACTTTAGAGGAGTAAAATAAAAAGTTACACACCTCTCTCAGTATGATGTAGTGCAGACCTGGATCACTAAAAAGTGCACCCGCAAAAAAATGTGTACCTTTTTCCATCAAAGTCAGTACTTTTGTTTCAACACTGCGCTTGTATTGAATCTCAATAGAACATACCAGGATACCTAATACTTTGAATAGTGTAACTATTGAGTTATAAGTGAATATATTAATGCGTTAAGACAGTTAGGCCCTTTCTTCAAGGAGTGTGTATGCGTGGGTGGGTGGGTGTGCGAGCACGGAGGCACCACACGCTAAATGTCGAAGCTTGCAGTTTAGGTGAGTCTAAAAAAGAAAGATATAAAGCAGAAAACAGATGCCAGTGTTTTCAGGCAATGAAATGATAAGGGACAGAGATAGCATAAATTAGCGCAAAGATTCTCTTGGGTTGCTTGATTTCTTCCATATTGCACTCCTTGCAGCATACACACTTGCACACACACAGACACACATACACTCATTACTAGCAATCTCCTCCTCACTTTCTTCTCAAACCGAGCTCCTATTTGTGATCTATCGTTGCCTCTTTAAAGATGGGTAAAGGTGTCATACAAAAGAGAAGGAGAGGAAGCAGGGAGAAGGAGGGGGAGTGGCTCTCCACTATGCAAAAGAGGGCCTCGGTAGCCAAAGTCGGGAGGCTGAGATGAGGTGTCAGCATTGCACGGGTGTGCTGATGTATGAATGCGGCAGAACCAAACGTGTCACTCGGTCGAGGGGCGGCAGGGGGTGTGGGCGTGTGGAAAGGTGAAACCAGCTTGTAGAGAAAGAGCAGGTGTACATCTTGTCTTTTTTGCCTCATTGCACTCATTTATTTAGTTTTTTTTTTTATTTTACCTCTTCGTCTTCATCTCAAAGTCTCTGCTCCTTCCTCCTGAGAGTTACCAAGGAGGCCAGAGCCCTAACAAGGAATTCGGTCACAAAAGATGGTGACAAAAACTAAGGGACAGGGAGCGAGCACAACTCCTCGGAAATATTAACATCCCCTAAGAAATACCAAATAAATTGATACCGAATGAACTCAACACCTCCTCCTCTATTTTCAGTCTTTCCTCTTACTTCATCCTTTCTTCCAGCTCTCTCCAAGGGTTTCATGTTGTCTTATTCATTAATACGAGTTTTCCTGAGCATGGCGGATGACAGGAACATCAATTGGCCGGTTGCTACGTGTCTCCCCGACACCAATTCATTGGCTCTAGACACCTCGCTATGAAAAAGAGTGGAGAGCAAGATGCAGGAAAATGTAAGAAAATCTCGTCAATGAGATTCCCAATTTTCACAAGCAATACTTTTCAGGAGCTTAAGTTAAAAATAATATTCTGTTACTGGGCCGTGGGTAATGTGGATATCATTACAAATTATCATTTGCATAAATCTGAAGGTGGCAGCAGCAAAACTTGGGACGGCTTGGGCTCAGTTGGTAGAGTAGGTTGTGAGATTGCTTGTTCAACTGACTGGGAATGTCTGCTGGTGTGTCCATGGCAAGACACTCTTTCCTGAACTGCCTCCAGTTTGGCAGCATCTCAGTTAGCTCACAGGGAAGTTGAAATGTTTTGGTTGAAATGTTTTCACCAAAAAACACCAAATAACTTTAAAACAGTTTATTTTTAAGAGCCAGAGAAGATTGTAGCCACATTTAAACCAGACAATAACCAGACACAACGGATAACTAGTGATTATTTCACTCATAATGAGATCTATTGAAGCACCAAGAATTATAATTAAAAGACTTTTAAACCTTTTTAAATAAGCTCCTGAGAGAGGAGTTTTTTAAGCATGTTGTCGATAAGAAAAAAACATAAGTATGGTCCACAATGCTATGTTTTACAGTGCATTACAATATTGCTTTGCATTTGTCTTTGTTGCCCTTTCCCTCTGTGCTCACATAATGATTTTAGATGAGTAATGTTTCTTAAGTGAATATACTCTAAGTGGAAACAGTCACAGCCGCATTTGAAACATTTGACTTTGTCGAAACAATGGCACAAAAATGGTGCTTGCAGAGCTGGAATTAAGTGGCCACACTTCAAGTTATGCAGGTTTTTCTTTTTCTTTTCTATTAAAAAATGGATGATACACTGTATACATTATGTGACATAATAAATAATAGAATGTGAAGGAAATCAATTAATGGCTTTAGTAATAGGCAATAACCTGTAGCTGGTCTTGAATGTTAATGTAGAAGTTTTGTGACGCTAATAGGCCGCATGTTATTTGAATAAAGATTGAAGGCTTACTCCATTGATTTTATTGCAGCAAACAGCAATTTGATTTAAATAACACGCCTTAATGGGGGAGTGAAATACAAAGGTTGGGCGTTGAATGGGATTTTCTGTGAATGTGCTGCAACACTTACTATCTTTAAGTGCTTAAAGAGCGGCACAGTTTCAATGCCACACCAACAATATAATTACACCGGAGGCATTAAAGACTCAATAAAACCCTTTAAAACCACATTTGCAGGATCAATTGTAGTTTAAATGCAACTGTACTTGTATCCCAGCGAGTGACAAAAGGACCACGTCACTGTGTACTTTGTGGATTGCAGTTGCTCCACTGTGGTCTCTTTAAACAACCCCTCGGATGACGACCCACAGTGAACTCTACTTTGAGTCCCTACAATCAATATGAGGTACCACACCAGACTGGCAAGTTGCGATTTAATTTAGATTTGATTCATGATTCAAGATATCCATTGCACTGCTGCATGGAAATACATATTGCAGGAATGGGAAATTCCTTGACGCGTACATGTGTGTTTGCGTGCACCGTGCATCGCAAAACCATTCGTCGAACAAGCCCCAAGCGCTTTTCAATTTCTAGAGGTGTCAGATGGACCCGGAGAAGGCTAGAAGTTGATACAACAGCCCGGCCACCATTTCCATTGTGTGTTTTCACTTCATTCACAGATACCCAGAAATATGTGAACTCAGTCAATTCGGGGCTATTGTCAAAATCCTACATTGCCAGGTAAAAAGTACATTAGATGATTTCCTGATTATATTCATAAACAGCAGGTTCAGCATTGTGGACAGTGATATGGGGAAGCATTCCAAACACTCTTCAATAATGTCACATATATTTGTGGGATTGTATTTGAAATGGTGCAATATTTGAAAGGTCGCTGCCTTGGTAATATATTATTCCATGATCCCATTTGATCCTTTGTCCAGATATAACAACAGCTGCATAAGGCATATACACCATAATATGCAAACACACAGACAGTAAGATTTTTATGTGTTCTACATATAATCCATCCATCCATCCATTTTCTTAGCCGCTTATTGTCGCGAGTTTCACGGGAGTGGTGGAGCCAATCTCAGCTGTCAACGGGCAGGAGGGGGGGTACACCCAGAACTGGTTGCCAGCCAATCGCAGGGCACATCTAGACAAACACCCGCACTCACAATCACAACTAGGCGCAATTTAGAGTGTTCAATTAATCTTGCATGTTTTTGGGATATGGGAGGAAACCGGAGTGCCCAGAGAAAACCCACGCAGGCACGGGGAAAACATGCAAACTCTACATTGGCGGGGCTGGGATTGAACCCAGGACCTCCGAGCTGTGAGCTTTCCAGCTGATCCTCCGTGCCGCCTCTACATATAATCATAGTATATAATTTGTTCAATCTTGTTATATTCCCGGTAAAAAAAAAAAAAAAAAAAAAAACATAATTCAGCCATGATCTGAGCCAGTTATCCTTATAAGTGTCATGGGAGTGCTGGAGCCTATCCTTGCTATCTTCGGCCAGGAGGTCGAGAACACCCTAAACTGGTTGCCAGCCAATTGGAGGGCACATAGAAGTAAATACAGAAAGATAAAGATGAAATCTCTGAAGCTGAACACAATCAATTAGTTATATTAGGCGACTAGGGGCAGCTGGGATAGGCTCCAGCACTCCCGCGACCCTCATGAGGATAAGAAGCTAAGAACATGGATGGATGCCATGGATGATTTGATTTGCATTGATCAGTAGCGCCTCCCTAACGGAAGGAGCTGGAAGAGCTGTTGGGCAAGATATGGAAGGTCCGAAAGGATCCTGCCCGCTCTGGTCCTAGTTCGAGTGGTGTGCAAGTCTTCAAGGGTGGGTAGGGTGATGCCAACAATCCGTTCAGCGGTTTTGATTGTCCTTTGCAGTCTGTGTTTTCCTTTTTTGTGGCAGCCCCAAACCAGACTGTGATGGAGGTGGACAGTACTGATTGGATGACCGCTGTGTAGAACAGTCTCACCAGCTCTTGTGACAGGCCATTCTTCCTCAGAAGCCGCAAGAAGTACATTCTTTGCTGCAAGACAGTATCTATCCATCGATCCATTTTCTTTTGATTATCTGGTATCAAGCAACAGCAGCAGCATTGAAGCCTAGACTTTTCTCTTTTTAAGTAGTCTGTCGGCCTCTTCCAGTGGATCCTAAGGTGTTTCCCATTATCCAGGAGTCTCTCCAGCATGTCCTGGGTAATCTCCGTGGACAGGCTAACAGAGCCTCCTAATTTGGCTTCTGCTGATGTGTAGGAGGAGATTTTCAACATTTAGGACTTCCCAGAAGTCCAGGTTTTTGCCTTAGCCACCACGAAAGCTACATTCAAAGTTGCCCATACAAATCATCTGCCGCCATAGTCCCGCAGTCCCAAATAATTTGATAGGACTCCCACATCTTGATGGCATCCCTCACCACCATTGTCCACCAACAGGTTGTGGAGTGCAACAAAACAAAACATCCTGAACACCCTGCAGCCATAGCTGCCACGATAATGGAGCCATGGAATTTGTTTCACTTAGCTCAATTGTCCCTGCCTTCCCATAGATGTGGATGAAGTTCTGCTGGAGGTGGACATTGAAACTCCTTCTGACAGAGGATCCCGCCAGATATTCCTAGAAGACTCTCACAATATGTTTGGGGCTGCCACATTGGAAAGGCATCTCCCTGCACCCTCTGAGCAAAACACCACCAGGTGGTGATCAGTTGACAACTCTTCCCCTCTCTTCATCCAAATGTCCAAGACATACAAACTCAAGTCCAATTACATGACCAAAAAGTTGATTATCGGACTGTGGCAAAGGGTGTCCTGGTGCCAAATACACATGGGGACAGCCTAATGCTTGAATATGGTTGAAGCTGAAACTCCTGACAGGAGACTCTGCTATGCACTGCCAGCAGACCCTCACAGTACATTTGAGTCTGCCAAGTTGGACTGGCATCTTATCCTCCATTGGAGCAACCACAGCACCAGGTGGTGATCAGTTGACAGCTCCACCCCTCTATTCACCTGAGTGGCCAAAGAATGCAGCTGGAAGTCCTATGCTTTCCTGGAGCCAAATCCACATATCAACACCATTAGGTCTGAACATGAACACAAACCCCTGAACTCTATCTCATTGGAACTTTTCAACCTCGCATACCAGCTCAAGCTCCTTCCCTGCTAGAAAGGTCACATTCCTCATCCTTAAAGCCAGCTTCTGTAGTCACGGATTGGATCATGAAGGATGCAGTCTTTGGCTACCACCCAGTTCACTATGCATCCGACCCCTGTGGACCTTCTTACACCTGTGAGATAGATGATGAACCATTGGAAAGCGAACCTACATTACCCTTTCAGGTGTTTGAAATATCCATCCATCCAGTGTGTGAGCACTTATCCTCACAAGTGTCGTGAGCAGGAGGAAGGGTACATATATAGTTATTATTATAATAGCTCTGTTATTATTTATCTTTTTTATTTCAGTAGGAAATAAATACTCCCTGTAACCTTGGAGCTCATTTATCATAAAAATGGTTTATAGCTAGTGATCCTGAGCTTTGTTGAAGTACAATAATTTTATCAATATAGGTAATAATAAATGTTTGGAGGTACTGTACATTATGCTTGGAAATGATGAGTGACTTGGATGAATGCAAGACTTTGCTCCTACAGTATATGATGCATCTACTTAGGAGGCTGTTTGCCTTATGAAATGATCATTCTCAGAAACCATGCATCCACCGATTCATCTTCCAAGCCGGTTATCCTCACAAGGGTTGTAGGAATGCTGGAGTCTATCCAGCTAACTTTGGGCAGACTACTCCCTGAAGTGGTCGCCAGTTAGTTTCACTGCACACAGAAACCAGGTTTGCTGTTTAGCACAAGATTTAGACACCACAGATATATAGAGGCCTTACTGGTCTGCATTTGTTTGCTATATTTAATCAAATATTTTCTATACTCATGGCAGATGTATATACCACATCTGTCTCACAGTCATGGGTTCTGGCTTCAAATTGATACTCAGCTCTTTCTGTGTCGAGGTTTTATGTTCTCCACATGCGTGTTTGTTTTTTTTAAGCTATGTCTCACATTCCGAAACCATGGTCAGCTAAATTACATTGCTTATTTTGAATAGTTTGTTTATATATGCCCTGTTATTTACTGGGGACCGTCCCAGGATGTACTTCTCAATTAGCTTAAAGTCAGCAGGAGTATCGTTTTGTTTTTTTCCAGGTAATTTGATTTAACATAATAACATATCAATTATATTTTTAAATTGATAAGGTCAAGATAAGTATTGACCACCTTTGGATAATTTTTGGGGAAATCTGTGTGAAAGCTATGCATTATAGAAGAAATACTAACCCCTTTTCAGCAACTCAAGCAGAGACATAAGATTCAAGTATCAAGGACCATATTATTTTTAACAGTCTTCTTCTTCTTCTTCTTTTCCTTTCGGCTTGTCCCGTTAGGGGTCGCCACAGCGTGTCATCTTTTGCCATCTTAGCCTATCTCCTGCATCTTCCTCTCTAACCCCAACTGCCCTCATGTCTTCCCTCACCACATCCATAAACCTTCTCTTTGGTCTTCCTCTCGCTCTTTTGCCTGGGAGCTCCATCCTCAGCATCCTTCTACCAATATACTCACTCTCTCGCCTCTGAACATGTCCAAACCATCGAAGTCTGCTCTCTCGAATCTTGTCTCCAAAACATCCAGCTTTGGCTGTCCCTCTAATGAGCTCATTTCTAATCCTATCCAACCTGGTCACTCCGAGCGAGAACCTCAACATCTTCATTTCTGCCACCTCCAGTTCAGATTCCTGTTGTTTCTTCAGTGCCACTGTCTCTAATCCGTACATCATGGCCGGCCTCACCACTGTTTTGTAAACTTTGCCCTTCATCCTAGCAGACACTCTTCTGTCACATAACACACCAGACACCTTTCGCCAGCTGTTCCAACCTGCTTGGACCCGTTTCTTCACTTCCTGACCACACTCTCCATTGCTCTGTATTGTTGACCCCAAGTATTTGAAGTCGTCGACCCTTGCTATCTCTTCTCCCTGTAGCCTCACTCTCCCCCTCCACTTTTCTCATTCACGCACATATATTCTGTTTTACTTCGGCTAATCTTCATTCCTCTCCTTTCCAGTGCATGTCTCCATCTTTCCAATTGTTCCTCTGCGTGCTCCCTGCTTTCACTGCATATGACAATATCATCTGCGAACATCATGGTCCAAGGGGATTCCAGTCTAACCTCATCTGTCAGCCTATCCATTACCACTGCAAACAGGAAGGGGCTCAGAGCTGATCCCTGATGCAGTCCCACCTCCACCTTAAATTCCTCTGTCACACCTAAGGCACACCTCACCATTGTTCTGCTGCCATCATACATGTCCTGTACTATTTTAACATACTTCTCTGCCACACCAGACTTACGCATGCAGTACCACAGTTCCTCTCTTGGTACTCTGTCATAGGCTTTCTCTAGATCCACAAAGACACAATGTAGCTCCTGCTGACCTTCTCTGTACTTTTCCACGAGCATCCTCAAGGCAAATAATGCATCTGTGGTACTCTTTCTAGGCATGAAACCATACTGTTGCTCGCAGATACTTACTTCTGTCCTGAGTCTAGCCTCCACTACTCTTTCCCATAACTTCATTGTGTGGCTCATCAACTTTATTCCTCTATAGTTCCCACAGCTCTGAACATCCCCTTTGTTCTTAAAAATGGGAACTAGAACACTTTTCCTCCATTCTTCAGGCATCTTTTCGCCCGCTAGTATTCTGTTGAATAAGTTGGTCAAAAACTCCACAGCCATCTCTCCAAATTGCTTCCATACCTCTACCGGTATGTCATCAGGACCAACTGCCTTTCCAGTTTTCATCCTTTGTAGTTCCTTTCTGACTTCCCCCTTAGTAATCATTTCCACTTCCTGGTCCTTCACTCTTGCCTCTTCAACTCTTCCTTCTCTCTCATTTTCTTCATTCATCAACTTCTCAAAGTATTCTTTCCATCTATTTAGTACACTACCGGCACCAGTCAACACATTTCCATCTCTATCCTTAATCACCCTGACCTGCTGCACATCCTTCCCATCTCTATCCCTCTGTCTGGCCAACCTGTAGAGATCCTTTTCTCCTTCTTTCATGTCCAACCTGGTGTACATGTCTTCATATGCCTCTTGTTTAGCCTTTGCCACCTCTACCTTTGCCCTACGTCGCATCTCGATGTACTCCTTTCGCCTCTCCTCAGTCCTCTCAGTATCCCACTTCTTCTTCGCTAATCTCTTTCCTTGTATGACTCCCTGTATTTTGGGGTTCCACCACCAAGTCTCCTTCTCCCCTTTCCTACCAGATGACACACCAAGTACTCTCCTGCCTGTCTCTCTGATCACCTTGGCTGTCGTCGTCCAGTCTTCCGGGAGCTTCGGTTGTCCATCGAGAGCCTGTCTCACCTCTTTCCGGAAGGCTGCACAACATTCTTCCTTTTTCAGCTTCCACCACATGGTTCTCTGCTCTACCTTTGTCTTCTAATCTTCCTACCCACCACCAGAATCATCCTACATACTACCATCCTATGCTGTCGAGCTACACTCTCCCCTACCACTACTTTACAGTCAGTAACCTCCTTCAGATTACATCGTCTGCACAAAATATAATCTACCTGCGTGGTTCTACCTCCGCTCTTGTAGGTCACTATATGTTCCTCCCTCTTCTGGAAATAAGTGTTCACTACAGCCATCTCCATCCTTTTTGCAAAGTCCACCACCATCTGCCCTTCAAAGTTCCTTTCCTGGATGCCGTACTTACCCATCACTTCTTCATCGCCCCTGTTTCCTTTACCAATATGTCCATTACAATCTGCACCAATCACAACTCTCTCGCTGTCTGGGATGCTCAGAACTACTTCATCTAGTTCCTTCCAGAATTTCTCTTTCAACTCTTGGTCACATCCTACCTGTGGTGCATAGCCGCTAACCACATTATACATAACACCCTCAATTTCAAATTTTAGTCTCATCACTCGATCTGATACTCTTTTCACCTCCAAGACATTCTTAGCCAGCTCTTCCTTTAAAATAACCCCTACTCCATTTCTCTTCCCATCTACTCCGTGGTAGAATAATTTAAACCCTGCTCCCAAACTTCTAGCCTTACTACCTTTCCACCTGCTCTCTTGGATGCACAGAATATCAACCTTTCTCCTAATCATCATGTCAACCAACTCCTGTGCTTTTCCTGTCATAGTCCCAACATTCAAAGTCCCTACACTCAGTTGTAGGCTCTGTGCATTCCTCTTTTTCTTCTGACGCTGGATCCGGTTTCCTCCTCTTCTTTGTCTTCGACCCACAGTAGCTGAATTTCCACCGACGCCCTGCAGGTTAGCAGTGCCGGGGGCGGGCGTTGTTAACCCGGGCCACGACCGATCCGGTATGGGATTCTTTAGATGAACGCTCATATTTGTTTGGCACAGTTTTTACGCCGGATGCCCTTCCTGACGCAACCCTCTGCATTTATCCGGGCTTGGGACCGGCCTACAGATTGCACTGGTTTGTGCCCCCATAGGGCTGCATTATATTATTTTTAACAGTACAATCCATTATGAGTCAGCTTTTCTAACCTTTACTCATTCAGTAGTTATCATCAGTCATTCATGATGCCCCTGAATTACTATTCATGAGGGGAAAAAAAATAATGTAGAGGCATAATGGTCCTTCCAAAAGAAGGCGTCCTTTGCTGAACATTGCGTGCCCTTCTAATTCACCAAGCTGCATCTTAAGGGTCCAGTTACGGTGGGAAAGGATTTTATGAGTTTATGGGATGCTGTTTTTATGAGCGACTGAGGAGAAATAATGGGGTCGAGAGTCTCCCTCCTCGTCCTTCCTGCTCTCCATCCCTCGCTCCCTCTCTCCAGGCCTCTCCTATTACCTGTCTACTCAAGGGCTCAAGAGTATCGCTTAATAAAAGTTAATCATGAGAAACTTGTTCATTAATTACAGTTCAGAACGGCTGCCTGCCAGGCCTCACCAGTCCCTTCTCAAAGTTATGTCTTCCTTGTTTGATTTGATCTCCTTGATTTTGTATTTAGACATATTTAGTCATATTTTCTTTCTCTGTAGATTTCACATCTTGTGAATATTGATGTAAGGAAATGGGACATACTGGTTATCATTACACATTAGGTTGCCTAGGTTTTTGTGTTGGGGGACAGCACTGCTGCTTCACGGCAAGAAGGTTCTGGGTTTAAATCTGTCTGAGCTTTCCAGATCCTATCTGTGCTAATTTAGGTTCGCAAGCATCTTCCCACAGTCAAAAGCATGCGTAATTATGCTAAGATAGTAGTCAACTGTCTCCACTGCCATGGCTTGGGATAACAATAGTGACTGTTACGACAGGACTTGGTGTGCAGTGCATCACAAAAATAAATAACGCCTCTTTTACTCCACCTTCAAAGATGAACACACATGAAAGAAATACAAAAATAAAGACAAATGCAATTTTGGTATCACTTCACATATAGCCTGAATTAAATTTTGGAGATATGGCGATATGGGCCAAGGAAAAATCAACACAAGAAACCTTTTTTTTGCATTGCTATAATGAAGGTGTGGTTCCAGTTTACTTTTTAATATACTTACAATGTAAGATGCAAACCCCATTTTCAAAAATAATTCATTAATTGTAAAACCAATAGTTGGGCCTATGCAAGCGGTGGGTGTCTAAAGCAAAGCAAAGCAAATTTATTTCTATAGCGCATTTCTTACATAAGTTAACTCAACATGATTCAAAGCAGTCAAATACAGAGATAAAAACATTTTGTCGTCTCTGAATGGCCATGGGTTTACAGTTTTCCTAAATCTGCTTGTTTGTCCTTAAAAGTCTGCATTAAAATGGGCAACATTCTAGCAGTGTTTGTATTTAAGAAATACCAAAAATACTTGGTACTCCATATCAAGTAGCAGGAATACAATCACATACACTTCCACTACAAAAATCTCAGAAATGTAGATTAATAGTTGTACATTGTAATGTAGTAAAAAATATTGCATCAAATTAAACTTGTTTCAAACATTTTATTTCATCTTAGTTGAGCAGGTGTACCTAATTTTGTGGGCTTTATGTGTACTGTCTGGTGTGCACAGACTGTTCTGGCTGGGCCCTGCTGGATAATGATTTACTCATCCTAACCGCAAAAGGCACAAGCAGACAGTCAGTAGAAAAACACAGCAGACAAACACAAACTCCTGCCAAAACCAGTGGGGTTTGGCCTCCTGCTTTCTCTGAAGAATGAGGAAAATAGGCTCTCCCAGTGATTCACATTAAAGTCAACTCAGTATCATCCAACCTTGTCATTAAAAAGAACACACACATGCACATAAACACGTTCTGCAGAAAATGACATGCCATGATACTTTGAAAAAAAAAAATCAAAATACAACAGCGATTCCCTCACTTTTCTTTAATGTTCTGCCAGCTATATTTGTTTTGGTCACAAAAGTCATAACTTCTTTCACTTCAGTCAAATAACGTGCATTGTCAGTGCTCTATTCCCATTCACTCATTTTCTATACCGCTTATCGTGTTCGACCATAGGACACCTGGATGAATTTGGCAAAGCCATAATTCACTCTCAGGGAACATACAGCATACTACTGTGCAAACACACTTTACACTGTGTGTGAAATGTTTGGACTACATCGCATCATGTCAGTGTTGCAAATTTTACGAGTTGTAAGCACACGCAGCTCAGAGGTTGAGGGTTGGACTGCAGCCAATGGAAGAGGATATGGATGTATGCATTATATATCAGATATTCACTTTCATTAAAGAGTAAAGGCCTCTTTATACTGCCGCACTCGCGCAGCCGATGCCATTGCATCACGTGACCGACGCAATGTGCCGTGTGGCTCCTATGCGTCATTTGATGTGCACGAGGCAAAACTTGTTGATGTGTGTAGAATGCCACGGGGATCATCTCTTGTGTTTGACCACATCAGAATCAGATCAGAATAAGCTTTAATGGCCAAGTACAACACAAACAAAGAAAATGTGAAGCTTTGATTTATTATTATTTTTATAGAAAGCAAACATTTCTTTATCTTCTTTTTATTTATTTCAGAAAGGTCATATTTGAAATTTGTAAAATTTTTACAAGATATGTTTGATGAACAGAAATATATTTATTATATATTATTATTATTATATTGATTATATTTGTTATGGTGTCGTCACTGATGGTGTAGTGGTACACATGCCTGACTTTGGTGCAGGCAGCGTGGAAACGAATGCCACTCAGTGGCGATGTTGGTATATGCACTTTGACCGATTGGTGACCAATTCAGGGTGTAGTTTGCTTTTTGCCTGAGGTTAGCTGGGATAGGTTCCAATTAAATTTATCAAGACACAAAAAAATCTAAACGGTTCTGACTCTCTATGTAGTAATTGCCCCCCCCCCCCCTCGTCTTAAATCACAAAGTCACTGTGACTAATCACAAATTTGGGAAAGGTGAGTTCAATTTCACAAGCCACACCCAAGCCCAATAACCACCATACCTGTTGATCACTTCAATAGAATCTGTCAGAAAACGTGAAGTAGGCTAGAAAATCTCAAGAACCAATGCATCACCTCACAATCCAAAGAAATTCAAGAAGAAATGGGGGAAAAAAGGGATTGAAATGCATCAGTCTGGAAAAGGTTACAAATGCATTTCCAGCACTTTTGGGGCTCGAGTGTACCACTGTCAGAGCCATTATCCACAAATAGAGAAAACTGGAAAAAGTGCCAAACCTTCCCACGAGTGGACGGTCAACTCAAATTATTACAGGAGTCTGACCACGACTCATCAATAAGGTTACAGAAGAACCTTGAAAAACATCTAAAAACCTGCAGGCCTCGCTGGCCTCAGTTAAGATCACTGTTCTGGACTCCACCATAAAAAAAGACGCTGGTCAAAAATGGCATCCATGGGAGGGTTCCGAGGTGAAAACCCTTTCTGTCAGCAAAGAATACAAAGGCGCGTCTCATATTTGTCAAAAAAACATCTTAATGGTTCTCAAGACTTCTGGAGAAATATTCTGTGGACTGATGAGTCAACAATTCTGGAAGTTTTGGAAGGAGTGGGGCCCGTTACATCTGGTGTAAAAATGGCACAATATTTGATAAAAAGAACATTATGCCAACAGTGAAGCATGGTGGTAGCAATGTGATGCTCTGAGGGTGCTTTGCGGCACGACAACGACCACGATCTGAAACAGACCCGCAGGTCCACCTCTGAGTGGCTCAACAAAACCCCCAAAATGTAGGTTTTGGCATGGCCAAGTCAAGGTCTGGATTTAAATACCAATGAGATGGTATGGTGTGACCTTAAGTGGGCAGTTTATGGTAGAAAACCCTCCAATATGGCAGAGTTGAAACAATTGTACAAAAAAAGAGTGTGACAAAATTCCTCCAGAATGATGTAAAAGACTCATCACCAACTATCAAAAACTCCTTTTTTTCAGTTATTGCTGCCAAGGGTGGAACATCCTGTTATTAGGTTCTGGGGGCAATTACTTTTTCACAGAGGGTCGGGAATGTTTGGAATTATTATTTTTTGTTCCTTAAGTAACTAAATTGTCATTTGAAAACTAAATTTGGTATTCCCTTCGGTTGTCTCTGAGTGATATTATCATTTTTTGATGTTTTGAAACCTTTGTGACTGAAAGATGTGCAAAAAATATTTGGAAGGAGGTGAATACTTTTTTTACGGCACTATACGTCTGTGTAGATTCTTTGTTATCCAAGTCATCAAATTTGCAAAAATCGGATAGAGGCAAGAGGACTCATCCTGGTTGATAAAGATATTTTATCATTAATTCAAAAGGTTCAGTTTAAAATGTTGAAGACTTCCTATATCAAGGTCTCTGGAGGGTCGGATCCCTTGAAGATGTTCACATGAGTGTTGTTGTTGTCAGGTGTGTTAGGCCATCTTCTGGTCATTAACCTGCTTTGTGGCAAACGCCTCATTAGCGGACACTTCCGTTAGGTTGTGATACTGTCACAGTGTGACAGGGCAAAGATGCCAGGATCTTGTTGTAAATTGACAACTGGTGATGGTTTAAACCTTCACCTGTAGTGTGACATACTTGAGATGGCTTCCTTTCCTCTTTGAAACCATTGACCCTCACTGCCCACTATTTTTTTATCATTGTTCTCAAAGCAATGGTCTATCTCTTTGTGATAGATATGAACACCTGACTCTGGAACCAAAGTGTGCACCCCAATTTGTTGCCCCATTAAAAACTCATAAGAGAAGCTCCACTCAGGCCACTTGTCAGCAGTATGATGACACTGTCACACATCCAGCCATTGTATTCATGCCATTCCTTGGAAAAACCCCAAACCATATCCACAACTCCATCTAACAAGGATCAAAAACTCAGTTTTTTTGCAGAGTAAACTGGCTGGTGCTGAACACAAATTATAGATCAGGGATGCCCAGACTATTTTACCCCAAGATCTACTTTTCAAGCAGCCAGCCTCTCGCAATTTACCAACAGGAAGGGGCTTGGGGGATCGGGAGGTATGGTTATGAAAGGAACTGTAAATTGTTGTTTTATTTGTGATTTTGTAAAATTTATTATGAAAATGTCAACAAACAAAAAAATACAATGCTAACCAAACCAAGCCAACTTTGAACTATAAATTTGAAAGGTTGCTTCCAACTTAGTTACTTTTTTTTTAATCAACAATGATATCCCCTTCTCTTTTCTCAGTTTAACACTGAATTATTGCTTGGAGAATATCTTTAGCAATGCATGTTGAAAGCTCAATGATGCTCCCAAACAGTTTTAAAGTCCCACTGACATCCCTATATACAGTACATTGTAAAATAGATATTGTAAATTACATATAATATCATTCACTTCAATGTTTGTACGAAAAATAAATATGAGCTGTGAGTGTGTCATTCATGCACAAAGTTGCGGAAGTCTCACTCGACAAGTGGTAGCTATATTACCTCCTACGTCATTTACAGCTGTCACACTGGCACAGTCGCCATTGAGAAGACGCTGTGCCGCCTGCTATAGGAGATAAACACCAAAGATTTTCGATTTTTCCGACGCCCCTTCTGACACAGAAGCTCTTTGCGAAGAAGGGAAGATCGGCGCAATATTACTCTATCGTTTCGAGGCATATTTAGATGATATTCAGATCACTTCTAACTAACAACAGACTCCCCGACAGTATGTATCCCAGTATGTAGCGTACTCAGCTGCAAGCGATGATCCACCGTGGCCCCGCCGCAATGAGCCGCCACGCCCCGGCCGCGACTGTTGTCGTCGCTCGCTGAAAGAAGGATTACGTCGTCTCCCCCAAACTATTATTATTTTTAATAGTTCTATACACACCTACCTTTAATTTCAAACCCATGAAGCTCTCATTCTTTGCACCTGTGCAATACATTTTTCATGACGAACCGGGTCTTTTGGAAAAGTGTAAAGAGTAAATCCATCCTCCCGAGTGTTTGAGCAATATCCAGCGATACAACGAGACGGCATTTTATCTAACAAGAAGGAACAAAAAGCTACCTTCCCGCAGGTAAAACTGATACAAACACACAAACCCGCCTGAGTGGGCATCTGCAAATAACGTCACTTCCTGCTTCTTCTCCAAAATAAATCCCTCGAGAGGATTTCCATGGCAGAAGTGACAAACAGGCCATATACGTCAAAATCATGTTGTGTGGTGAACAAACGGATAGGTCCAGTCTGGCTGCCTTTTTTTTTTTTTTTAAATAAAAAAATCGTGCTTTTGGTTTCAGTTGGGCTTTAAGGTTAATATTATGTAGCCTCCTATATTTAAAGTACAGAATTAGCTTTTTGTGCACTGTATTGTCTGTACTTTCATCCTAGCTGTACCAAAGTGGAATCTTAAATTTACACACAATCTCATCCTGCACTTTCTACTTTGGCTTCAGACCAGACCTTTCCCACTCGAAAAAGAGAAACTCTCGTTCAGTTTTACCAATTTTTCTTTGATTATTGACATACTCCAATAGTCATTGGATCTTAAAACAACAGCATTTCTTTTTTAACTTTCTCCATTATGAAGAAAAAAACATAAGCAGCATGTCTAGCTTGTCTTTCCTCTATGTTTCCCAGACTGCGTTGCAAACTAAAGCACCGGTGATGGGTGGCGCATAAACGCGCTCTCATTATAAACCACATTGATAGGCTGCGTACTGTAATATTTGTAATTGAGGGTACCCCTTTAAGAGCAGAGGGGGGCGGTACAGGATAAACTACGAAGAAGAATGTGTGGCCGAGTAGCAGGTTGTTGTTAGAGAAAGTTATGTGTGCTTACTGTATATTTTGTTTTTCCAGACCACTGTGGAGCCTCACATTTCACAGAACTTATATTTGTTACTGATCTCCTCACCTACTTCGTTTGTAGGCACTTACTAGCCACTCCATGTTGTCTACCTCTCCTTTTTTGGTATGTCAATGGAGATGGTCCATCTTCTTTCACCCCTCTCCAAAAGCACACCTTCCTTATGAATTAGGGAAATCCAGAGTAATTTCCTCGATGGAATATGAGAGTTTAAGAATTCAAAAGTAGGCTTCATGTTCCGCACATGAGGAACCGTAATTCGTGTTGGCCCTGGTTATATCCTGATCACAATGAGATCATGCTTAGGTTGCTCATTCCCTGGACATGAAGACCAGTGAATTTCAACACTGTCTGACAACAATATTATTTCACTTGCAAGTCACTGCACACTTGTTCTTGTGTTGGAGCTGACCTTTTATATATATATCCATCCATCCATCCATCCATTTTCTTAGCCGCTTATCCTCATGAGGGTTGCAGGAGTGCCTATCTCAGCTGTCAACGGGCAGGAGGCCACTGGCCTGTGATGTGTGATTTTTACCTGTCCATCAAATGATGGACAAAAAGAGTTTGGTTAAGTCAACAGCTGGCTGAAAATTGAAAATGTGTGTTATGGTTTCTCAACAGTTAACGTTCCCACATATGTGTGTGTGTGTGCGTGTACCTTAAGCAATTTGACAGAGTAAATCAAATGTACGAATCCTGTCTTGGCACTAGACAATCAGAGGGAGAGTAGGGAAGTTTATCGTTCTGTACAGTGAAGTGAGTTTTTTCTGGACTTTTTACATTTTCATTGTTGTTGTAACACCTGCCATGCCACTCATGACACAAAACGTCGCTGGCAGAATGGCGTTTGCTCAATAGACGCACACAACTGAGACAAAGGGAAGTTAACTGTGTATGACCGAGCCTGGCCGTTGTTGTGAAGTGCATATTATGCTGAAGAAGTCTGTTGTGCAAAATAATTTCTGTCAGGAAAGTACGGTAAATGAGCGATTTATTAGAATTTGCACTGCCCAAACGAATTTGATAGCATGACAGCACAAGCCGTCAGAACACAGGTTCAGTTTGTGTTGTGAATTTGTCTGTTCGGTCAAGACAGTGTTAAGATATGGAAAATTAGAGCTGTTGTTGTTTTTGGCATGAGACTGGAACAATTTGTTCATTAATGCACTGCAGTTGTCATTTTGTGTTATTAGAAGAAAAGTTTCTAATTAATGTATGCAAGTCAGTGCAAGATCACACCTTGCCCAGTTGTGTGCTGCATATGTATGTTTTTGTGATAATGAGATAGTATTCCACCTTGTTCCAAAGTGTGAACTGTGGATATATCACCTGTTTCACTGTGGAAAGTATTGCATCCAACCAATAACTTTGATATAAAAAAAAAATACACACAAAATTTGTGTATGCTAAAAATGAACAAATTATTGTTGTTTTCCTCACATGGATCCAATGTTTTACTTCTGTCTGAGGACAAACAAACACATGTATGATCCAAGTTGTCAGGGTGACACTCCACAAGCAGCTGCTAGGACACTGTGGGAATGCAAAACATTAATTTTCCCGATGGCCTTCTCGCACCTCCGCCATTCATATGTAGACATTTCCATAAAGTGCTCCCCCTGGGGAACCAACAATAATAAACAGTTATTAGTAAATGCATTATGCAAGCACGTTCCTTTTGCCCTCTTGCCTCTTCTCAGTCAGCAACCTACAAACGCACCATCATCACCACAGCACCCATCCGAACCTGAAACAAGTGTGTGCATGTTTCTGACCCATCTCACAACAGAGCACTGCATTCATAAGGGAATTGGGCTAATGCTTGTAATAGTGTCAGCCATTACGGCAAAAAGCTTTGAATACTGTCTGCTTGCCAAACTCAGGACCATTTTGATTTTGCATGAGTACATGGTGCTTTTAGATCTGAAATTATTTCACTTTGCCTTTATTTATCCAGTTATTTTGCAGTCGCCATTAGAGTGAACTAAATTGCTTTGAATTATTTTTTTTTTTATCCCTGCTGATCAGTAATTCAATTCTCTTATATCCGTGATCTGAGAGTAGTTGTCTGTATAATTACAAATACTACTACGCCTACTGTTAGTACTGATATAGTGACCAAAACATAAAGATTTAGGCTATGACTCCTGTTCTCAGTTTGTGTTGTCTTTAATGGGTGATTTGTCACACGCTCACCAGTCTGAATGAGTTGTCCAAGAACAAGGTGCGGATGTCCTTTTTAAAATAAAAAGCAATAATTTTCTGAGAGGAATAGATTGTGATGCACACAAACACACACACACACACACACACACGCACACACAGACACACGCACACCCACATGCACACACATGTTAGAACTGGAGCACTCATCCCAACACTGACGACTCTCTGTGTATGCCTGTATGTGTGTGGTCATCTTTTCCGTGTGGTGTGCCAACTGCAGATTGTCTCTTCACATTGCACATTCAACTTCCAGTGTTAATGTGACTTTTGACACCTGCAGAAATATTTAGACAACACTAAAACCTTTGGTTTGATAGAAGGTGAACAATAACCTGGTAGAGGACTTGGTTATGTCACATGACAAAGTACCCTAATAACTGTCAAACTAGGGAGATGGTGGACTTAAACAAGAACACAGCCCTTCTTCACCTTGTTGTTATCAACTGCCTGGGGATGGAGGTGGTCAGCCCAGGAGAATACCTGCGACTGTACTTCAACAATACAATGGATTGGGTAGATAACAGACAATACTATCCAAAGGAAGGGAAAGATAGATCTATACATCCTGATGAGACTCAGCCCCTATAAAATTTTTTGCTAGTCTTCTGTTTCATATTTTTTTTCTCTTTTCAATGCTATCGTGTGATGGGTAGGCAGCATTAAAATACAGGACGTTTTCAAGTCCCCGTTTCATCATACTGAGCACTGTTCTTTTTTGTTTTGTGTGTGTGCCTATATGTGTTCAATTGCATTTTGGGTGTAGGAATGTTGGTGTCAATTAGTAGCTGCACGCCATGACACCAATTAGCAGCTGCTTGTCTGACGCAGGTCATAGTCTCAACCTCATTGCTAGATTGTTAATTGTCTATGGCCAGTTCATTGTGTCTAGTCTTTACAAATACTTATATTTTGAATTTTCAATATTTATCCTGCTCTTTCTCCATCTGCACCTCTTTTCTCTAGCCTGACTCCTGTCATTCTTCTCTTCATGCATGACGTGAATCTTGACTCCTGCCTGCATGAATTAAGCACCTGGATTTCCATCCACAGCAAACCATCTACCTTCTGTAACAATAAATACTGTATCTCAACATCATGATCTCCTATTCATCTCTCCTCTCTGCATCTGGGAAATCATCATCAGAAGAGTCTTCATAAGAGTCTTAACTTTTGATCTAGCCAGCATGGCTACAGAAGGCAAAGCATACTTTTGGCACAGTGCAGCCACCAAATGCTGAGAATGATTTTGAGACAGGTATGTGATTTTTCTCAAGCCCCCGCTACAATTAAAAATCCGGTTTTATCCCTGACAACTACATTGGCATCCACCTCAATCCCCACACCACCCTCACTGTCTATTATGATCTGAGAGCCTGCCATGGGTTTTTAGTTTAATGTTCGCTAGTTTTTGGACAACAGCCCTACTTGTATTCAGTATACCCAGTGAAAATATCTTACCTTATTGGCTGCCTTGGGCCGTCAGGTGGGCAGGAGTGACCATCCAGGTTTCAGGGTCACATTCTGCATTCACAAATGTGATGTCACAGTTCTGGAGCTGATACTTTCTATCATAAGGGCCTCCCCCACTATAGAAAACCCAAGTGCTTTATTCCATGCTGTGGCCATTTGGGAAATTTTCCCCTTCTTCACTACTTTTAATCGAAACCCATTACTACCAGGATAGCATACCATTGGCCATAGAGCAATGTACACTAATTCCCGAAACTATATCTTTCTTCAAGTGTAATGTGTTTTTGTTATTTGGGCTACCGTGTCTTGCTATCTGGCACCACGCGTATTGTGTTGCAATGCCAAGGCGAACTGGACAGGATTGGTTCTTGAAGCGCATCTTACCATCATTATGCCTGCTCGGATCTGCCTCTCAGCAACCTGTGAGAGCCAGTACAATGTGGGTTGCTAGGAATTTTTCCTTTACTCCCTTCAGGAGCCATGAGAGAGAAGCCCTGTCTTTGATTGGCAGCTTTCAGTTCCAGGGAGGTGGGATTTTGAGAGCATTCAGCGACACACCCACACCTTCTGTAAGATGAAACAATGTGTCAATTCTTGACCATTTTGAAACCTGATTTTACATATTTCACATTTTTGTATTCATTTGTTCATTGTCTGCCTTGTTAACAAGCCTCTTTCCAGTGATGTCACTTTTACAAGACTTTTTTTTCTATTGTTTCTTCATAGTCAATCATGAAATATTTTACTCTGTGGGAAGAGCATCTCTAAAATCCAAGTTTTGCTTTTTTTAAGTGAAGTAACTAAATTACCTTTTGACACTTCTAATTTAATGAAATGTAGCTGTCATGTTAAAAACAGAGTCACCAATTAATGCATGTTTTTGAGATGTGGGATGAAACCGTAGTGCCTGAAGAAAACCCATGCAAGCGCGGGGACAACGTGCAAACTCCAGACAGGTGGGGCCAAGATTTCAACCCTGGTCCTCACAACTGTGAGACCAACGCTCCGCTGCTTCTCCATGCCGCCGAATGGAAACTAGTGATTTGTTAAAAATTAGGGAAAAATAAATACATTTACGCTAAATATGCTGACCATTTTATAGAATAAGGCAGGAATAATAACTTATTCACATTAATGTGAAAGGAACTCATCTCTTCTTTAAAGTATTTAAAGGAAATGAGAGACAAATGGAAAGGGAGTAGTACACTGCAGATCTTGCCCATAAATGAATGAATGTTGGGGAGGGGGAGAAAGAGGGAGAGTGGAGTATAATTTGTCACCAACTGCTAAGAAGAGCAGGCTAATTACTGGTTGAACAGGGCAGGCACAGGCTGCTCATGTCAAAAAGGACAGAGCCACTTTTTAGGCATCAAAGTGCATTCATATCACAGCACAAAGGAGATTGAGGCCAAGCGGACTACGAGAGCTTCTCTCCAGCATGTGTAAATGGAGGGGGGTGGCTAATGAAAGATGTTGAGAGATGCATTATGGGACACTCTCCTCAGGTCCGCTTCTGTTTAAGAGTAGACTTTGGTAGTGCAGTTGTGTGGGCAGATGGCCCACTGTAGCTGTGTTCAGAGATAAAGGAGAAAATGCTAAAAATGGAGACAAGGAAGTCAGCTCAGAGTAAACTGTGAAACAAACTAGGAACAAGAGTTTATGGTGAAACAAAATACTAGTAATTTTCAGGCTTTTAGGAAATGTGAGATTGTGTGGATGCTCTAAAGACTAATTTCATAGAGGTTAAACCTAATTGAATACAGTTGTAGCTGATCCACACCATTTTATACTGGACGATGGCAGGGGTAAAGGCATAGTACTTTGTGGGCAATTTTTAAATCTCCACCCATCCAGCTATCTTCTGAGCTGCTTATCCTCACAAGTGTGCTGGAGCCTATCCCTGAACTGGTTGCCAGACAATTGCAGGGCACATCTATCTATCTATCTATCTATCTATCTATCTATCTATCTATCTATATCTATCTATCTATCTATCTATCTATCTATCTATCTATCTATCTATCTATCTATCTATCTATCTAATCTATCTATCTATCTATCTAATCTATCTATCTATCTAGAGCTTCTCCTGTTCATCGAGAGCCTGTCTCACCTCTTTCCAAAAGGCCGCACAACATTCTTCCTTTCTCAGCTTCCACCACATGGTTCTCCGCTCTACCTTTGTCTTAATTTTCCTACCTACTACCAGAGTTATCCTACACACCACCATCCTGTGTTGTCACGCTACACTCTCCCTACCACTAATTTACAATCAGTAACCTCCTTCAGATTACATCGTCTGCACAAAATATAATCCACCTGCGTACTTCTACCTCCACTCTTGTCGGTCACTCTATCGTCCTGCCTCATCTGGAAAAAAAGTGTTCACAACTGCCATTTCCATCCTTTTTGCAAAGTCCGCCACCATCGGTCCCTCAAAGTTCCTTTCCTGGATGCCCTACTTACCCATAACTTCTTCGTTGCCCCTGTTTCCTTCACCAATATGTCCATTACAATCTGCACAAATCACAACTCTCTCTCTCTGACTGGGATGCTAAGAACTCCTTTATCTAGTTCCTTCCAGAATTTCTCTTTCAACTCGAGGTCACATTCTACCTGTGGGGCATAGCCACAAATCACATTGTACATAATACCATCCGTCCATCCATCCATCCTCCATCCATCCATCCATCCATCCATCCATCCATCCATCCATCCATCCATCCATCCATCCATCCATCCATCCATCCATCCATCCATCCATCCATCCATCCATCCATTTTCTTTGAGGCTTATCCTCACAAGGGTTGCGGGGAGTGCTGGAGCCTATCCCAGCTGTCAACGGGCAGGAGGCAGGGTACACCCTGAACTGGTTGCCAGCCAATCGCAGGGCACATCGAGATAAACAGCCGCACTCACAATCACACCTAGGAGCAATTTAGAGTGTCCAATTAATGTTGCATGTTTTTGGTATGTGGGAGGAAACCGGAGTGCCCAGAGAAAACCCACGCAGGCACAGGGAGAACATGCAAACTCCACAGCGGCGGGTTTGGGATTGAACCAAGGACCTCAGAACTGAGGCCAACGCTTCACCAGCTGAGCCACCGTGCCCATAGTACCATTAATTTCCAATTTCAGCCTCATCACTCGATTTGATACTCTTTTCACCTCCAAGAGATTCTATGACAGTTCTTCCTTAAAAATAACCCTTACTCCATTTCTATTCCCAACAACTCCAGCCCTTCCTGGTCCAAACTTTTGCTTTTATCCGGGCTTGGGATCAACCTACAGATTGCACTGGCTTGTAATTGACCCCTCCGTACAGGGCACTTAACCACACCTCCTGAATTTACGTCAACCCACGTGTGCTAACCTCAGACAAACAATTACCAAAAATGGCGGCGCAGGAAGAAAAGACTAGAGCAAAATTGTCCGATTTACCAGCTGATTTCTCACTCACATTCTTAGCGAATAGCGAAATATCGTTGAAAAGTAGACAGCAGGGCTTCAAGTATTTCAGCGAGGGGTATTTCAATGGTATTTCCATGCATATCGACGGAGAAACCATTGAAATTAGCGCAAGATCTTACCGGAGTCAGAGGAAGACCGAGAAGCCACATAATATATTATAACCCAAAGACGAATTCGTCATTGACAGTTTCCTATTTTCGTGTTACTTATCACACTTGTGTGCAGAATCTGTATGTGTATCTGTATCTGCGTTTGTGAACCGCCGTATGAAGGAAAAGAAGAAGGCGAGGCTTGATTTACGAGTTGTTTCTCTCGTTTTCTTTGTGTAACGTCACGCGCTCCCCTCAAAAATTATTCTTGAATTAGTGCCAAACCTACGTAAGTCCTGACCGAGTACGACAATCACTACTTTATAGTGTTCTCAAACATCCTTCGTTCAGTCTTGGTGTCTCGGTGCACGTCGAAGGCTTTTAGGACTCGCTAGTCCGGTTTAGCTGAGCTCGGGAGCTGCCGAACAGAGACAGTTTGTGCAGTCAGATCATCGCAAAATATCGCTCAACACAGATCAAGTGTGTCAATCATTCACACGTAGCTAGGTTATGCAAGCGAAGAACTGCTAATTCATTTATATGAGACATGTATTGAAAATCAAATATAGGGCTTACCTTCATGCAAACATATCTGCTCCGGTTGATGGATTCAGTTGATGATGCGGTCTTCCACAAAGTTTGATCCATCGAAGACATTTTTCGTACTGGGTCTTTGGTTTTGGAAACGGTACGAATTGAATTCCACCAACTAGCCTTTCAGGATACTTGTCGTCACTATTACAAAGTCCGTGACTACACCTCTTAACCATATCTATTGTTAAAGAACCCAAATACAATTATTTGCAAATCCTTTTCAATCTATATTTAAATGAATACATTCCAAAAACACAATTTATTTATTAATTTTTCAAATATTCACACATTTTGAAGTTGATGCCTGCATCACATCCTAAAAAAGTTGGGACGTGGTCGACAAAAGGCAAAGAAAGACAAAAAACATCTGTTCGGAACATTGTACAGGTGAACATCTAGAAACAGATGAAGGCGTGTGGGTGAAAAGGAGCATCCCCAAAGGCTCAGTTGTTCACAGGCAAGGATGGGGAGAGGTCCACCACTGTATGAACAATTGCATGAAAAAATAGTCCTGCAGTGTAAGAGCAAGTACAAATGAATGGAATTTAGGGATTTCCATCTTCTATCATCTGGTCGTTCTGTTTGGCTTTTCCCATCCATTGTAGTATTCTTTTTTTAGTTAAAATGCCAGCAGATGGCACTTCTGTTTCTTCACCATTCTGTATTTCAAGGCAGTTTCAAAAGAAAATGTAATCATTCAAGGCATTTTCCAGCATTGAGAAGAATTTTTGCATTATCCACCCATTCATTTTCTGAACGGCTCATCCTCACAAGGGTCACAGGAGTGCCGGAGCGTATCCCAGCTATCATCGAGCAGGAAGCGGGGTACATCCACAACTGGTTACCAGCCAATCGCAGGGCCCATGGAGACAGACAACAGTCACAGTCACAATCACACCTGAGAGCAATTTTGAGCCTCCAATGAATTTACGTTTTTGAGATGTGGGAAGAAACCGTACTGCCCATAGAAAACCCACGAAGGCACGGGAAGGACATGCAAACTCCACACAGGCAGGGCTGCAATTTGAACACTGGACCTTAGAAGTGTGAGGTCAACGCTGTAACCAGCTGAGCCACCAATTGAGAACAGGTTCTCCTTTACAATTGACACCTCTGTGGATATTGCGCAATCCGCGTCACTGATGAATCAGAGGCCAGAGATCTGCATAGACCAAAGCCCGTTTTTGCTCCCGCCATTTTCTCTGACAACATTGAATGGTCCAGTATAGGTTTAGTTAGCGTTTTATCGCGTATTTGGGTTACTTAACAAAAAATATGGTTAAGAGGTGTAGTCACGGACTTTGTAATAGTGACGACAGGTATCTTGAAAGGCTAGTTGGTGGAGTTCGATTCGTACCCTTTCCAAAACCGAAGACCCAGTATGAAAAATGCCTTCGATGGATCAAACTTTGTGGAAGACGGCATCATCAACTAAATCCATCTAATATCAACCGGAACACATATGTTTGCACGAAGGTATGCCCTATATTTGATTTTCAATAGATGTCTCGTATAAATGAATTCGAAGTTCTTTGCTAGCATAACACTGCTGCGTGTGAACGATTGCCACACTTATTCTTTGTTGAGCGATATTTAGCGATGATCGGACTGCACAAACGTATTGATTTCTTGCTGGCTCACGGCCGAAGCTTAACCAGACTGTGTTTGCACGAAGATATGCCCTAAATTTGATTTTTAATACACGTCTCGTATAAATGAATGAGACGTTCTCCGCTGGCATAACACTGCTACGTGTGAACGATTGCCACACTTCTTCTTTGTTGAGTGATATTTAGTGATGATCGGACTGCACAAACGTATTGATTTCTTGCTGGCTCGTGGCCGAAGCTTAACCAGACTGTGTTTGCACGAAGATATGCCCTAAATTTGATTTTTAATACACGTCTCGTATAAATGAATGAGACGTTCTGCGCTAGCATAACATTGCTACGTCCGAATGATTGCCACACTTATTCTTTGTTGAGCGATATTTAGCGATGATCGGACTGCACAAACGTATTGATTTCTTGCTGGCTCGCGGCCGAAGCTTAACCAGACTGTGTTTGCACGAAGATATGCCCTAAATTTGATTTTTAATACACGTATCGTATAAATGAATGAGACGTTCTGCGCTAGCATAACATTGCTACGTGTGAATGATTGAATGAAATCAGAAGCATGGCGTCTCTCTCAGTTAAGAATGTATTGTATTTAGAATCTATAATATATCGTTGATTTGAATGAAATCAGAAGCATAGAGTCTGTCTCAGTTCAGAATGTATTGTATTGTATTTGCCATTTTTACTGTTTGTCTTACGTGAGCGCACGTGGCTTGACGTCACTTCAGGAGGCGTGGTTAAGTGCCCTGTACGGAGGGGTCAATTCCAAACTGGTAAAAACAAAGATGTCAATCGCAGGGTTAGGACAAGGTAGCTTACCATATTTGAATTTCCCATTCAAACACAAAATGGCATGCAGACGCACAGAAAACTAGCTCACTCCTCTCGTCACAGCCATTTCCGCATTTCAGTCACACACATACACACAGACTCGCTAAGTCCAATGCTTATAACTATACTAAATACTTGAGGTTTTGTTTGTTTGTTTCTTTTATATAAATCCATTATTTTCATCTTAGTTACAGTAGATCCCATTGTTAAGAGGCTCAACACAGGCTTTGACGGACACAGCTGCACGTGGAAAGAAATAAAAAACATGACAAAAGGGCACTTTGGGCATCAAGGGGAAATGGGGCAAAGTGTTCCAGCACCCAACAGCCCCTCCTTGTCTCCATTGAAGGGATAGGCTAAGGATAGTTTCCAACATTTGAAATTCCTCTTCATACACATAAGTATGCACAACTCCTGAAGATACATATGAAAAACAACCACAAGTGACAAAGAAAATAATGGGTTGCATAAATAAGATGGGTTCTGCAATGGACAGTGGCAGAAGCAAACTATGCATCTGTATATTTTCCATCACTGTTAGATCCCAGAGCCATAGTCCGTTATATGATTATTTTCAAGGCCACCAGACTCCTTTAGGAAATACTATAATTTTACAATGTAAATCACAGGATCTATTTTTTGAAGTGAGGGTGCTATATTATTGATAGGCCAATATGGACAGTATCTTCACTTGACATGGCAACATTTTGTAAATGAGACTTCAACCAAGGCATCCATCATCATGAGTTGATAGGATTTGAATTGATGTGAGGATTTGGTGTCAAATGTATCAATGCATTGCAACTTAGAACATGCTTGAAAATCTACGCAGGTTGGTAACCAGGACTGGCGCAAGATTCTCACTCACAAATAATTTATTGCTTGGACTCCGGACTACAGCATCGTTGGAACGTTTATTAGAGAGGATGCTGAGCAACATGGGCTATGGTCCAGGCTTCTGGAATTTTCCTCGACCACAGCAGATTATAGTCTACAGGCATCTACATGGAATGGCTGCACATTACAATTTCTTATGTGTATAATCAAGAAAACGTGTGTATATGACTTGTGGAGTCAATCCAAAACTGAAGTTGAATGTTACCTCGTCCTAATCCACAAAAGTATGGCCTACCCAAATATATGAATTAATCATTTCCCCAAATATATCCATAACCATTTATCCAACACAATGAATGACCTATAAAGAGAAACAGGGTACAGTACTGTATTAATGATGAAATAAAAGTTTTTCAGTGAACAGTAAAAGTACCATTTCTTCTTAACGTAAATACTTGAGTAAAAGTAAAAAGTATGCTTCTCTAAAGCTACACTAACAAGTGGAATTCATCCAAAATGTCAACTGACCCTTGTGAGGGGAAGTGGCCTAGAAAACGGATGGATGAATATCTATACACAACTATCAATGGTTACATTTTAAATATTAATATAATCCATTCATTTTTGTAGCCGCTTACCCTCATGAGGGTTGTGCGGAGTGCTGGAGCCTATCCCAGCTATCAACAGGCAGGAAGCGGGATACATCCTGAACTGGTTGCCATCCCATCGCAGGGCACATGGAGACAGACAACAGTCGCACTCACAATCATACCTGAGAGCAATTTCGAGTCTCCAATAAATCCATGTTTTTTGGAATGTGGGAAGAAATCGTCATGCCCCTGACAAAACCCATGCAGGCACGGGGAGAACGTGGAAACTCCACACAGGCGGGTCTGGGATTGAAACCGGGACCTCAGAACTGTGAGCCCAACGCTTTCCAGCTGAGTCAGCGTGCGGCCCTTAATATCTAATGTTTATTTATATTTATAATATATGAATATTTGTTTTATTTGCTATATATGGTATGAAGATAAAATAAACTTGAACACGCATACCTTAGCTCAAACCATTGAGCAACTGGCATTAACTGATACATTTTAAATTTAAAACTAATTTATCAGCCCTATACATTTGATTTCTGCCATTTATGATGTATGAAATGTCTCCTTATCCGGATTAAATATATTACTAAAAACAAATGAGATTATGGAAAATTGGCTAATAATGACAATTCCTTGCCCATTGTCAGGAAGGTGTTTGCTTTCTCTTCTCACCCGTTCAAATACATCCCACATCCATTACAATCCATGCATCCATTTTAAGAGCTGCTTATCATCACAAGGTTAACAAAAGGGCTGGAGCCAATCCCAGTTGTTTTCGGGCAGAAGGAAGCATACACCCTGAACTTGTTGCCAGCCAATCGCAGGGCACATGGAGACAGACAAGAGTCATACTCACAATCACACCTCGGGGCAATTTATAGTTTCCAAACAATGTGTGTTTTTGGGACACAGAAGGAAACCGGAGTACCCAGAGAAAAGCTATTAAGGGATGGGAGGAAAATGCAAACTCCAAAGAGGCGGGGCCGGGATTCAAACCCTGGTCCCCACTACTGTGAGGCCAATGCTCTACAGCTGCATCACCACCGTTCCACCTCCATTATAATCCAGAATGGAAATTCATTTGTTGTTTTGTTTGCATATTTTTTGATGGATCTAATTTGGCAAACTGTAATGTATCAGTCTATCCTCTTTTTTAAAAATGTTTTCTTTCCCATAAAGAAGTTAGGCAAGAGAAAAGGGAAGTCAGGGAAGTATATAATGGTGTGGGGGGGGGTAGTACACAGGCCTTATTCAAGGTTACAAAAGGCTGGAATTTGAGAAGTACCTATTACAGATACACTTTTCAAAGGAAAATTGGAGCTGTCTACCTTTTAAGGATGACATGCTAATGTCAAAAAGGCTTTTAGTGAGAGGACAGGGCCACTGAAAGGATTGTTGTGTTACATTCATACAGAATAATGTGAATCAACATTCAGATTAATGCATGCAAAATTTTGATGGTAGATTTTTTTTCTTTTATAAGGCTAAAATTTTGGTGGGGAATTTTTCATGTGAAAACGCAATCCATCTACTGTTGGCACAATGTATATTTACCTGTTGTCAGAAATATAAAATCCTGGCCATGAATTCCATATTACTTGAAATAACTTTTTATGCCATATGTACCCATATTACTGTACAGTTAAAAATATTTTTTTTGTACGTCTTGGTTATGGCCTGAAATGACGAGTGCAGTATAATGTTATTGTAAATGAATACCAAATACAAAAGCATTGACATTTTTTTCAAATTGTACATTTTATCCAAATTTACAATGGGTTGATCTTGTTCAATGTGCTACTTGTTCAATGTGCTACATGCTACATATATATATATATATATATAATATATATATATATATATATATATTATATATATATATATTTCTAAGGATTATTGAGACCCCATATATATATAGGTATGAACATCCTGTTATATTGCAACTTCACCGGGTTTGCACACACTGCAGGAGGGATTTTGGCCCACTCCTTCACACAGTTTCAGCTCCCTCCAAAGGTTTTCTATTGGGTTTAGGTCTGGAAACTGGCTTGGCCATGCCAGAACCTTTATATGCTTTCCCCAAAATCTCACAATACGTGGCTGCGGTCATCCTCTCCTTAAATACAGTGCAGTCGTCCTGTCCCATGTGCAGAAAAACACCCCAAAGCATGATTCTACCACCCCGATGCTTCACAGTAGGGATGCTGTTCTTGGGATGGAACTCATCATTCGTCTTCCTCCAAACACGGTTCTTGGAATTATGGCTA
This sequence comes from Syngnathoides biaculeatus, assembly GCF_019802595.1. Classification (NCBI taxonomy): domain Eukaryota; kingdom Metazoa; phylum Chordata; class Actinopteri; order Syngnathiformes; family Syngnathidae; genus Syngnathoides; species Syngnathoides biaculeatus. Next base: position 24,045,059 of record NC_084651.1, read on the forward strand.
AAAGTTCCATTTTGGTCTCATCTGACCACAAACCTTTCTCCCATGACTCCTCTGTATCATCCATATGGTCATTGGCAAACTTAAGACGGGTCTTGGCATGTGCTGGTTTAAGCAGGGGAACCTTCCGTACCATGCATGATTTCAAACTATGACATCTTAGTGCATTACCAACAGTTACCTTGGAAACGGTGGTCCCAGCTCTTTTCAGGTCATTGACCAAGTCCTGTCATGTAGTCCTGGGCTGATTCCTCACCTTTCTAATGATTATTGAGACCCCACGAGGCAATATCTTGCATGGGTCTCCACTCCGATTGAGATTGAGCGTCATGTTTAGCTTCTTCCATTTTCTAATGATTGCTCCAATGGTGGACCTTTTTTCACCAAGCTGCTTGGCAATTTCTCTGTAGCCCTTTCCAGCTGTGTGGAGTTCAACAATTTTGTCTCTGGTGTCTTTGGACAGCTCTTTGGTGTTGGCCATGTTACAGGTTTGAGTCTTACTGATTGTATGGGGAGGACAGGTGTCTTTATGCAGCTAATGACCTCACATAGGTGCATCTGATTCAGGATAATACATGGAATTGAGGTGAACTTTTAAAAGCGGACTAACAGGTCTTTGAGGGTCAGAATTCTAGCTGGTAGACAGGTGTTCAAAGACTTATTTGCAGCTGTATCACACGAATAAATTGTTAAAAAATCATACATTGTGATTTCTGGGTTTTTCTTTTTACATTATCTCTCTCACAGTGGACATGCACCTACAATGAAAATTTCAACCCCCTCCATGATTTCTAAGTGGGAGAACTTGCAATATAGCAGGGTGTTCAAATACTGATTTTCTTCACGATAGATAGATAGATAGATAGATAGATAGATAGATAGATAGATAGATAGATAGATAGATAGATAGATAGATAGATAGATAGATAGATAGATAGATAGATAGATAGATAGATAGATAGATAGATAGATAGATAGATAGATAGATAGATAGATAGATAGATAGATAGGTAGATTTTTCACATATTTTGAGGTGAATGACCATGCAGAATAATGGTGGCTGTGTAAACCTTTTGTGCTAGAACAGTTTTGCTGTACAAATTGAGTTTGAAATACTTTATTTGCTTCTTTCTGTTAATTTTTTATAATCAAGAATGCTAATAATCATTTTCTGTGGCACTGTTGTCATGGGGTCAATCAGTATCAATATCAGTGAAAGACTTGATAAATTATTAATAATAAGTGAAGTTTATCAGCTTAAGAGAAAGGTTGATATATAATGCATCCAAGAGAGCAAGTGGAAAGGGAGTAAGGCTACAAGTCTAGGTGCAGGGTTTAAATTATTTTATCATGGAGTAGATTGCAAGAGAAACGGAGTAGGGGTTATTTTAAAGCAAGAGGTGGATGTGTCTTAGAGGTGAAAAGAGTATCAAATCAAGTGATGATGATGAAACTTGAAATTGAGGCTGTTATGTAGGATGTGGTGTGCGGATACGCCTCACAGGTAGGATGTGACCACGAGTTGAAAGAGAAATTCTGGAAGAAACTAGATGAAGTAGTCCTGAGCATCCCAGACAGAGAGAGAGTTGTGATTGGTGAAGTTTTCAAGGGACATGTTGGTGAAGGAAACAGGGGAAATGAAGAAGTGATGGGTAAGTACTCTGGGAGCAGGTAGGAAGATCAAGGAGACAAAGGTAGAGCAGAGAATCATGTAGTGGAAGTTGAACAAGGAAGAATGTTGTGTGGGCTTTCGAGAAGAGGTGAGACAGGCTCTATATGGTCAGGAAGAGCTCCCAGAAGACTGGAATACTACTGCCAAGGTATTCAGAGAGTCGGGCAGGAGAGTACTTGGGGTGTAATCTCGGTGGAAAGGGGAGAAGGAGACTTGGTAGTGAAACCCCAAAATACAGGAAGTCATCCAAGGAAAGGTATTAGCGAAGAAGTGGGACATGGAGAGGACTGAGGAGAGGCGTAAGGAATGCATTGAGATGTGTCGTAGGACAAAGATAGAGGTGGCGAAGGCTAATCAAGTGGCATATGACGACATGTACTCCAGGTTGGGTACAAAGAAAGAGAAAAGGATCTTTACAGGTTGGCCAGACAGAGGGATAGAGATGAGAAGAATGTATCTTTGGGCAACAGTATGGTTTCATGCCTAGAAAGCGTACCAAAGATGCATTATTTGCCTTGAGGATGCTTGTAGGAAAGTACGTAGAATGTTAGAAGGAGCTACATTGTATCTTTGTAGACCTAGAGAAAGCCTATGACAGAGTACCAAGAGAGGAACTGTGGTACTGTGTCCGCAAGTCTGGTGTGGCGGAGAAACATGTTAGAATAGTACAGGACATGTATGAGGAAAGCAGAACAGCAGTGAGATGTGTCGTAGGTGTGTCAGAAGAATTTAAGGTGGAGGTAGGACTGCATCAGGGTTCCGCGCTGAGCCCCTTCCTGTTTGCGGTCGTAATGGATAGGCTGACAGACAAGGTTAGACTGGAATCCCCTTGGACCATAATGTTCACAGATGATATTGTGATCTTCAGTGAAAGCAGGGAGCAGGCGGAGGAACAACTAAAAAGCTGGAGGTACGCACTGGAAAGGAGAGGAATGAAGATTAACCGAAGTAAAACAGAATATATGTGCATGAATGAGAGGGGCGGAGGAGGAAGAGTGAAGCTCCAGGGAGAAGAGATAGCAAGGGCGGACGACCTCAAATCCTTGGGTTCAACAATACAGAGCAATGGTGAATGCAGTAAGGAAGTGAAGAAACGGGTCCAAGTGGGATGGAACAGTTGGCGGAAGGTGTCTGGTGTTCTATGTGACAGAAGAGTATCCGCTAGGAAGAAGGGCAAAGTTTATAAAACAGTGGTGAGGCCGGCCAAGATGTACGGATTAGAGACAGTGGCTCTGAAGAAACAACAGGAAGCAGAACTGGAGGTAGCAGAAATGAAGATGATGAGGTTCTCGCTTGGTGTGAACAGGTTGGATAAGATTTGAAATGACCTCATTAGAGGGACAGCCAAAGTTTGATGTTTTGGAGACAAGGTTAGCGAGACCAGACTTTCATGGTTTGGACATGTTCAGAGGTGAGAGAGTGACAATGTTGGTAGACAATGTTGGTAGAACGGTGCTGAGGTTGGAGCCGCAAAAGAATGAGAGGAAAACCAAAGAAAAGGTTGATGAATGTTGTGAGGGAGAGATGAGGACAGTGGGTGTTAGAGAGGAGGATGCACATGACAGGCTTAGATGGAAAAAGATTACACGCTGTGGTGACCCCAAACAGGACAAGCCTAAAGAAAAAGTAGAAGAAGATACGTACTCCATTGTAAAGTGACTTGACGATGAACTGGCTAAAACCCAGCAAGCAATCCTTTGCAGTAATATTCATTCTCCCTGCAGAATCGAAAGTACATCTTCATTTTAGGTGCTGCTGCCAAGTCCGTGCTTATTTCTTTGTTTCTTTTTTTTTTTTTTTTGCCTTTTTACAATCGCATTGCCGATGTATTTACTTCCTATCTACCAAGCCAATATGGAAGACATCAGACATGGTTTTAAATGTGTATTTATTGTTTATGTTTTGCATTTGTATAAAGGTACAATTTGTTCTAAGTATTTTGAATAGCAACAGAGGGCATTATACCCATAATCCCATTTTTGTAGGCAATAAGCAAAAAGCCACTTTAAGGAAAAGTGTCACTTCTGCTCATTTTTTTTCTTGCACCCACTCCTTAGTCAGGTCTTCACCCAAAACCAATGAGTCCTATTAGGGTGTGTGGCAGGCCAGCTGACAGGCAAGTCAATATCAATGAGAAGCCCACTTCATTAATGACCCCTACCTCCTCAGAGAGATTGAGGGGGCAGCGATTGTGGCCGCTAACAGACCAGAGAGAAGCACAAAGTCCATATACATAACTTTTGACCAGACACAACAAAATTATTCAAGTGGCTTGTTGTCAGTACTAGTTTATGGTCAGGAAATCCTATCCTGTATATTCAAAATAATAAATGAATTAGGACAATGGTAACTGTTGTAAATTTAAGACTAGTTCAAAATCATGCTGCTGTTGTAGATTTCCATATTTAGAATGTTGTAAATTCAAAAACCAAGCCATAACAGACTCCAAAGCAATTTTTGAATATTAATGTGCGGTAGCATGCAGAACTTTAAGGTCTAAAGAAGTGGTCTCAAACTGGCGGCCTGTGGCCCATTTTATTGTGTGGCCCCCACCTTCATATGGAAGTGTAATGTTCGTGCGGCCCTCGTGTTTTCCAGGAATAACACTTTTACAGTGTTGTGTGCAAAGCCAACCAATCATGGTGGGTTATATCGCTCTCAGCCACGTGCAATCAGAGAAATATTTTTCGGAGTGAAAATTACAGCAGCATTGCCATGTAGCGTATAACTATTAGTTTTGTACAAAACTTTTGATACAAGGATCCTTATCTTTTTCATTCATTCATTTTCCAAGCTGCTTATCCTCACCGGGGTCGCGGTAGTGCTGGCGCCAATCCCAGATATTATCGAGCAAGAGGTGGGGTACACTATAAACTGGTTGCCAGTCAATCGCTGGGCACATAGAGACAGACAACAGTCACACTCACAATCACACCTAATAACAATTAAGAGTCCCTATTTAATGGATATTTTTGGGAATGTGGTAAGAAACCAGAATGCCCACAGAAAACCCACGCAAGCACGGGGAAAAGATGCAAACTCCACACAGGCGGGGCCGGGACTTAAATCCCAGACCTCAGAATTGTGAGGCTAATGGCCTAACCACTTGCATCGCTGTGCTGCCTCCTAGTTTATCTTAATGTGTTTATTTTTTTTTTAAGATGTTTGAAAAGATTGAATTTCTTTTAAATTTCTAATTTCAATTGGTTGCAAGTGCGCCGAGGCTCAGGTCCAGCCGGACGCTGCCCCCAGTCGCCCCGAGGTAAATTGAGTTTGAGACCCCTGGTCTAAAGGCTTTGAGGTGTTTGCATGACCTCCTTGTGCATGCATTAAATTTTCGTTATTAATCTAGCGAAATGTAAGTTTTGGTGGACAGATGGTGCTTAAGGACTTTTTAAAAAAACATCCAGGGAAATTCCATCCTATATCTTTGCAAGCAATGAGTTCAAGAGGTAGGGGGGCTGCAGCACTGAATGCTCTGTCACCAAACATCTGGAAACTGATGTTTGTGATGAAGAGATGGAAAGCAGGCCAGCATCAGATAAGTGTTGCTTCTGGCCAGGGGTGTAGAGATTCATTGGATATGTCATGAGGAGAAATTTAAAGACTATCTGGAATTTGATTGGGAGTCAGTGAAAGTGCATGAGGGTGAGGCAGATGTTCTGCCAGGGCTTTGAGCGGGTGAGATGTCTGGCAGAGGAGTTCTGGACTCCATTGCAGTAGTATAGCTGAGAAGTAATTCAGACATGGATGAAGATCTCCTCAAAATATTCAGTGAGTAATACCAACGTTTAAATGTTTCTTTCATCAGAATGTTGGGCTTAAGTCCAGAATAATGCACTGGTTGTGACTTCAGGAGAAGGGCGGATGAAGCAGCCATTGATGTTAATGGTGATTTCTCCAACCTTTCTGAGCAGTGCCACAGGGCCCACAACCATGAGTTTCCCCCTTATCTGTGTTTAAATCAAGTAAGATTGATATCCTTCAGTTTCGAGTAATGGAAGGGGTTGTATGGGTGTGTGCTGACGTGGAGCTGACAGTAGTTCCACTGGAATGAAATATCAGTTCAAACTGGTGAATAATCTGACCAAGGGAAGAGGAAGACTCCAAGTCCAGAGCATTTGAAAGTGAGTTCGACTGGAACTAGAGCTGATCTCACAAAGACACGTTTATGAGCAACGTCACGACTAGAGCAAAACAAATGCAAAAGTCTTCTGAAACATTTTGTCTGCAAAGATGCAAGCAAACTGACTGGGTGATCTAACATCATGCAGCAAAGCAACAGAGGTGTTCACAAGCAAACTTTTCTTAAGGTGAGCCAAATCAATTGCTGGATTTAATCTCTGTAGAAAAAGAGGGGACAAAAGTGAGTAACCCCCCCCCTACACCCCACCCAAAAATAAATAAATAAACAAATGAGCATCACCAACAACTGCAGTGAAAACGCTGTAAAAGAAACAAAAAGAGGCAAATGTTGGGTTTACGGAACTGTCACTAGCGCAATGCTATTATTGCAAGGAAATTATTTGAATATTGTTCCATCACTTTTGCGCACCAGAAAAAAAAAAAAAGCTTGGTTACAAATAATGCTCTCCAGATGTACAATTAATGCCTGGAAAAAGTTGAGATGTTGAACTCGTGTCTCATATAAATCATTTGTTGTATCTAATTGTTTTCAACCCCCTGTCCATTCATTTTCGACAGCAAAGATTTACAATTGCCTATTATAAGATTTGCGTATGTATGTTGTGTTGCACAAGCTACAATGTGTTTCATTACTCTACTCGTTGGATACATAATCTTAAAAAAAAGTCGATGAGCTATTTTATCAAATCACAAGTGGCTTAGAGAATATGCTCTTTGGAAGTACAGTATATTAGTACATCTGTCTTCTCACACATACATACATGAACACAAATAATTCCAATACACACCTACTTGGCTTTAGTCTTTCATGTTGTGGTGCTCATCAGCAGGTGTGCATTCTTGGCAAAAAGATGATTCTGCCCTGGATGACATATAAGAGCTATCTGTGTAATAGAATTAGCTGGAGAGGCCACTCCAAATTAACATAATATGGACTCAAAATGTAAATTATCTTTCTGTGAAATTTAATGTGCATGTGAATTTTCTGTCTTGCGCCTCTCTATCTTGTGCCTTCCTCACTTTTCACTCATACATATTCACACACACAGACATGGCGGGACTGCTGATTGGAAGCACCAGGAGTTTTCCCGAGCACACAAAGCCACATACCTCAGCCATGGATGTCGTCAGTGAAAAGGTCCCCTCTGTAATTAGTTCCCTTCTAAAGTGTGCATTACAGTGTGGTATGTGAGTGAACCAAAGGAACGATGCACCAAATGACATGGTCAGAGTGGCCCATAGTGTGTTATTCTTACAGCCTGTAGTGTTGTGTACTAGATATACAGTTTCAAACAAAGTGTCAAAAGTATTCACATTACCATCAGACATAATAGACTAATCTTGTATTTGACCCATGTAAAGGTAAATTAAACTGCCTTCACCTAAGGTCAAACAAGATTTTTGTTCTCTTTCTTGATATATATTGATAGATTTATGAATATTTCTTCTGCCACTCAGTGCTACAATAATGCTTCTGTAAATATTTTGAACAGCAAATATTAGCAACATTTTATTGTCTCGAGAGAATGCAGGAATTCATGTTGGGGCAGTTGATGGCTGTTCATGGTTAAAACATACTTTGCCATTTTTAAGTCGCATCCCTCTCTTGCAAAGACACACGTTCACATTTCCTGTAAATGGTAACTGATTTCCAAAAAAGAAAGAAGTGTTAAGATGGCCGCACACACTTCTACACATTTTCGGTACAAAAACTTGAGGTGTGTGTTCCGCTGACACGTGTGAAGCTAAATGCCAACGTACCATTTAAGAGAGAAAGGGCACCAGCACATCCAACCTTTGTAGTGTGTCATTCAGCGGTGTTCAGGGCTGTTCATATATAAAAATGAGGTCTCTTGTGTCCCAAGGAGCAGTACCCCATCAGGCAAAGAAGAAGAAAAGAAGTTAACAACCATTCGGACATCTGTTAAATGGAAAAGTGGGGATGACGAGATTTTTTTTTGTCCTTTCACAGTGCAGGTTTTAATTTAACCATGTGGAAAATAAATGGTACCTGCCTCTCCTGTATTGTTTATTCCACCATTATTCCCTTGTTTCACCTTCCTCTTGCCTTATCAGTAATACTTTGATGATGAGTACTTTAAACATTCAGCATTTAACCATTCCGAGGGTTTGATAAAGCTCTAGTCTCTCCCTCTACCTTCGAATTATGCAGCAAAGTAAAAGGCCACCTCTTTTGTCACTAAATGCCTCTTCCATTCATTCCCATGACAGCAAAGTAGTATCTCTTTTCCCACTGTAAAATGCCATATTTGAAAGCCCTTTATTTGTTTAATGTTTGGAGTATGGTTAGATGCCACGCTCACTCCAGGAAGTATTTTACAGTAGAACAAGTCCCTCTAATGTTAAGGTGCCAAGGCATTTTATAAGGAGGGAAAAATTCAGTATTTTCAATAGATTTAAAGGAAGCCTCACTGTTCTTACAATTGCGACACATGGACATGTAATCAGCATTTTAAACATGAATGTTAAAATAGTACAGTCAGATAGATGCCAGGACTGTGTTGCCCTATAAATGACAGTCCATCTGTCCAGATTCATTTTCTTCACTGAACTCCTCAAAGTATTTTTTCCATCCATCTAGCACATTACTGGGACCAGTCAACACATTTCCATCACTGGCCTTGATAACCGTAAGATGTTGCACATCCTTCCAAATTCTATCCCTTTGTCTGGCCAACCTGTAGAGATCCCTTTCTCCTTCTTTCATGTCCAACCAGGTGTACATGTCATAGACGGAGTCTAACCCAGCCATCTTCTGGCGATAGGCGGACTACACCTTGCTCTCAGGGCAGTGTCATGATCCTGCCGGTCCAGCCCTGCCTGTGCGGGTGCCTGCGCAGTCGCGCTGATTGGGAGGCGCACACCTTCGCCTCATGCTGGCTGATTGGCCCCGGTGTATATAGGACCATGGGGACGACTGGTTCGGCGCCAGATCGTTGCGGATCATGCCCCGTTCCAGCACTCCCGTATGTCTGATCGTATTCCCGTGTACTGACCTGCGACTTTTCTCCGACAAACTCGTAAACCTGACTCCTTTGATACTCCTCCCTGCTTTGATCGATCTCCTGTGTACCGACTCCTGGCTGCCTGGGGACCTGCTCTCTACGCCAGACGTCCTGACTACCGCTGCTGCACTTGACTGCCTGCCCGATCCCCACCTTGGAATAATAAACATTTTTGCTGATTTACCTCTGCGTCTCCCGACTCCTGCATTTGGGTCCTACCTCCGTATCGATGGGTCGTGACAGAACGATCTGGCCAAAACAGGACCCAGCAGGAAAGACCCGGCATCGCTGGGACCGACGCAAGGTAGACCGACTGCCGGAGGACCAAGCCTGTCCGATTCGGGTAGGCTCCATGACGTCCTCCGCTTCCGTGTTACACGCTCCGCCAGCGAACTATGAATACGTCCCGACCACGACCCGTCCAGCACCTCATATTCTTTTAGACTCTGACTTTTCGGACTATGAGGAGGACCTTGATTTGTATGACCGGCTGCCTGACTACGACTCAGATTTTTTCGATTTTGAATCTCTTCACCCGATCCTTAATCCCACCCAGTTTGTTTCACCTCCCCGCATCTCCAGATCCCGAGTGTCTTCGCCCGGTTGGTCCGAGTTCCCCAATCCATTTGTGGGAACCCGCTTGGCCATCTATCCGGGACCTCCGCGTGGCGGCCAGAGGAGACGCCCAGGCCGGGCGCTCCCTTGTGCTTCCTGGTGCGCGGCAACGAAGACGCGTCTTCATCCACCCACTCCTCACCGGCAACGGTTAAACTGGCAGACCCGCAGTTGGTGGCGAAGCTCCCAGCCCAGAGGGAGGAGGGGCAGCTAAATCACGAGGTGTTCTCCCACGAAATGCGGGTGGAGATAGAGCGTCAGAGCACCGAAATGGCGGTCCTCACGGCCCAGATCCAGTAAGGATTAAAGAACCAGCCGAGTTATGGTGACATTGCAGTAGCAACGGATCCGCTACGAAGCAAGGCTCATTTCGCTGTCACAACGGATCCGCTCCCGAGACACGCCCATGTAGCGGTTTTAACTGACTCTCTGCCTCCTCTCATTCACGCTGCAGTGGCAACCGATCCACTACCGAGCCAAGTGCACGTTGCAGTGGGAACGGATCCGCCACCTCGCGACGCCAACGCTACGGTTTTGGCTGTTTCACTGCAGAATCACGCTGCGGTGGCCACTGATCCGGTGCCGAGCAGAGCTCATGTGGCAGTGGAGACCGATCCGCCACCGCCTCACGTTTCTGTCCAGGAGATGGTGACATCTCCGCAGCCACTTCTCGTCCGTGTCCAGGAGTACCGGTGGCGACCGGTCCATGGTCGCTCCGCGCTCCTGCTTCGTCGGCGACCAGTCCACGGTTGCCCCCCGTTCCTGCTTTGACGCCGACTGGCAAGCTCACACGTTCCCATCCAAGAAGTGCCAATGGCGGCGCCACCGCCTCACGTTCCCATCTAGGAGGTGGCGATGGCTCGGCCGCCACCTCACGTTCCCGTACAGGAGGTAGCGATGTCATTGCCACCGCCTCACGTTCCCGTCCAGGAGGTGGCGATGGCTCGGCCGCCGCCTCACGTTCCCATTGAGGAGGTGGCGATGGCGCCGCCGCCACCTCAGGTTCCCGTCAAGGAGGTGCTGATGGCGCCGCCGCCTTCTCATGTTCCCATCCAGGAGGTGGCGATGGTGCCGCTGCCGCCTCACGTTCCTGTCCAGCAGATGGTGGCAGGAGTTTCCTAGCCGTCTCACATTCCTGTCCAGGAGGTGGCGAAGGTGCGGCCTCACGTTGCTGTCCAGGAGGTGCCGACGGTACCCCAGCCGCCTCCGTTCCTGTCCAGCAGACGGCGGCGAGGGTTCCCCAGTCGCCTCCCGTTCCTGTCCAGCAGACGGCAGCGAGGGTTCCCGCCCCACGCTGCTGCTTCGTCGGCGACCGGCCCCCTGCCGCCTCCCACTCCTGCTTCGTCAGCAACTGGCACACGTTTATTCCACACCCCTGTCTCAACAGAGGATGGCGACGGCTCATTGGCATCCTCACGTTCCTGTCCAGCAGACGGCGACTGAACCACAGTTGTCTTTGTTCCAGTCCCGTCAGCGACCGGTCCGCGGCCGTCCCAAGCCCCTGTCTCGACGGCAACAGGAGCTGGGGAGTTCTGATGGGCCCCCCTGGAACTGGAAAGGCTTTGTGATGGCTGTGATGGTGAAGGTGGCGGTCATGGCTTTGGTCCTTCTCTCCATCATACTCTATGCTCCTGATGGCTCCCAGCCACTTCATGACCTGGCCTTGTTGGTGACCAGTCCACAGCTGCCTCCTGGCCAAGCCTCGGCAAGCCCACGCTGCCCGCACCAAAGTCAGGCATGTGTATCATCAAACCATCAGTGATCCATTTTTAAGACAATCATGTGATTTTTTTTAATTTTTTTGCCTGTTATATATATATATATATATATTATATATATATATATATAGAGAGAGAGAGAGAGAGAGAGAGAGAGAGAGAGAGAGAGAAGAGAGAGAGAGAGAGAGAGAGAGAGAGAGAGAGAGAGAGAGAGCATTCGCATGTGAAATGTAAAAGTTTGTGGGTTCAGGATTTTGTGTGTCCATAACCACATACGTACACAGCGTCAACTGTTTAATCTTTCAAGATAAGTGCACTTGTTTTCTACACATCAGCTCTGTCCCATTCCAATATGCTTTACAGGCAAGAACATTTAAAATGGACCTTTTGATAATTAACAATAAATTTGAAAATAGGAACTATTCAAGGTTCTATACTGTCTCTTGAATTCCAGTAAAATATTCAACAGCCACAAACCTGCATTGCAAAACATATACAATACACATGCATACAGTATTTTTTCCTTGGTGCCCTTTCTCATTTATATTCTGTGTTTGTAAAGTGTAGAAGGATTCAGAAATACCCGAGGAAATTTGTATCATGTTTTTTCATTAATTGCAGTCATGTCATTCTGTATTTAAAAAACATTTTAATAGTTAAATGAAAGATTTACATTTATCAGTGTTTTCAGAGACCTTGTCATGTCAGATTTGAAGACAGTCGATGATTCCCAACTGGGATTAAGTCCGGATCAATATCATGTTTTGGCCAATTAGGAAGGTTTCATGAGTTTGTTCACTTGCATAAATATGGGTCTTACATAATGATAGCAACACAAGGCCGTGTTCTGATAATTTCCTCCATCTAAAAAGCTATGAGACATTTAATGTGTCACAATCCCCAGCATTTTACTTGGATTTTCACTATTTCTCAATCCTAAACAACTTCTTGTTTAGCAAAATTGTCCGTTGGTTTGAATATATGTATTAATCAAAATTTGAATCAGAATCAGGTTTATTGGCAATTGGTGTAAAAACACACAAGGATTTTTGCTCCTAATCTTAATGCAGAACACAATCATCTACGATTATTATTGTCCATGGGAATTTCAGTATAACCTCATTTACCAGCCTATCAACACTGCAAATAAGAAGGCGCTCAGAGTTGAACTCTGATGTAGTACCATCTCCTACAGTATTTAAACTGATCATTGATGAGATATTTTTAGATCAGGCCTGTGGGGTACCCATGTGGTCCTCAGGACAATTCCGGTGCCTATGGGCACCATGGTCATGAGCACTGGTCTTCAGGTATGTATCACTGAGTCAAAAAAAATTAACAAAACTGCAAACAGGAAAGTACTTTCCCTCATTACTATTTGTATATGTGGGCAAGTGGGAACATATAGTACACGCCAGTGTCCTTGCTCCTTCAGTTTAAAAAATACCATATAAATTAATAAAATATCAAAACGTTTACTCCCTTGTGTCAACTGTATGACCTTCATCATAGTGTATGCAGTATTTTTTTTTTTTCAAAATTTCACACTTTACCACACCAGAGGAAAACTGAGGTACGTTTAAGCACCTCAATATTGCCGAGGAGTCCAAATATAATCCTTTTGACCCATAATAAACTAACTTGGTTATGTTATTTTGCAGCGGCACGGTAGTTCCACTGGAAAGCGTTGGCCTCAGAGTTCTGAGGTCCTGGGTTCAATCAAGGCCCCTCCTATGCGGTCTTTGCATATTCTCCCCATGCCTGCATGGGTTTTCTCCGAGCACTCCCGTTTCCTCCCACATCCCAAAAACAATTTGCCCCTCCTCAGAGTTCTGAGGTCCTGGGTTCAATCAAGGCCCCTCCTGTGCGGTCTTTGCATGTTCTCCCCATGCCTGCATGGGTTTTCTCCGGGCACTCCCGTTTCCTCCCACATCCCAAAAACAATTTGCCCCTAGGTGTGATTGTGACTGCGGCTGTTTGTCTCGATGTTACCTACGATTGGCTGGCAACCAGTTTGGGGTGTTCCTTGCCTCCTGCCCGTTGAGAGCTGGGATAGGTTCCAGCACTCCCACGACCCTCATGAGGATAAGCGGGTATGAAAATAGATGGATGGCTGTTATTTTGCACCTTAACAAAAAAAAAGGTATTTGGAAAAAGTGACCAATGTTTTTAGATTTGTATTTGAACAACAGGAAGTGACATTTCATTAATTTTCAGCACAGGGAAGTTTTGCTTATCTGATACAGATGCAGAGATGTAAAAAAATAGATGAATAATAATGAAAATGAAACAGTTCTGCTGCTGGGTGGGATTTTAACCAATGAGTCATATGGTTCCTTCACGACAATATAAACCAGCTGTCACCATGGTACTGACCTTTACTATGGCCCAGGGTGACCAGGGTTTTAGCATCAACATAAACTTGACCCCTGACATTTCTATTCCAAGTGTCACTGCAGGCTGTGTGGTGGAATCATGGGGAAGGAGGGTAACACTCAACAAATGTGACAACGTTGTTGTGAGGAAGGAGTCTTGGTATTGTGATTGAGATTGCTATCATCATGCACATTCGCACATTGTTGATAACATTGATTTGGTTGATGGAGTCAATGATTTTATTTTTAAATATTGGAAATGCACATTTGACGACTAAACAGCTTAGATCGCCTTGGGAAAAATTACCAAATGATTCATTATTCGTTTTATATTTATCAATTTTAGATGGCCACTAGATACTGCCCCTCCTCGAACTGTAACCTTATCGTGGTGGAGGGGTTTGTGTGTCCTGATGATCCTAGGAGCCAAGTTGTCTGGGGCTTTATGCCCATGATAGGGTCACCCATGGCAAAAAGGTCCGAAGTGAGGGACCAAATTACGACTCCAAAACTTCTATGACAAGTACAAACATCAGATCTTGGTTTCCCTTGCCTGGACGCGGGTCACCGGGGCCCCACTCTGGAGCCAGACCTGGAGGTGGGTTTTGAAGACAACCACCTGGTGGCCCGGCCTACACCCATGAGGCACGGCTGAGCACAGCCGGAAAGTGTTACATGGGTAACATGGGTCCCGCCTTCCCATGGGCTCACCATCTGTGAGAGGGGCCATAGGGGAATGTCACCTCTTTGGCATGGAGGGAGCCTGAGTTGGTGCGTGAGGTCGAGAAGTTCCGACAAGATCTAGTCGGACTCGCCTATACGCACCGCTTGGGCTCTGGCGCCACTCCTTTTGAGAGGGGTTGGACTCTGTTCCACTCTGGACTTGCCCACGGTGAGAGATGCCGAGCAGGTGTAGGTATACTTATTGCCCCCCGGCTGGGGGCCTGTAAGTTGAGGTTTACCCCGGTGGTTGACAGGCCTCTCTCCGCCTTGAGGTAGGGGGAAGGATTCTGACTGTTGTTTGTGCTTATGCACCAAACAGCAGTTCAGAGTTCCCTTTTTGGAGTCCTTAGATGGAGTGCTGCAGAGTGCCCCCTCTGGGGACTCCATCATTCTGCTGGAGGACTTCAATCCCGACGTGGACAGTGACAGTGAGACCTGGAAGGGTGTGATTGGGAAGAACGCCCCCCCCTGATGAGAGCCCAAGTGGTGTTCTGTTACTGGACTTCTGTGCTCATCACGGATTGTCCATAACAAACACCATTTTCACGCATAAGGGTGTCCACATGTCCACCTGGCACCAGGACACCATAGGTCGTAGTTTGCTGATTGACTTTGTGGTCATGTCATTGGACTTGTGACCGCGTGTCTTGGACACTCGGTGAAGAGAGGGGCGGCATTGTCAACTGAATTTCATTTCGTGGACTAAGTATATACCCTTGGCAGGATCCTCAAGGGTGCATGGGAGTTCACCCAACCAGCCTACATGTGTTTTGTGGACTTGGAGAAGGCGTTCAGCTGCGTCCCTCAGGGAGTTCTGTGAGGGTTTCTTCAGGAGTATGGGGTACCGAACCCCCTGACATAAGCTGTCCGGTCCCTGT
This sequence comes from Syngnathoides biaculeatus, assembly GCF_019802595.1. NCBI lineage: Eukaryota > Metazoa > Chordata > Actinopteri > Syngnathiformes > Syngnathidae > Syngnathoides > Syngnathoides biaculeatus. The sequence continues at coordinate 24,060,209 of NC_084651.1, forward strand.
ACAACCGTTGTCAGAATTTTGTCCACATTGCCGGCAATAAGTTGGACTCATTTCCGGTGAGAGTTGGACTACGCCAAGGCTGCTATATGTCACCAATTTTGTTCATAACGTTTGTGAACAGAATCTCTAGATTCAACCGAGGCATAGAGTGTGTCCAGTTTGGTGGCCACAGCGTCGCATCTCTGCTCTTCGAAGATAATGTGCTTCTGTTGGCTTCATCAACCAGTGATCTCCAGTTCTCAATGGAGCAGTTCGCAGTTGAGTGTGAACTGGTTGGGATGAGAATCAGCTTCTCCAAATCCGAGACCATGGTCCCCAGTCGGAAAGGGTGACGTGTCCTCTCCGGGTCGGGGATGAGATCCTGCCCCAAGCGGAGGAGTTCAAGTATTTTGGGGTCATGAGTTAATGACTTCACTTGTCACTTGTCATCACTTGTTCATGAGTGAGGGAAGAATGGCGCGGGAGATCAACAGACGGATCAGTGCAGCGTCTTCAGTGATGCGGACTTTGTATTGGTCCGTTGTGGTAAAGAGGGAGCTAAGTCGAAAGGTGAAGCTCTCAATTTACCAGTCGATCTATATTCCTTTGCTTACCTATGGGCACGAGCTGTGGGTTGTGACTGAAAGAACAAGATCCCAGATACAAGCGGCTGAAATGAGTATCTTCCGCAGAGTGTCCAAGCTCTCCCTTAGAGACAACTCAGGACAAGCTGGGGAGACTGTGTCTCTCGGCTGGCTTGGGAACACCTTAGGATACCTGGAGCTGGAAGAAGTGGCTGGGGAAAGGGAAGTCTGGGTATCACTGCTGAAGCTACTTCCCCTGCGATCTGACCCAGAAAAGCGGTACAAAATGCATGAATGACACTGGATACTGTTTTCCACATACAAATGAATTTCATTTTTTTTTTACAATAGTGTTGAATCAAAGTTCTTTTTCTCAAATTACCCAAGTGTGACTTGTGATAAAAAGCATCACGTTTGCCAGGTCCGTATTGGAATCATTTTTATCAGAAAAAACATAGCATTGGCTTTGGCTTTAAGACAATTAATCAACCTATTTCTCATGATCAGTTAATCATCCATTGTTATTACTAAGACTTATCTTTTTTACACATTAATAAAAATATCACTCAAACTATATTGCCAAATGTGTTCTCCAATCTACTATTTCTCACATATGGTTTTAAGTGCTATCGCATTTAAAATTCAACAGTTTCAACTCATGTGCCAAAGCTTTCACCAAACTTTAAGAGTGACTTTATGGGAATTTTTGCCCATTTTTCCAGGAGCATATTTTTGAGGTGACACTAATGTTGGGTAAAAAGGGCAGGCTCACTCTTTCGGCTAGTTCCGTTAGGGGTCGCCACAGTGTGTCATCTATTTCCATCTAAGCCTCTCGTGCATCGTCTTCTCTAACACCCACTGTCCAAATGTTCTCCCTTACAACATCCATCAACCTTTTCTTTGGTCTTCCTCTTGCTCTTTTGCCTGGCAGTTCCATCCTCAGCACCCTCCTACCAATATACTCAATCTCTTGTCTCTGGACATGTTCAAACCATTGAAGTCTGCTCTCTCTAACCTTGTCTCCTCGTGGACTGACTGTGGTTTTCATGGAATATTTGTAGAAAAGTAGTTACTTTTCATCCTTGTGGTTTGTCTTTAGAGGAACCTTTGTATCATGGTGTTTCATTTTGGAACATGGTTTCTGATGGTTGCTGTTACAATATGTGTGTTGGTGGTACATTCCGTCAAATCGATAGAGTTTATGGCAATGGTCCAACGGTGCAACTCCATAAATGTGGCAACCATATATCTGTCTATCTGCAACTCTGACCACAGTGTGTGCTTCCAAGTAAGGACACTTTGACCTCGATGAATCAAAGCTAATTTCAGACACTCTCAGATGAGGATTTGTTGTTGCATATGTTGCATATGATAATGGTTGACAATAATTTGCAAACGCATTAATTTTCTGAGCCACTTATTCTTAGAAGGGTTAGTGTTGGTTGGAATTGGCTCCAGCACGCCCACGACCCTTGTGAGGATAAGGGGCTTGGAAATAGATAGATTGATGGATTGTCAAATCTACCAAAGATTTTTTCTTTATGTATCATTTTTAGGACATGTTGTCCCATATTTTGAAAAAACACAAGAAAGGGATCCAGTAAATATGTGATGAAAATGGTGGTTTGACAAGAATATTAATCCCATTAGAAAAAATAAGAGACAGATTTTAAAATGAGGTCCTAAGAGAGTAACCTTGCAAATCAATGTTTAAGTTTATTTTAACTGCAACATCCATTGTGATGTTAATATCATTACAATATCATTCCACAAATGTTTGTGTTGATATGGTCGGCACAAATATTACTGATTCAGTAGAGATAAGTCTTGGGCGTTGATGAATTATTATAATGGAAAGGCCTTCCCCAAGAGAAAGTTGCAGATAAGCAATCAAAGGTAGAAAAGTCAGCGAGAACAAAGAAAATAAATGAGAGCGATAAAATGGGAAAAAAAGAAATGGACGCAATCATGGACCCAAAGACTGAGATAAAAGGTGTATTACAAGAAATTAATGGTGGTCTTCACAAGAAGTACATGCATCACCGTCAATCCCAACAGTAAAATAAAGGGAGACAGATAGGAGCACACTCTGCCTACACAAATTCTAACTAAAACTCTAAAGGTCTCTTCATTTAACTAAACCTTAGCATTTCGAGAAAGAAAAAGTGACCGAAGAAGGCAATAAATTCAAGAATGAGACAAATGAATGAGAGCCATTTTGATTAGTAGTGGCTATAAGTAGAAAATGACCATGCATTGTATTAATACTATTTGCAATGCTTTTTAAAAATGAAAAAAATTACAAATCTTGTTTGTTGACTTGCTTCATATGACATAAAAACTAACAAAACATTTCATGTACACAGAAATAATTTCATGCATTTGTTTTTTCTTACTAGCAAAAAGAACACACATAAACATACCTTCATTGAAATTGTAGTCATTTACTACATAACTTACAGTAAAATACTGTAAAGTGATGATCTACTTACTACAGTACAGTGTCCACTGCATCATGGAATTTTGGTTGACGTCAGTCCGAGTTATGTGGCTCCCATCATCCTTTGCACGATAAAATGTCCAACTTCTGCCATTGTAAGGATTTCCTAAATATCTATTTCGTCATGGCTGTTTACTGTTATACTTGACTGGCTCCAACTACTGGGGACAAATTGCTTGTCTTGTATCATACTTGGCCAATAAAGCATATTCTGATTTCCCCTTAATTTCCATGACCGAAAGATACTAATGAAATGTTGATCATGTGTGTTTATATTACCCTTGCTTCGTTGAACGCATGTATTATATTAATTTAGTTGTGTTTTTTTTTCTTTACAAGTTACTGTAATTCAAGTTTGTAATAATAGTCACATTGTTCATGTGTCAGAAACAAATTCTCTTCGGAACTGTAATTGCTCCATTTTTATTTTCTCATGCACACAGCACAACAAAACCAACATTTCCCAAACAAACCAAGATTCACAGTAAGTATAGCCCATCAAAATGTGTAAAAAGTGTTTATCCCCAACTTAATTTAAAACCCGTGACTAGAAGAAAGGTGGTCGAAGATGAATGGATGGATGCATGGCCTATAACACAATAACTTTATATTTTATTGTGATTGTTAGGATTAACGCTATTTTGAGATCATTTTGTCAAATGTATTTTAAAAAGCAACATTTTGGAGAAATTTAGCGTCAACTTTTCTGGTCTCTACAAAAGTAAGAGTATGTACAGATGAAATTCATGTGCAGTGTACTCCTGAGTTGACAATGGAATCAATTAAATATTGTTTTCAAAGAAGTTCTCCAAGTAGGTATGGTGTGGGGAGTGAGTGGTTAACAATATTTCGTTGTTAAGAACCATTGAAAAACATGAATTAGAGCACCTCTTCTTAAAGTCTTGTCTGCATTTCGATTTTAAAGTGTGGGTGACATCCCTATAAACATTCTAAAAAAGATATTGTAATGAAAAATACATATAACAGTATTCACTTCAATGTCTATACGAAGAAAAAAAAGTGAGCGGAGAGCGCGTCATCCATGCACAAAGTTGCGCAATTGAGTGTCCCTCGACATCCAAGTGGTCGCCATATTAGTCGCGTCATATGTCCTTGACATCATCGTCACTTCCGCCGGTGAAAATGCGCAGTGCCTGCTACTATGGAAGCCGAACAATAGAGATATTCGGATTTTTCCAACACCCCTTCTGACACGGAAGCTCTTTTCGAAAAGGACAACACCACACAAAAGAGTGAAGTTACCGGGGCAATATTACACTATTGTTTCGAGCCATATTCAGATGTTATGCCATCACAGCCAAACCGCATCTCGTCCGATCCACTTCCACGGCGGAGATGAGCCATCGCGGTTCATCGCAGGCGGCCGGTGTGGCTTATGACGGTTCACAGTCGAGCCGGCGCGCTTCATGCTCGCACGCGACTGAGTAACATTTTTGGCTGGGTTCTTCAGAGCTGCCCCTGTCTCAAAGCCTGACGCGCAGCCTTCGCGGAAGATGTGACCGCCGAACGCGGCGCCTCAGCCGGTGTGGCTGAGTTTCGGCCCGCCGTGCTATATAAGGAGGGGGTGGAGCCGAGCTATGTTGCAGGCTGAGTGAGACATTGTTGGCTGGGCGCCGCGCACATTGACACATTTCCTACGCAGATCTTTTGTTACGTTATGAGAGAGACCGATTACGTGGTCCGCCCCAAACATTTTTTTTTTAGTAGCTGTATACACACCTACCTGTTATTTGGAACCCACAAAGCTCTCGTTCTTTGCACCCGTGCAATCCATTTTCACAATGAACAGGGTCTCTTTCAAACTTATGAAGGGTAATTCCATTCTCCCGAGTGTTCAAGCAATGTCGAGCAATGCAATGAGCCGGCATTTTAGCTAACATGAAGGAACAACAAGCTACATTCGCGGAGGAAAAACTAATGGAAACAAACGAGTCCAAGAGGGGGCGCTACTGTCCTTTACGTCACTACCTGCTTCTAGACAACACATGCCTGAGAGGATTTTCATGGCGGGAGTTACAAAAAGCTGTATACGTCAAAATCATGTTTTGTGGTGAAAAAACACACGGGACCATATTGGCTGTGGGTTTTTCATTAATAATATACCAAAAAGCATCCGTTTGACGACACTTGAGCTTTAAAGTGTAAAATGTCTGAACTTCCCACTTGCTGTGTCACTAGGCACGTATTCAGGCAGTATGCTGAATTGTTTTAATCTGCATGTGAGTGTGAACCATGTATAATTTGTATGTTGTAAATTGGATTTAATTAAGACCGTTAGCACAATCTGTCATTTCCAGTTTCACATACTGTATATTTAATGAACAGTAGAAGTATGATGAGAGGGTGAAAGAGGTGTTGACAGCACTGTATTATAGAATTGAAGTAACGCACACATCCACAGACAAATCCACACAATTAAATGACACCACTTGAAATTTCTTACTAAAAGATTATCATTTATGTACATTAATGATGGTAGAAATGGAACTCACGGCATATGCACTGAAATGTTACATACACAAAATCACAGCGCATATCCCTGGTACCCCTACATTGCTCTGGTAGGTCATAAAGACACTGTTTTAAAATTTTTTCCCTCCCTTCTTGACTCCCTTGTTCCCTTGACTCTGTTCGGCCCTGTTCGGCGGTGAATAAATCTCTGTAATATGAAAGTGACAAGGAGGAGATTTATGAAAGTATAAGTGCCCGTTTCTGGTGGAATTTATAGTGCAGAGCAAGGGATATGCAGATGAGAGTGCAAAGGCTGTTGCAGGTACAGGCAGATGTATGTGTGTGTGTGTGTGTGTGGTGTGTGTGTGTGTGCGTGTGGTATGACAAAGGGGTATGCAACACTTAATCTTTCATGTGTTATTGTGCATGCCCTAGAAGTGGCCTAGCAACAGCAGTCGAGGGGAAGGAGTGGGAGGCATGTGTGATCTTGCTTTGAAATCCTTGCGCAGGCCAAGTAAGGGTGATGAAAAGTTTCTGTTGCCTTCACAACATCCAGAACCCCCAACCAAAGGGAGGCTCAGATAATTGTAAAGCATCAGATAATAAATGGCTCCGCTATAACATTGTGTGTTGTTGTGTAGTCTCGACATTGGTGCATTTTTCGGTCATGTTCCTTGAGCCCAACCACCAAGAATTGTATCCTGTCAATTTGTTATGGTGACAACTGTCTATAGCCATTCACCCCATATCAAGTTAGGCAGGTACTCCATCTCTTACAGAAATTATTGAATACAAAAAAGAAAGGTCTAATTTTATCCTTGCAGAGTGGTACAGGGTTGCCATAGTTTGAATATGTGACATATCAGTTGAAAAGAAGATGCTGCATGAGGTAAACGGCTTGTGAAGGGAGAGCCAATAGCAGCCATAATTTACATTTCAACAGATACATTAATTAAAAAAGAACGTACATAAATTAAGGTTATCATTGAAAGCCCGTCTAATTAATTCTAGCTTACATACTACCATTATTTGTTAACCTAGCCTGCCATTGATTCTGGTTGTTTTGGTGACTCTTGCTATTTAACTTAGAATCTGTTAAACTATTGTAGATGGTTCCATTTATCTATTCAAGAAGGCTCTGACTTATCGGTTGCTTAGCTCAATGGGATTTTTTTTTCAAGTAAAATTGATTAATATAGGACCATTTGTGATGCTGTTGCTGGCAGAAAGGCCATTTTGTTTTGTGAAATTAGTCTTGGACATTTTATATATATTGTATGTGGGAAAAATGCCATCCACAAACCAAGTGATGAAGGCTTAAGGCCTTTTTGAGAGCAGGGACACTGTGATGTCTCCAAAAGAAGAGGGGCTGGATGCAAGATTTCTGAGTGATATTTTGGCAGAATTGTACTGTAAATGAAAAGAGGAAAAGGGAGGATGTCATATTAAATTTAGTCTCCCACTCTCTTGTGGACTGGGACAACATACTCTTCCGACACATCTCTGCTTTCAAACTGCTTCCTATCCAACCTGAAATACACTTCATGGAACTGTAACTTATGAACAAGCTTAAAGGTCTACTGACACGTAAAGCATGATTTTTAGTATGTTTTCAATTTTTTTTAAAAAGGCAGCTGGAATGGACCTATTAGTTTTTTCACCACACGTCATGATGTTGTCATATATGGATTTTTGCATCTCCCGCCATGAAAATCCTACCGAGGCATTTGTGTTGGAGAAGAACCAGGAAGCGATGTTTTTTGCAGTAGCGGGGACGAGTGTTTATATTGGTTTATACTTAGTGTACCGGCGAAAAATGACTTGTTTTCATGGTGTTAGCCAAAATGCTGGCTCTTCGTATTGCTGGATTTTGCTCAGAGGATGGATTCACTTTTCACACTTCCAAAACACCCAGTTCGTTGTGAAAAATGGATTGAACAGGTACAAAGACGAGACCTGTGTGGGTTCTGTCATGATCCTGCCGCTCCAGCCCAGGCTGTGCAGGTGCCTGCGCGGTCGCGCTGATTGGGAGGCGCACACCTGCGGCTCATGCGGGCTGATTATCCTGTGTATTTATATGACCCCGATGACGACTGGTCCACGCCAGTTCACTGAGCTTCATGTCCCGTTCGAGTACTCCCGTATCCCTGATCGTCAACCCGTGTGTATCAACCTCCACCTGTTCTCCGACCGACTGCGTAAGCCTGACTCCTTTGACACTTCTGCCTGCTTTGATCGCTCTCCTGGGTACCGACTCCTGCCTGCCCACTCATCTGCTCTCTTCGACCGACGTCCCAACTACCGCTGCTGCATCCGACTGCCTGCCCGATCACCGACCACGGAATAATAAACGTTTCTCCCCGAACTACCTTGCATCGTCCGAGTCCTGCATTTGGGTCCTACTCCCGTTCCGATGGGTCGTGACAGGTTCTAAATGAGAGGTAGGTGTGTATAGAGCTATTAAACACAATGATAGTTTGGGGGACTAATTTGTCTCACAGTTAATAGCATATGTTACTTGTGAATTTAGAATAAATTCCTTTGGTCAAACCAGCAACATATAACAAAGCACTTGTCTTGCGTTTAAAACAATTTAATCACACACACACACTATAATACAACCTAAAACAATAAAATAATGAATAAAAATCATAAAAGTGTGTAACACGAGCTAACTTGCTAACTAGAAAGCAGCAATAAAAAAATGCTCCGTCTGCATCCGACAAGGTTATCCTTCTCTCAGAACGTAACAAAAGATCCACGTTATATCGGCAGTGTCCGTTTGCTTGTTCATTAGCAGAAGGATGAATAAAAAGACCTGTCCGCTTCCGACGACGTAACCCTTCTCTCAGATCGTAACAAAAGAACCACATCATATCGACAGTCGCCGCAGCTAGCTGCCATTTCACCCAATGCGGAGGTAGGTCAGGCCAGGACCCTAGCTGCCCCGTGTTGTCACACCACTGGTGCGGAGGGGAAAGGACCCCCCCCCTCCCCCACAACCGCCACTGGCCACCAGTGTCCGGGTACCCCTAAAGTACATACTTCGCCCGGCATGGGTCCTCCTGTGTACGCTACATACACAAGACTTGTAAAAGAGTAAGGAAATCAAAGAATTACTGGCCTGTCATTTTGAATATTTCATTGGGTTCCTTGTCCGCCTGTTGGGGAGTCTGTTGTTAGTTAGAAGTGATCTGCGCATCATCTCACTAAAGCTCGAAATGATAGGGTAAAATGGCCCCAGTCACTTCACTCGATTCTGAGATGTTCTCCTCTTCAAAAAAGAGCTTCAGCTCCCATTTGCAAAAAAAAAAACACCCCCAAAGCATGATGCTACCAACCCCATGTTTCACAGTAGGGATATTGTTCTTGGGATGGAACTCATCGTTCGTTTTCCTCCAAACACGGTTAGTGGAATCATGACCAAAGAGTTCCATTTTGGTCTCATCTGACCACAAAACCTTCTCCCATGATTCCTCTGTATCATCCAAATGGTCATTGGCAAACTTAAGATGGGCCTTGACATGTGGGCATGCACCTACAATGAAAATTTCAGACCCCTCCATGATTTCTAAGTGGGAGAACTTGCAGTATAGCAGGGTATTCAAATACTAATTTTCTTCACTGTTGATAGATAGATAGATAGATAGATAGATAGATAGATAGATAGATAGATAGATAGATAGATAGATAGATTAGATTTTGTTGAGGTGAATGACCATGCAGAATGGTGGCTGTGTAAAGAACAGTTTTTCAACAATTTCAGACCCCTCCTTGATTTCTAAGTGGGAGGTTTCGCAATATAGTAGGGTGTAAATATGAAATGAAAATAATATATATATATATATATATATATATATATATATATATATATATATATATATATATATATATATATACCATATATGACCATTTGTACAATGAAACTTTGAATTGAACAATAATAATAATAATAATAATGTTGTGCCATTCAAAACACTTCTAATTTTGTTAAATGCCACAATGATGAGAGAGAGAAAATTTAGTAGATAATTTTTTATGATGTTACTCTAGGTTAAAAGTTTACATACACAAAAAAAATACAATGTCTAAAGAACATGCGGAAGCCCAGATGATGAGCTCATGCCTTTGGAAGCTCCTGATAGGTTAACTGACAATATGTTGGTTGATTGATGGCACACATGGGGATGTATGTCATGCCATACCGCAAACACTGCTTCCTTGTTTGAAATCATGGGAAAATCAAAGAAATCTGCCAGGAAATCACAAAAACAATCCTAGAGGTCCACAGGTCTGGCTCATCCTTAGCTGCAATTTTCAGATGCTCGAAGGTCCGCCATTCATCTCTTCAAAAAAATGATATGCAAGTGTAAGCATCATGGGACTGTCCAGCCATCACACCACCTTGGAAGGAGACGGGCTCTGTGTCCCAGAGATGAACACGTTTTGGTCCAAAATGTATGAATCAACCCCAAAACAAGAGTTAATGACCTTGTAAAGATGCTGGATAAAAGCTTGTAAGAAAGCGTCACTATCCACAGTGAAATGATTCCTGCACCCACATGGGCTGAAAGGCCACTCACCGACAGTGAAGCCATTACTTCTAAAGAAACACATAATAACAAGATTTGCAAAAAGAGCCCAAGACAAAGATCTTAACTTCCGGAGACATGTCCTGGTGTCTGATGACCTGTTGATCTGCTGCAATTTAATATTGTATTGATTATTTTTTAATATTGTTCATGATAGTGGATTGGTTTCTTTGCCTTACTCTCATCCAGGTAGAGTGGGTTAAGTTAAAAGTAAGTGACAAGGTGAATGTGAGTATACAGTAAATGGTTTTCTGTTATTATGTGCTACACGGACCAGGTTGGGCCGTAATCCACCTTTTGCCTGAAGTCAGATTGTAGGAATGGACCCATCTCCTGTAACCTATAAATGTCAGTATAAAAAACACATAAGTGGGCTGTTATTAAGACTGGCATTAGTACATGTAACCCATATTATCCACCTTCAATTAAACCACCATGAATGTTTTTTGGAATGTGGGAAAGTGATACAGGTACACAGTTTTGAACTTGTTTGGAAGTCTTTTATTTGGTTTATTATGTACTCAAATTGAATACTGGAATACTGGCTCAGAATGCATTACAGTAGTTAGCTAATGTTGTACAGAATCCTTTGTATGTGCTGGATGAAGCTTGTGCTCCAATTTACTTATCATCACTACGGAACCTTAAAGGAGGACTTTACCCAAAATTCATATGTACAATAAACCCTCCAATGTACAGTAATATTATTGTGTGTTTCTTTCAGCTTGTCCCTTTCGGGGTCGCCACAGCGTGTCATCTCAGATGAACGCATATATACGTTTGGCACAATTTTTACACCGGATCCAAACAAAATATGTGCCAGCTTTCACAGCCAGACCCGGAAGAAATGTCTTGACCCAGCTCATGATGTCCCCGGTGCTTTGCATTACAGACCATTTGTTTTAGCTAGTCCAAAATGCTGCCGTGTTGTGCACCAAACTGCAACAAAATTGAGAAAACACACCCAAATTGGTCCTTCTTTAACCTCCCATGGGGTCACAGGATAAAGCTGTGGCTGTCACAGTTGAGGCTCGTTCATTAGCCGGGGAAATTTGCGCGCATCTAATCATTACTGGTTATTAGCCGCTTAGCTATAGCCTCTCGTGCCAGTAATGTATAAGCAACAACATACTTTATGAGATGGCACGGTGGTGCAGCTGTAAAGCATTGGCCTCACAGTTATGAGGACCTGGGTTCAATCCTGGACGTCCCTGTGTGGAGTTTGCATGTTCTCCCCTTGTCTGCGTGGGTGTAACCTGCCTCCTGCCTGTTGACAGCTGGGATAGGTTCCAGGACTCCTGCGACCTTCATGCGGCTATGAAAACGGATGGATGGATGAATATATACGTGTAATCACTTTAGGGAAGGCCTATTTTTTTTTTTATGTTTTATATTCCAGATATAAATAAACCATTAGATAGTCCTATGCCGTACACAGAAAATAAGTTCGCATTTCTGATAAACTTTGGACATAGCATTCACATAGCATTCCAAGATCATTAAAATTGTGTACTCACCGATTTTCCATTGGACATACAAGTGGTCCTTTCAGAAAACTTCATGGATCATAAGTAAATTGATGTGCAACATGTCTTCGTCCAAACAAACAACTTCATATCTGTTATATAGTATCAAGTACCTATGTTATGCAGACATGATATTGGTGATCCAAGTTCATTTCGATTTGCTCCATTTTTTGTTGAACCCTTTCAAACTCACTACAACACTGACATTCCACCATAGTTGGCATTAGGTCACAAAGAGAACACAAAGACCAATCTTTTGAAATGAGCCTGTCTGGAACATTTCCGAGATCCATGTTATGTGATTGTTGTGCTCCTCCGTCAGCGTCACGCCCCCTCTCCAACACATCAAGTTCCGTCTATGTGTATTCTGGCTCAAATGCATAGGCTTGAACATTATACATTGTTATTAATGTTTTGTTTGCTCAATGATGAGAGTAGTAATAACACGGAGGATCGACTAGCTGTTATACTCGCTTTATTGACTCTTAGCACACAACACTTCCTGGCTTCTATTTACTCCAGGCTGGTTACTCGAAAAGTAGCTCTTGGAGTGAAAAAGTCTGGCCAACACTGCTGTATATTCTCTACATCTAAACTCCTTAGAAAAGCATCAAACAAATCTCCGCAGTCCATATAATGGGATTATTGTTAGTCGTCAGTGGCACGCCCCCTCTCCAAAATGTAAAGTTCTGCCTGTGTATATTTTGGCTCAAGCGCACAGGCTTGAACATTGTAGATTATGCTATTTTTATTTTGTTTGCTTGTGATTATTTTTCACAAATGAATGCCACAAAATGCCAGATAGTGGACGTTCTCTGTTCAGTGAAATGTATCTGCGAGCAATGGGGGGTAAGAACAGGAAGCACTGCAGGCGTGGCAAACGCTGATTGGCTGTCAGTTTTCCAGCCGGGCTTATTGGAATATCTGAGCGAGAGAGGATTTTCGATAATAGTTTTCCAATTTAGAGATGTTTCTTGATGAAATCTGCGGATAACTCTGGCATTAAAAGAAACACTGAACCCTCAACTACTAACTTTTAATCCCTTTCTTATTACTTTCGACAAAGTATTCCCTTCAGGATAAATTGAAGAGTCTGTTGAGAAATGTATGTAAAATTAATGTCAACTCAATACAATCAAAACAGTGAGATGACTGACAAATGGGTGGCAAAAGAATGCTATGACAGTCAACAATATAATGGATTTAGTGATCTTCAATGTTGAGACTATCTGGTCCTTTGGACCTGGCCTTTCAAATAGAACTTGAAGTTGAATCTTAAAAAAAAAAAAAAACACTATAAAATCATAGTAATCCTTTAAACTGATTAATCAAATTTTCACCAGGAGATTGTTGACTGGAGTGTGAGAAAAATCGGTTTCCTTCTTTTACTCTCTTTCCAGCGTACCGGATACCTAAAAAAATGCATTTTCTGTTCTTGAGAACTTTTTCACTGACGAGTGATGACAAAGATGGCACACACTGACCTTGACATTCAGGATGCTAAATGGGCTCTTCTATAGAACCAGACATTCACCACTTTGGTGCTCCTCAGAGATTTACTATAGATGTACAGTCATTGACGCTCTATATGCTTGAATACAGTCATTATTATTGCCTTTTTATATACAATACACTGTTGTTACTGTGGCGCCACGGTGAATCAGCTGGTAAAGCGTTGGCCTCACAATTCTGAGGTCTCGGGTTCAATCCCGGACCTGCCTGTCTGGAGTTTGTATGTTCTCCCCGTGCTTGTGTGGGTTTCCTCAGGGTACTCTGGTTTTCTCCTACATCCCAAAAACATGCAACATTACTTGGACACTCTAAATTGCCCCTAGGTGTGATTGTGAGTGCGGCTGTTTGTCTCCATGTGCCCTGCGATTGCCTGGCAAGCAGTTCAGGTTATACCCTGCCTTCTGCCCGTTGACAGCTGGGATAGGCACCAACACTCTCTCCGACCCTCGTGAGGATAAACGGCAAAGAAAATGGATGGATGGATGATGGATGGATGTCGTTAGTGTACACACTCGGTTGGTTTGGTTGATATACACTTCTAATGGACAAGAATGTTTAATTTTTAGTATTTAAGGATTCCTTCAGCTCTATTTGTTAAACAAGATTTGGGTGCACACTTTGAAATTATTTTGAACCTTAAAGAGTCAAATGTATCCAGTCACAAATATACCGCGTTGGTGTCGGCGCCCTCTTCCTCATCCTCAATGAGAGAAGATGCAATTGAGTGAAGACGCTAACCTTTCTGCTTGTTTACGGACTCCACTGACAGGACCAAGCGATTAGAGTAGCAGGACACTACGAGAGTGGTGACCTCTCCAAAGTTTACCTGGTGGCCCCCTCCAACATCCACAATCCCTTCTCAGTTGAGTGTTATCTTAGACCTTAATGAGGGACCCAGTGGAATAGTTGGGATGTCACCTAAAAGAGCACAGTGATGTTGAGACTGGTCAGGTGAGAAAAGTGAGTGAGGAATTCGTCTTTGTTCTGAGAACACCAATTGGTGTGGAGGATGCTTGTGGAAGGGAAATATTCTTGTTTAGTAACCTCCTCACTCTGATCTTTCCAGTAGCACAGCACTCAACCCATTTGATCAGTTTGGTCCTTTGCAATAATTCAAGAATTCTAGAACAAAACATTTGGGTGTACACTCATAATTATTGGAAATGTTAGTTAGTCAAAATTGTTTCAGTGAGGGTAAAGTGGAAACTAAGTGAGGGATCAAACCATGCCATGAATATGAATGAATGGGTTGGAAATTTGCTTATAGAGGTCACAGGATAGCCACAAAAAAAAAAACAATATGAAGAGAATCTTAAATGATGACCATCATCCATCTAAAACTCTCACCTTCATGAACCCATGTCACATAAACGTCTGTATTTGGTCGTTAAATTATTCAACACAGAGAAAATACCATTGCTTTGACCTGATCACAAAAGTAGCAGATGGGTGAGATTTTCTGTGAATAATAGAGGATGGTTAAAATAAATAAATAAATAAATAAATAAATAGATAAATAAATAGTAGACTGTCACTGTAAAGATGGATATCTTATCCCAACCCTTGGCAAATAATAAACTGCATGTCAGAATCTCATACTGTACAGTTTATATAGTTAAGCCCAAACTGATTCAAACATTTATTAAGAGTAAAATTGTGTTTGGCGAATGGGTATCTTTCTGTTGGAAATGACGTACAGAGACCCCAATTAGTAAAGTGGAATCAAATACAACCATTAACTGTACATCTGTACTATATCAATGTTTTAAAAACAATTTGACAGTGAGTTAAGATGCATTTTTAGTGAGACTCGTGAAGAATTAGGGCAGGGTTCAGTGTTGTTTTTTTTTTTTTGCATTTAGAAAACACGTATTTTTATGTACACACTGAACAGGAAAAAAATACTTCTCACTTGACAAGGTCCAGGTAATGGCAGATAAATGACTGTTCCAATAAAAGAGAAGCAAATTCCCAGATATTTCTGCATTTATTTTTTTGTTGGTTTCACAGGCTTCTAATAAAATCCTTCCTTTTTTTTTTTTTTTCTACTCATATCCTCAAGGGTTAATTCAAGCATTTCACATTCTGTTATTTGGTCTTAATCTGAAGCAGGGTTGCAAAGTTCATGTAGTTACAGTTTGCTTCAGCAGGCCGTTATAACTGTGAAATCATAAATATTTGATTGGCTTACCAAATGTACACAACACATTGATGGATAAGTAGTTTAAAAGACCCAATTCTAGTATACAGGCAGACTGACAGTATGAAAGTATAAGTGAAGATAATACAAATCTATTAACTTTGTCTTTTAAGAACATGCGTATTCATAGTAGGAGGCACAGTGGCGCAGCAGTAAAGTGTTGGCCTTACAATTCTGGGGACCAGGGTTTAATGCCCGGCCCCGCCTGTGTGGAGTTTGCATGTTCTCCCCGTGCCTGCGTGCATTTTCTCTGGGCACTCCAGTTTCCTCCCACCTCCAAAAAACATGGAACATTAATTGGAGACTCTAAATTGCCCATAGGTGTGATTGCGAGTGCACCTATTGTCTGTCTCCATGTGCCTTGCAATTGCCTGGCAACCAGTTCAGAGTGTGCCCTGCCTCCTGCTCGATGACAGCTGGGATTGGCTCCAGCACTCCCATGATCCTGGTGAGGATAAGCACCTCAGAAAATGGATGGATGGATATTCACAGAAAGTGCAGAAATAAAAAAAAAATAAAATAAATAAAAACTAGCTGCTTATTTGCTTTGGTGGTCATGTCTTTTTCCCCTTAAAGTCCTGAGTTACGTCCCAAGTCGAGACAAGCAAGTCCTGAGTCAAGTCCCAAGTCCTACACATTGAGTTTCTAGTACTTTTGAGTATTTTTTAACAACAAAGTAATAGCATGTATTTAATATTTATAATATTTGTATCCATCAGAAAATTAATCTGAACCACTGGCATCCATTTCAAGTGACTTTGAGCGAGAGGCAGGGTGCACCCTGAATTGGTCGCCATATTGTATATTTCATTAATATATTATTAAATAATGTATTACCTGATTATTTATTGCAGCCAATCATTTTACACGTGAGACTGTACAGGGATACTGAAACATCCTTCAAACAATGACTCCTTGCAATTTATCATCACAATACAGGTTCAGAAATCATCCTCTATATCTTCATGGTTCCACTATATTGCAGATTTTTATTGCAGTTGTTATTCTCTGACTATTTTTACAATCTTTGTATAGTGTGTCTTGCAATATATTATGTTTCGGCCTGCAAAAATAGAAGAATACATTTTTTTACAACAACATATTTTGTTCAAAATTTTACAATAAATTATAGTATTGGTGATGTTTATTGTTGATATTATTAGGGGACTGAAGAGGATCCTGAAGGTTCCCTATTGTTTTTATTATTATTTTTCATTTTAATCCCACTGGAATAATTATACTATCACACAATGTAGAATTGTACACATCTCTCTAATTCTGCCCTGGTAATCGAACATATGAGGACAACTGTAATGTTCTCTCATCTATGAAGTTAAAAGTTGAAATACAATTCACAAAAAGAGCAAGTAAATAAAAAGTAATGAGTGTAAAAATAAAATCTGAAGAAAATGAGAAGTTAGAATTTCCAGTTTTCTGTTTGACATCCCAATGCAACAATAACGTTGAACAGTTTTACATATTTTAATCAAAACCTTTGTTTTGGTTCTTCATGGTATTTCTTATATCAAATGGAATTTCCCACGGAAAAGTACAAAAACATGACATGGATTACAGTGGTACTTCTGCTTACGAACATCTCTAGTATTGAAAAATTGTGGTTATGCTCCTTGGAAAATGTTGTCTCTAGTTACAAAGGAAATTCAGGAAACGAAAGGAAAAACCTCAAATTCCACCAAACATAAACATCCTGTATCTTGGTTTGTGCTCGATAGAGTTGCTCTCCCATTAGCTATTGCCATAGCATCTTCCTGGCATCCCATTGGTTAGGAGGGATGTCAATCTTTACCCATGATGCCTTTCCTGTATCGTGGTTTGTGTGGTGGCATCGAATGTTGCTTCATCATGGGCCCCCAAGAAAATTTAGCGTAATTAAGTTGTGTGCGTGCTTACGTTCGTACGTAGGTTTTCTCTCGGCTGTCAAAGTTTGCCTCCTCCTTCATCTCCCATGATGCCTCTTGTTTGTCACTCACCTTTCTTTCCGCATAGTTGCCCAACACCAAAGGTAAGTGAACATATATATATATATATATATATATGAAACGGATTACTTTCGTAAGTAGAGGGGAGAGTTGCATTATTATTTAAATTCTGTTTTTTCTTTCATTATCAGTGACTTTCTGATCGTTCTCTGTCTATTACTTTCCATCTCTCAATCATTCAAGCTGCTTATCCTCAGAAGGGTCACGGAAGAGCCGGATTCTATCCCAGTTAGCTTTGGGCAAAAGGCGGACTACACTGGTCGCGAGGCAGTCGCAGGGCAGATCTCAACACCATCCCTGAGCGTGAATCGATCCCACGCCAGCTGCATATAAGTTAGGCGTTTGTACCACTACACCATCAGTAACTCCATCTATTACTAAACCTCTTTTTTGTCTATGGTATGGGTCAATACAGAACGGTTTTTGTGTCTGGACGTGTACTATAGTCCGCTAATTTATGACCTTTTTTAAATAATGATGCTATGATCGAACGGGCCAGTGTTTAGTTCCTTAGTTTGCGAGATAGTTAGCTAGTTAGCTCCCAGGCTTGTGAATGTGATCAATAATGACCTGTCCCAGTTGTGTGTATCTTCTAATCCACCACTGCCCCACTACGTCCTGAGCTGCGCATCGGGTGTTAACACAACATTTACCTGATCAAGGAAAAAATATTTTTTTGGGAATGATAATCTGGCCTCCTAATTAGAGGGACAGCCAAAGTTGGATGTTTTGGAGACAAGGTTCGAGAGAGCAGACCTCGATGGTTTGGACATGTCCAGAGCCGAGAGAGTGAGTATATTGGTAGAAGGGTGCTGAAGATGGAGCTGCCAGGCAAAAGAGTGAGAGGAAGACAAAAGAAAAGGTTGATGGATATTGTGAGGGAAGACATGAGGACAGAGGTGTTAGAGAGGAAGATCCACAAGATAGCCTTAGATGGAAAAAGATGACACGCTGTGACGACCCCTAACGGGACAAGCCAAAAGGAAAAGAAGAAGAAAATCTGCCCTCCTCTGCCTCTAATTGGCTAGGACAAAGACAGGGCTCATATATTTAATTGACATTATTCACTGATGCACTTCAGCAACAGGCACACAGACACATACACACACATGTACCTAAGTAATACTGTATGTAGTCTGACACAGATTGAGTAAGTCATTTGACTCCAATTCACAAAGCAAACAACACAAAGCAGTCACATGACTGAGCACATAGCCTTCATAAATCACTCAATCAAAATGACTTTGGGAAAAACAAAAACTGACACACAAGTGTGTCTACTTTACAGACTCAAAAAAAAAAAATACAATAGCTTTGTCATGCAGTTCTTAAATTGTGCCTGCACAGAGGAAAGAAAGAAGAATGTCACAGAGGAAAGTGTTATAAACAACAAAAAACTGCACCACTGTGTGTGTGCATGAGTGTGAGAGTGTCAAAGAGAGACTTGAGAAGCGAAAAATGATTCACTGCCTTCTGAGGTTCTGCATATGCCTCCAAAAGACATTTGAAACCGGTGAATCTGCTTGAACTGTACATTTTTTTAGTTGTGACAGCACTTGTATTGGGTGATTTACTTTTTTTTAACATCAAGTTTGGTATATCTAATGGGGTTTTCACTCCCTCACTTCTCTTGAGATCACTTAGCTTGAGAAATGTGTGTGAAACACGGAATTTGTCACTTATTGGGGTTTTTGTGGTGGTGGTGTACAAGCAAAAAGTTAAGTGGATCTAGGTGCAGGGAAGCAGGCCAGGTGAGTAAATACTGTAGCGCTTAATCTCCTCACCCCCTCCGCCCCCAAAAAAGAAACATTTACAAAAATGTCTAACAAATGTAACAGATAGGAGGATAAGATAAAAATGCTACATTAACAGACTCCAACAACAAGGGTACAAAGTGACCAAACAAACCACTTCAGACATAAAACAACAGGACACATTTCTTATTCTTTTCCTTTCGGGTTGTCCCGGTGTCATCTTTTTCCATCTTAGCCTATCTCCTGCATCTTCCTCTCTAACCCCAACTGCCCTCATCTCTTCCCTCACCACATCCATAAACCTCCTCTTTGGTCTTCCTCTTGCTCTTATGCTTGGGAGCTCCATCCTCAGCACCCTTCCACCAATATACTCACTCTCTCGCCTCTGAACAAGTCCAAACCATCGAAGACATGAAAAGATAAACTGAAAGGAAAACATGGCACTAAATGAAAACAGACTCACAAGTCAGCGGAGTAAAAGGGGACATGACATGAGAGGATGGAGAGATCTGATTTCCAAGGGGAGCAGAGATGGCTACAACAGACAAAGACAAAAGCATAACGAGTATTCAGGGACAAAAAAAAACTACAAATAAATGTAAAGAATTAAAGTCCAGATCAAGAGCAAAACCAAAAAGCTGAACAAAGATCCTTTTTTTTTTTTTTTAGACAGAATTAAGTGAATAGTGCCTTCTAAATTTAGGTTCATTTTGTATTAGAATTTTAGGAGTGTGTGTCTTGTCAAAGATGAACTGTCATTGGTGTGTTAGAGTCTATCCCGGTTCACTTTGGCTGAGAGGCAGGGTACCCTAGATTGGTCCTCGCCCAATCACAATCACACCTGAGGACACTTGGCTCATCTTCAATGAACCTAAAACACATTTTTCAAAAGTGGGAGGAAACTTGCCTACTTGGAGAAAACCCACACAAATCAGTGAGAACAAAAGAAAACCAAACCATGGATGTGAACCCCAAAAGTCAAAACCGTAAGGTGGATGTGCTAACCGCTCATCCACTATATGTATGTAAGTCCATACAGTAATTCTTGTAACTCCACAATTCTGCCGTTGTTACAAGCAAATTAACACATTACGTTTCCCAGGCAATTAGCCAACCCACAGTTTCTTCTTCGAAGTGATGTTATGGGTTGTGCCGACGCTCCAAGGCATATGTCAAGTAGTGAGAGGGCATGTCCACGAACCGTGTATCGAGGCTTGCTTTGTCTGTGGCAGGGGCCAGAAATGATGAGGCCCAAATCTTGCCTGTCCAACAGTATCTCATGACTGCTTCAGGAAGTGGTTCAGCAAAATAAACCCCATACAACTCCATGAAAAATGGGTTTGTTCGATGAGTTGCGGTCTGTTGAGCGTTTGAATAGCGTTGGTTTGGATATCGTTTGGTGAGGTTAGAATAAAAAAGAGCAATGTTACTATTGTTTGACACACACACACAAAAACCTTATCACCCATCCTGTCACATGTTTCAGGTGTGCCCAATACGTCAATTGTGTCACATTGATTGACTGACAGTCAGTTTGACTAATCCTGGCCTTTTCTTACATGTGTCGCTACACATGTGCATATAAAATCATGGTCTACCAAGCTGGCAAGTTGGTCTTTTATTTATGTCTCTTGCTTTGTTCACCGCTGTCGCGGCGATGTTACAATGTTGCACATGTACAATATTTTATAATTTGTTGACAAATCTCAGCGGAGCAACTGGTTAGAGCATTGGTCACACAGTTCTGAGTATTGGAGTTCAAATCCTGGCCCCACCTGTGTGATGTTTGCATGTTCTATCCGTGTCTGCATGGGTTTTCTCCGGACACTCCGGTTTCCTCCCACCTCCCAAAAACATGTATTAATCGGACACCCTAAATTAGTCCTAGTTGTGATTGTGTGTTCAGCTGTTGTCTTTCTCTATGTGCCCGCCGATTGGCTGGCAACCAGTTCAGGGTGTACCGTGCCTCCTGCCTGTTGATAACTGGGATAGCCACCAGCACCTCCGCAACCCTTGTGGGTATAAGGGACATGGAAAAATGGATGGATGGATGATATGAAGTTAAACAAATAATGCCAAATAGGTATGTAAACTTTGTTACTGCTACAGCCCACTGTCAGTCATCCAGTGATGTCCGAATTATAGAGGAAATAAACAACAGCAGCAACATTGTGTATACAGTTTGTGGATTTAATGTTATTTCTATTTAAATCAAAGTAGGTGCATTTATTTGTGATTCTCATCTCGGATCACATACTGTATTTGTACTGGTCAGATGTGGTTATAATCAGAATGGTTCAGAGCCTGGTGTAAAAAAATTGTTCATTCAAGTCTATACTCCAGACATGCTGTACAGTGAAGAAAATAAGTATTTGAACACCCAGCTATATTGCAAGTTCTCCCACTTAGAAATCATGGAGGGGTCTGAAATTTTCATTGTAGGTGCATGTCCACTGTGAGCGAGAGAATCTAAAAAGAAAAATCCAGAAATCACAACGTATGCTATTTTAATGATTTATTTGTGTGATATAGCTACAAATAAGTATTTGAACACCCGAGAAAACCAATGTTAATATTTGGTACAGTAGCCTTTGTTTGCAATTACAGAGGTCAATCGTTACCTGTAGTTGTTCACCAGGTTTGCACGCACTGCAGGAGGGAATTTGGCCTACTCCTCCACACAGATCTTCTAAAAATCAAACAGGTTTCTGGGCTGTCACTGAGAAACAAGGAGTTTATCCTCCCTTCAAAGATTTTATTTTGGGTTTAAGTCTGGAGACCATGGAAACCATGACATCTTAGTGTATTGCCAACAGCCATCTTGGAAAAGGTGGTCCCAGCTCTTTTCAGGTCATTGAGCAAGTCCTGTTGTGTAGTCCTTGGATGATTCATCACCTATCTAAGAATCATTGAGACCCCACGGGGTGATATCTTACATGGGTCTCTTGATTGAGATTGACCGTCATGTTTAGCTTTTTCCATTTTCTAATGATTGCTCCAACATTGGACCTTTTTTCACCAAATTGCTTGGCATTTCCAGCCGTGTGGAGTTGAACTATTTTATTTCTGGTGTCTTTGGACTTCTGTTTGTTCTTGGCCATGTTACAAGTTTGAGTCTTACTGATTGTATGGCGTGGGCAGGTGTCTTTATGCAGCTAACGACCTCACACAGGTGCTTCTGAATTTAGGATAATACATGGAGTGGAGGTGGACTTTTAAAGGCAGACTAACTGATCTTTGAGGGTCAGAATTCTAGCTGATAGACAAGTGTTCATATACTTATTTGCAGCTGTATCACACAAATAAATCCTTAAAATATCATACATTGTGATTTTTAGATTTTCTTTTTAGATTATATCTCTCACAGTCGACAGGCACCTACGATGGAAATTTCAGGCCCCTCCATGATTGCTAAGTGGGGGAACTTGCAATATAGTAGGGTGTTCAAATATTTATTTTCTTCACTGTATATCCAGTCTACATTCTTTTTGATTTCCAAATGCTGTTCATGAACTAGTTCATGAAGAAACGAAAGAAAGCAGGTTACACTATTTGGGTTTTCCACTCATGTTGTGAATATGTGTGTGCGTACGTGTGCATGTGTATGCCTCAGTACGCCATCAATGGCAGCATCTGCATCTGAGTGTCATTCTCCAGCAATGAGACTGAGGCCCATCACCCTCACATGCAATTCAGATGAGCTCTGCAAATCCAGCATGAAATTAAATTTACAACTTGGAACCCCCCCCCAACACTGCCCTCCACTCAACACACACACGCACACAGGCTTTTCCTTCTGATGCCTGCTTTGATAACATATAACTGTGTGTGCGTGTGTGTGTGTGCGTGTGTGTGTGTGTGTGTGTGTGTGGTGTGTGTGTGTGTGTGCATATGTTAATGCCTCCAATATTAGTACGTGTACTCTATATGTAGCTTTCCAGTGTGTCAATATCTTACATGGCGTCATACATTGTCACCTAATAAGATTTAGAAACATAGCATGTGGCGTGATTAAGGATAGATGATTCAGTAAAATGGCAAGTTGAAAATCATGCAAATTGTTTTGGCCTGTATTGACTGTGTGTATGTACAGTATATGTCGGATGCACAGTTGTGGGGAGTGCATGTTACCCACTTTACTATTTTTATGTTTTGCTCTGTATCCTGTCCTTCCCTACCCTGCTGAATAATAGAACATTTCCAATAATAGTAATAATACTAATGGCTACCAGCATTACAGCGCAATCATAACCATATTACACAAACACACACACCCACGCACACACAATACAGTCAACACCAAGTCGGGCCAATCATGCTTGCCCTAGCTCTCTACATTTGCATAAAACAATTACCCTGGGCGGACTCAGGGTTCAATGTCGTCTAGACAGCATGTTTCACCGTGGTGTCATCAAGGCGTGGGTATGTCTGTATATATTTATGCGGGAGACAGGGCATACACTAGGTTGGTTGTAAATTAGCTAGTCTATGGTGGCTCGGGCACTGGCCAAATCACACCACCCTCAGGCACATTGGGAAAAGGATTTATTCACATAGACATCACATAGACACATGCAAATAAGGAAACCTGGACAGCTACACGATGACATTGAGGAGTTAGTGAAAAGCATTGAGGAGGGCAGTAACAAGGGATTGTGAATATAAGTGTTTATGTGTACATGCATACACACATATACATATGGCTCTCAATTCCTGTCTCCATTGCCCAATCTACGACTAAGCTTTCATGAGCCCATTATTTTCTGCTACTGAACCAGCTGCAATCAATACATGCAAACACATCAGGCATCTAATAGAAAGCCATTTGGCTCCACGAAATCTGCCCCTCTGAATGACCATTGCTCTGACAAGAATGAAAGGAAAAGAGATGAGAAGCTGTCATAAATGACAACATACCCATTAAAATGTAAGATAATGATATCTATTGGATGAAAGGCCAACTACAAAAACAATGTAAATCCATGTGGTCATTGATCAGTAGCTTCAGCGGGTTGTTTGCATGTAATATATTCTTGTTCTCCCTCCTTGAGCCATCACCTTACTGTAGTGGTGGAGTTTGTATGTCACAATGATATTAGGAGCGAACGCTCATGCACCCTTAAAGATCCTGCCGAGGGTGTAGAGATTACAGATAAAAAGTTATTTTCATTTTTTTTTCTATTAAATTTGCTTTGCTGTTTATATAATCAACTTTAAAGGCCCTATTCTTGAAGGAACTTGTCTTCTTTTCCTCTCAGTTTGTATCATTGGGAGTGAGCACTGCCCATCACTCTTTCATGGAAAGTTTGTTTTGTTGCCAAAACTACTGACCACAAGACCACTACAAACCACGTTTTGACTGAGTTGTTACCTTATCATGGTGGGGGTTTTGTTTCTTGATGATCCTAGCAGCTAAGTTGTCTGGAGTGTTGCACTCCTGGTCGGTTCACCCACGGTAAACAGTTGTTAGCTTAGGGACCAAAGTATTGCTCAGCGTCCTGCTTATCTGACGCTGGTCGTCGCATCTGGAGACAGGTCTGGAGGTTGGGCTCGAAGGCAAGCACCCTGTGTTCAAGCCTGCACCTATGGGGCCCAGCCAGGCAATACCCGACGAGGTAACGTGTCTGTCTTCCAATGGATTCATCAGCAGTGGGAGGGGCCAAGGCAGTCAGGGGCATAGTCAGCAAGGTGGCCACCGATGCTTGGGACATTGGGGGACTGATGGCTGCGTTTAACCAACTTCGATTAGAGATGATTGAAATCAGCTGTGGTGATAAAAAGCCAGTTGCTCTTGCTGAGGTTGCTCTTACTCTTCTCGTGTGGGTTGGGGTGCGTTGGGGGATCTCCTGCAGGCTGTGCAGCCCACTGTGGAGGTTTTGTCAGTTATTTCATGTTTTTTTTTTTTTTTTTTTTGGGGGGGGGTGGGGGTCAGGTCCACCTCCCACTTTCAGGGGAATATAGAAGTAAATTTGTACCACCAGAATTTGAATTAAAAATGGCACTGAAAATGTTAAGTTGTAAAATTTACATTGTTATTTCAAAGTGATCACATTTTCAATAGTTGTCTTTCATTTTAACTTTTCAATGTCAACAAATTTACCAAAAACTAATTCGCTGTCTGAAATTCACTGTCTAAATTCAGTGTTAAGGCAGGGTTACTTCAGGTCAGAACCCAACACCCAGCCAATCCAGCCAGTTGAATTTCAGACAACGAATTGTAGTCAGTTGAATTTCAGACAGCAAATTGCAGCCAGTTGAATCTCAGGAGACTGAAAATATTGCGTTTGGATTTTATAGGTTGAATTTTTGAAAAGTTAAACTAAAATACAGCTATTGAAAATGTGATCGCTTTGAAGTAACAATGTCAATTTTACAACATAAAATTTCCAGTGGTATTTTTAATTCAAATCCTGGTGGCACATATTTACTTTCATTTGGGTAATGGATGCAGGCTGGAATTTGTGTGTGTGTGTATGTTGGGGGGAGATCATGGATCGGTGGTGCGGGGCTCGGTGGAAAAGCCCTCTTTGGCGGTGTCTGTCCTGCCTTATTGGCTGAACCTGCAGGAGCCATTCCTTTAAACTCTGACTTTGCACACACTCATGCCGCTCACTGTGTATATTAGTCTCACTAGTCTGGGCACTTACACTGTATTTTCCGGACTATACGTCGCTCTGGAGTAGAAGTCGCACCACCCATAAATACATAAAAATTAAGAAAAAAACATTTATAAGTCGCACTGGAGTATAAATCACATTTTTGGGGGAAATTTATTTGATAAAATCCAACACCAAGAACAGACGTCATTTAAAATTTAAATGACGAAAAAAAAAATAGAATAGAGGCAACAACAGGCTGAATCGTATGCTAACGCTACATGACAACTGAGAACGTGCCTGTTATGTTAACATAACATATTAAGAGTTATTCCGATAACTATAGCATAAATAACATACAAAGAAGTTTACTAAAACCAACCGTGTCACTCCAAATATCAGGTAACTAACATCCAATGAAATCTTCATCCTCAGTGTCACTTCTAAACAAGTGCACCAATTCCAGAGGTAGACGATACACCGCTTCCTCTTCTATGTCGCTTATGTCAGATTGGTTGTCGGTTGCAGTTACAACTAGCCTATTCCAGCCTTTCTGAATCCCGACAGGATGGTTTTGGTTGTCACGGAAGCTCACACTTTGTCGAGCCATCCAATGACTTCCCAGAAAGTTGCATGGGGGATTCACCCAGAAGCTGTGCTTTCGCAATGATCCAGAAACATTTTGTCCCAGTGATTTTCCCATAGTCCACAAGCTTCGAGTCGAACTGTAATCGTGTCGGAACAACTACGTAATTATAGAAACCCTTTTGACAAAGGTCGCTCAAAGAAAAAATATGAGGAGTACTGAAGTTTTCAACAAGAATGGGCAGCCTTTCTGGAGAGGGAGGGCTCTGGTGTGTGTCTACATGCACAGATGGGCAGTATGCCAAAGCATTCGTCCTCGATGTTGCCAATAAACATTCTGCCAACTTTGCATGAAAACAAGATAATCAAACGAATAAAAGACATGCCTTTGTCGGCAAGAACCGTTCACCATGGCACCATCATGATGGCAAACCAAACTGAGTTACCTTCACGATAAACAGACGGAAGTCTCAACACCTGCGTGAAGCTGAATCTAACGACGTATGACAAGTTGCATTCATGGTAAGAAGTACTTTTGTCATCATTGCTTTACCACAAAGTTATTTAAAATGATCTGCAGAATATGATTTTCTCGTCAATGGAATTTTTGTTCAGTCCTTCTCAGTTGTTATAAGTTACAGATAGACGGGCCTAGAGCGCCCTCCACCAGACCCCTCTGGGTTCCTCAGTGTGCAAAGTGTCCCATCCACGGAGTGTCATAACCAGGACTAGAGGGGGGACCCAAATGCATGACTGGGTGGAAAGGAAGGCAGTTAGGAGAAAGTCTTTATTCGTTCCAAAGTCGGTAACCGGGGAGTCAGTCAGCACAAGCAGCAGGAACAGGAGCGACAGGCTTACGGGGTTAGTCAGGAAACCGGCGTTGGTTAGTACATGGAAGGTTGGCATCAGGAATGTGGAAGTGCGGGAACGAGGCATGGGTGGCAATGATCTGGCAAAGACAGATCGTCCGCTGGGTTTTATAAATACAGGGGTTAATCACTGCCGATGAGGCGCAGGTGTGCGCCTCCTAATCAATGCAGGTGTGCGGGGACCCGCACGGCCAGCGTGGGACTGGCAGGACCATGACACCGAATTGCTCTTGGGTGGATCCCTGGGGCCTTCAGGTGTACCCCTGGGCATGATCCCACCATTCGATTGATTGGGTGGGGTCCTCAGCGTCTATGATCCAGCCACAGCAATTCCAGAATGCTTCTGTCAGTCTTAGTCTGGGGGCACACACTCCTTTGACTCTTTTGTTGGGTATGGGACCGCTCACATTGCGACAAATAGCTCATGAATATGTGAATTGCTTGGATATCCTCTCACTCACACGATCGTCCTATAGACTCACTTAATTGACATAGTCAATCCCACCGCATTTTAGTTTTAGAGCCAGCTTCACAACCCTTTTCCTGCATGCTTCATTTCTCATCTTTGTCCAATTCTTTTTCTGTCCGGTCCTTCCCTCACTGGGTGTAGCACAACAGTGCCATACAATACATATCTTTTTCATTGTTGTAGATATGCAATGATTTACGATTCTCCTCCTCTTTAAAATGTGTTTTTGTTGTCCGTTTCTGTCTCCCCTCCATAAAGGTCTTTTTGTAGCATGGTGGTGACAGTTTTTTGGTCTGGGGTTGTTTGCCGCCTCAGGACCAGGACAACTTGCTATGATTGATGAAGCAATGAATTCTGCTGTGTCACAGAAAATCTTCAAGCAGAACATCCGGCCATCAGCTTGTGTCCTCAAACCCAAATGCTCATGGATCATGCAACAGGACAACGATCTAAAACACACCAGCAAGTCCACCTCTAAATGTCTCAAAAAAAAAAAAAAAAAAGAAAAAAGATTTTGGGGTGCCCAAATCAAAGTCTAGATATAAATCCAATTGAGATGAGGTGACGTGACTTGAAATGGGCAGTTCATGCTAGAGAATCATCTAATATGGGTTATTTAGTTAGTTGAAACAATTCTGCATAGAAAAGTGGGACAAAATTCCTCAAGAGCGATGTGAAAAACTCATCACCAATTATTGCAAATGCTTGATTTCAGTTCTTGCTGCCAAGGATGGTGCAGCCCGATAGTAGGTTCAGGGGCCAATTGCTTCTTCACAGATGGTCAGAAATGTTTGGATTTTTTATTGTGCCTAATAAATTGAATTGTCATTTGAAAACTGCATTTTGTATTTCTTTGGGTTGTCTCTGAGAGATATTAAAATTGGTTTGATTATTTTAAAGCTTTGAGTGATAGATATGCAAAAAAAAGAAAAAAACAACAACACAAATCCCTCCAGCCACTTGTGTCATGTCCAGGTCTTCCATGTTGTGTCATCAATCTGTTTGTATTTAGTTCCCTGGTTTCATCCAGGTATTGTTGATGTCTGTGCCATTGTCCATTACCCTGTCAGTGTCATTGTCAGGTGTCATTCTTTCTCTGTGCCACGTCTCACTAAGCAGTGATGTTTTGCTTCTAATTTAGGTTTATTTAATTGTTCCTTTCTTGCTTTGGTTATTAGCTGTGTGACATTGTTTAGTTTGCTTTCTTGGAAATTAAATGTACTTTTTTTTTTAGACTCCTCAGCTGCTTTGCCTCCTTGTTTCCCTGCACTTGGGTCCACTACATTTTTCCTTGCATTCCTCATTTTCACAAAACAAAACTGACATATAAACAGTATATATATTCATACATCCATTTACTTAACTGGTAAGCATCACCAGGTTCATGGGAGTACTGGAGCCTATCCCAGCTGTCAATGAGCAGGAGGTGGGGTTCACCCTGAACTGGTTTCCAGCCAGTCGGAGGGCACATAGAGACAAACAGCTGGATCACAATCACACCTAGGTACAATTTAAAGTGTCCAAATAATGTTGCATGTTTTTGGGATGTATGAAGAAACCGGAGGGCCCGGAGAAAACCCACACAGGCACGGCAAGAACATGCAAACTCCACATAAGGAGGGCTGGGATAGAACCCGGGATCTCAAAACTGTGAGGCCAACGCTTTCTAGTCAGCTTGTGAAAGAATTCGGCCCCCATTGAACTTTTCAACCTTTCGCCACATTTCAGGCTTCAAACATAAGATTTGGAATATTTTTTTTTTTTGTCAAGAATCAACAACAAGTGGGACACAATCGTGAAGTGGAATAAAATTTATTGGATATTTTATACTTTTTTAACAAATAAAATAACTGAAAAGTGGGGCGTGCAATATTATTTGACCCCTTTGCAAACTCACTCCAGAAGTTCAGTGAGGTTCTCTGAATAATCCAAAATTGACTGATGATGATAAATAGAATCCACCTCTGTGTAATCAAGTCCCCGTATAAATGAACCTGCTCTGTGATAGTCTCAGGGTTCTGTTTAAAGTGCAGAGAGCATCATGAAGACCAAGGACCACACCAGGCAGGTATGAGATACTGTTGTGGAGAAGTTTAAAGCCAGATTTGGATACAAAAATATTTCCCAAGCTTTAAACATCTCAAGGAGCACTGTGAGAGCAATGATCTATAAATGGAAGGATTTCCAGACCACTGCAAATCTACCAAGACCCAGCCGTCCCTCTAAACTTTCACTTCGAACAAGGAGAATACTGAATACTTACTTTCACAATGCACCCCTTACCTCAGTGCATATGTATTTATATATATATATATATATATATATATATATATATATATATATATATATATATGCACACACAGTATACTACTGGTGCAACTAAACAACATCACCTATCTACTGTATGTTTCAACCTTTTACTTTCTATACCTGGGTTGCATTGTAGCATTGTAGCAACTCCTGTTAAGACTACCTGCTTCACTGAGGCCAAAGTACTGTAGTTCTACAAAGCAAGCCCGAGTTCCAAAAGAAAATCATTCACCAATGCACATTTTGCTTTTGCAACAGTTTTCAGACCCACCCTCAAAACTTTTATCACAATTGCAATTGAATAAAAAATTCTTCTGCATAAGGGTTAAAATAATGGGGGGAGCTAGAGTAAAATTCCAGTAATGGGGGGGTGATAATTATCCCTGGTAAAAGGGTTGCCACGCTCTGAAAGGGAGGGGAGAGTGACAGGCGCTCAAGATGACAGGCCTTTGCCCTGCACTCACGCACGCACACAATAACAGATAAAGAGAGCCAAAGGGACCAAGAGAAAAGGGGCAGTGGAAGGAGGTAGGGGCTTTGACATCCAAGACCCAGACTGTAGGATTAATGATGAATAAAGAGAAAAGCACACAAAGAGTTCGGGGGGTGGGGGGGGGGTGAACTGGGACCCATATTTATTCCACAAGGATGGATGAAGTGGTATTGCAAGTCAGGCCTCCTAAGGGTAGACATCTATTGGTACACTCGCAATACACACACACACACACACACCACACACACACATGAATGTAAACAGACACCCAGAGGAAAATAAACTCTGGTCCTTTCTTTCTCATTCTATATTGCTGCCACTTTAGGTTTAATCCAAGTGGATAAACATTCACTCATACATAAACCTTACTACACACCCATGGCACATGGACAGGCAGGCCATTGTGAATCAAGAGATGCTTAATCAATGTCAAAATTCAATCAATAGCCCAATCCCATTAAACGGAGTTCTCCGACTCCTCTGGTCTTCTACTCGTTTTTTTTTTTTTTTTACATTTCTTGCCTTTTACTTTTCTAACATGTATCAGTCCCTCTATCTCCCACCATATACCTCTTTTCATTTCACTTTGTCAGGTCTCTAAAGTCTCTGTGAAGGGCAACATGCACTCTGAGTCAAGAAGTCCTCTGAAAAGGACAAAAATATGATACAGGATTAAACTAAGAAAGCTTTAGTGCCATTTGCGCTTTATACATGGGTCTCCATTATACATCAGAAATTATGGTAGTTATCCTGAATTACATTGGCTCATTGAACTGACAAAGAAATAAACCTGCCTGCCCATTAAACATTTTTAATATTCTTAATATTGGTGGTGCTTATCCAATGTATCCCAAGTGAGTTCAGACAATGTAGGGCATAGAGCCACCTGAGACCTAGGGCATATAAAGAAACTTAATCCTCACGCTTAATGAAATATCAATGAAAACAAACTCTCATGTTTCTCTCTCTCTCCCCCCACTATTTTGATATACATACATAGAACCATCGTCACATGGGCACCGTGTCCATGGTCCACATTAACAGCGGAACCACATAGGGACGGCAGGCAAGTCTTATGGAACTTGATCTAGTCATGTGACCCAGAAATTTGTTACTCCCATGGCCTGTATAAAGCGGCACAGTGGAACAGCTGTAAAGTGTTGGCCTCACAGTTCTGAGGACCGTGGTTCAATACTGGCCTCCCACTGGGTGGAGTTTGCACTTTCTCCCCACAGTCTGCGTGTACTTTCTCTGGACACTCCGGTTTCCTCCCACATCACGAAAAAAAGCATTAATTGGACACTCAATAATTTCCCCGAGGTGTGATTGTGAGTGTGATTGTTGTCCCCTGCGATTGGCTGGCAACCAGTTCAGCAGATATCCTGCTTCCTGCCCAATGACTGCTGAGATTGGCTCCACCACTTCCACGACTTTCGTAAGGATAAGCAAGATAAGATACTGCAAGATAAGAAGATAAGATGGATGGATGGATTGATGCTCTGTATGACTTAAATTCCAATTCGGGAACTAATAGACTTTGTCACTGGCAGTTTAAGTGACAAATGGGAACTCTTGGACACATTCTGTGTTATCTGATGTTTGTGATGTCAAGGTCTGTTTTTTTTTTTTTTTTTTTGATCAAGGATCCATTCAATTAAATGAAAATGTGCTGTAAAAATGTGTTTTTTTCTGTTGCCATGCTCATATTTTCACAACAAAGTTTGTTCATTTTCTTATTGATAGTTTTCCACACTTTTAAAACGGTTCACAGGGAAGAGTAATTTTTTTGTTTAGCATGTGCTCTGATGGCGACAAAAATGTACTCATGAAAATCTGAGGAATACACTAAATTTTCAATAGCAATACATTAGATTGGATACATGGTGGGGCAGCTGGAAAGCGTTGGCCTCACAGTTCTGCGGACCCGGCTCAATCCCAGCCCTCCCTGTGTGGAGTTTGCATGTTTTCCCTGTGCCTGTTTGGGTTTTCTCTGGGCACTCAAGTTTCCTCTTTCTTCTTCTTCTTCTTTTCTTTTGGCTTGTCCTGATTAGGGGTCGCCACAGCGTGTCATCTTTTTCCACCTAAGCCTATCTCGTGCATCCTCCTGTCTAAGACCGACATTGTTCATGTCCTCCCTCACAGCTCTTCCTCTCGCTCTTTTGCCTGGCAGCTCCATCTTCAGCACCCTTCTACCAATATATTCCCTATCTCACCTCTGAACATGTCCAAATCATCAAAGTCTGCTCTCTCTAACCTTGTCTCCGAAACATCCAACTTTGGCTGTCTCTCTAATGAGCTCATTTCTAATCCTATCCAGCCTGCTCACTCTGAGCGAGAACCTCAACATCTTCATTTCTGCTTCCTCAAGTTGTGCTTCCTGTTGTTTCTTCAGAGCTACCGTCTCTAAGCCGTACATCATTGTTTTATAAACTTGGGTCTTCATCCAAGCAGATACTCTTCTGTCACATAGAACACCAGACACCTTCCGCCAACTGTTCCACCCGGCTTGGACCCATTTATTCACTTCCTTACCAGACTCTTCATTGCTCTGTATTGTTGATGCCAGGTATTTGAAGTCGTCCACCCTCACTATCTCTTCTCCCTGGAGCTTCACTCTTCCCCCTTCGCCCCTCTCATTCATGCATATATACTCTGCTTTACTTCGGCTAATCTTCATTTCACTCCTTTCAAGTGCGTGCCTCCATGTTTCTAATTGTTCCTTCACCTGTTCTCTGCTTTCACTGCAGATCACAATATCATCTGTGAACCTCATGGTCCAAGGGGAATCCAGTCTCACCTCATCAGTTAGCCTATCCATTACTACCATAAACAGGAAGGGGCTCAGAGCGGAACCCTGATGCAGTCCCACCTCCACTTTAAATTCTTCTGACACACCTACTGCACATATTACTGCTGTTCTGCTGTCCTCATACATGTCCTGTACTATTCTAACATATTTCTCCACCACACCAGACTTGCGCATACAGTACCACAGTTCCTCTCTTGGTACTCTGTCATGGGCTTTTTCTAGGTCTACAAAGACACAATGTAGCTCCTTCTGACTTTCTCTGTACATTTCCACAAGCATCCTCAAGGCAAATAATGTATCTGTGGTACTCTTTCTAGGCATGAAACCATACTGGTGCTCACATATACTTACTTCTGACCTGAGTCTAGCCACCACTAGTCTTTCCCATAACTTCATCGTGTGGCTCATCATCTTTATTCCTCTGTAGTTTCCACAGTTCTGAACATCGCCTTTGTTCTTAAAAATGGGAACTAGTACACTTTTCCTCCACTCTTTTGGCATCTTCTCTCCCGCTAGTATTCTACCGAATAAGTTGGTCAAAAACTCCACAGCCACCTCTCCCAATTGCTTCTGTAACTCCACTGGTATGTCATCAGACCAACTGTCTTTCCATTTTTCATCCTGTGTTTTTCTAGCTTCCCTTTCCTAACCCTAACATTACCACTCGCTGGTCATTCATGCTTGCCTCTTCTACTCTTCATTCTCTCCCATTTTCTTCATTCATTAACTTCTCAAAGCACGCTTTCCATCTACTTAACACACTACTGGCACCAATCAACACATTTCCATTGCTATCCTTAATCACCCTTACTTGCTGCACATCCATCCCATTTCTATCCCTCTGTCTGGCCAACCTGTAGAGATCCTTTTCTACTGCTTTCATATCCAACCTGGTGTACATGTCGTCATATGCCTCCTGTTTAGCCTTGGCCACCTCTACCTTTGCCCTACGTCGCATCTCAATGTACTCCTTTTGACCTCCTTTATTTTAGGGTTCCACCACCAAGTTTCCTTCTCCCCTTTCCCATCAGTAGACACCCGAGTACTCTCCTGCCTGTCCCTCTGAAAACCTTGGCAGTAGTATTCCAGTTTTCTGTGAGTTCTTCCTGTCCATCTAGAGCAGGGGTGCCGAGACTTTTTTACCCCAAGATATACTTCTCAAGCCTCCACCCTCTTGTGATCGATGGGGGTGTTGGGTGGGGGTGTTTTTTTTTTTAAATGACCAATGAAGAAATAGAATGACCAAGTCAGAAAGATCTACACACAAAAATACAAAACACATTTATTTTAAAGTATATTGAGGATTCTTCATGTGTAAATATGTTTGTGTGCCTTGCATAACCGCATGAGCACAACATAATTAACTATAAACATTTTTTGTAACTATTTAAGTTTACGTTGATGATCACTAAATGCCATGTGCATGAAAATGCCCACCTGGGCTGTGTCACTCACGTCAGTGGATTCGTCCAATTGCAGTGAGAAACACAATCTCTGATGTCCTATCACATGTAACTGTTTACAGCTGTGAAAAGTGACTGCTGTGCGGCCAATTGTGATGTTAGTTTGTTCAGTTTTCTCATTCTCAGCTTGCTTTTCGGCAGAATGTTCGCGTCGTATTTTCTATAAATAGTTTGAAAATGCCGTGACACTTTTCACTACACTGGCAGATGAGGCAAACATATTTCGTAAATGACATCATGAAAAAGTTGTCTGTCTCCCATTTCCGTATGAAAGTGATACATTTTGGTCTTCTTTACTGCAGCAGCCATACTCATGTTTGTTAAGATTTCTTAAGCAAGAGCTTAAAATAGGGGGGAACTCACTGACAGCGTGTTTTCCTGTCCTGTCGTTCTTTGCACATGCGCGGTAAGTTAAAGTTTAAAAAATATACAGCTGATGTTTTTCTTTTTTTTTCTCGCCACGCCATCGCGATCGACCGAAACGCTTCGATTGCGATCGACACATTGAGCACCTATAGTCTAGAGTCTGTCTCACCTCTTTTCGAAAGGCCACACAACATTCTTCCTTTCTCACCTTCCACTACCTGATTCTGTCCTCTACCTTTGCCTTTTTAAAGTGCGACTTTCATGAAATGAATGATTTTTGTTATATTATTCATGAAAAACCCATAGCCAATATGGTCCCGTGTGTTTTTTCACCACAAAACATGATTTTGACGTATACAGCTTTTTGTAACTCCTGCCATGAAAATTCTCTCAGGGATTTTCGAGAAGAAGCAGGTAGTGATGTATGAGAACAGAGGCACCCCCTAGTGGACTCGTTTTTTTTCCATTAGCTTTACCTCCGAGAAGGTAGCTCGTTGTTCCTTCGTGTTAGCCAAAATGCCGGCTCATTGCATTGCTGGACATTGCTTGAACACTCGGGAGAATAGATTTAGCCTTCATAAGTTTGCAAGAAAAATGGATTGCACGGGTGTAGAGGACGAGAGCTTCGTGGGTTCCAAATAACAGGTAGGCAGTAATGCGCCCCGGCTCGACAGTGTTCAACAAGTACTGCGGGGGTTTTGAACATACCCCTAAAAGCAGCACGGCTTGGCTCCATTATATGCCACCACGGCACAGAAAATCAGCCACACCGGCTGGGGCGCCACGTTTGGCGGTCACTGCTTCTACAAAGGCTGCTCGTCGGGCTTTGCTTACGGGGGCTGCTCCTAAACCTACTCAGCTGCGTGCTCTCATAAAGCGCCCCGGCCCGACTGTGTTGCCCAGTACTGCGGCATCTGTGAACACCCCCCTAAAGCAGGACGGCTCGGCTCTGTCATAAGCCACACCCGCCGGCTCATCCGTGATGGCTCATCTCCGCCGCGGAAGTGGATCGGACAGGGATGCGGTTTGGCCATGATCGCATATCATATGAATATGGCTCGAAACAATAGTGTAATATTGCCTCAAGGGCTCGAAACAGGAGTGTAATATTGCCCCGGTAACTTCACTCGCTTGTGTGGTGTTCTCCTTTTCGAAAAGAGGTTCCTTGTCAGACGGGGGGCGTTTGTCTCCCATAGTTAGGGTGCACTGCGTGTTTTCATTTGCGAATGTCCGGGTGACGTCACGGATGGAGGACGCAGCTAATATGGCGACCACTTGACTATCGTAGAATGACACTTCTGCAACTTTGCCATTGGATGACGCGTTTTCCGCTCACATTTATTTTTTCGTATAGACATTGAAGTGAATAATGTTATATGTATTTTTAATTCCAATATCTATTTTAGAATGTTTATAGGGATGACACCTGGGCTTTAATCTTCCTACCCGCTACCTGAGTCATCCTACACACCACCATCCTATGCTGTTGAGCTACACTCTCCCCCACCACTACCTTACAAGTCAGTAACCTCCTTCCTCCCACATCCCAAAAACCTGCAATATTAATTGCATTAAATTACCGCAAGGTGTGATTGTGAATGTGGCTGTTTGTCTGTATCTGCCCTCCGATTGGCTTGCAAGCAGTTCAGGGCGTACATTAGATTTTATGGGTAGATTACTCCCATAAACACTGCCTCATAGATACAGTATGTAATTTAGCCAGGCTATCATTGTTAAATATAGATGGAGAAACCAAAACATTTCATTATGAGGTGAAGCACAGCAATAGCAAACACCCACCTTGTTGAAATGTTGCATTTTGAACAGCGTGCTCATGGAATTCAAATGCAGTGTATAAGAATTTTACAAACACACACACACACACACGCAGAACCGTTTGTGTCTTGTCATCAACCTGTTTTTTTTTTCTTTGGGTGATACAGTTGTAGAATTTCAACAGACCTTGTTGAAATGAATGATCCACTGACTGGGTGAGTGGAGAGTCAATGCAGCAGACAATCCTGGCTTGCACTCCAGCTTTAATCATTCAGGTGCTGAGTAGTGGCAATTTTCAATTAAATTCCAAAGTCTCACCAACATGTTGCCAAAGCGGAAACCCTCTCCCTGCAACGTCCAGATGATGGAGATTTTAATGATGAACTGACGTCGTTAGTTGAATGTATGTTCGCTGACAAAGGTAAATCTAAACCAATGGTTCTTATCATGGGTTTCATCGAATCCCAGGGGTGCAGCGAGGTATTGCTGTGAAATTGAATGTGAAAATGCTGATTTTAAAAATACCAGCCGAGTTTCATGTTTGCAATGAATACACACAGTTCAGGTTAAGACACCTTATTTACAGATCTCCAGTAACAGCAATACAAAAATAGTAACAATTTAAGTATATCAGTGACAGCCCGTCGTCGGCCCTAGTAATTTTCTGGAATCTTGTTGGCCACCCTATAAAAAAAAAACAAACTCTCTCTCCAACACTACTTGGACTGCGGACAGCCCATAGCCAAAAGAACTGCAGAGTCAAAACACTTTGTCCACATAATGTGGACATCACAAAACATCAAGACAAGATGGGTGGGATTGGCCAGCTGTCCTAACTCCACCTTACTAAAACTGGGAAATACACGTTTTTTTCACCCAATACTTATCGCCAATACTTACTGCAAAAGCCGACCAACGTGGCATTGTAAGGCTAATATGGGTACTATGTATTGTATACTTTCTGATTGGGACAGGACACTGCCATTTGAATTCTGGGGCCACTGAGATTGGCTGGGTTTTATTTTCTTCAAAGGTTTTATTGGAATTCGCTCTACCTCAGGTATGTAAATGTAATCAATAATGTAGGCGGGATTTTGGCTGAAAAAATTCTGGTCAACATATCAAAACACTGTGGCCTTCCTTAGATATCCATTCCTCCTGCAAATGTCAGAAACAATCGGAGAGACAAAGAAAGACAGAAGAAGACAGAAAAACAGTTTTAGTAAAACTGTGCTTTAGAAATATGACCTGTCAGTGGTTACTAGATTGTGCTTGTCCATGTCTGACCACATTTGCATGCCGACAAACCCATTTATGCGTTTGTATATTTGAGTCAATGTGTATGTGCGTGCGACTGGGCCGCCCTGAAGCAGTAGATTTGATCTTTGCAAAGGCTAACATCTGTCATCTGTCATTTTGGCAGGATTGATGACAACTACCAGAATGGAAGGGTGAGGATGAGGAAGGGAAACGGGTGAGTCCATGTCTAGGACAGGATGAAGGGTGGAGGGGGGAGGTCATATTACAGTGGATTATACAAACTACAATAGCTTGGGGTTGTAGATTGGGAATTAGTGCTGGGTGAGGGGAGCAGGAAATATTGTTTAAAGATTTAATCATTTAATTGTCATCCTATAACAGTCACTGATAAGGTATTTTATTTATGCTTAAATTCATCAGTCAAATTTAGGTAGAGTATATAAAACAAGGCTTTAAAGACACCCATGACAATATGCTTGAACTCAGTGAAGATGTGCAGACATTTTTTTAAAGTCACGTTTGATTTTTTTTTCTCCAAGCCTATATTTTGGAATTCTAAGTACAATCTACATTTACTGGCTAAAATTTAATAGTGGCAATGGTGAATTAGGAAACGTTGAAAATGTTTTGATACAGAACCCTCATGTGATCACATCAATTATGAAAAAAAATAGTAAATGAGAAAACAAGCATTATCAATCTCTTTTATTGAAACTTGTGGAAAATAAGACATGAATACAGAACTTTTACATTGCAATTATCCTCTCCCAATTCTCTTTTTATTAGGCTCAATGTGTCTGTAGGGAGAATTCTTGACAGCCATACACACAGCTGGCTGAAATAAAAGATGGCAACGACCTAATTAACTCTGGGGTGGTGATATCCAAACAGTCTGAGAGAGAGTGAAGTTACATTGCTTTAATGCTCAGTTAGCACAGGTCATGCTCTATGAATTATTCAAGCTGACCTGCAGTTCGCAGAGTGAGTTTTAAGTGGACAATGACCCAGTGCTTGCTCATTTAGCCTACGCCTCCGCTAACAAGGCTAAGTATTCACTGACTCTTCAATATCCTCCACTAACAAGCTAATGGAATTTCAATCAAGAGGATGCACTGAATGGCTTAGGATGGCTGAGCCTCTCACTGGCAATCTACACACATGTCCATATTCAATTAGATCTGTGAGTTTTTCAGGAAGGTTTGTTAAGTAAGAAGTTGTGCTAAGGGAACATTTGCAAAGGCGAAAAGGCTGGTTCCAAACAGGGTCGATAACTTTAATAGTTGCCTGTAACCTTCCGTGTAATCACAACCTTGCCACATATTTAAAAAAAGAGTTGGGGAAATGTAACAGCATATAATATAATGATGAGTTCAGTAACCTTGATAACTGACTGGGCAAATATGCTACAGGCAAGAAAAAAAATCTATTTCATAACTCATTGAAATATTGTCATGGGAAGGCATGGTGTTTGTTTTACATTCACTCAAAAAATATACTGGCTTTTATAATACACGACAACTGGTACAACTTCCCCCTGTTTGTGGCCCCCAAACTGTTACAGCGCTTTTTAATATTAGATAAGATTGGGCGTTCTCATATGGCTGTAAGCCACACTTCACTTTGGACGGCTGAGTGAGAGGCCATACCAGTATCCTCCGACCCATTCAATGTCCACTGTATTTGAGGCTAGCACACACGGCGTAGGCAACAGTCATGTGGCAGGGATTTAAGGATTTACAGTATCTTTATGCTGAGGCCCTGTAGCTCATTGGATAAAGCATGAGTTCATATCTCACTGGGGCCTCTACTCCCCAAAAGGGGTTCCATCAGGAAGGGCATCCGGCATAAATACTGTGCCCAACAAATATAAGCGTTCATCTGAAATGTCACACTGTGGCAACCCCAAGTGTGATGTGCCGAAATAAATTTACTATAGTATCTTTATGCCGACGATCAGGATTGGTGAGTAATGGGATACATGCATGGTGATACTTACTTAAGATATTAAAGAAAAACATATCTGTATTCTTTTGTATCTGTCATAAGATTGCACATACATTTAGTAAATATGTGGTAGGATATCAATTGTTGATCACCCTTTGCCACTTTCAAGCTAACAAGCAGTGTAACAATTGGAGAAATTGTCACAAAATATCTCAATGGGCTGCTACAGACCCAAACCCTAACCAATCAAAGTCGGAGATGCAATATCGTAAGCAAAGTGGGTGTTTCTTTCTGCCATTTGGGTCACAAGGCAATGTGGTGAATTGTTCATTGGGTATAGAGGATGTAACGAATTGGCTGTGTTCGAGTTTCCAAAAGCAGACCGATTAAAAGAGATACGGTGGAAAGATGTAAGTGTAGACTGTGTATGTAGACTATATTTGTTGCTTGGACTGTATTTCAAAGTGTGAGTTACCCAAAATGTCCAGACTAGCTAATTACGTCACCGATCACATCACCAACTAAAGCAAGTGTTTCATCTCCCAACACAAATCACACACATTTTTACTAGTTAAACAGCAAATTACCAATAGAAGCTGCTCAACTTATAACCAGGAGCAAAAAAATAAATAAATGAAAAACGTTGAGCATTTGACATAACGTTTTATTATCATCATCATCAGCTCATAACCACTGAGGTGAGAAAGTGTGTGTGTGTGTGGGTGTGTGTGTGTGTGTTGGGGGTGTTGACTTCTTGAAAAGGTTGCCTTCATAGGCTTACCTTATTCTCCATATTTTTTTCATTTTCCCTTTTTAGAACACGTTCTGGGTCATAAAGATAGGTTTAAAAAATGCTGCTTTGAAGCTAGGCAACATGGTGATATAGTTGTTTGAGATATATGAGAAGGGAGATATTTTGTTTTATTTAACTCTTCATTCTAACCTATATTAAAATACAAATGAAGGTTTACTTCAACTCATCTCAATATGACAGTATTATCTCATTTACCCAGACCGACCTTGATAATGGACGTTTGACTCACTGGGATCAATTTTTGTGGAACGTGTAAAAACTAACTTTTGATTCCCGTGCGTTGGTGTGCCTTAAGCTGGGCGCAATGTTGTCACATGTAAACACAGTGGTGACAAGTGTAGCTCAGGCAAAATGAGGAGGGGGGGTGGAGGGGGAGAATTTTTCATCGTGTAAACATTTATTAAATGCTAAGAACAAAAATTATCATCTATTCAGCGGTGGAATTTTGGACTTAGATCGAGTCTAAAGAAGGAGTCGTGCTATTTCACATGTTACAAAACTCCTTTGAACACATCATTTCCTTGGATCTAGGTCATTCAATGCACTGTAACAGTGCTTGCTTCTCCCAGAGCAGTTTTTCAGATGTGCTGTCCAAAGTTTAAATTTCATGCAGGATGGACTGATGATGCATCCAATTCACATGCATTCGGGACTCGTTAAATCAAACAAACAATGGCTTTATGGATTTTATGGATTTCTCTTCAGTAACTGTGTTTGTCTTTCTCTTAAACTTCCATCCATCCATCTATCTATCCATTTTCTGAGCCGCTTATACTCACGAGGGTCATGGGAGTGCTGGAACCTATCCCACCTATCAACAGGCAGGAGGCGAGGTACAACCCAAACTGGTTACCAGCCAATGGCAGGAGACATAAAGACAGAAAATAGTCGCACTCACAATCACAGCAATTTAGAGTCTCCAATTAATGCATGTTTTTGGGATGTGGGTGGAAACCGGAGTGCCCTTGCAATCAGAGGAGAAAATGCAAACTCCGCACATGCGGGGCCTGGATTTGAACCCTGGTCCTCAGAACTATGAGCCCAATGCTCGACAGCCGCTACATTTAAACTTCTAATATATAATTTGAAACTTAATTTTACACTAGCAGTGCTCCCCTATATTTTCAGTAGTGAAGTCCATCAGCGCAACAGGCACCGGAAGCGTAAAACCTTTTTAAACATTTCTTCAGTTTACTTTTACACCCGTTGCCAACAGCGCACACACTCTATTAGAGTGGCCAACCATTTTAGTGCCTAATATTTTAGGTCTTTGTAAAACTATGTCCACGAACAGCACGTGCAAACTTCGAATATGCCTGCACTTCTATCCATCTTCCATCTATCCATCCATCCATCCATTTAAATCACTCACTGAAAATGAATCTGCTGTGATGGTAAGAGCACGAAACAAGTCAGTGAGTCTGACCTGACCCAATACTTTCTATTTTTTGTTCCACCACCATCCCAGTTGCATGGCAATAGCTTTGGATACAAGTGTGGATTCTGTTATGAAAGGTTATCTGTCTCAACATGTACCCTGTAATTCATTGGCCAATCCAGGGCAGATTCTGCCTCTTGCCCCCAAATTAGCTGGGATTAGCCTTAGCTCCCGGCAGCCCTAAACATGATAGGTAAGTTGATCTCTCTGACAAATGACCAACAGTATAGTTTATTTTGTCTTCTGTAATATAACAGAAACCTTACCTCTGGTTTCTCATGGACTAAGCTCTGTCACCCTCTCTGAAAACAAATTTAAATTTGAAAAAACATTGAGAAACAAGGGTTGGAATTTTTGGGATCTTAAGTTTTTTAATAAAAAAATAAAGAAACATCACACACAAATATTGGTGGTCCAACTTCAGTGCATGACAAATGTCATGTGAACAGACTAGAATTGAATTGCATTGTGGCCACATAGTTGTTTTTCAATTGAACATGTAAATAAATGGTTGAGGGGCAATGAGAGAGAGCAAATGTTTTTTCAATTGGCTGCAAGAAACAAAAGCCCACTCAACCTTGCTGATCGAAATTGCACTTGAGAGCAACACTGGCAAATGCTACAGTAAATACTGATTCATTTGAATTTCTAATGAATAAATGTTGACTCTTTTAGAAGGAACGATATTGAAGGAATGTGGCATGTATTCTTCACAGAGGTGGAAAAACAAATGGATGAAAAAAGGAGGGTGACAAGGAGAATAATTAATTAGTTTGCTAGAATGAAGTGTGCATTCAAATTGAAGGACACTTTGAGAAGGCATGCACACTTAAATGCTCATGAAGGACAAACTATGCAACAAAAGTTAAGCAGAAATCAAAGTGCAAGGTCCTTAAGGTCTTTTAAATGGAACTGCAAACTGCAAAAATGCTAATTTGTATTTATTTTCTCAAAATGTAAACTGTATCCTAGTGTGTATTAGCTTTTTACAACATTAATGGCAATAAGTCTCCATAACATCCAGGACTAGCAAAAATGTTCATCAGTTATTTCATTGATTTTTTTTTTTTTTTGGCAGCGACACAGTTTACTCACAATCTTTTAAACCACATTTTCATCACCTGATGTGACAAAGGAAATGTATTTGTCTTGTGCCTCTGCGTTATTTTTTTTCATATTTGGTTTGTATTTTGTCTTTTTTTCAGGTATACAGTTATGTCTATTTGTGTCAAAGAAAGCCTTGACATGACATCTTTTTATATTTGAACAGCCAAGAGAAAGGCAAAACACGACATGCCTTTTCTGCCTGTCTCCCAGGAGGGAAAAGGAGAAAAAGACGGACGGATAAAGTGAGAAACCTTATGCAAATGGATTTTATAAGTCGAGTCAGGCATGTTGTCGTGACACTGTCTATATTTAAAACAGGTCACCTTAACCCCACCCCTGCTGTCTCAATGACAGACACCGAATGAGGCTGCCTTGACATCTGGATCTTTCAGAACTACACACACACGTGCATGGACATCATATTCAAAGGCCCTGCTGCATCATATTTACATATTCAAATCCAAAGAATATACTGTACCTGCAATACATGTAAAGCTTGACAATGGCTGTGATATATGTACATATGTAAAAGTGGTGAGCTCACTCTTGGCAGGCCAGGACCCAATCATTCCAGTGCACTGAGCAGTGAGACAAGCAGTCAGTTTCTCAGCGACTGAGTGAGGTGACAGTAGACAATGCCTGACCCCCAGCACATTCACTTGTCCCTCCATCTGCCCCTCCCCTCCTCCTTCATCAGCTTTCCCCCCTCCCCACTTGTCCATATTCAACAGCGAGCGAATGCATGCATGGACAGGAAACCCGGCATGATGGGCCACGATGGAGTGGCCATGAAGAATGGCTGCCAT
Organism: Syngnathoides biaculeatus; assembly: GCF_019802595.1. NCBI lineage: Eukaryota > Metazoa > Chordata > Actinopteri > Syngnathiformes > Syngnathidae > Syngnathoides > Syngnathoides biaculeatus. Next base: position 24,104,433 of record NC_084651.1, read on the forward strand.
CTATTTACAGCCATCCTCCAAGCCCCTAAGGCATTCTACTTTTAATGAGACAAGATCACACTGACCAGCACAAGCTCTTCATCCTTGTCCTTCCTCTCATCTATCACCCGAAACCTCTATTTTGATAATTTCCTCACGTAATTTGTCTTTTCTGACCTAGGTACGTATGAAGAAGACACTTCTCAAGATGGCCAAATGTGGACCCTTTCTCAGAAGCCTGACCTAACGACATCGGCATTTTCTTTACCCGTTTCTTGTCCCCTCATTCACTCTGGTTCCCCCTCTCTGTCAACTGTCCATAAAATATGCCTCGGCGTTATCTCTCCCCCCATGCAGGAGAATAATGAAAGCCAGTGGCATGACAGATTGGACATAGATGAGATTGCCGCTGTGACTATATGCACGACTCGCCTCGGCCCCAGCTTTGCATCTGAAATGGGAAAAGGGTACAGTGGAGGTTGTGTGGGCGGTGGGGAAGGAGGCAAGGAATGTTGGGTGCTGGGGGTGACAGAAGACACAAGGGGCAGTGGGTGCAGTGTTTTGGCAGGGAAGGGACGGGCGGAGTGGTGGTGCAGGTTTAGTATGGTTGATGAGTTTGACATAAAAGGGGAGGGAGATATTTTGTATGCATGTTGAACGACTTGTTCGCAGTCAGGCAGCGGAATCTGAAAGTGACCCTCTGACTGAATATAAAATTACAATACATGCAGCGCTTTTATCCACATACAGTAGTGATGATATGAGGCTGTTGACACATCATCACTTTCTATGACCATTAAATTGTCTGAGATTAGTCATATTACAGCTGGTGAGCATGAGTGCGAGAGACGGCTCGGCTGCCAAGATGGCTTTTGCAGCGCGGGCGCCACGACGCCAGCAGGCAACATGTGGGCACCTGTGACTGCTACACCCGGACATCATGCTTAGCCAAGGTAGCAGCAAATGCTGTGACAGCAGGGGGTTAGCAAGAGCAAAGGAGGAGGGCAGAGCTGGAGGGTGGGGGTGGTCTGTAGTGCAACCATTACGGCAACTGATTTTAATTATGTAAAACTGTAGTAGGGCCTTAAGTTGCTGTTTTCACATACAGTACCTAAGCATAAAATTTATCATGAAATTATTACTTTAATACAATTGTAATAAATTAGCAGAACATAGTAATAAAAAACTACAATGAAGGTTGGCAAAGTTTTACACCAAGTGCTACTTCAAAAATGTTTTGATCTATGAGTGTCACAGTAACAAACACTCCAAACATAATAACGAAGTAGGAACTGGAATAATGGTTATCAAACTTTTGATGTCAAGTAGCACTTCAAAAAATACTTATCTCTCTGAGTGCCACAAGAATATCAATCATTAGAATTATAGTAGGATGGTACACCTAAGTGGCAAAGGTTTTATTATTGAAAAGTATATTTGTTTTTGTTAGCAACTGTAAGATCACGCAGAGAACATCAAGTCTGAGAATAAAAAAAAAGACTTAAAAAATGTTTCTTTTCAAATGCATTGCACGTAAAAGTTGAATAAAAATCATGACTCAACAAATGTGTGAAAAGATTATTCCTAAATGGTTAAATTGTAAGGATTAGGTACTCATAAAATACAATTCAAGTGCAGTTGACAAATAAACCAATGAATTTAAATAAAAGTTGAGACCACTTTAACATAATGCTGTATTTGTACATTAATTCAGTGATTCTTTCACGCAGCCACGGGGAAAACATGCACATTCCACAAAGGCGGTGTCGGGCTTTGAACCCTGGTCCTCAGAACTGTGATGCAGACGCTTTAACCAGTCACCGACCTTGTAAGAATACTGTGATGAAATCAGACCAAATTTTGCAGGTCATAAATGTTTTAAACAGAGCCACACACTAATCATCTACCAATCTCAAAGCACCTGCACAGGTTTCTCCAGGTGTCATTAAATTGCTTTAGTTTGGCTTTGTTGTCTCAGTTTGGTCACTGATGGTGTCGTGGTACACTTGCAATATGTGTCCTGCGACTGACTGACGACCAAGTTCAATGTCGAACTCCTTTCACCCAAACTTGGCTGGGATAGGGCTCAGCGGCCCTTGACTCTAGAATGGATAAGCAGCATTGAGAATGGATGGATGTCACATTAGGGATTGATATTGGGAAGACTGCAGTCTTGACGTGAGGCCATAAGACCATTATTGATACTTAAAATAGGATGGGGAGGCCACAGATTTTCATACCTAAGGAGGATGGCTGTTGACAAACTGCTCTGTCTAAGAATGTCTTGATGAGGGATAAAATATGGGAAAAAAAGATGCACCTGCAAAAGAGATGGCTATGGTCTTCAATGGATTGTCAAGCAGAGAAGATTAAATCATCTGCCAGAGATGCATAAAGAGTGGAATAAGGCGGAGTCACTGATTCAAAAACCACCACATTCAGATGCATATGGGAGATGTAGTACAAAAGTCAGGTTCCTCGGGTCAAGCTGCTTTTGAACCTGAGCCAATGTAGGAACCATTTAAACTGGGCCAAGGAGAAGAAGGACTGGACTGTTGTCAAGTGGTCCAAGCTCATGCTTTCTGATGAAAATAAAGTGTGCCTTACATCGGGGAATGTAGGTCCCCAACATATAATATATATACACACACAGATAGACACACACTTTACTTACACTCAATGGTGTGCAAAGGTGTGTTACGAACCTGGGCACACAATGCTTGTACAGTAATGCCAGTCACCTAAAACAATCATCAACATGGGTGTGAGCAATTTTTTTTTGATTGAAAACAAGTGGTCGACATGGGGTTGGTGGGTAGTCGAAATGGGGATGTGCTGGCTTTGCTACCAGATTTTTTCACACAATCAATATGTATTTGTGCATAGGGAACTTATTTGCCTAAATGAAATACAGTACATGCATCAACATTGGAGGGAATGGGGGTTTTTAATGCTCACCCAAACCCATTTAGATGCCCCTCTGGAGTTGGATGGCCGGGACTATTGCATCCTAAAGCCCCACACCCCAGGATTTTTTTAGTTTTGTGTCACATCGATACCCATTAATAGTAACCTGTGTGAGCTGAAAGATGTGTATGAGAATTAGAAGGCGAGTTAAATGTGATTTTTGGCACTAAAGTATGAGCTGTGTTGAGGCTAAGCTACAAATGAATTTGACATGACCCGGAGTAAAGCAGGTAAACAGGCCCAACCTGCTTTGCCTGAGGTGACCATCTGGCCCTGTCTCATGGTGAACAAGCCTGCAGGATGAACAAATGCACACACGTGTGCACACACACACACACACATAGACACACACATTTTCACTCACAGGCTGGTGTACCTGGTGTCCTCCTCTTTGCCTGCTTGTGTTTTTGTTTTTGCCTCTCAAAAGATGACATGTTTTGGCTGCAAGCAATGGGAGGCATCAGGTAGGAGATCCAGCAAAAGGAGCTACCAACACACTCGGGATGCACACACACAAACCTTCCTTTGTAAGACAGAGAAAAAACATATGGCAATTCTGCACAGTGTTGTAGTCCTTAAGTGATGCTAACTTGACCCGAGGCAAATGTAGAGAATGTAAGCAAATGGAAAAGAATGGGCCAGAAAGGAGAAAAGAGGAGGGGAGAGGGAGTTTGAGTATAAAATTGTTGAAAATTGTTGGTGTGCCGTTGCAGACACCTGCTGGTGTAACATGATTTACATTTTTCTTTTTCTCCACAAAAAATACATTAAATCATACCTGTTAAAGTTTAAAAAAACAATTTAAAAAAGCTTTCCCACTGATCACCTTACATTTAAAATGATGCAGTCATTCAATCACTGACAGTATTTCTAATTAATTTTTTGTGCAAAAAATTTGACACATTCATGATGTAAAAATAAAGGAAGTGTCACGACCCATTGAAACAGAGTTAGGACCCAAATGCAGGAGTCGGCAGATGCAGAGGTAACTCGGGAAAAACGTTTATTGTTCCACGGTCGGGGATGCAGTCACGTGCAGCAGCAGTAGTCAGGACGTTGGGCGTAGAGAGCAGGTCAGCGGGCAGGCAGGAGTCGGTACATGGGAGATTGATCAAAGCAAGCAGGAGTATCAAAGGAGTCAGGCTTACGGGGTCGGTCGGTCGGAGAACAGGCGGAGGTTGGTACGCACGGGTTGACGATCAGGGATACGGGAGTGCTGGAATGGGGCATGAGTTGCAATGATCTGGTGAAGGACCAGTCCTCCCCGGGGTCCTATATACACCGGGGCCAATCAGCCAGCATGAGGCGCAGGTGTGTGCCTCCCAATCAGACCGCATGGGCACCCGCACAGCCAGGGTTGGACCGGCAGGATCATGACAGGAAGGCACTTTAAAAGGGAGAAGAAGAATGACTTTTTCTGCTCGTATGCCTGTGCCCTCTGGCAGTGTGTTGTGACGTTCCACACGAGATAAGAGAGTCATAAAATGAAGGGATCAAAGATCCAGGCATGGCAGGGGGAGGGATGGGAAAAAATTAATGAATATGAGTAATCAAATTCACTATCTCATTTTTTTTTTAATTGAAAATCCTTTCTTTTTAGTTAATTAAAGCCAATTACTATTCTAATTGGCGGAGTCTTGCATGTCCAGTTCAGTAGCGTCATTATGGAGCTATTAAAGAAGATCCACCGAGATAGAAGAACAGAGCAAGCATAATCAACCAATCAATTAGGATGTTTGACCAAATGAGCTTCACTTTATCACTGTGTTTGATCTTTTGTCTTTGGATTGGCTGCAGCATACTTTTATTTTTTTCAACCAATGCATTAGCCAAATCTTCATACTCTCAGTTTATTACTGGTTTTGTGATTAGCACATGCTGTATTTATTTTATTCCACCGATATAGTTATCTTTCCAAAGAATGCACCAAAGTCAGTGTATCACTACACCATCATGAAAAACAATTGAAATTATATCACATTAGCCTTTATGAAGATCGAGTATAGTTGTAAAGTTGATTTGAAAGAATCTTGACTACCACTCAAATCAAGTGTGATTGGCTATACGGATATGATACTAAAAAAATGAGGATTTGTATTATACAAGGGGTCAAATTATGATGTGATACAATACCAAATGAATACAGGCCTGCTACTGATAGTTTTGAATAATTTCATGAATTTGCATCACTGAATTAATAAATTCTAATAAACTTACACGACCCTTTAAATTTTTGGCGATTTTGCTTTTCAATTTTTAATTTAATAAAGCCCATGATGTCATTTGGACAAAATTTTATTGCGCATTATCCAAGCTACTTAGCCTCATAAGGGCTGCGGGAGTACTGGAGCTTCTCCCATCTAACTTTAGAAGGAAGGTGGACTACACATGAACTTGTCGCCAGTCAGTCGCAGGGCACCTATTGACACCATCACTGCACGGGAATCGATCCCACGCTGCCCACCACAGTTTTTTGACAAAAAGCAAATATAGAATGAACAATGAACAGAATCATTTCACGCCTGCATTATCATATGTGGAATATTTATCTTGAATAAACAATGTGCACAAAGTTATCACTGAGAACCAAATAAAAGATCTTTCCCTGAAATACAACATGCATTTAGGAAATACAATAACAAAAAACACTTTGTTTTAATTCATTTCTAGTTTAAAAAAGACTTAGGTGAAAAAGCAATAGATATATGGTAAAAAAAAAAAAAATCAACAACCCACCCAATGGTTTTTGCAGTATCAGAATCAGCTTTAATGGCCAAGTACAGTATGTCACAAGACAAGAAATTTGTATCCTCCTCTCTTTTTCATTACATTGATGACAATCAAATTCAGTACTAATGTTAGTATTGATATTATTGATATTTGGATCAATCCACATACCAATCGTGAGGGTAGACGAGGAGGAAATGGGTAGACAGAAATAAATAAGTAAATGACTACTAGCAAAAAAAAAATTGACAAAATATTTTAGCTGCTTGAAACTATGAGTCTCTGATTCTTCTGTTTCTGTTTTTTAAGCAGCAGTCCTTACAGATATGCTGTAAGTTATGTAATATTCAGTCTTGTAACTGTCGCCATTTATTGATACTGAGATAATTTAATAATTAATTCAGCAAAATGACAATGCTCCTCAGTGAACACATTCCACACGTACAAAACAAACAAAACGATGCACAAGAAAACAATTGCTGACTTTTATTAGACCACACCCATTAAATATTGCAAATGTTCCACATTTAATTTTCAATAAAATGTTGAATATTGGGTTCATTTTTTTTAGAGATTCATTCATTTCATATTTTTTTGTGTTTATGTCTGAACACAGTTCTCTTGAAAGTGGGAAATTTTTCCATGAATACTATTTTAGATAATAAATATATATATTTATGTATGTATATATATATTTAGATTTCATTCATTTAAATAAAGGGTGCATGTTGTAGTGTTTGACAATCCTCCAAACATGTCTACACAAGCGAAAGACAATTTATGGTGTACTCTGTATACAATGACAACAAGTATTCTTGTAGCGCTAACTGCATTTAATAAGAGAAAAAAAAAACTGTTCGAATTTCATAAGCCAATTCTGCTGAAAGAGTAAAAGCATTTAAGCATATGCTTTAAAAAAATGAAATTCTTGATAGTAATTGTTTTGACTAGTTTACAGCAGTAAATTTGATCTGAAGTTTAAATCGTGTCAACAAGAGGCAGATGTATCGGCTGTATTTGCACCATTGTCTCCCTCCGAATCAGCTCATACTTTAAGAAACAGGGGTCGTCCGAGGACAGAGAGAATATTGTTTGGTGAAGGTGATGAAGTATTAGAGGTAGGTCAGTAATCTATTAAATTAGATGGAGCCAATACTCACTAGAAATTTGCTCCTAATTATAATGATAAAACTTCAAGGTCAGACCTGGACTTCAGATGAGCTGAGTTCTGCACATCACATACATACCGTACAAGGTGCATTCGATCTGGAAAGTTTTTAAACACATTGACAAAGACATAAATATTGACAAATCTTCACAGAAAGTCAGAATTCTGTAAATGTCCCTTAAATTCTGTGTAAGAAAGGAGGAACAAAGAGTGAGCAAAACAGTTCACGAGTAAGCAAATCAGTTTTGTGAATTGCCACTATGCTAGCACAGAATAAAATAAAAGTCAATAGCATCTTGTTTTTTTTTTTTTTTTTTTTTACCTGAAGATCAACTTCACAGGAGTGCCAGACTGTTTAGAGGCAGAATCGATAACACTATCAAAGGGCAGAATCTCTACCTTAATGAAAGGAAAGAAAATACTGCAGGCTACAGGCATTGAAAGACCACAAGAGATCTTTGTGTATCAACACGCCTCTGACTAAATATGAAATCAATTCATTACAGCCTTTATTTCTTTTTCAGGCACAATCCTTCATGAGGCTCCAGATTACCTGCTCCCATGTTGCGCCCCCGCCCTTTTTTTTATACCTCCTCCTCTCTTTTATTGGTGAGACAAGCAGTGGACACTTTCCAGCGACAGAAGCATCATAAATAGATTAAATTGCAAAGGAGATTATGATTTATTATTTCTTTATTAAAAAGTAATACGGCTGAATTAACTTTGAATTAAATTCTATTTGCATGGCATTACTGAAATCATCTGTGTAAATGGCTTAAAATCCCAAATGGGACATTGGGACACAGCGTACAGTAATTGTAGAAAAGTGCTCCCCCACACTTTATCTTAGAAATGGTAATAGAGCAGGGATTACTCTGACATTATGGGAAGAATGTAAAAGGTGATATTTTAAACAAGCTCAACTTTTTGTTTTACATTTTTTGAATATGCTATATGTTTTTTAAAACTAGGTAGGAAATTGAATATGAAAGCTAATCTATTGTAAAAGTATGGATTATTGTTAACATCAATTATTACTGAATGTAACAAATGGAAACATTAAAGTGGCACTAAGTGGAAATCTGTGTTTTTTTTCTAAAATCATTAAATGTCTTAAGTGCTGAAAATATATGGCGAGCCAAAACAATATGTCGTGCTCCTGGCTTCCTGCCCAGGCTGGGCGTGGCTAGCCAATTAGTCAGCGCACACCTCCACCTTGTCCCAGCTGAATGCCTCCCAGTATATATAGGACCCGGGGGACGACTTGTCCTCCGCCAGATCGTCGTCCTTGATGCCTCGTTCCCGCACTCCTGTTTGCCGGACTTCTGCTCTCCGTATACCGACCCACGCCTGTCCACTGACCACCCTCGTAAGCCTGCTGTACTATTTCTTCTGATTGTTTGGACTGTCTGCCCGATCCCAGACCTTGGACCGAATAAAGGTTTCCTCTGGACTGTCTGCTTGTCTCTTGAGTCGTGCATTTGGGTCCACCCTCGAGCCCCGTTCGTGACAGAACGATCTGGCCATAACATGGACCCAGCCGACTCAGAGGCTATCCGTCGCTCCCTGCAAGTCCAGGCCAGACGCCTGGTGGAGCAGGAGGCTGCTCTCCAGGTAACCGACAAGAGGCTCCATGAGATCTGCACCCGGCTGGAGCCGTGGCTAACCACCCAGGCTAGCGTGGTTGCACTGCTCTCCACGGAGCTCCCCTTTAGCAGTGTTACCCCGCTCTCCCGACCGGACAATCCTCAGGCGACTCGGGGAACGTCAAGCCTTTCCTCGCTCAGTGCGATCTCCATTTTGAACTGCAGGCTTCTGCCTTCCCCACAGACCGCTCCAGGATCGCGTTTGTCATTTCCCACATGACTGGAAGGGCGGAGGCATGGGCAACGGCTGAATGGAGTCGTAACTCAGTAACTTGTCGTTCTTGGACGTCATTCATCTGCGCACTCACCCAGGTGTTCCAGTATGCGGCGCCGGAGCGTAAAGCGGCGGCCTCCTTCTTGACGCTTCGCCAGGGTCGTCGTCGCGTTTCGGACTACGTGATGGAGTTCCGGATCTGCGCCGCCAAGAGTCGATGGAACGAGGACGTCCTGCATGACACCTTTTTCCAGGGGCTTTCCCCCCAAATCCGGGGTCTCCTCATCGCTGTAGATCTCCCTCCTTCGCTGGACGCACTCATCGCGTTGGCCCTCAAGGTTGACCAGCGACTAGTAATGGAGGATCTACTAGCAGCGACGACTGAGGGAGAAAGGGAGGGGTCTAGTCCGGCTGCCGCCCGGTCGTCCACAGCTGAAGTCATTCAGGTGGAGGGTCTCGACGGGCCAGCAGACGGGTGGGTCGCTGTTTTTACTGCGGGCGTCTGGGACACTTGATCGCCCGCTGCCCGATTCGACCAAAGCACCCCGACATCAGGATCTCTACTCCGGTGAGTGTGCGGTATACCGCGGCGGAGTCAGGGAGGTCCCTTCTTCACCTCACCACCAAAATTGGGCTCAATGTCACCCTCTCAATTGGCATTGATACCTTTCAAACTGAACATATTAAAAAGTGGAAGAGGTGTTGCTAGATGTGCAGGAGGATATTTAATATGGTGGTGAGTATTCGGTGTTTTCTGCTGTTATTTTAACACAGGCGTAAACTTTACCCTTCAACCAAAGTGCAGATCTTAACCTCACCGAGCTGTATAATTTGCAAGCGGACAAATTAAGTACATCCAGATGGGTTGTTTAGTATTCACACTGACCAAAGTTCTGCAACAGAAGTTAATTCCAACCAAATCTGAGGGTGAACACTTTCTAAAATATTTTTTTAAGAAAAACAGTTCATATGATTTAGGTGACCCTCGAAAGCCCTTGTGACACTAAGAGTGAGTCTAAAAATGGGAAGATCACCTTTGGATTTAACTCACATGATGACATTCATCATAACATCCCTGTTCAGCTTCAATAACTTTCATATGACACAATTTAATGAAATCCTTTCGTGTGAGATAGACCAAGTAGGGAATGAGGCAGATATTGATGAGCAATTTGATTGGCACGTGACTCATGGGACATACCAAATGAGAGAAGACCCAAGGGACAAAAGCAGACAAGATTAGCTGAGCATGGTGAAAAGAGTGTACCACAACTAATTCCAGACAGCGCAAACACAGATTGAAAAAAAGATTCCAAGCTTCAAACTGTCATTTAGGCTTTTATTGAGATTCAATACATGTCAGCAAATATCTCTCAATCTCTCTTTGTTTTTACAGTGGCCACTCACACAAATGCGCCCACACAGGACCGATTGTCATAAAAACGTTCCACTTATACCGTACATATACACAGAGCTCCGGATGCTTTGACACTCATGCAAACGCTCATTCTCTGTCTCTCTCAGTGGTTATTTTTCTCAGAATGGAGAATGTTTTCAGCTCAATTATCACTTTTTGATACTGAGCCATTTCGCACACGCTCAAGGGCATCTACTGTACGTATGGAAGATGTGGAGGAAGACGTAGGAAACACACACACGCACACAAACATGCACACACATTTGTATACATCCGCTGATTTTGTTTGGCCTGGATGCTTACGTTGTTGAAGGGGTGGTGCGATAGTCTTTAGCACAGTGTCATAGCTGAACCACAGTGTGATGACTATTGATATGGGTGGAATAGACACGGGCAGCCTGAGGCTACAGCAGACATCAGCTTTTGTAAGTACAGACAAAGTTGTCCGCAGTACACTTCGAGTATCGGGATGACAGTGTTCCCCACTTTGTACTGACTACATTTAAAACAGAACTTGGAGATGCAACTATAGTATCTTTATGTGTGTTGTTTGACTTGATTTAATGAGTTTATTTCATGAAATTGAAGTGTCCCATTACTCTGTAACTTATGATCATATTTTGTATTTCTTTGTGGACAAGATGTGAAAACCAGAGGGGGGAGTGATAATTATAACTCTGATGATAAAGATTCCACAAAATGATGGAACAAACATTTATTTCACCTGAAGCCTTGCTTCCAGCTTTTCCCTTAAGCCAAGTGATTATGATATCATATAAATAATTGTAAAAAACAATGTGACATCATATTTTGTGGAAAAAAAAAACTTGGCCCAAAACCTCAACATTTTGAACAATAAATTACATCATGACTGGTCTGGCAATACCAAGAGCGTAGGTGATCCGGAGTCACCAGAGATGATTCCCTAATGCCAAAATACAGCTCTTGGTTACAATACTGATTTTGTTAGTTATTTTGCTCTTGATATTAATTGTGATACATCCAGCCATTCAATCCAAATAAAAACCACCCACATCTATGCATCCATTATCTGAGCTGCTTATCCTCACAACGGTCGCAGGAGTCCTAGAGCTTATCCCAGCTTTCTTCGGGCAGGAAGCGGGGTACACAGGCAACTGGTTCCTAGCCAATCGCAGGGGACAAAGAAAAACAAAAGAACTCACAATCACACCTAATAGCATTTTAGAGTCTCCAATAAATACATGTGTTCAAGATGTGGAAGGACACCGGAGTGCCCAGACAAATCCCATGCAGGCACGGGGACAACTCCACACAGGTGATTTGAACCCCGGTCCTCAGAGCCAGGAGGTAGACTGTCTAACCAGTTTCTTCACTGTGACAACCACCCACATATCACACCTTTTTTTGTGGGAAATAGACGAGCAAGACTCCACCTCATTGTTACTTTTTCATGGTGAGGAGTACCTCTGCACCTGCAGTCAAGTCTGCCTAAATTTTGACTAGCCAAGCAAGTACAAGGGGCAGTCAAAAAGTACTGAGCCTAATTTAAATTAACCTACTACTTCTTCTTCTTTTCCTTTGAGGATAACCAGCTCAGATAATGGATCACAATATCATCTGGGGTTCAAGCTGACTGCGCTCCAGCTCGACTCATCCCAGAGGAAAACGCCCCATGCCCAATGCACCACCCACTCCGAACGATGACGACGCTGGTACCTTTCAAGGGATTCAAGTCTAACCTCATCTGTCAGCCTGTCCATTAATACCACAAACAAGAAGGGGCTCAGAGCAGATCCCACATGCAGTCCCACCTCCACCTTAAATTCTTCTGTCACAACCACAGCACATCTCGCCACTGTTCTGCTGCCATCATACATACCAGTACTATTCTAACATAATTCTCCGCCACACCGGACTTGCATTTGCTTTACCACAGTTCCTCTCTTGGTACTCCGTCATAGGCTTTCTCTAGGTCTACAAAGAAACAATGTAGGTCCTTCTGAAATTCTTCTTTCAGCTTTTCCCATTAGGGGTTGCCACAGTATGTCATCTTTTTCCATGGAAGCCTATCTCCTACATCTTCTTCTCAAACACCAACTGCCGTCAAATCTTCCATCACAACATCGTTCTACCTTCTCTTTGCTCTTCCTCTCGCTCTTTTGCCTGGCAGTTCCATCCTCAGCACCCTTATACCAATATATTCACTCTCTCGCCTCTGGACATGTCCAAACCATCGAAGTCTGCTCTCTCGAACATTGTTTCCAAAACATCCAACTTTGGGTGTCCCTGTAATGAGGTCATTTCTAATCCTATCCAACCTGCTCACTCCTCACGAGAACCTCTGCATCTTCATTTCTGCCACCTCCAGATCTGCTTCCTCTTGTCTCTTCATTGCCCCCGTCTCTAATCCGTACATCATGGCCGGCCTCCCTACTGTTTTATAAACTTTATCCATCATCCTAGCAGAGACTCTTCTGTCACATAACACACCAGACACCTTTCACCAGCTGTTCCAACCTGCTTGGACTCATTTCTTCACTTCCTTACCACACTCACCATTGCTCTGAATTGTTGAACCCAAGTATTTGAAGTTGTCCACCCTAGCTATTTCTTCTCCCTGGAGCTTCACTCTTCCCCCTCCACCACTCTCATTCATTAACATATATTGTTTTACTTCGCCTATCTTCATTCTTCTCCTTTCCAGTGCATGCCCTTCATCCTAGCAGAGACTCTTCTGTCACATAGAACATCAGACACCTTTCAACAACTGTTCCACCCCGCTTGGACCCGTTTCTTCACTTCCTTACCACACTCACCATTGCTCTGTATTGTTGACCCCAAGTATTTGAAGTCGTCCACCTTGGCTATCTCTTCTCCCTGGAGCTTCACTCTTCCCCCTCCGGCCCTCTCATTCATTAACATATATTGTTATACTTCGGCTAATCTCTCCTCTCCAGTGCGTGGCTCCATCTTTCTAATTACCCTTAAATACCCTTCCTCTAGAAGGAGCTGAACCAAGTAAGGACTGTTCCATTTGGTGTTACCCACGTTTCCAACCTGTTAAGCTGTAGATTATTATCTACCACATCAAAACCTGCACAATATATATAATATTTGAAATGTAGCAATTAAATCCCAATGTATTTCACATAACACTAAACCTGGTATATTGCTATACCTATATTATTTTTCTACTGCCATAAGTGAAGGTAAATGAAAATATGCCTTATTACTTTTTGTCTTCCCGTCATATATAAAATGAATAAGATATATATGCAGTATTTACACACAAGGAATCTCTCTAGTCGTTGGAGTGATTAGTCTTTTTTTCTTACAAATAAAGACACTAAAACAAAATATACATTGATGACATGTACAAGGAGGGTGGCGCGGTGGCCTCAGTTTTGAGGTCCAGAGTTCACCCGGAACCCGCCTGTGTGGAGTTTGCATGTTCCCTCCATGTCTGCGTGGGTTTCTTCTCGGTACTCCGGTTTCCTCCTTCATCCCATAAACATGCAACATAAATTGGACATTCTAAATTGCCCCTAGGTGTGATTTTGAGTGTGGCTGCTTGCTGTAATTGGCTGGACACCAGTTCAGGGTGTACCCCGCCTCCTGCCCATTGGCAGCTGAGATAGGCTCCACCACTCCCCACGACTCTTTTCACGATAAGTGGCCAAGAAAATGGATGGATGGACGTGTACGAGGCACTGCGACAATACTAGTACAAATTGTGCGATAGTGCAGTAATACTGATCGAATTGAATTGAGGTGCGCAATATGGTGATTGACAAAAGATATGTTCAAATTGGCAAAGTGTCTCTATAAAAAGGACAAATCAATTGTTGAGGAAGGTCTTTTTTCCAAGGCACCTGGACTAAAAGTGTAAGTGCAGTTACAGTATTTTTGTGATCAAACTGACTGTACATAAATATTCCGGTAAGGTCAGCTGCTGTGGGAATGCCAAAGAAAAACAGCCAACTGGAACTTTGTCCCAGAATGTAAGCGATCCTCGATCCTAGTATTTTAGCTGTCAAATTGTTTTTACCCATTCTTATACTTTTTTTGATGACAAAAACAATATCTCATTGACCTTTATCTTTGCCATAAAGTGGATATGTAATACTCTCAAAACATCTAACAGAAGCCTTTGAAAAAAAACAAAAAAGTAAAATATAAAACCTCAAAATCCAGAGATTTTGGATCCAATGTCATTTATAAAATACATACACATCTACTGACATTTAATTCCTTAGTCTGAAACACAAATACATATTATTGCTTTAAAAACACAGCCAAGAGGAGTAACAGCATTAAAAAAAAAAAATTCTGCAAATATTTTAAATTAAACAAACCATGTTTTTCACAAAGCATTTTAAAATGTGTAGAAGCTCTCAGTTGATTGTGCCATCAGTCGTGCCTTCCAACAATCAGATGCTGATTAGCTGAGAACCAATAACATTCACAGTAAGAGAGCATTTTATTTTCCAGGAAAAAAAAATCAGTTTACTTTTGCTTCCTTTTATTCACTTTACCTTTTATTTATTTTATCCATTAGTCACAAAGATACTGCTGTGCTGGGGCATGACACAAAAATATATGCTTTCTAATTAATGTCTTTCTTTTCTTTCTGATGAATATATAAGATAATATTTACATAAATTGAGATTATATTTATTGAAACTGTTTCTCATATATTTGTTTCATTGTTAATTTGTATTTATCTGAGCTCTTGCAAAATGGCTGGCGAAAGGTGTCAGGGGTTTTATTTGACAGAAGAGTCTCTGCTGGCTGTAGGGCAAAGTTTAGACAACAGGGTTGAGGTGAGCCCGGATGTACAGATTAGAGATGGTGGGACTCAGGAGACAACAGGTAGCACAGAGCTGGAGGTGACTCTCTTGGAGTGACCAGGTTGGATACAATTAGAAATGAGCTCATCAGAGGGACAGCCAAGTTTTGATGTTTTGGAGACAAAGTTATTGAAGAGCAGGGTTTGATGGTTTGGAAAAATCAAGAAAAGATATAATGAGTATATTGATAGAAGGGTGATGAGAATGGAGCTGCAAGGCAAGAGAGCTAGAGGAAGACCAAAGAGAAGGTTGATGGATGTTGTGAGGGAAGACATGAGGGCAGTTAGTGTTAGAGAGGAAGCTGTAGGAGATAAGTTTAGATGGAAAAAGATGACACGCTGTGGCGACCCCTAACGAGATAAGTCAAAAGAAAAAGAGTAAGACAATAAAACAAGAAAAGATTTTAAACAGATTCCAGTAGTTGTTGATAATTGTGTAATCTGGAAAATGGAAATTACTTATTTTTTGTTTGTTTACCCAAATTGATTTGAGAACAATTTTAATTGTGACCCAGACCAAATGTGTAGCCCTAGAATATTGATTGTAGAATATCTTGTGCTTTGTGCCTGTGATAAATAGAATGCAATCCTGCTACAAGTAGAAACACTAACATATTGCAAGATAGCAACTGTTGGAGGACGCTTTTTTCCTCCGCGTGTTCGTTTAATTTCGGACAGTGAGAATGTTGGTTATCTAAATAAAGGCTAGAGATGATGAACAGTTTCTTTTAATAATTTACTTAGAATATTCTGGGCACTTATGAGTTACATACAATGGCTGTAGAGAGCAGATCAGAAGTGCGAAGATACAGAGAAAACACAGATCCTTTATCTTGTCAGAAGGGCGGACACTGCGTGGTATCAAACCTGTGGTGTGAGATTGGGGCTTTCCAATTAGACAAAGGGTTACTGTCTCAACCGGTTCTAGCTGGCAATGGATTATTACAAAGTGTTCAGTATGTGGCTCATCAAGGTTAGCCTACGTGCAGAGATGTGCTTAAGGACACATCTGGCTAGAGCTAAGGACATGAGGAAATTATGTAGTCACGACTAAATATGGGCATAAGAAATACTTCAATCCCCCTTGAACTTGAAATGAACAAAGAAAAGGTACCAGCGTCGTCATCGTTCGGAGTGGGTGGTGCATTGGGCATGGGGCCTTTTCCTCTGGGATCAGTCGAGCTGGGGCGCAGTCAGCTTCCTTGTCGAATGATGTCATCAACGGGTGTCACCCGGCACTCGAGAAGACTTGGTTTTCCGGTTGTCGTCAGATGGAGGGATCGCTGAACCCGAGGCGGATCTGGCAGGTCGTGTAGACGAGATGTAGAACCACATGTCCCCCTTTCCTGCAGGACGTACTGCTGTGGTCGTCTGCTCTGTGACCTGAATGGGACCTGTAATCCTTGGTTCAGACTATTTACGTTTAGTTACTTTTAACCACACAGATTCACAAGTGTTCATTTCGAGGGGAGCGTCTGGTTGTGAATGTAGTGATTAACGAAATGTTTTAACACTATACTTGCGGTTTCAGATTTGAAGGGATATGGCTCTGGCCATTCCAAAAAGAAAACTATTATGATTAGGAAATACCGGTAACCTGACACTGTTTTAATCATGTCAGTGAAATCCTATTGAAATCACCTGACCAGGGGCGTCCACGTCCAAATTGTGGACTCCCTGTGGTGATTTCGTTGTAGGCATACTGTTATACTTATTACAAACCCTGCAGTTCTGCAGTTCACCTATAACAATTTGTCTCATGAAAGGAAGCCACCAGGTGTGGATTCGTCTGTGTTTCATCCACACCTACATGGCATGTTCCATGTGCTTCAAAAATTAAGATTTTTCAATTGTGTCTGAGATGAAATGCACTTACCCTCTTTTCGCCATATGGCATCCTCATCTTTGACACCCTCTTTCGACTTCCACACACTCTTTTCTTCTGGACTTGCTTTTTCCTGCTACAACTTAACTGTTTCTACTGTCACCTCCTGTTGATTGTCGCATTTAGACTCACTTACAGTGAGTTGGAGGGTTGGTCGGTACCCCGCAACCTTTTTTACTGCTCGGTCTGCTGATTCATTTCCTGCTGATACAAAATCATTACTTCGAGAGTGACCTTTACATTTAAGGACTGCAACCGCTGTCGGGAGCATTAAAGCATCTCGCAATTTGAGAATGTCGTCCTGATGTTCAATAGGTGTACTGGTTGCAGTTTGGAAATCGTTTCGCTGCTATTCTTTTAATGCAACATGAACTGCCATGTGTGCATACGCCGAATCTTTGTAAATGTTAACTGACTGATTTTTTGCCAACTTGAGAGCTGCCGTTAAAGCCAAAATTTCTGCTCTTTGCTGACTGGGAGCCTGGAATTCTTTCTGCTTGCACTTCTTCAAAACCTGTTTCTGTGGGTTGGGTTACTCCAAATTCAGATTGTAGGTCATTGTTGTCTTTGAAGCAACAGCCGTCTGTGAAAAGAATCAAGTCCGGTTTGTCAAGAGGTGTCGCATAAAACAATGCGGTTCTCCTCCGAGCAGACCTTCAGCCATGTTTACCCCTTCATGAGTAAAGTGAATATGTGGTTGCGTTAAAATTGGTTAAATTTTCCTCTGTCTTCCTCCGGTCATGGTGAAAGCTTGACTCGTGATGTATTGGACTGTACTGTGTGATGTTCACACAGTCAGCGGGTGATGAAGAACAATGTGAGATGTCTTCTGAATCACTCTGGCGAGAGCAGATGTGAAAGAAGTGCAAATTGAGTGTCTTTGCTCATATTTTTACAATGGAGTTGATGCATACAGACAAACTTGTCGAATTTCTCTTTCCCCTTTCTGATAAAGAGCTGCAGAAACACTGCTGATCTTTTCAGACACGTCAAGATAGAACATGCGACTGTAATCAGGAATTGCAAGAGCTGCAGCAGTGGAAAGATGTTGTTTCAAGAAGATGAAGGAAGAGTCTGCTTCCATGGTCCAACAAAGAGTGTTAGAAAGATTGTGCATACCTTGTTCATTGACCATCCGTCTGAGTGGGTGAGTGAGTTCAGCAAAGTTTGGAACATGATGCCTGGAGTAGTTGCAAAGACCGAGAAAGACCAGCATGGTTTTGACATTTGTTGGTTTTGGGTGATGGAGGATATCGTCTTTGTGAGAGGGAGACATTTCTGGCGTGAGATCAGACGTCCGAGAAAGGAAACCTGTGGTCGGGCAATCTGGAGTTTGGACTTGGAACACTTTAGTCCAACAGAGGCAAAATGAGAAACCAAAGACCCAGTGGCTTCGAGACAAGTTTCAGATGGAGCCGCCAGCAAGAGGTCATCCAAATACTGCACTAGGAGAACCCCATGAGGCAATTCAAGTGGAGACAGCAACTGAAGAAGAGTCATTGAAGAGTCCAGGTGAAAGGACAAAGCCTCGAGGCAGACGATTGTAGGAATAGCAAACACCATTCCTATTGAAAGCAAAACAAATCTTCATGGAAGGATGAAGCGGAATGCAAAACAAAGCATTAGCCAAGTCAATGCAAGTGAAATGAGTGTGGGCTGATGTAATTTGGGACAGTGCAGAGTGCGGGTTCGGGACGGGCAAAGTGAGGGTTAACACGGCTGCATTAACTGCTAGCAGGTCATGGACCATGCGAAACTTTCCAGTGTTTTTTCTTTTCAACAGGCAAGATGGGGGTGTTAAAATCAGAGCTGGGAATTTCTCACAAAACCCCTGCTTTGAGGAAGCCCTCAATTGTTTCCAAAATGCCAATCATCCCAGCCTCTTTTACAGAGTATTAGGGAACATATATTGGTCCTGGTTTCATCTGGAACACAACAGGTGATACATTGCAGAGACCAAAGTCAGTGGGATCCATGGACCACAGCGATGTGGGAAGTGAATTAAGAAGTTGACCAACAAAATCGCTGTCGGTTGTTTCACGCCATTGGTGTCTATCCAGAAGCTGGTGCTCCAAAACAGAAGTGGGTAAAAATGTGTTAGACTGAATTCAATAAGCATCAAGTGACGGGGAATAGAGCAATATAGAGTGAAATGAATATTGCCAATATGTGGCCTGTGTGCATGCCGGGAGGCCGTGCTGAGGCGAGATCATCAAAGAGCCCTCTCGGTGACGAGGGGGCATAGTAGGATCCGGGGGATCCGCCATCCTGTACCATTTGAGTTGTTCAGGAGTCAGGAACACCGAAAAGGTGACACCTGGTTTGCAAGCAAACAAATCACCCATGTTCAATTCCCATATGTTGTTTTCAATTTCCTGAAATGCCTCACTATATTTCTCATCCCCTGATCTGTCATACTACAGACTGCAATGCATACAATCAGTTTCCATATCATAAGATCTGAGGTTGTGAACCCAAGGTGACCAGAGAGTCCAAAAGTGTTCAGCTTCGAGCCAACCACTGGAGTCAATATTCACTCTTGCCCAGTAGATGTCAGCAGTGGCGAATGCCACTGGGCGTTGTTCAACAAGCGGGAACTGGGAGGTGGCACCGGAGGCAGAGCAGCAGTAGGTGTTACCATCTGGAAATTCCAGGATGAGTCCATCAAGGCTGCATTTGATGAGAGGGTACGTGGCGATAAGAGATCTCTGCCCAAAAGATTGACTGAACAGTTAGATGCAAACACAAAAGAAGCCAAAAGAGTCTGTGACTGTTGGTTTGACTCTCTTGGGGTTGGTTATAACCTCCTTGATTGTAGCCACATGCTCCATTCAGACGCTTGTGGTCGCTGTCTGCACTCGTGGGCCCAGTGACTAGGCTGTCCACAATTGAAGCACACGTTACGGCCCCCAGGGGTGCACCTCGACCCATGAATGAACCTGCTTGATACATCATGCACTCAGCACCAACAGAGGGAGATGAGATCAGAGCAAGAGCGGCTTTTTCCAGCTTTTTAGATTTTGCAACTGCAACATGGCAAGTTGTGTTTCTGTAGTTTTTGTTTGTCTACCTTATCTTTGGCATGTCTCCTCAAATGATGTTTACCACCAGTCAACCTCAGCACCAGGAAGGTCCGGATTGGCCTCCATGGTTTGCGCCACAGACTTGGTAACGCCCTTCAAAATGGCTGCTCGGATGCGAATGTGTCCTGTTTTCAGAGTGTAATCAGTGAGGGCTCGGTCAAGAAAAGCTGCGGCCTCCTCATCTGCTTTGGGAGCAACCAAATCTGGAATAACACACTCAGGGAGCAAGAATAAAGTATCTAACGCTGTAGACAAGGTCAAATAATTTTCTCGTGTAAGAGCCTGATGATCGGGGAGAGAAGAAAAAACATAATTTTGCATCAGAGTATTCAACTGTGAAAGTGGACATGATTGTGTAAGGAGAACACAGATGTCACCTGTTGTTAACATTGGTCCCGTAACCGCTCTCTGCAGTGCTTGAAGCCAATTGGCACCACCAGATTGCATGGGTGGAAGTTTCTGTCAGGTTTAAACAGCCAAGTACATTTAAAGTAAAATTATCAAGGAAGGAAGACAAGAGGAACTTCTGTTTCGCAAGGAGAATGTGGGATGTGTCTTTCACAATCTCCAACCCATTCTAATCACATCTCCACTTTTTTATTACTTAGCATGGTCCGCATCACACAAAGCAAATTGTAACAAACAAAGCAAAAATAGTCCATGTGAGTCTTTCACCATCCTCTGGATATCATCACTCTTTGTAGTCTTCTGCATAACTGTCTGGTGTTTCCACGGCACCCAATGTAAATTGATTGCATCACATAAAGTACTTCTTCATAGCAAAGTTTCCATGGCACCCAATGTGCTTCTCGATTGCATTGCATCACATAAGCATTAAAAACCCAAGAAAGCAAATATGAGAACTTTATATCCAATTAATCCAACATTTTCCTCCTGTTTATCAAAATGTGCTTAAATTCTCACATCACCCAAAATGGACACTTTGCCAGATCTTCAACTACTTTGATACACTCAGAGGAAAAATGGTTGATTATGCATTGTCATAACATAACATATTTAAAAACAGATCAGGCAAGTCAGCCAGAATACTCCCTCATGATTTGTCCCCAGCAAAGGATACATGTACGCCATGTTGTTCTCCATGGGTGAGATTGCTGTGGAAATATTTAGTTTAGGCAAGATCGCAGACAGAGAATACAGCAACAACCACACAAAGTCAAAATAGCTGCGAAAACCGCAATGGAATTAAAATAGACGAGACGAGTGCTTTGTATTTGCCGAACACACTCATTCATTTGTCCTACATGGAGGTGTCAACACCAGAGTGATCATTCAACTTACCGTCAGGGACCCTATAAGGCCTTTTATAGCCTCGGTCAGACCACCATCAGCAGCCATACGGTTCAGGATGAAGATGGATCGCTCCCCAAAGAGAGCGCAGACACCACCTTTTTCACCCAGGTGCATGTCCATGGCTATTTGGTTTTGAAATGGCATTAAGTGGCTCCAAGTTGTTCATGCACAGCCTCAAAAAACAATTTTGAGTCCAATTTCCCAATTTTGACATTGTGGTGGATGTAGTTTATTCTCTCCACGTTCTTGTTGGTTGCACACCACCAACACACGAAAGATTCAAATCCAGTTGCCACTTGGTCAGCCAATTTACACTCGGAACAACACGGGAACACCAATGCACAGATGTTGGATCGTTTTATCCTTGGCATTCAGCTTCTCTTTTCCACGCCATTGTTCAAATGAAATTGCCTGTACAATAGAAGCTGATTCAATAACAGACATAGGATGAATAAAGTACAATAATGTTGTATTCTTGGGCAATTTATTAAAAAACCCGTTATCTCCGCACCACTACCAGATGTCACTATGTGACAATGGCTTCAATGAATTCTCAATCACCAAAATGATTTTACACATCATTGCTGATAAATTTCCCAATTTGTTTCTGGTTCCTAGCAAATGGATGCAGGTGAAATACCCGGTGAGAATCAGAAAACCATGTTTTTCATTTTTCCAAAAAAGTCAATGATATACAGAATCCCAATTTTTCCATTCATTATCAGGTACTGTTTTACTCATAACTTCCAAGAGGCAATTATCTGATAATAGCATTGGTATAATCTGTAAAAGTGGTCTGGGACCCATGCAAACGACACAATCTTTTGATAAAGCTGTTGCTGCTTATTCCACCATAAGAAGACCATTATTATTTTGTCCCAAAATGACTGTTATTACATGAAACCACTCATCAACCTTTAGCTTTTGGATCACCCTTACCTCTTTCAATGTTGCTCTAGGAGAAAGGGTGCTAGCTGTTACCTCTGTTCTTTTCACAAAGCATCCAAGTAAAGTGTATATTACCAGAGAAGTAGACCCAGAGGAAAAAGCTGCAACATTGATTTGCTCCTTCATTATTTTCATCCATCAGGAAAGTGTCCCCACTCGTGTGCATTCAGATTATTCATCATATACCACTTAATTTGATTTAACACTGCTCCTTGTTCCCCTATTTGTCAGACTTGACCATGGGATTATATAAACTAAATTTGGGATCATCAACGCACGCATGAGAACCCAATTGTGGATCATTTAGGTTTTGGATTGCCGTAGGTTTTTCATGCATGGCATGACAACATCACAACCTCCCACAGATCTCAAAAGCAGGAAGAATGTTACGATGGTTACGACCACTCCACAGCATCCCATTTCGGGACGTAACCATTTTAGGGTATGTATTTCATCTAGGTATCCCTATAGGTTCAGTGTCTTTAAATTTCTTCACTGGCCGTCAGCTATTTTGAGATAATATAATCTCCACCCAGTTTGTTAACCAGTCTTTAGCTCACCTCCCCAATAGGATCCTAGACTGAAATTACATTTCTGGAATGTGCCAAATGAATCCAAGTCAACCTAATTTTTACAGGTGTGAGTGTTCAACAAAACCGTTCAACAAAACCTGAAATGGAGATTCCCACTTAGGAAAATACCAGTGTTTCTTTTTGCTCCTCACCAGGATCCAGTCTCCTGGTTCCACCAATGTGATATCCTGCTGATGTCGATAAGTCAGGATGTTCTGTTGTAAAGAGTTCTACCCAATTTGAGAATGCATCTATTATGACAAAGCAATACTTTTTTTTTCATATTGTGTCAGGTAAATTCAATTTGACATTCATTAAATACCAAGTAATAAGGAGAGAATACGTGTTTTCTGTTACTGGAGCTCAAAGAGAACGAAGATGAGTCAGATACATATCTTGAATGTTCTAAAGCAGTCTTCCTTGAAACCTCTCTTTTTATTAGATTTAGGAGGTCCCTACCAACGGTGACAAATCTAAAAGGGTGGGGGCGAGCAAAAACGTGTTTGTGTGACTATGTGTCTGCATGTTGTTGGAAAGTTACGATATGTAAACTAACAAAGATTTACGAAAACGACATATGTGCTGAGCAAAGCGTTCTTCCCAAGCAGAAGCATTCTCTTCATTGCAGCAAATGTGTGATAAACATACATTTTGATGAATAAATTTCACTTTGGTTTAATTCAATAAAGTTCATGTGGACAATTTGGAGAATGTTTACTTTAATTTGTTTTTTTGTGAGTATAATATTAATGTTACCTGTCCTCCCATTTTTGCGAGTATAATATTAATGTTACCTTTCCTCCCATTATCCCTCCTGTTGAGACATGAGTTAGCTCATGACTCAATATAGACAAGTTAATTTGGTGCAACTGGTTTATTGTTTGGTCAAACTTGGATGTTGTTTAAGTTTTTTTTTGTTTTTTTTTTCATACCTCCTGTTCCATTTTTGGACTCTTTCGCTGAGTTTCTCGTAATGTATTCAATTCCAGATTTGTAGTTGTATTAACGTCATCATTTATTTTTTTTTTCCATGCAGCTTCCTTGAGTATTTTATCAGCAAAGCATTTCCCAATCTGTGACACATTTGGATACAGCAACAGTTTTTTGCAGTTTCATTTAGTAATTGAAGTAACAATTTGGCATACATTCTCTCAACATTCTTATCTCTCTCTCATGCTATTTTCTTCAACAACAACAACAGCAATTTAGCATATCACAGCACATTGAGGAAGATCAACAGAGTTCATATCCAGATGAACGTGCTCCAAGTCAGAGCAGGATCAACTAGTAACAAGAAACGTTTAATTAAGAATTACACAAGGAGACCCATAAGGCCAGTTTGTGTTGACTCTGAAGATCGTTCTGGGGCCAAGGTCCAAAATACAAAATACAATTGGCTCCTCCTGTTTGCCTCAATGAGTCTCCACCTTGCTGTGAAAATGAACAAGATGGATGTTGATCAAAATACTAACTTAGGTGTGTCACAGAAGTTGTATTTGTGTCCACGGACTTTAATTTAATATTTTTGTCATACCCTAAGTAATTGTTTCATTGAATGAGGAGCCTGGTCGTTTCTGTTGGTGCTTCAAACGGTGCACCATTTAACCGGTCCCCAAAAAAGCAGCAGTCTCAGGTCTTAATGACTACAGTCTGTTGCCTTGACACCTGTGGTCATGAGGTCCTTTGAAGGCCTTGTGCTGGACCACCTCAAGAGTGTCACAGGACCCCAGCTGGACCCACTGCAGTTTGCCTATCAAACGAACAGGTCTGCGGATGACGCCATCAACATGGGTCTGCACTTCATCCTTGAACAACTTGACAGCGAGGGTACCTATGCGAGAATCCTCTTCGTGGACTTCAGCTCTGGGTTAACACTATCATCCCTGAACTCCTTTCCTTCAAACCTCTCCAGTTTAGCCTCACGCCTACAAACTCCCAGTGGATCTACAACTTCCTGGTGGGCAGGACACAGCAGGTGAGGCTATGGGACACCACCTCATCCGCACGCACTGTCAGCACCAGGGAACCCCAAGGTTGTCTCGTCTCCCCTCTGCTCCTCTCTATCTACACTAACGACTGCACCTTGTGACATCCAACTGTCAAACTCCTTAAGTTCGTAGATGACACCACGGTCATCAGCTTCATCAAAGATGGCGACGAGTCTGCATAGTGACAGGAAGTGGCAAGACTGGAGCTTTGGTGTGGTCAACACAACCTGGCGTTGAACACTCTAAAGACTGTAGAGATGAGTGTGCACTTCAGGAGGCATCCTTTACCACAGCTAACCCTGACGCTGCCCAACTGTCTTGTGGCAACTGTCAAGACCTTCAGATTCTTTGGAATTATAGTCTCAAAGGACCAGAAGTGGGAGACGAACATCAACTCCATCCTCCAAAAATCCCAGCAAAGGATGAATTCTTGCGGCTTCTGAGGAACCTTGGTCTGTCACATGAGCTGCTGAGACAGTTCTAGACAGCAGTCATCCAATCAGTATTGTGTAACTCCATTAGAGTCTGGTCTGGGGCTGCCACAAAAAAAGACAAACTCAGACTGCAACAGACAATCAAAATAGCTGAATGGATTATAGGCACCACTCTACTCACTATTGAGGACTTACACGCAACTCGAACTAGGTTCAGAGCAGCCAGGATCCCTTCGGATCCTCCACATCCTGGCCATCAGCTCCATCCGTCGAAAAAGCACTACAGATCTATGCAAGTCGAAAATCGCAGGCATTCTAACAGTTTTTTCCCTCTGGCAATTAAGTCATTAAATTCTCGATTAACAAATTTACTATTTCCTGCCTTGTCCCATTGTTGTAACACTCACTCACATACTGCTGTTCCAATCAATATTAGTATTAGTAATATATTTTGTAGACTATCGCAAAATTCGTCACTTTAACCTACTCCCTTTGCACAACTGTCATTGTACTGGTCTATAACGGGAGCTGTGAACGGGTAAAGGGACTCTGTAAAAGCTTTACACAATGTGGGACATTGACACACATATCTCTTACCTGTTCTTAATGAAAAAGATTTTACATCTCACACGAAATAGTTCCAATAAATAGAAATGTCTTGTTCTTTGTTCTTGTTGCTTTGTTGTTCTTTGTTCTGTATGTCGTACCAGGGCAGCACTGACTACCGGAGAAAAATTCCTTCTGTGTTTTTACACAGTTGGCCAATAAAGCTGATTCTGATTCTGAAGACTATGAGTTTACTGATTTCTAAAGAATACTCATACGGAGTTTAATTTCTAACCAAGGTTAGAGTGTGGGCCCTTATTTCATGACAAATTCATTTCACAAACTCATAAGGATTTTTAAAATCACAAGATTGTTTACAGAGTCTACACATGAAGATGAAAAAAAAAACCCAACAACAGCCATTCAACAGTTTTGTTTGAGCTGTGTGTGAATTGCCCCGATATTGTCAACAGATAATTCCACACACACAAAAATTATTTTCCACAATGATCTTGAAACCAGTCCTTCAAAACAGAAATCTCATATGATGAAACATGAACAAAAAGGAAAAAGAAGAAACATTACCGGTATGCTGCAACAATGTTTCCCGTTTTTGCCAAATGGACATGATGCGGCGTGTTGTAGAATCATGATGTCATCAAAAAAGACTTGCATTGGAAAATATTTCTTGCATCTGATAAACCTATTTAAACAAAAGACAACATCGGCTAAGAAATGTTAGTTTTTATTCATGTCTGCTTCCCTCTTACTCAGATTAGAAGTATTCCATGACATCATATTTTCCAGAGGCCTAACTCCGAGACGTCGCCTTTGCCCACACACATAAAGTCGTAAATAGTAAACTCATTTAATATTTAAGATTGTTGACACCATTCATTCACAGTAAAAAATGATTAGGATTATGGATTATATTGCAAAATTTAAAACTGATTGATCTCTATTTGATAGGAGTAAACCATTTGTCTAAATCGAAAGACAATTATCTTTCCAAATTGAAGCTCAGTTAGATTTTTTTAGCTAGCTACAACATCTGATAAAGAGGAGTCTCAATACGAAATCAAAATGGACTACGTTTTACACTATATATCACAATAATTGACCCTGAAGGCTGATACATAATTGAGCTTTACTGAATTTAACAAAGCGGCACGGTGGGCCAATTAGTTAGAGTGTTGGCCTCGCAGTTCTGAGGACCGGGGCCCAAATCATGGCCCCGCCTGTGTGGCATTTGCATGCTCTCCCTGTGCCTGAGTGGTATTTCTCTGGGCACTCCAGTTTCCTCCCAAATCCCAAAAAGATCCAACGATAATTGGAGACACAAAATTCCCCCTCGGTGTGATTGTGGGTGCGACTGCTGTCTTTTTCCATTGGCCTGCAATTGGCTAGCAAGCATTTCAGGGTGTACCCCGCCTCCTGCCCGAAGATAGCTGGCATAGGCTCCAGCACTAACGCGACCCTTGTGAGGATAAGCACCATGGATAATGGATGGATGGATTTAATAAATCATACACATTAGATAATGTACAGGTTTATGTCCCTATTATTGATAATCCCTCTTTTGTCTACACATTTTTTTCACAGCTGACCAATTTGTCAGCTAATTAAACACGCACCTCATTTTTTTATTTACTTATTATCTAATCTAATCCACTCCCTGAGAAGGGTTGCGTCAGGAAGGGCATCCGGCGTAAAAATTGTGCCAAACATATGTGCGTTCATCTGAGATGACACGCTGTGGCGACCCCGAAAGGGACAAGCCGAAAGAAACTTACTTACTTACTATCTAATCTAATCCACTGTGGTTTGCTCAACTTTTCTTTTCCTTTGCTGCTGGGAGCACTGCTGTCTTTGTTTAGGCCCATGGCAAAAAAAGCACAGGATTTTTTTTTTTTTTTTAAATCTTGAGAAGCACTCACAAATGTGCATGCTCAAGATATGAGCAGACTCTGCTTTACTATGACTGCCTGCCTCACTCACATTGGACAGTGACTTGTCGCTCAATGTGCATTTTGGCATTGCTCGACTTGAAATGGCGCCGCATCCCACGTAGGTTCAGATTTACACAAGAAATAAATCCGACTGACCTACGTATGAACCAACATTATAATGCTAAACAACAACTTGATTGCATATTATGAAAAAGAATAGTTTCTACTATAAGCGTTAAGATACATTCATTTGAACCACAATAATAAAGCAGAAAATTTCTTTCAAACCAAGTTCAACATAAAAATTAATGAACTAATTACAAGCATGCAAGTTTTAAAGAACAAACTTACTAACTGTACTTACTGTAGTATCTTTACTACAGATACTACAGTAGCTTATATTCATCCCACAAAAAGCTGAATAAAAATCCATCCATCCATTTTCTCAGGTGCTTATATTCACTGGGGTCGCCAGAGTGCTGAGGCAAACCCAGGTGTCAGGGTACACCTTGTACTCGTTGCCAATCACAGGGCACAGGGAGAAGAACAACAGTGGCGCTCACAATCACACCTCGGGGCAATTTAGTGTCCAATTAATGTCGCATATTTTTGGGATGTGGGAGGAAACTGGAGAGCCCGGAGAAAACCCACACAGGCACGGTGAGAATATGAAAACTCCACACAGGCGGGGCAGGGATTTGAATCCCAGTCCTCAAAACTGTGAGGCCAATGCTCTAACCAGTTGCTCCACTGTGTCCCGTGAATAAAAATGTCATTGATACTTTTTATCAGTAACCTAAACAACCCTCAATTAAGTTCAGAAAGTAAAGAGTTTTTAGACACCCCATTAACCCTCACAAAGCAGCATAAGGTCTTAGACATAACAGATAACGTTTCAGGCAATGATGGATTTTCCCAAGAGTTTACCTATATTTCTGGTCTATACCCAAACGGCTATTATTCAGAATGGTGACAGAGATACAGTAAAAGATAAAGGTCTAATTAAAAGCTATCTAAACAAAGCCACAATAAAACTACTACTAAAACAAGGGCAAGACCCCACTCATACAGCTAATTACCAACTGCTATCACTTTTTTCTTTTTTTTTTTTGTCCTGTTCACCTGTTAAGTCAAGCAGAATGGAGGATCTGTATCCCTCTTATGCTGTACCAGTTTTACTGTGTCACATTGGCAATTTGAAGATGCCACCGTGCTTTCTTAGGATTGTAATTGATATTAATTGAGAATCAGAGTTGATCTGTTGAACAGAACAAAGTTTCTAGAGGGGGGAGAGAAACAAATTCTCAAGCCAAAACATTAATTGTAAACAGGATGAGAAAAATGAATCATTGCATATCTACAGCATCGAAACATTAGATATAAGTGTTGAATGGAGCGATAGTGCAATATGTGAGGGAAGGACAAAACAAGATAGGGCAGGAAAAGGACAGAAGAAGAAGAAGCATGCAGGACAAGGGTTGGGAATCTGGGTGTACAACTTAACTGTGGTGAGATTGACTTTTTAAATCATGACAGTCAATAAGGACGAGAGTGTGAGTGTGGGGATACCGAAGCAATGTACATATTCATGAGTTATTTCTCGCAAAAAGTGAGTGACCCCACACCCAGTGAAAGACTCCCAGGGACACATGGAAATTAATTGATACTTTTGAATACCCTACCTATTTGAGGCACAGGATCAGGCCCAGGGGTCCACCCAAGAGCAGCCTGGTTGGATGAAACAGGTCTCTCTCCAAAGGACCTAGGGCGGTCTGGCGAACCCACTGAGGCATCCCAACAATCAGACATGCGGAGGCCATGCCAGGTCCCTGACTGGCAGTCGTTGGCCCTACAGTGTATGAGTGGTGTGGTCCATTTAAAGCTGGAGAGCCCAGGGACCCGAGTGAGTGGTTTGAGAGGGTGGGGGGGACACCCCATGTCAGGCATTGCTACCCCATAGCCAAATCCCCCCCACCCAAGAGCCACCGACCTCCAGAGATGGGTGTATGTGGGGCATTAAAACAAAGGGATGCGTGTTTTTGGTGCATTAAAAGAGCACAGATGTGTCCGACACCATCACCCTACTGACCCCATACCGTTCCCCCAGGACACCTGGATACATATGTGTGCCCAAATGTGGATTAGGAAGTGAGTAAAGTGAGTTGTCTGAGTATGAGCGACACGGTGAGGCAACTGGCTAAAACGTTGGCCTCACAGTTCTGGGAAATGGGGTTCAAATCCCTGCCCCATCTGTGTGGAGTTTGCATTTTCTCCTCGTGCCTGCTTGGGTTTTCTCCAAGCAATCTGTATTCCTCCATATCCCAAAAACATGCATTAATTGGAGACTCTAAATTGGCCCTATGTGTGATTGTGAGTGCGACTGCGATTGGCTGGCAACCAGTTCAAGGTGTACCCTGTCTTCTGCTTTACTGCGTTGTCGTCGCACACGGCTAAGTGCTGCATTGTGGCAGGGTTCTTCAGAGCCCCCACAATCCGGGAGCCCATGCGCTTCGCTGGCGAAGTGACGCAGCAGCCCAACGCAGTCCGGCCCGCACATCGACACATTTCGTAGGCAGATCTTTTGTTATGTTATGAGGGACGGATTATGTGGTCTGCCCCAAACTATAATTATTTTTTTAGTAGCTGTATACACGCACCTACCTGTCATTTGGAACCCACGAAGCTCTCGTCCTCTGCACCCATGTAATCCATTTTTTTACGACGAACCGGGTCTCTTGCAAACTTATGAAGGGTAAATCCACCCTCTGGAGTTTTCAAGCAATGTCCAGCAATGCAACGAGGCGGCATTTTGGCTAACACGAATGAACAACGAGCTACCTTCCCGGAGGTAAAACTAATGGAAACAAATGAGTCTACTTGAGGGCGAGTCTGTCCTTTACGTAACTTCCTGCTTCTTCTCGAAAACAAATCCCTTGAGAGGATTTTCATGGCGGGAGTTACAAAATGCTGTATACATCAAAAACATGTTTTGTGGTGAAAAAAATGCATGGGTCCATGTCGGCTGCTGTTTTTTCATTAATAATACATTAAAAATCATGCATTTCATGACAGTGGCACTTTAATTAGATTTTCCTAGGAGTCGTTGATGGTGTCTGTAAGTGGTACACATGCCTCACTTTTGGGGGATTGATTCCCACTCAGTGATGGTGTCGATATCTGCCCTGCAACTGACCAGTTCAGGGTGTAGTCTACCTTTTGCCTGAATCTAGCTGGGATAGGCTCCAGCACTCTCATGACCCTTATGAGGATAAATGCCACAGATAATAGATGGATGGATGAATAAATAAATGTATGAATAAAAAATAAAAACATGCATAAATGAATCACAAAAATAAAGAGAATGACAAAGAATAATTAAACAATAGCAACAACAACAACCTTGACAAGAAATAAAACAGAAGTCCAAGGGTTACTAAACAAATACTCTTGTCATTGTTCTTGCCATTGACAGTAGTTGATACAGAAATCAAAATAATTTCCAAGGCTTTAAGCAATAGACGAGAAAAATGTCTCCCATTGAAAATATATTGTGATAAAACAGGTGTTATTAAGGGACAGAGCCCTACCAACAATGTCAGGCGACTGATAAATCCAAGAGAGTATGTATAGTATTCCTCAATATAAAAATCTAAAGACAATTGTCCTATCACAAGATGCAGAAACAAGTTTTGACAAAGTTAACTGGTCTTTTCTTATTAGTACAGTATTTTATAAATGTTTTCTTTTGTGATTATTCTGTTCACTGGACCACAACGTTATACAATTCACCCAAAGGAACTGTCACCATAAATGGGGTCACATCAAAACGTTTCACTTGAGAAAGAGGAACTTGATAAGGATGCTTAGTCTTACCCTTGGTCTTCTCACTATCTAACACTACTATCAATGATATCTGTACTCCTGTGTCAAAAGGCAAAATCAATCTTGACACAAACGATATTGTTTAGTTGCAAGAACTCAAGTCATTACTTCAAAAAGTCTTTAATCACATTGAGAAAAAGTCGCAAGTGTCAAAATACGCTATCAATTTACGTCAAAATCAACTATACTCCCTCTAATGATTAAATCATGGATGCATGCAGATCCAAATCCAAACGTTTCTATTTCGACAGGGAATATCAAATATCTCAGCATTCATATCTCAGAAAAATGTAATAGTCTGAATCACATATCTCAACTGAAAAGAAATGTGCTGTTTTAAAACCTTAGAAAACCCTTCCTAAAGTAAAAACGTTCCCTCCAATTAAATATTTATTGTTAATGATCCCATTCAAACCCACATTAAAATAGTTCTTAATGCTGGACTCTCCCATTTTCAATTAATTAATTCATTCATCTTCCCTACCACTTATCCTCACTAAGGTCAAGGGCTTGCTGGAGCCACATCACAAAAACACGGATGCTTGGCTTATTGGAGATTATTAATTGTCCGTACTGTAAGTGTGAATACGGGTGTGAGTGTTTTTATTTTATATGCCCTGCAATTGGCTGGCGACCAGTTCAGGGCATACCTCACCCCCGAAGATTGCTGGGATAGGCTCCGACATGATCCGACCTGCCCGCGACCATAAATACGATCACCGGTACAGAAATGCATGGATGGATATTCTGCACGGGCCTCAGTGTATCATTTTTGCCACCTATCCCACCCTCCCCTCCCTCCAGTTTTAGCTATTTCCACCCCATTTGCACCCCCTCCATTGCAGACTTTCTCTTATCTCCATCTGTTTTGGAGTACAGACAAAATCTGTACATAATATATACACACATACATGCATGCTCAAGCATATGGACATCAGACACTGGTGCACACACGTGCGCGCACACCCACACACGCACACATTTTACCACACGAAGCTACCCCAAGTGTCTTGTCCTCTCTTTTTTTCAACACTTCCCTTTTTTTGCCCTTCTCTCTGCATTTGCTTGGAAAATGTTTGAACTCTTCAGCTTGCTAAGATGTGCTGAAACTGAATATAAATTAGTACCCCCCCATCTGTCCTAATGCTGCTGCTCCTTATGCCTAAGAAGCTCTGCCCCCCTTCCCTGCTACCACCACCACCGCCAGCCCCTCCCCATGCATAAATGATAAAACAATACAAAAGGAGGAGAGGCCTGCTGTCGAGGCACACATGAAAGAAGCACTGAACTCCAAGTCGGAATGACAGGATTCAAAACTTCCTCAGAGAGAGTGACTCGGGCGTGGTGCTTGGGGGGACAACAATGAGGAGCAAGTCTACATGTTTATGTATGTAGAGTGTGTGTGCATGTGTGCGCGTGTGTGAGTGTCCATCCACTGCACTGTTCTCTACAGTACTGTGTTTAGGTATCATTTTTCATCATTCAATTTACCATACTTGGAACATTTAAGTGTTAGAGTATTTTGTACGCATATTAAGTACTCGGATTAACTGTTTCAACAGTAGAATAACTCCCTTTTAATTTCAGATCATTTCAAACTGGCCTTCATGCTGGAAATACCGCATTGTGTATTTGTTACGCCCTCATGTTAGTTTTCCTTCATTTTAATCTTTAATGTTTGTTATTGCATGTAAAGCTCTGTGTGCCGATGATTGTCTGAGATTGGCTTTACACTGCGACTACATTTCACTTATCTCACTCACGTAGAGCTTTTCTGGACACTCAAGAAGCAGAGGTGGGAGAATAATTTACTGAAAAGGCCAAGTGTCATCCCTATAAACGTTCTAAAATAGATATTGTAATGAAAACACATAACATTATTCACTTCAATGTCTATACGAAAAAATAAATGTGAGCGGAGAGCACGTCCTCCATGCGCAAAGTTGCAGAAGTGTCATTCTGCGATATCCAAGTGGTCGCCATATTGGCTGCATCCTCTGTCCTTGACGTCACCCGGACATTCACCAATGAAAACACACAGTGCGCACTAACAATGGGAGACGAACACGCCCCTTCTGACACGGAAGCTCTTTTCGAAAAGGAGAACACCACACAACCGAATGAAGTTACCGGGGCAGTATTACACTATTGTTTCGAGCCACATTCACATGATATGCGATCACGGCCAAACTGTCCTCCCATCCAATCCACTTCCGCGGAGGAGATGAGCAATCGTGGCTCATCGCAGCGTGCCAGTGTGGCTCATTTTCGGCGCTGAGGTGGTTAGTCACGGAGCCGAGCTGTGCTGCTTTTGGGGGTTGTTCACAGCCGCCGCAGTACAAGAGGAACAACACCGTCGAGCCGCGGCGCTTTACTGCGTTGTCGTCGCACGCAGCTGAGTGAGGCAGAGCCGAGCCGTGCTGCTTTAGGGGGTTGTTCATTGACGCCACAGTGTGCGATGAACAACAACCTCGAGCTGGGGCGCTTTACTGTGTTGTCGTCGCACACGGCTAAGTGCTGCATTGTGGCAGGGTTCTTCAGAGCCCCCACAATCCGGGAGCCCATGCGCTTCGCTGGCGAAGTGACGCAGCAGCCCAACGCCGTCCGGCCCGCACATCGACACATTTCGTAGGCAGATCTTTTGTTATGTTATGAGGGACGGATTATGTGGTCTGCCCCAAACTATAATTATTTTTTTAGTAGCTGTATACACGCACCTACCTGTCATTTGGAACCCACGAAGCTCTCGTCCTCTGCACCCGTGTAATCCATTTTTTTACGACGAACCGGGTCTCTTGCAAACTTATGAAGGGTAAATCCACCCTCCGGAGTTTTCAAGCAATGTCCAGCAATGCAACGAGGCGGCATTTTGGCTAACACGAATGAACAACGAGCTACCTTCCCGGAGGTAAAACTAATGGAAACAAATGAGTCTACTTGAGGGCGAGTCTGTCCTTTACGTAACTTCCTGCTTCTTCTCGAAAACAAATCCCTTGAGAGGATTTTCATGGCGGGAGTTACAAAATGCTGTATACATCAAAAACATGTTTTGTGGTGAAAAAAATGCATGGGTCCATGTCGGCTGCTGTTTTTTCATTAATAATACATTAAAAATCATGCATTTCATGACAGTGGCACTTTAATTAGATTTTCCTAGGAGTCGTTGATGGTGTCTGTAAGTGGTACACATGCCTCACTTTTGGGGGATTGATTCCCACTCAGTGATGGTGTCGATATCTGCCCTGCAACTGACCAGTTCAGGGTGTAGTCTACCTTTTGCCTGAATCTAGCTGGGATAGGCTCCAGCTCTCCCATGACCCTTGAGAGGATAAGTAGCTTGGATAATATATGGATAGATTTTCCAGGTATGTGAAGTTTCCTTGACCATTTTTCTGTACTTTTTATTCATCACATTTAAAAAAAAATAACTTGTTACCTTTCAAATCTTCAAAGGTTAGCGATTATGTGACAAATAGCAGAATGGTGAAAAAACAAACTTGAAGTACTCTGAGTCAAGCGCTATGACATAGGTATGACAGTCCCCTTTGTGCTATGTGCCTACGGAGACGCTAAGATTGTGTTGGAAAGTGTCAACGCATTCAATGTTTGTGGATGGCACAGTCGAAAACCAAAATGACAAGGATGACTGCACAGTGTGCTGCATACTGTTGCACACAAGCTATTCAATCACAACAGGGAAATTTTGAACTGAGAGTATCCTTTCACAGGTAAGAATGTTTGGGGGTCTTTATTCAAAAAGAGCTGCAATGAATGAAGCACATCAGTTTTTTTGAAAGCTAATTTGTTGAAATCTGGCTCACTGGCAGTAATTTATGTTTTGTTTGATGATTAACATATAATATTTCTAACATGCTCGTGTGACAACTACATAACACAAAGCCATAAAAAACAATAGAAAACAAAAGGAAACAGCCAGAATTTGCCAGAGTTTCCCAAAAATATGAGTTTACTTTAGACTTTTTTTTTTTTTACTTAAGTGAGTTTATAGGAGTGTACTGGTGGTAAGTTATGCGCATGCAGCCATACAATGAAGAAAATAAGTATTTGAACACCCTGCTATATTGCAAGTCTGAAATTTTCATTGTATGTGCATGTCCATTGTGTCATGATCCTGCCGCTTCAGCACGAGCTGTGCAGGTGTCCGCGCAGGTGCGCTGATTGGAAGGTGTACACCTGCGCCTCATGCAGCCTGATCATGCTATGGATTTATATGACCGCAATGACAACTGGCCGGCGCCAGTTCGTTATGATCTTCGTGTCCCATTCGTGTGCTCCGGTATCCCTGATCGAACCTGTGTGTACCGACCTTCGTCCGTTCTCCGACCAACCCCGTAAGCCTGACTCCTTCGATACTTCTGCCTGCGTTGATTGTTCTCCCGTGTACCGACTCCTGCCTGTCCGCTCATCTGCTCTCTTCGCCCGACGTCTGAACTACCGCTGCTGCACCGGACTGCCTGCTCGATCCCCGACCTCGGCATATAATAAACGTGTCTCTTCTTGAACTACCTTGCGTCCTCCGAGTTCCTGCATTTGGGTCCTACTCTCATTTCCGATGGGACGTGACACATTGTGAGAGAGATAATCTAAAAAGAAAACTCAAGAAATCACAATGTATGATTTTTTTAATGATTTATTTGTGCGATACAGCTGCAAATAAGTATTTGAACACCACCTGTCTATCAGCTGAATTCTGACCATCAAAGACCTGTTAGTCCACCTTTAAAAGTACAAAATGTAATATGTATTATACTGAATTAGATGCACCTGCGTGAGGTCGATAGCTGCATAAAGACACCTGTCCACCCCATATAATCAGTAAGACTCAAATTTGTAACATTGCCAAGACCAAAGAGCTGTCCAAAGACACCAGAGACAAAATTGTACAACTCCAAAAGGCTGGGAAGGGCTACAGAGAAATTGCCAAGCAGCTTAGTGAAAAAAGGTCCACTGTTTGAGCAATAGAAAATGGAAGAAGCTAATCATGACGGTCAATCTCAATCGGAGTGGAGTCTCATGCAAGATAGCACCTCGTGGAGTCGCAATGATCCTTTGAAAAGTGAGGAATCAGCCCAGGACTTCACCACAGGACTTGGTCAATGACCTGAAAATAACTGGGACCGCAGTTCCCAAGGTGACTGTTGGTAATACACTAAGACGTCATGGTTTGAAATCATGCGTGGCACGGAAGGTTCCCCTGCTTAAACCAGCACGTCAACACCCGTCTTAAGTTTTACAATGACCATGTGGATGATACAGAGGAGTCCTGGGAGAAAGGTTTGTGGTCAGATGAGACCAAAATGGAACTTTTTGGTCATAATTCCACTAACCATGTTTAGAGGAAGATGAATGATGAGTTCCATCCCGAGAACACAATCGCTACTATTTCTGGATTTTTCTTTTTAGATTATCTCTCTCACAGTGGTCATGCACACTATAAACATTTCAGACCCCTACATGATGTCGAATTGGGAGAACTTGCAATATAGCAGAGTGTTTAAATAGTTATTTTCTTCACTGTAGCTGTAGGGGCAGTCTGACGGCTACAACCCCACCAACCACTATCAGACATTCAACGACATTCATGGCGACTGTATGTTAAGTGTCTTGCCCACTACTTGGGCGAGATACAACCAGCAACCTCCCGATTGCAGTGCATAGTCTAATCCTCTGAGCCATGCACAATGTATTTATTGTGAGCAGTCAGTCTTTGCACCAGTTGATTCTGTGTACCACTGTGTCACTTGTTACATAAGTCTTTCATAAGTGTGTTCTGTCAGCTCATTCAGAATGCTGCAGCTTGGCTTCTGACCGAAATAAAAAGGTTAGGGCATTTTACTCGAATTCTCTGTTTTCCACTGGCTCACAGTCAGCGTTAGAATGGGTTTGAAAGGTTTGCTACTTTGAGTCACTAGTATGGTACTGATGGTGTAGTGGTACACACACCTGTCTTTGGTGCACGCAACATGGGATTGATTACTACTCAGTGATGGTGTCTATATTTGCCCTGTGACTCAATGATGACCAGTTCAGGGTGTAGTGTGCCTTTTGCATGAAGCTAGGTTGGATAGGCTCTGACCCTCCTGTGACCCTTGTGAGGATAAATGGCTTGGATTATGGATGGATTTTCCAGTTTTGCTACTGGTCTACAAACAACTAAATGGTTTACGTCCTGAATACATGAAGGAAATGACATTGGAAAATAAACCCAGTAGGGTTCACATTTGGGTCAAATAATGTCACACAGAGTCCAAAGCAAAGAAGGCGTAGCAGCATTTAGCCATAACTGTACACTTCACACAAATGGAATAAGCTGCTAACAGAAATTACATTAGGGCCAAGAGTAAATGTTTTTAAATCCAGTTGAAAAAAAATTCTTATGATTTTTTGGGGGGGATTTTTTTTATTTACAATTTAAAATGTTGCACTGCACACTGTTTTAATTGTCTATAAGCTATATTTTTAGTTTTTTAGTTTTTAAACATGTAAAGCATATTTTGTTACCTTGTCGAAATATGCAGCAGTCTATGTTTAAAATGGCTTTGCTTTCCTTTTCTATATGTTTGTATTCATAGTACAGTATTGACAGAAGTCAGTTCTCTTCAAATATTTATGATGTGCAGTGCAATTCTATTTCATATACAATAGTCAAAATTAAAGAAGTCCACTGTCCATTTCTTTTGCTTTTACATATATTAGTGACTAAAGAGGCATGATTTACTCCAGAAAAAGTTTTATAGTTATAGACAGTTAAAGGTGCTGTTGTATCAAAAGAAGTATTCTTTCCCCAGAAATTATTCAGGTTATAATATCCATCCATCTTCTGCTGCTTATCTGAGGTCGCATCGCAGGGGCAGTAACTTTAGTGGAGACATCCAGCCTTCCCTTTCCCTAGTAACTTCCTCAAGAACTTCCGGGGGGATCCCAAGGTGTTCCCAGGCCACCTGAGAGAATTACTCTCTCCAGCGCGTCCTTGGTCTCTGGTGGGACATGCCTGGAACACCTAACCAAGGAGGCATCTGGGAGATATCATAATTAGATGCCCCGGCCACCTCATCTGGCTCCCGGTGGCCCAATACTCCCAAAGCACCCCTCAAAAGACTCTCTGAGGGACACGGTTGAAAACCTTCTCTAAATCCACAAAATCCATATAGACTGGATGTGCGAACTAAAATACACCCTCAAGGTCCACTGTTCCACGGCCAGGACTAACACCACATTGCTCCTCCTGAATCTGAGATTCTACTTCCCAACGGACCCTCCTCTCCAGCACCCCTGAATAGACCTTACCAGGAAGCCTGCGGAGTTTGGTCCCCCTCTAGTTGGAATACATTTTCTTCATAAATTTGGGACCACTACCCCAGTCCGCCAATCCAGAGGCACTATCCGCAATGTCCATGCGATGTTGCAGAGGTGTTCCAACCAGGACAGCTCCAAAACATGCAAGCCCTGATAAATTGAGGGTGAATTTCATCCACCGCTTGGGCTTAGCCACCAAGGAGATTTTTAACCACTTGGGTGACCTCAAATGTACAAAACAGTGGAATTTTGTTGTCGGGAGTCTAGCACTGCACAGCACAACAGTGATCCTAGAATTGCCACTGTATTGTTCAAATCTTGGATTTGTTAAACATCCAAACTGTTTATGCTGTACCCGGATCAGTATTAATATACTCTTGCTTTGAGGTTTGCATTGTTTTGCTTTGCTCTAGTGTTAGGAGGCCTGGGGCATCTGTTCAACTTTGGCTTAGTAATGATCAACAATGAAAACATTACTTCACATTCACACTGAATCAAGCTACTGATGACATGCAAATAAGAACAAGTGGTTGAGTTTGGCTGCATGGCAATATATAAGTGATTAACCTCTCAAATCTGGCTGAAACAGATGTTGACTGACTCGGAAAAGTTTTTGTAAATGTTTTCAGAGAAGACTTATTCTCATTACATTGTAGTTACAAACATTCCACAAGTGAAAGTATGCATGGGTGTCATCATTGTCAATTTTTGTTAATTTCTTTTTAGTTTTTTAAAGATGATCTTGCTGTAAATGTTCACTTCTCGGCAAGTTCTCGGTACTGCCTCTCAGTCTTTCTTCTGAAAGGAATACTGTACTGTACAGTTTTACAACCCATGCAGGCACAGAGAGAACATACAAACTCCACACAGCCGGGGCTGGCCGGGATTGAACCTGGGTCCTCAGAACTGTGAGGCCAGCGTTTTACCAGCTGATCCATTGTACTGCCCACATAATGTTATCTTAAAATAAAAATAAATAGTGCTTTTGTTTTTTTTGACGCAAAATTTCCACATTTAAAATTCTGCTCAATCCCATGCCTTAAACTTAAAGTTCCCCTTTTAACCATTTCATAGCTAGGCTCATGTAACCTTCCTCTCTCTCTCTCTCTCTCTCTCTCTCTCTCTCTCTCGCTCTCTCTCTCTCTCTCTCTCTCTGCATATGTATTAAGAGGGAATTTGTTGTCCCCAGACACCAATTTGCATTAAGTGCACGCCATCATCAGTTCAAGAGAGGCAACATCACACTGTCTCCTTTTTATTATTTATTTATTATGTTTTTTTTTTTCAACACAGCACAGGCTGAGGCTTGTTAGGAGCATTTAGATAGAGATGCTAAACGTTGTTCTTCTTAAAGCGCCTTTGTCAATGAAGAGCGACAGGGGAGATCTAGTACCCAGTAGAAATTATTGAATTAAGGATTTATTCAATCGTTTAGCAATCCCTGAACAGCCCTAAGTGAGGACTACTCAAATATGTGTCATCAGTTAAATGTACTGTATATACATGTTTACATATATCAACGCTATTATTAAAATATCTAATTTATAAGTGATTTATTAAAATTATATACAAATATGTTACATGTACTGTATTTATATTTTAATAGTCACCAACTTTCTAAAGAACCTGGTCCTCTCCTCCCAGATCAGTAATTTCTGACCATTTAGATATTATTCTGGTTAAATGTACCAAAATCTCCACATAACCTGAAAATTTGGTGAAACGGGTGTACACCATGGCTAGCGCAATTCCATTTCATATACAATAGTCAAAATTAAAGAAGTCCAGTGTCCATTTCTGTTGCTTTTACGTATATTACTGACTATTATTAGTGACTAAAGAGGTGTGATTTACTTGAGAAAAGATTTATAGTTATTGACATTTAGAGGTGCTGTTGTATCAAAACAATATTCTTTCCCCAGAAATTATTCAGGTTATAATATCCATCCATCTTCTGCTGCTTATCTGAGCTCACATCGCAGGGGCAGTAACTTTTGTGGAGACATCCGGCCTTCCCTTTCCCCAGTCACTTCCTCGACCTCTTCCGGGGGGATACGCAAATACAAATCTTAGAGGGCCACAGATATATTTTTTTTCAATGACTCAAAGGTCCAGTCAAATTTGTTTTGTCAACTTTGTTGATATAGGCCTTTATCATGAAAGTGTCAAAGGGCCAACCGTTGGCAATGGCTGATGTTGTCTCCTAATTAACAAGAGAAACCAAAATTTGGGAAAAAATAAACTTTTGGAAGGGACTGCAGATGGTGGGTGACCAGCCTGCCATGGATGTCATGTGGGCAACATTTATTAATAGTCTGGTGCTCTACAATGTTAATTAAAATAGCACAAGAGTCAATTTATTAACTTATGTAAGTGCCGGAAGGCAGATGCCTTTGGGAAAATATTTCTGCCGCAGGATCTCCCCCGGTCGATCAGAGCAGAATCCTCCATCCCAAAAACTCAGGGATACACTGCACATCTTCTCCCAGTTCATCAATGCAGAAAGCAAGTCATTCAGTCATTGTTATCTAGCCCTCTCTCCAAGAAGATGAGAGGTGAGGAAAAAGGTGAAAAAGCCTTATATGTAATTGACTAAATGCCACAGAGTAAAAATAAGTCTCAGAGATTCAAACATTTTGACTAAATGGGTAGGGCATTTCAGAGTCCTAGAGCCCTATAAAAAATTATTGCAAGACTGCGGACTTCTTTCTGGTTCTCGAAGTCAAAAGACCAGTGTTTTGCAAACATAGATTTTCGTTTGGAACATATGGTACAACTAAGTCAGTAAGATCGGAGGTTTCTAACCGATGTAAGATTTTATGTGACTACAATAGAACCTTAAACTGATGTATCCAGTGGACCGGAAGCCAATTTAAGTTGGTAAGAATATGGGTAATAAGTTAAACTTTCTAATCCTCTTTAGATGTCTGGCTGCAGCATTTTATATTAACTGTAGTCTTTTAATTTTAGACAAGAGAAGACCAGAAAGCAGCACGTTAAAATAGTCAACCGACTACCTTGATTTCTGCATCACTAGTGGATGGGGTAGGTCCATTTATGAAAGTCAGGTAGGCCAGTTCTGATAATCGTGCAATATCAAAAACAAAACATGTTTTTATTTGAACCAACAAAAACAAAACAAAAGCTAAAATAAAATATAATTTCATTTTACACTAACTATGAACTACATAACAAAAGAAAACATGAACCCTGTCCTGAATCCCAAACAAGGAAGGGAGGGGTTAAGAACATTTTTACTCTAAAATGTGAAGACGAACAACCCATTGAAAGAAGGAAATACAGCAAGTATTGGGGCTTTACACTTTGAGGACTATTTCATCACCTTCTCAAATCAGGCGTGGCATCTGGCATAACTCTTGTAATTTGGCAGCGACACGCAGCTGGCGTATTAAAAAAAAAAAAAAAAGGGGCAGTCTGTACCACTATGGGTGTTAACTCAGCCGATTTAAGACAGTGTTAATCAAAACGGCCACTCTAAACGTAATGCAATAAGTCTCACATGGACAAGTCTATGTGGAACAGAGTGATCCGGGCATCACTGGAGCACTCTAATGTTTGT
The DNA here is from genome assembly GCF_019802595.1 of Syngnathoides biaculeatus. Classification (NCBI taxonomy): domain Eukaryota; kingdom Metazoa; phylum Chordata; class Actinopteri; order Syngnathiformes; family Syngnathidae; genus Syngnathoides; species Syngnathoides biaculeatus. Next base: position 24,146,880 of record NC_084651.1, read on the forward strand.
TGGACAATGTGACAACAGACAACACGATTGCAAACGGTACAAAAGTGCTAAAACAGTGTGCAACTTTCTGTAAATATGGCTACACAGCTCAGGTATCATCATCCATGTCACACATATGCCCACCCACAATTGTCACTCCCACTCCATAGCTGAGTGCAGACTAGTTGAATGATTTCAAAAATACTAATATTATGAATTAAAAATGACATTGTTTATAATAATGATGATGACCTTCATGAATGGATTTAACCAAAGATTCAGAGGGATCAGTGCCCACAGTTCACACAGTTACAAAGAAAATAAACATCTGTCATCAACTACACGTCCACGTTCACTTGTACCGATAGATATGAATAAACAGATACAACATGCCCCTTTTGCACTGCATGCCCGAGACCACATTAAGGTATTAAGGGCAAAGTTGGGAGCACATTCCGTGTGTGTGCAACAAGTAAACCAAAGAACAAAGATGCTGGTGACATTGTGCTGGACACGGCGACACACAATGCTGTGCAATCACAACAAGGGAAATTGGAATACTTTTAATTTACAGGTAAAAATATCTTAGTTCATTTTTACAAGTTTAAAGGTTGTCTGTATTAATAGAACATGCTTTGGCAATGAAAATAAAAAGTAAACTGAATGATAATTGAATGATTGAATGAGTATTTAATTTGATTTCTTTGGTGGAGAGTTTAACCCTGCCAATATGGCTACCAAATTAAACAATGGGTCAACTGGGCCACTATAACGCACTGGGGTACATAGACTTCATTCTGGTTGTTCTTATAGCCCTCCACAAAGATTCAAACATTTAGGTTCTTGTTGTCATCGTTATTGTAAGTAGACTCTTCCTAACGTGTTAAGTCCCGGTTAAAATACCCACAGTTGATTCGAGCTTCCCTGATGAACAGCATTGTCTCCGCTTTCTGTCTTTCATTCTTTGCGACTGGGATCTTCTTTTCCTCATAGAGGAGGATTCCAACAATTACCTTGATATAAATGTCTGTCTTCTTTGTCCAGAATGTGAACATTTTGGACATTGAGTGTTGGTTCTCTTTGAGAAAATGTTCTACTCAGGGGTCACAGTGTCACCGTCGCAGCGAGTTGGTATGTTAGCAAGGTCAATCTCACAGTGTGCAGGCGTGAGTCACTAATTGTAATTTGATCGTGATTGTCCAGTTCAGCAGCACTCAATTTCTGTGTTCAATGGGCCTCAAAGGATTAATACTTGGGTTCTAACAACACCCCCTCATATTGAAACTGTTTTATTTACTTTTTGAACATGAATTGATTAAGCCTGCTCAAATGAGTAGCAACACTTCTGTTAGGACAACCCAAACAGTCCATTTGCAATTGATTCAAAGACCTGAGAGAACATGTCACAATCATATTATTCAGACACCAGGGAAGTGTTTTAAACTGTGAAAATCATATACATAATGTGAATAATATGTCTTCCTTAAAAGTACCGTATTGTACTTGAACACTTTAATTAGACTTTTAATTATTCTACCTTGAGTCTTAACGACTTAATTTAAATTGTGAAATCATCTGAATAGCATAACCGATACAATAATCACCACTCAAATAAGAGAGATTGGTGTGATGAATTCATTAAGCCAATTAAAAAGACAAAACCTTTTTTTTCAATCTGTGAATAGAATATCTATTAAAATGTAATAACTGTTGGACGGTCTTAGTGGGAGCGACTATGAAAGTTCAAATGCTACTTCAGTCAAAGCCCTCTTGCTGCCACTATCGGACAGGCAGCTTAACATGAAGTTAATGTAATTCACTCAGGGAGATCCGAGGTCCATTGAACCTTAGATATGTCGTCTTTTGTCTGGGGGCCTGAACAATGCTCTGCGATTTTAGCAGAAGCTAATATGATTAAAGCAAAGTGACAATAGAACATGTAATTCATGTTATCGGTGCGAACGTGGACTGGGTCAGGAGAGATGACAGGTTAGATTATTCAGGTTGCAAGGGTGCTTGCTCATTAAAATGCAGAAGAGAAGATGGACAGCCAAATGTTTTTTTGTAAAAAAGGAAGAAAAAGAAAATGGAAAATGACAGAAATAATGTTCAATGCACTTTGGGATAAGGGGTAGCAAAGGTGTAGATTTCAAAGGACAATGCTAAAGCACCAGGGAAGAAAAGCTTCTGGTTTGTAAATAGTCTTCCCTTTTGCGAGGTTTGTGCGCCATTGCTGTTCTTACTTGAAGGAGACTGGACACATTCCCTCCAGTAAAGGTCTGTTTTTCATAAGAGTCTAAGTGAAGCTAGACGGTGCAATCTCACAAGGCTTTCATCCACATGGAGGGCCTGGCACCCTTGCTAAACTCCCAGCCACAGCAGGAATACCACTTCACATGTTTACCTATAAAGTTACATGCCCATTACGTAACCGCAAAAGGAGTGTGCAATATTTACTGTCTAGGCGATTATAAATAAGCCTCATGAATATTATCAAATTCTGCTACCCACATGAAGAAATGAGGTGGTAGAACAGTGTTACAGTTTTTCTTGTTAGTGGAGGCTGAATTTTGACAAAAATGTGTGGAAATGTACTTGGTACATGGGAATATGCTATTTTAAGTTTCTCAATTTGAAACACACCGTATTTCAGAAGTTTTCTTTTCAGAGCACAACAGTAATAGTCAAACAACAAGAATTACTGTGATTTCTCAAAAATGTATGTGTAATTTTTCTCCCAAAATATTTTCAAAAAGTCAATTGAGCGCATTACATTTAGGTATGGATGAAAAATAAAAAATACAATCACATTGTGCAGTTGTATACAGTTACATAGAGTGGTAAAAAAAGGTATACATATAAATTTTAATATGATATTTGATGTCTTTTATTAAACGTTTATATATATTACAGTAATGTACACCACCAAACTGAACTGTGAACTCTGATTTCCTCGGGGGGGGGGGGGGAGCATTGCATTTAATAATCGTTAGCGTAGCATATTTGTTGCTACAGTACCAAACATCAGAAACGACTGCCCGTGAGTTTGTTTTAACTTAAATGACGACAGAAAATGTCTACTACAAGGGCTAGTTGTGCAGCCGTTTTTAAGAGAAATCTGTCATCACTCCGGCCGATGACGCAGCCAAACCGGAAGCAAAACGACATGAGGTGAAACTACGTAGTACAATCGTACGATCATTTAAAGAAAAACGGGGATAGCGCCCATTACGCTCATTTCTAGATAGTTTGAGCTCTCGTTTTGTTAGTGACCTGACGCTATGAAGAGCTGCTACAGATTGTAGCCAAACGGGAGCAAGAGGCTGCACTATTAGGATGGTGGATCTTCCCCTCAAACCGCTGACAATAATGAGGAATAAAGGAAACCAAGACTTTTGGGATTAAAAAAAAATGTTTCCACACAAACGCCATGGATGGCAAAGAGGATGCAAGTCAGATGCTTCTTTTGAAGTCTTGGCCAAGGATGTGTAATGTAGTGGATAAACTGCACTAAAAATGTTTAAGTTAAACTGTATTAAATAGTGTATTTATTTAAGACTGTAATATGTGTTATCAACAGTATTAATAAGAGTTTACAGCCATGCTAACCTGAGAATGCCCGATCTCATCAGATCTCGGAAGCTAAGCGGGTTTGGCCCTGGTTAGTACTTGGATAGGAGACCGCCTGTGAATACCAGGTGCTGTAAGCTTCTCTCCCCGGCTAAATACAGAGGGTTTGCGTCGGAAAGGGCATCCGGCGTAAAACTGTACCAAACAAATATGCATTCATCTAAGATGACACGCTGTGGTGACCCCTAACGGGACAAGCCAAAAGGCAAAGAAGAAGAAGAAGTATTAATAAGATATTATGCCATCGTTGAGCATTTATTTTAGTTGGTTTAGGGATTCTGTTCTGACAATTGCAGGGACCAGGACAAGCATGTCCTGTCCCGAGATATATGTTATCGGTGCATCAGTACAAACAAAGTACAAACCTAGCAAAACAGAAATACAGATAATTCCTAATATTTTGAGCATATGGATAGCAGCATATTGCTGGTGTGCATTGTACATTGGTAGAAGTGTTTTCCTGATTTTTTTAAGTCAACTTTGGGGGTACGCATTATACTTCAGAATCCATTATACTCGCAAAATTACAGTAGACCTATTCGTGTGTAGTGTGTTTTATTCAAATGTTAACTAAAGCTCTTGTAATTGTGATGACTTGGTAATGCTGAAAAGGCTGAACAGTTGCCTCTGCTGTTGGAAAAGGTAAACGTTACACTGTTGAAGAGAGAAAGGGTGGTGAAGATGTGGAAATGACTCAGAAAACGCAAAAACATACACTTAGATAAACACTTTTTCTGTCTTTGGAATAAATGACAAAGAATTTGGTTAACAATGGTGATGTATGAACAAAAGAATTTTCCTCAGTCACAGGTGAACAGAAGCATGCTTTTTACTCACTCTTACTCACAATGGAATATTCATCACATGGTTTGTCTCAGCCAGTACTACAGCAAAAAATGAAATTATAGTGCACTGTGTCTTAAAGCAAATATATTATTTAAAATGTACTTTTTCGTTGTTTGTACATAAATCTCTCTAGAGTTCCTCGTCACCCATTAAAAGTGAAGAGAAACGTCCAATGAAATATTTTGGAAGTTGCAATAGTTCCTATTTCCAAACGTGTGTCTGTCAGGGAGCTGTGATGTTAACGGTGTGCTGAACTTACACAACAACCGCACTCATGCCAAATCTATCTGCTCATTCCTTGGCAAGTCCAGCCTCTGCTGGCTTTGTCACTATTTGCCATAGAAACAAAGTCCATACTTAACATTGGCCCTACAGTGTACAGGGTGACCACTGGATCGCTTGCATGAGTCGGTGACACCGCCCCAAAACACTCAAATTTCAACAAGACAATACATAGGTTTTGTCAGCTGAGCCAAAATCCTTTGAGTATTTTTACAAAAGTATGTTATCTAATTATAACACCTGGGAAATATTTGGAATTGTGTCTGACTCCTTTAACTTATTTTTTATGACACCACATACCAGTGAGACAAAAAAATATTTTTACATGATAAAAAAAAAATATCCAGGAAAGAGCAGCATGCTGAAATGTATGTTCTGCTGGACAGCCTCATTAATAACAGTGACTAGTGAATGTTGTAGAGAACAATTGCATTGTGTGGAGAAGAAAAATGACAAATATGCCTCTTTTTTTTCTCTGAGACAGCTCTATCTATTAATTACTCTTATAACTCCATATATAATTTCTCAGCACTTCAACGCCCAGACTGATTTGTCATGGTGGTTTTTGTTGGAGCTCAGTATGTGAGGCTTGACTTACAGTAACTGTTTCAGTGGAATCCTACTTGGACAATCAACTGTTTGTGGTCAGTGACAGTGCAATATATAGTTAGTTATAGTTTATCAATGGCAGATTCAGTGCATCGCTCCTTTAAAAAAAAAAAAAAAAAATCTGATTTCTTTTGCTGATAATTTGCCATATCACTGGATTTGTTTATTTTTTATATTAACATGGTAACATATCACTTTGTAAATTTCATACTGCCAAACACTGTATGTTTTTGAGGGTGAATAGCACAATTCAGATAGTCAGATTTTCAAGACCCATTTGAAAGAGGGAGCAAAATAAAGTTTATCTGGTGTCTGTTCGGCAGTAAAAAGGTATTCGACGTGGAATTTTGAAATAAATAGATAAATATGCAATCTCCCCAAAGCAATACATTTTGCATTGTGACCGAAAAACTGTTCAGTACAGTTGCAGCATCACCTTGTGTACAAAATCCTCCTCCGTTCTTATCAGTCTGTTCTTAAGGGGAACATCCTATCAATCTGTTACCGGACTGCGACACAAAGAGAAACAATAATTTATACTCACATTCAGTGAGCATAAACCGCATGGAGATAACGCAAGAGAAACTCACACTTGGTTTTGTTCTCCCATGCTTACCATGATTACCTTCTCTCCCCAGTCTCTCAATGACACTTCACTAAACTCAACCGGAATTAGGCACAGCTACTTCTTTTGCACCCATGATCGCAGCATGATAAAACACATTACAGAGCAGTAACAGGGTATTTAAATCAACAACATGCAATTAAACAATTTGACTAGTACTTACAAAATAACATCCATCCATCCTTTTTCTTAGCCGCTTACCCTCACGAGGGTCGCGGTAGTGCTGGAGCCTTAACCAGCTGTCAAGGGGTAGGAGGCAGGGTACACCCTGAACTGGTTTACCAGTCAATCGCAGGGCACATCGAAACAAACAGCCGCACTCACACCCAGGGGCAATTTAGAGAGCCCAATTAATGCATGTTTTTGTGTTGTGGGAGGAAAATCGGAGCGCCCGGAGAAAACCCACAGAGGGACGGGGAGAACATGGAAACTCCACACAGGCAGGGCCAGGATCTGAATCCCGGCCCTCAGAACTGTGAGGCCAACGCTCTACAGTTGCTTCACCGTGCCGCCCATCACATTATTATTAGTAGTGGTAGTATTATTAGTCATAGTACGAGTAGTAGTAGTAGTCATGTTGAACTCTTCATTACCATCAACATTAAATGATTTGTAGAATTGTATTAGGAGTTCAAATGGATGTTCTTTTTTTTGTTGTTATTTTTACATAGATATGACACCAGAGGCCCCATATTTCAGTGTTTAGAGCATCGGTTTGGTAAACCAAGGGTCATGAGTTCGTTCTCACTGGGGCCTCTACTCCCCAAGTAGGGCTGTGGCAGGAAGGACATCGGGCGTAAAAACTGTGCCCAACAAATATGAGCGTTAATCTGAGATGTCATGCTGTGGGGAGCACTAACGGGACAAGCTGAAAGAAACTTACATAAATATGACACCACAATAAAAACATTGTTTAAATGGTTTATTTAATAATCAAGACTGTTGAAAATAAACTAAACTGAGGATAATCTTTGATTCCATATTTATCATGCACAGGCTCAGAGAGGGAGTATTCATTTTAAGGACAACAATATGCGTGCGTCTCAAGTTGATCCTGGACTGCCATCTGAAGAACAGATATCTCAGCAGAATGTACAAACTCGAGACAAAGTCCTGGCCCAGCACCCCCATTTCTGTTGTGGACTATCCTCCTCTATTCCTCCTCACCTCTTTGCAACTCTTTTCTACATCCTGAACCCTCCACCCACTCCTTCCATTCCCTCTTTCTACCCTTCCCCCACACACAATTGGCTGTGGAAGATCACTTCAGTGAGTCATCTTGGGACTGAGATCAAAGGCAAATTAAAGCCGACGTCTATGCAAAATGTAATATGGAAAACCCCCAGCTATATCCTCACTATTGATTTGCACTCTTTTCTTTCAGCCCCACTCCCTTACGCTGCTCTTTCTTCCCCATTTCTCAGTTTCTTTTTTAGCCAAGCACGATGCTACATAGTGTGAAATATGAAGGACCTAGAATCCTGTACAATGAAAAAGAAAAAAAGAAAAAAGTGAAAGAAAGAATGAAAGAAGGGAAGAAAGGGAAAGCTACTCAGTTATTTCTGTTTGCATTTAGTCTATTTTGTGAAATAAGTAGTCCAGTAATTTTCTCAGAGGACCCACTTCAGGCAAAGGTTTTGATATGAAAGGAATGGTTGTAATCTGTTATGGCCAGGCGGTTCTTAAATCAAATAAATTTGACAGGCAGCATTACTCACATGCACTATAGTCATATTTTGCAAAATATCAAGTTTTGGGGGTAAGATGTAAGCACAAGGCTAAATAGAGATTTAGATAGATTTCTTGCTCTCTGAAGTCACTCCTGCCCTGCAGGAAATTGAAATGAATTGGTGGGCCATTCTCTATATGAAAAGAGCCGGTGACAGTTTTTCTTTTTTAATGTGAATATCTAGAATTGTGCTGTAGTCATGATTCTCAGGCATGCTGGCTTGTTCACTGACAAAGCAAGTACCTTACACACATGCACACGAGCACACACACCTGTGGTGAAATGTTCAAACTCATTTACAATACAGATATTTATTGTAAAAGAAAAAAGTAAACACTGAAAAAATACATACATACATGCATTCATGAATAAACCTTTATTTACATTTAAATTTTGCAAGCCCTCAAAATTAGTAATTTGTTTTGTCTTGCTCACATGAAAATGATAATCTATTTTTTAATGTGAGGTTCTGTAATGTGCATATTAACACAAATAATTAGCCAGACTGTGAATTAATCCGTTTGTCCATTTTTTAACACTTATCCGGTTCAGTGTTGCAGGCAGTTGAAGCCAAAACCAGGTGACAACAGGTGAGAGCTGACAGTAAGTCAATCGCAGGGCACATACGGATGCAGACCTCCAGTCACGCCAGCTGAATGCTGAAGTGAATCCGAGCTGCCTGCACAGAGGTCAGTTGAGTAAACCTCTACACCTATAGTCACCACTTCAAATTCAATAAATTATCATTCATCACCTCTATGGACTTCTGCCCCATTGTGGAGACCTTATTCTGTTACATTTCAACATTCTGTTACATTTCAGCATAATATAGAATTGATCTGTGTGTTTCAGCATCGTATATCTCCGTCATGTCTGCCATATTTGCAGCAGGAATGTGTGAGTACATAGACGCGTGCAGTGCCACTGTTCTAGACCATTCCGTGCAGTATGGTGCTTAAACGCTCGTGATATTTCTTTACAAATTCTCATGAGATTATGTTAGTCCGTGAACCCACGATGTCAGTTATTGAGAGGGATGACAAATCATTTGGCTTCCTTGTCATAATTTATAGAAGGGCAACTGATTTTCGTTAGCCTTCATTAATCTGCATTTTTTTGACTGGTCAGTTGCTTTCAATGGATGCAGAGGACAAAACCAGTTTCAACTCAAGTGTGAAGCAGTAATTTCTTTGGCTGCACTTCCATCATCTGTGCGCGCTTGTTGAGACATTTTCTATCCTTTGTGGGAACAATGTTCTGAAATAATAACTGCTTCATTAAAAGTAGATTTTAAAAAAAAAGTGTGTTTTTAATGATTTGTTGAACAACATATTATTGGCTCCAAGCTGTTCGTGTTTCATAGACATATGAAAAGAAGGGGGTGGGGGCAAGGATACAGTATTTTGTATTGTTCAGCAATGTGTCCAATGTGGATCCAATGTCATAAGGATGAAACCCAAGCGACACACCTGGAGCCCAGAGGGGAACAAAATGAGAACGTGAATAGAAAGGTAGATGTAGAGATTGAGATGTGTACTGTTTGAGCAGTAAACACATAGGCTTGAGAGTGTGTGCATTTGTCAGCGTGTGCACGCTCCCTCTCGCTTTAGTTTTGTCAGTTTTGCTTAAGTGGATGCATGGTTTCAAAGAGCTATTTGTGAACCAAAGACAATAAAAATAGAAAGACAATCTTTTTTTTTGTGCCAGCTTCAGTGCCCTCAGCCATTGGCACAAGGCAACAGTGACAACCCATTCATTTTCCTGACGAGCTGTCGCTTCCAGGAAGACAGGTGACTTCCCCCAAGGTTATTTATGGCATTGTTGATCCCTCATTCTCCATGTCGTCCCTCTGTGGTCCAATCTCCTCCCCCATCCCCTACCATCCCGTATCCCAGCAGCAATTTTCTTTTTGTATCATTGTTTATTTGCCTCTGGTTTATAACCTTCTATTGGTATTGATACAGTGAAGAAAATAAGTATTTTAACACCCTGCTATATTGCAAGTTCTCCCACTTAGAAATCATGGAGGGATCTGAAATGTTCATCATAGGTGTATGTCCACTGTGAGAAAGATAATGTAAAAAGAAAAATCCAGAAATCACAATGTATGATTTTTTTAACAATTTATTTGTGTAATACAGCTACAAATAAGTATTTGAACACCCGTTGATCAGCTAAAATTCTGACCCTCAAAGACATATTAGTCCGCCTTTAAAAGTCCACCTCCACTCTATGTAATATCCTGAATCATATGCATCTGTGTGAGGTCATTAGCTGAATAAAGACACCCGTCAACCCCATACAATCTGTAAGACTCAAACTTTTTACATGGCCAAGACCAAAGAGCAATCCAAAGACACCAGAGACAAAATTGTACAACTCCACACGGCAGGAAAGGGCTACGGAGAAATTGCCAAGCAGCTGGGTGAAAAAAAGGTCCACTGTTAGAGCAATCATTAGAAAATGCAAGAAGCTAAATATGACAGTCATTCTCAGTCGAAGTGGAGCCCCATGCAAGATATACCCTTGTGAGGTCTCAATGATTCTTATGAAGGTGAGGAATCAGCCCAGGACTACATGACAGGACTTGGTCAATGACCTGAAAAGAGCTGGGACCACCGTTTCCAAGGTGACAGTTGGTAATACACAAAGACGTCATAGTTTGAAATTGTGCGTGGAACAGAAGTTTTCCCTGCTCAAACCAGCACATGTTAAGGCCCATCTTAAATTTGCCAATGACCATTTGGATGATACAGAGGAGTCACGGGAGAAAGTTTTGTGGTGAGATAATATCAAAATGGAACTTTTGGTCATAATTGCACTAACCGTGTTTGGAGGAAGATGAATGATGAGTTCCATCCCAAGAACACCATCCCTTACTGTGAAGCATTGGGGTGGTAGCATCATGCTTTGGGAGTGTTTTTTTATGCACATGGGACATGAGGACTGCACTGAATTAAGGAGAGCATGACCACCTCCATGTATTGTGAGATTTTGGGGAACAACCTCTTTCCCTCAGTCAGAGCATTGAAGATGGGTCGTAGCTGGGTCTTTCATGACAATGACCCGAAGCACACAGCCAGGAAAACCAAGGAGCAGCTCTGTAAGAAGCATGTCAAGGTTCTGGCGTGACTTAGCCAGTCTCCAGACCTAAACCCAATAGAAAATCTTTGGAGGGAGCTGAAACTCCGTGTTTCCCAGCCCAGAAATCTGTCTTATCTAGAGGAGATCTGTGTGGAGAAGTGACCCAAAATCCCTCCTGCAGTGTGTGCAAACCTTGTGAACAACTACAGGAAACATTTGACCTCTGTAATTGCAAACAAAGGCTACTGATCCAAAAATAATAACATTGGTTTTCTCTGGTGTTCAAATACTTATTTTCAGCTGTATCACACAAATAAATCATTAAAAAAATCATACATTGTTGTTTCTGGATTTTTATTTTTAGATTATCTCTCTTACAGTGGACATGCACCTATGATGACAAATTTCAGACCCCTCCATGATTTCTAAGTGGGAGAACTTGCTATATAGCAGTGTTCAAACACTTATTTTCTTCAGTGGAAGTGAAAGTTATGGGAGTGAACTAATTACATGCATTACGATGCACACATCACTTGTGTTCCTGTCATTAATATTGTGCCCATTATAAATTATGGTATGTTCTTAGTTTACGATGTCATTGATCCATGCCCTTTTTTTTTAAGCAATATGTACCCATACATACGACAGTACTCAAAAATAAATACTCCTGATTATACAATACTGTTAATTGTGTTAATAAAGAGAGACAATGCCAGTTAACTAGGTTGCACAACAGTGTTATGATGTTTTCGCACACCACTTGACACCCTTCCAGTGCAAACCAACCTCCTGACTAAAGCTAAGGAATGTGTCTTTTAAATTTAAATTTGTTAATTATATTCATGATCTCAAACATTCCACAAAATTATTCTAAAATGATTATTATAATTATGGTTTCTACTCGTCTCATGGAGCTATGACATTACCATGGTGTAGGGGTTTGTACCCTTTGTGCCAGTGATCCTATGAGGTCAAACGTTGTGGGCTTGAAGTCCCTGGTAGGGTCACCCCGTGAAAACGAGAATAGAGGTGTGGGAGCAGAAAAAAAACATAGTTTACGACCACCAATAATGATTTCAAAACATGGAACTTGTTTTCTCTTTCCTGGATGGGTCATCGGGCCTGGAGGCCAGCCTTGTTCCCATGAGACCTAGCTGGGCACAGCTCAAAGAGGCAACACGGGTCTCTCTTCCCGTCTCCTTTTCCAACACCTTTAGGAGGAACCAAAGTTGTCGAGTGCATTTTGAGCAAGGTGACTGTTCAAGCCAAGCACTGTTGCACCTAATGAGTTCAAGTTGATATTTTGTGCAAAAGTGAACTGAACTTAACTGATTTCTGCTTGATGAGCAGAATTTGTTTTGGGGTATATGAATAGATCAGATTAAATATTGTTTTCAGTATGGTCACCCAAAGTTGTGAGGAATGCAAAGTTATTGTCCTGTATGGTTACGATCTTGGTTGCAGTATTTTAAGGTTACAACTTTATCAGAAAAGACTTATCATAAGGCAAAAGATGAGAACACTGAGATAAATTTTGTTCGCGTGTATTTGCAAAAGTATTCAAAGAAAACTGATGTCATGTTGTCATTATGGGTGTTATATGTATAGTTTTTTGGGAGATACACAACGTCATTCCATTTTGATCAGGCTGCAAGATTATAAAAACATGTATAATGTGACACCATGTTAATACTTTAATTCGTACAGGACTGTATATCAGCGCATACGTCTCCTTGTGTGCATGTGTGTCCGTGTGTCTGTGTGTGTGTGTGTGTGGGGGCGGGGGGTTGTTGGTACAAACCTACAACAATAATTTTGAAATGAAAAGCAATAAGCACGAATTTCAATTATTTTATTCACTTTTTGAGTGAGAACATAAAGAAATCTCATTAAATATTAGCAGCCACAGGGGATGTGATGAAAGGTTTTTGCCTAAGCACCAAAAATAGAAACATCTAATGTACAACCTTGTAATATTTCTGTAGTTGTAGATTTCATACTATGGGATGCTTGATTTGCAAGGGCCCGGAAATCCGCACTCGCAGTGACAGAATTGAGCCAACGCAGTTTAAGCAAAGGCCTCCATGCACTTACTTTGACACTTTACCTTATGCAGACACACTCATTCATGCTCACATACACATGTACGATTAATGTGATTTAACCTGCTTGGGTGTACTTTGACGGGTACTCAACATGATTACCAGCCAATATGCTACTGCATACAGTCAAGCTAAAGATGTCTTTTTCTCCGAGCCGCTTCCATTTGCCTGCTCCTTAAGCCGCTCTTTGCATCTCCCTCTTTTAAGCACTTCTAAGGCATCTCCGAGGGAGAACTTTATACACACATCATCCAGGATGCTTAACTCAGACGTAGAGGCATATCAAATGTCAGTGAAATGGAAGGCTCTGTCGTAATAAGGTGTTTTTAAGGTCCTTTCACAGAGACGAAACGCTCGAAAGTTTAGCCATTGGTTCATGGCTCCCCTCGACAAAAGAAACCACCTCCATCCTTTTAAGGCTGATCATTATGGGTTTGGAATCAGCACTCTGGAGATATTGAAGACATTTGTAGGTATCCATACTAGAGACAACAGATGGATTGCATTGAAATGTAGCAGGGTTAAGAAGAAGAGGTCGGCAGGACTTGTTAGAAGAGCTGCTTATTTTTATTCATATAAAACCCTCCGTCTATGTGGACTCCGATGCCCAGTCCTCTTTACTTCCTTCCAAGTCTTGTTCTCCTTTCCATGCCTGACCGTTTGCTCTTGGTGAAACAGGCGTCATCTCATATACATGCCATGCTGTGCAATGTGGAACTGCAGCAATGCAAGCATCTGCTCAGGGCTTTTCCGTTCAAAAGATTCAATTAAAAAATAATTACCAAAAGATTAGTTGTAGTCTGGTATGACTGCACTGTTTGAATAGATGTTTCCTTTTCATCTACTGTAATAATAGAATGCTTTTTTTTAATTAAAGGGAGAAAAAGAGGAAGCAGTTCAAGAAAAAGAGGAGTAAGAAGAAGAAAAAGGCAGTCCTGCCTCAGTACACCCTGTCTTGAAGACGTTTGTTTGATGTGAAACAAAATTAAATATTTTTTTGATCTAACAAATTAATTTCCACCCCCCCATTCCCCAGCACTTCCCATCTTCTAGCTTCCTTCTTTCTAGAGGAGATAAAGACAGTTTAATTTAGATACCAACAGGAACGAAGTGCACACGTACACATGCACAAGCACACATACATATTCCCCTGGTCAAACTTGATGAGGGTCCATCCAGACAAACTAAATGTTCCACAATTTGTCAGACAGAGATATTCTGAAACGTACAATATATTTGCAGAAGCTCTAGGCTAATTTACTATGCCCTATGGTATGGCAAATACACATATGCAAGAAGTAAAAGTAGAATAAAAAAAAAAAACAAAAGGCTGGCAGCATGGTAGAGAAACTGGTTAAAGCGTTGGTTTCACAGTTCTGAGGACCGGGGTTCAAATCATTGCCTCGCCTGTGTGGAGTTTGTATGTTCTCCAGGTGCTTGTATGGGTTTTCTCCGGGCACTCTGGTTTCCTTCGCATCCCAAAACATGTCTTAATTGGAGACTATAAATGGCCCGGAGCTGTGAATCTGAGTGTGATTGTTGTCTGTCTCTGTGCCTTATGATTGGCTGGCAACCGGTTCATGGTGTACCCCTGCTCCTGTCCAATGGCAGCTGGGACAGGCTCCAGTGCTCCCTCCACCCTTGTGAGGATAAGCGGCTAAGAAAATGGATGGATGGATTTTTAAAGCAACATTGATCATGGAATACGTTTTTAAAAGACCTTGTAGAAGTGTCTTTAATTCCTTTGGCATCTTTCCACTGACTGAAAACATGAGCAAAGGTGGAAATCAGGTGGAAAGCAGCAGTGTTTTTCGGGGGGTGCGTAGGACATTGGGTGTGTAATACCTTCAGCAAGAAGAAAAGTGAGGAGTGGTACATGTTAGTCCGGTGACATTGGGTTGGGTGGATGGGTGGCTGGCCATCAAGATCTCTGCAAGTGGTTGTAAGTATTTTGAGTTGAATCATTTCAGACAAGGGGAGTGACAACAGCAGTGATGTGTTAGTATTTTGGGCTTTTTGTAAATAGCAGCGTGGCTGCCTTATGACTATTTGCAGGGCAGTTTTGGAGAAGGAGGAGAAAAGAATATTACTTTAAGTGAGTGGAGAAAAAGGCATGTGTAAGCATCTCCATTTCATGGGGGGAGATTATGGAGGTTGTGTACATGGAAAAAAAAACGGGATTTGGACAGACGTTTGGCGTGAGTGTCAAATGAAAGGGATGCTCAAAAATGGGTTAGGGTCAGTTTGACTGACCCTATTTGTGTTTGATTATGGGTTTGAAAGTGATCTGGTGTGACAATGAATTTCACAATGTCGTCAGATTTGAGCTTTAGGAAGTTGGAGGCTCTCCAATCTTCCTGATTACAGTGAGACGGTCAAGGAGCTAGGACATCTTATGAAAGTCGAATGGAATAAAATGGTGTCATCTGGATATAGCTGATAATGTATGTTTAAATTATTGACGATCTGACTCAATGCAAGCAGATATCTGATATGAAATTAAAGGAGGGGACCTAACAATGGACCTTGTGGCACATCATAAAGCAGAAAAGAAAATTAGGAAATAGCCATACTAAATGAGATGGTAACAATTCCACTGATAAGGTGTTAAACAAACCAGTCTAGAGTTCTGCCAGTCCTCCAGACTGTTAGTCAGGATTTTGGTGGTTAACTGCATGGAAGGCGGAGCCAAGATCAAAAAGCACCAATATCCAACATCCAACACTCACCTGCATCTATGGTCATATTTTTGTCTGAGCACCAGGTTGAGAGCTTCTGGATTTAGGAAGGCTTTGTGATCAGACTACCCACTGCTGTGTCATCAATGAACTTGACGATAATGTTATTGTAGACTGAGCTGCAGTCTATACTTTTCATCACACACACAGTTAACATACAGAACTTGAGATAGTCCAATACAGCCCCTGTGTATCTGTCCAGGTCTTGCTGTTCAAATAGGTCCCAGTCAAAGGTATAGAGACAGTACAGGGGGGGGCTCAGCATGCAGCCCTGCGGTGAGCTGGTCCTCATTGTGTAAGTGGAGGAATGGTGGGAACCAAATGTTCACAGTCTGGGGACTGTTGGTAAAAAAAATCCAAGATCCAGGTGCATGTGAGATGAGGGACTAATCAAAAATTTGTGAAAGGTGAATTCAACTTCACAAGCCACACTCAAACATTATTACTATCATAGTTGTTTAATCAAGAAATAAGGTAAATAGAATATGTCAGGGAACGTGAAGTAGGGTGCAAGATCTCAAGAAACAATGCATCATGCTACGATCCAAAGAAATTCAAGAAGAAATGTGGAAAAAAAAGGGATTTAAATCCATCAGTCTGGAAAAGGTGCCAAAGCCATTTCCAAGGTTTCAGGCTCCATTGAATCACTGTCAGGGCCATTATCCAGGAATGGCAAAAACTGGCAACCGTGCCAAATCTACCCAGGAGTGGATGATCAACTAAAATTACGACATGAGTGTGGTGATGATGCATCCAAGAGGTCACAAAAGAACCTCAAACAACATCCATAGATTTCCAGGGCTTGTTGGCCTCAGTTAAAGTCAGTGTTCATGACTCTACCATAAGAAAGACGCTGGCCAAAAATGGCATCCATCTGAGAGTTCCTGGGCAAAATACCCTGCTGTTAGCAAAGAATACAAAGGGTTGTCCCTCATTTGCAAAAAAAAAAAAAAAAAAAAAAAAAAACAAAAAAAAAAACTAATCTTGAGGATCCTCAAGACTTTTGGAGACACATTTTGTGGACTGACAAGTCAAAAATTGAACTTTTTTGGAAAGTGTGCGGCTGATTACATCTGGTGTAAAAATGGCACAGTATTTAATAAAGGGAACATTATTCCAATGGTGAAGCATGGTGGTGGCAGTCTGATTGTTTGGGCTGTTTTGCTCCCTCAGGACCAGGACAACTGGCTGTGACTGAAGGAAGAGCAAATTCTGATGTGCACCAGAAAATCCTGAAGGAGAACGTTTGGCCATGAGTTCGTGCTGTAAAAGTCAAGCGCTCTTGGATCGTCCAGCAGGACAACAATCTGAAACACACCATCAAGCCTCCCCTCCGAATGGCTAAAATAAATAAATAAATAAATAAATGGCCAAGTGAAAGTCGGGATTGAGATCAAATTGACCCCTCCGTAGAAATTGCGTCATCCGCATCGCTGACCAATCAGAGGCCAAATATCTGCATAAACCACACCCCTTTTTGGACCCGCAGTTTCCTCAGACAACGCTGCATGGTCCACTATAGCTTCTGTTGGCGTTTTATCGTGTATTTGGGTTCTTTAACAATAGATATGGTTAAGAGGTGTAGTCACGGACTTTATAATAGTGACGACAGGTATCCTGAAAGGCTAGTTGGTGGAGTTCAATTCGTACCCTTCCAAAACCGAAGACCCAGTACGAAAAATGTCTTCGATGGATCAAACTTTGTGGAAGACGGCATTATCAACTGAATCCATCTAAAATCAACCGGAACAGAAGACCGAGTACGAAAAATGTCTTCGATGGATCAAACTTTGTGGAAGACCGCATGATCAACTGAATCCATCAACCGGAACAGATATGTTTGCACAAAGGTAAGCCCTATATTTGATTTTCAATACACGTCTCATATAAATGAATTAGCAGTTCTTCGCTTGCATAACATAGCTAAGTGTGAATGATTGACACACTTGATCTTTGTTGAGCGATATTTTGCGATGATCTGACTGCACAAACGTGTCCCTTTGTTGGCGGCTACACGGCTACGGTAAACCGGACTGTGTTTGCACGAAGGTATGCCCTATATTTGATTTTCAATACATGTCTCAGATAAATGAATTAGTAGTTCTTCGCTTGCATAACATAGCAACGTGTGAATGATTGACACACTTGATCTGTGTTGAGCGATATTTTGCGATGATCTGACTGGACAAACGTGTCCCTTTGTTTGCAGCTAATTAGCTAAGATAAACCAGACTCACAGTCCTAAAAGCCTTCGACGTGCACCGAGACACCAAGACTGAAGGAAGGATGTTTGAGGACACTAAAGTAGTGATTTTCATACTCGGTCGGGACTTACGTAGGTTCGGCACTAATTCAAGAATAATTATTGAGGGGAGCGCGTGACGTTACACAAAGAAAACGAGAGAAACAACTCGTAAATCAAGCCTCGCCTTCTTTTCCTTCATACGCCGGTTCACAAATGGCTATACAGATACACATACAGATTCTGCACACAAGTGTGATATGTAACACGAAAATAGGAAACTGTCAATGACGAATTCGTCTTTGGGTTATAATATATTATATTATGTGGCTTCTCGGTCTTCCTCTGACTCTTGAAAGATCTCGAGCTAATATCAATGGCTTCTCCGTCGATATGAATGTAAATACCATTGAAATACCCCTCGCTGAAATACTTGAAGCCCTGCTGTCTGCTTTTCAACGATATTTCACTGTTAGCTAAGAATGCAAGTGAGAAATCAGCCGGTAAATCGGACAGTTTCACTTTATTCTTTTCTTGCTGCGCCGCCCTTTTTGCTAATTGTCTGACGTAGGCGCACGTGGCGTGACGTCACTTCAGGAGGCTTGGTTAAGTGCCCTGTACGGAGGGGTCAATTGACATGCTGTGGTGTGACCTGAAACGGGCAGTTCATGCTAGAAAACTCTCCAGTACAGTGGAGTTGAAACAATTCTGCAAAGAAGAGTGGGACAAATTTCCGCCAAAGCAATGTGAAAGACTCATCACCAATTATCGCAAACGCTTGATTTTAATTATTGCTACCAAGGGTGGTGCAAACACTTATTATGTTCTTAGAGCAGTTACTTTTTCATAGAGGGTGTGAAAAGTTTGTACTGTATTTTTTTGTGCCTTCATAAATGTGTCATTTGAAAATTGAATTTTGTATTTCCTTGGAATGTCTCTGAGTGATATTAAAATTGCTTTGTTGATTTGAAACCTCTGTGTGTGATAGATGGGCAAAAAAAAAAAAAAAAAACGTAAATCGGGAAGGAACTTAGTACAAATAATTAATACGGCTGGAAATAACTATACTAATGGGGGATAAACGGTATGGAAACTGGATGGGTAATACTGGTAATGATATTAAAAACAGATGTGAAAACTGATTTGAAGTCCACAGTTGTAAACTTGTTGTTTGCTGCAATCAAAAGAGTGGATAGAAATAACTATGGTGTTGAAGCAGCTATTTGACAAAGGTGGATCTGGTTATCGAGGATTTGGTACATGAGAAGGTTGTGTGAAAGGCTAGGAAGTTGATGGAGGTTTATACTGGACTAGGATGATATCATCCGTACATGTGAGATTTAGTAAACAAGCACATGGTGAAATTTTAAAAGTACTGGCGTTTACTTGAGGACTTTTGAAGAGGCAGTTGCAGCCGTCCCGTCTGGATGTGATGAATGTTGTAGCAGCAGTAAAAGGTGTGATTTTGAGGGGGTTGAATTTTATTTTTGTGATGGAGCTGGTGTGATAAACTCTCATTTCACTCTTAAAAATGCGTCAGAGGGAAGGAGGTATGATCAAAGGCTCAATGATAAGTGAGAAACTGTAGGTGGACATGGTGAGTGATACATTTCTTATTAACACATCAAATGAATTAATGTTGAGTTGGAACAAGGGGCCACTGGTGGTATAGTGCCACAGCTAGAAGATTCAGAATAACAGAGCGATTAGCTAGCAACCAGTCTAGAATGTAGTCCACCTTTTCCTTGTAATCAAACCTCCATCAGTGACTAAGATAAGGATCAGCAGTATGAGAAACTAAATGGATGGTTTTGGAGGAAGTTAAGCAATGGTATGATTAGCTCAGCCCCCCTCTTTTATAAACTACACGCTTACTCTGCTTTTTTACTACAGGAATACGTCCTTGTCTTGTGTGAAGCCAAGCAAAAGAGTCTAGATACAGGTAGAGTCATATAGAGAGGTGTCATTGGCTCTATATCCCTAAGGTTTAGTTCCTGCCATGCTCTACAGCACATGGCCATTGTGACTGGAGCCCCCCTTTCCCCTTCCTCCCTCTCTCTCTTTGCCACACATACACACACATGGTGTCTACAACCTCTCAGCCATGGCAGCACCTGACAACTGCTGACCACTTCATCAGACAACCTCAGAAAGAGTGAGAGAGCTCCACAAAAACACCAGGGGGAGCCAACATCTGACCTTATGTACGCAGGAGGTCCTTTTACAAAACTCCATGTCAAATTGCATATATTCAATTTGACCAAACTCTGGTATCTGTATTACATACACAACATCCATATATATATATATATATAGTTTAATAAGTTAGCAACTGTAAGTCACATTTGAAATTAGATGCATGTCTGCACAAGGATGACCACACGTTGTGAGTGATCTGTCCAATAATGATGAGTTATTAAAAATATACTGTATGAGTGTAAAGCTATTTTTCACAAACCAATCAGAAAAACTATATAATTTTAATATTGATGGGATCCATGCCATTAGAGCCCATTTTTGCATTGTTTAAAGCATCACTTAACTCAGTCCTGAGTCTGTGACAATAACGGTGAATGAAATGGCCAGTGATAAACATGCAGGTTCTATTCAAGTGAACCTTACCTCAAAGTATTCCCCCCTCTTTTATTTTCACCCACATCTACTTTCAGGTTACAGAACTTTTTACTCGGCCAAAAATTCAAGCTTAGCGAACTTTGCTTCACAATGATAGTAAGCCTTTGAAGTATCTAAATGCAACGTCGCTATATCGCTTGGCCACCACAAGCCACAAGACACCATTGTATCGCGATGGACCAACCGTCGCCGTACAAGATGTAAAACCTTCATTTAAACAGGTAAGAGATAATTGTGTCAACGTCCCACATTGTGTTAAGCTTGCACAGAGTGGCTTAACCTGTCCATGGATCCCGTTATAGACCAGTGCAATGACAATTGTGCAAAGGGACAAATCTGTCTGTCTCAATTGCCAAGTGTGATAAACCAACTAGAATTGGGCATCCTGGGCATTTCCATCCTAAATTATCTTGCCTACCCATTAAAATGGCATCAACGGTAAGTAGAAATTGTTTTGATGGTAAGGAAGCTTTAACAGATTATATAATACACACAAAAGAAAGCTATCCAAACCATAACACTAGGCAAATATCAATCCATGAGTGTAAAGATCTATTAAGTGCTGCAACCCAACAAATGGCTAACAAAACAATATAATCACAGTTGTAAAAGGACAATATGATACCAAAATTGGTTTTATCCTTTGTGGGTAATTTCAAAACACAGTTTTCGTTGCTCACTGACTTTATTTGACAGGGTTATATGTGGTTTGGAGAGAAAAGCGAGAGAGGGAAAATATTAATTAACCAGGGATTGCACGTTGACTCTGCCTTGCACATAAGACAGAAGGTTAAGCAAATGCCAGGGCAGCAGTGTCACTTCAAACAATGACTATTAGCTTTAGAATCAGCCGAGTGTCTGCTGAGGAAACACAGTTCTTCAGACTCCTGATTGCCATCCAGTTGTGTGCGTGAATGTGTGTTTGTGTGTGTGTGTCAACGTATGTGTGTGCCTATGGCAAGGTTGGTGCTAGAGGTTTTGGGTATACAGTATAACTGAGTGTCTGTGTGTGTGGTGGGGGGAAGTCATTCCATTTCAGTCTGTGGTTAAATTAGTCGAAGGCCAGCACAGGTTGAATCCCAAAGTTATTAGTGCAAGTGAAGCCGATTGAGACAGGTGAAACAGTGACTACATTTAAGAAACAAAAAAGAGAGAGTGATAGATAATGATGTTATTGAAAGAGATGGTGTTGGATATCCAGCAAAAGACATGGTGGGTTGGGGTGCAGGATATGTGGTGTAGGTGGACAATTGGTGCTGTACTGGTTTTGTACTTCATCTTGACAGACGAAGATTTGAATTGAAAGTATGAGAAAATAACAAAATAAATTGAAAGTATGAAGAAATTATGAACAAATCAGGGTGGCACAATGAGTGACTGGTTAGAACAGGGGTTGGGAACTTTTTCGACTGAGAGAGACATAAAGGCCAAATATTTTAAAATGTAATTTCAAAAGTGCCATACAGTATTTTCGAAAATAAGTTCAGGTGTATTTGTGCATTTATGTAACACTTTTAGAGTACAATGCCTTCTTTCTTTTAAATAACATTATGATGATGCTAACCAATGATGACAAAAGTACTTATAATTAATGCAACTTCTCGTGCTTTATATGTCGTTAGAATAAACTTCATGCAGGCGTTTAGACTTCCGTCCATTTATTCCATCTTTTATTCGTTTGATTAGCTTGTTTTTATGCAAAGATGGCAAAATGTTTTTTGGCAACATTGAGGATGAATGCTTTGGCATACTCCCCACCTGTGGATGTAGACACACAGCAGAAACCTCCCTCTCCACAAAACCTGTCCATTCTTGTTGAAAACTTCAATGGCACTCATATTTTTTTCTTTTAATGACCTTCCATATTTAGTTGTTCTGACACGATCGGCATTCAACCCAAAGCCTGTGGACTAAGGCAACTCCACTAGGACAAACTGTCTCTGCGTCATTTGCATTGCCTGCCACCCCAAACTATGGCAACCCCACTAGGACAAACCTCTGCGTCACTTGCATTGCTCACACGACAGACATCAGATATATAGTATGTGTTTATGAGGGCTCAGCGAGCCATATGCAACCACCAAAAGAGCCAGGTATGGCTTTGCGAGCCACAGGTTCCGACTCTTGCGTTAGAGCGTTGGCCTCACAGTTCTGAGGACCGGGGTTCAAATCCTGGCCCCGCCTGTATGGAGTTTGTGTGTTTTTCCCGTGCCTGTGTGGGTTTTCTCCGGGCACTCCTATTTCCTTCTACATCCTAAAAACATGCACTAACTGAAGACCCTACATTCCCTGTAGATGTGAATCTCAGTGTGAATGGTTGTTTGTTTATATGTGTCCTGGTTTTGGCCGGCAACCAGTTTAGGGTGCACCCCACCAATTGCCTGAAGATCGCTGGGGATAGGCTCCAGCACTCCCACGATACTTGTGAGGATAAGCGGTTCAGATAATGGATGGATGAACAAATAAGCCCAATATCATGTAGAACACCCACTACTAGCAATATGAGCATCAATGCCATTCCATTTATGTACGCGAGGAGATATGCATTGTGACTGACTGCTGATAATTGGAGAGTGTATTCCGATGTTCACACTGGAATTTTAACACTTTTCTGTGTAACAGAAGTAGTTTAGAAAACAAATAACTAAAAAAGCAAACATGGAATGGTAGTTTAAGAATCCAAATTTGTTGTTGATTCAAAGGCTTTAAATTATATCTGAAAATAATGTGCTTGAGGTTATGGATTCCTGCAGATTTTTGACAAAATGACTACGGTAAATATTTCGGCACTCTCTCTATAGACAACTGTATAAAATCAGCAAAAATAAACGTGAAAAATTAAATATCAGTTATTATGAAGATGTGTACTCTTTGCTCCTGTCTTTTCAGTTAAAGTCATGACAGTTCTAAAATAAAAGACGTGTGCATATTCAAGTACACCACACTGATTCGTGAGTGGCAGAACAAAGGGATGTTGTCATGTCTGCGCTGTACAAGATAATGAGCTTGATGAAGTTTCTCTAGTGAAATGTACATTTATTATTACAAGCAGAGACACCTTATGCCCATGATTCAAATTATCATCCTGAATATATACTGAGTATCAAAAATGCACTTACGCGTCACCAGGCATTGTGCAGTTCCATGTAAATGGGCATCATCTTGACAACATAGTCGTGATGAAACAAAACATCAAATAAAGACTGACATTCTACTAAACTGGGCCCAAAGAGACTCATCATAAATGAACAAGAAGGAACTACCTAAGGGTACCAGTGACAAGCCATTGCCGCTGTAATGGTACAAAACTGAAAATGCTGCACTGAAGTTGACTGAAACCCATCAGACAACTTCTTAACAGAAGAATCAAACACTCATCTTTCGTAAAATTGGGGAATTAGCAACTCACAAAGGTGGACCATTTAAATAAATGCAGTGCTTGTTCAATGCTGAACTGGTAAAGTAAGAGGAGGGGAAAAAGTAACATGACATAAAAAGATATGGCAGTGCCATTTTTGATTAAGATGTCATGATTGGTGTATAGATGCATTTAAATAGCATAATCAAATATTGTAGGGCTATATTTTTTCTTTGTACCACTTGTTAGAAAGCATAGTATTTTCTAATTCATGGAAAAAAAAAAACATACTATACCCAGAATTTGGATTTTACAAAAAGACAAAAAGAAGGAATCAATTCATCTGACGGCAATACTGTGCTTGTCGTATAAAAGACAACTCGCATTTTAATGCAGTACAGTGTCACAGTATTCTAAACTGCAATCACAGTCTTATTTTCGTCTCATTAGATGTAGCTGAATCTCATCTCATGTGGTCATAGAGATATCTCAATATTAGTTAATTAAATATAATGTAAAAATCGGAGAAAAAAACAATAACAATCAAACGGACCATTTTTTCTTCAGTGAAATGGCAGCTAGAAAACTGGAAGACAGAACCGTTACAGACTATTGAAGCGATCTGATATGGAAAAGTAATTATAAAAAAGTCAATGAGATTCTTCCGCTGTTCTCCATCACCTACAACCTTACATGCTGTCAACACACGTGCGTAAACAAAGCGTACAGAACAGCAGCAGCTGTATCAAATAGTTACAATAAATCACCACTTCAATGTGACCAAAAGAGGGTGGAAATAAACAAACCAGCAAAGCGTAGAGAGCCTAATGTTAGTGGCCTCTTTGGTATTGAGAGAAATTACAGAAGCGTTTGATTTGCACCGAGGTGCCATCCTGAACATATGGCATTTTAATTCTTGCCGGTCTCATCTGGATAACTCTGGGCCCTGTGAATCTCACACTACCATCAGGGAAATATGGGCACAAGTGAAATGCTTAGCTGCGAAGGGCTCCAATTTCCCACCTTAATGGGCATTCTCTTCCCATAATCCCCCCACCTCCTCATACCTTTTCCTTTCCTTAAATCCAAGCCTTTGTTTATTTTCCATTTCAGCTTTTTCTTGTTAGACTCTCCACTCCACGTGTCCTCGACACTTCCCTTATTTGCAGTGATTTACCTACTTAGACACCGAGTGGACGCTAAGGGAAAATACACCTCCATCAAAACACTTTTTCCACACACACATACATACACACACTATAAACATCACACCTGCATACACACCTGACACACTGCAGAATATGAGGCTGTGTGCAGAACAGGTTTGTTGTTCTTTTTTTTAATGTCTAATGCCTATTGTGGGAGTTGACAGCTTGAGAGGAGTGACTAATAAGTCCAGGGCTGGCGTTGTCTTGCTGGGCTGAGGGAACATTTTCAACACACACACATGCTTGTACGCAAACACCCACGCCCACACACACACACACACACACGTGTCTATTTGGTTTACAATAAGCACATGCACAAATGCATAAGGGTCATTTTCATATAATTTGATCAATAACGGTTGACTCAGTCCATTGAATTTCCTTGTCAAAATCAAAATTACTCATTACTCATCCACCATCGAAGCAACTCACCACCAGGGGGTGATCAGTTGAAAGTTTCGCCCCTCTCTTCACCAGAGTGTCAAAGACATCCAGCCGCAAGTCTGATGACACAACCACAATGTCAATCATTAAACGACGACCTAGTGTGTCTTGTTGACAAGTGCAAATGTGGACGCCTTTATTTCTGAACATGGTGTTCATTATGGCCAATCCGTGATGATGACAGACGTCCAGTAACAGAACACCACTTGGGTTCTGATCATCGGAGCCGTTCTTTCCAATCAGGCCCTTTTAGGTCTCACTGGCATTTCCCACATGGGTACTGAAGTCCCCCAGCAGAATGATGAAGTCCCCAGATTCCAAAAAGAGTGGAGTATTGTTTGGTGCGTAGGTACAAACAACAGTTAGAATCCGTCCACCCGCCAAGGGTGGAGGGAAGCTGCCCTCTCAACCACCAGGGTGAACCCCAACGAACTAGTGCAACCTGGGGAGCAATAAGTATACCCACACCTGCTCGGCACCTGTCACCATGGGCAACTCCAGAGTTGCCCACTCAGGAGGACTGGTACCAGAGTTCAAGCGGTGCATAGAGCCGAGTCTAACCATATCTAGTCAGAACTTCTCAATCTCACTTACCAGCTCGGGGTCCTTCCCTGCCAGAGAGGTGACATTGCGTGTCCCTAGACCTAGTTTCTGTAGCAGGGGATTGGCTCTCCGAGGTCCCCGCCTTCAGCTACTGCCCAGCTCACATTGCACCCGACCCCTATGGCCCCTCTCACAGGTGGTGAGCCCATGGGAAGAGAGGACCTCTGTTGCCCTTTCGGTCTGTGCCTGACCGAGCCCCATGGGTCCAGGCCTGGCCACCAGGTGCTCGCCTTTGGGCTCCACCTCCAGGCCTGGCTCCAGAGGCAATACATAACAGAGATGTATGACCTGAAATGCCAGGATGAGGTATCCAATTTGCGTTCACAAAATAAAAGACTGCAAAAAATGTGCTATTTCTGAGATATGATTAAATATGTATGAATTTTGTGAAAGTGTTGGAATTATTACGTCTTTACCATTATTATATGTACAAAGACATGCGTCTAATGGGTTTAACAAGTAGTGAGGATCATTTATGCAATTTCTTTATTGCAACAAATGTAAAATGTGCAACTTGCAACAATTTTTATTTATCTGTTTATATCTTGACTATTATGCACTCGTGTCTCAGTGGGGTAAAATAAAAAGCCATATAAAGTTGTAAAGAAGTATATTTTAATGGACCACCACCATTTTCTCTGCCTTTGCTATCATCAACAACTTTTTTTTTTAAAATGGGACTTCCAGGCTGACTGTTTCACCCTGGAAGACCTCTTCCAATTTGGGGAAAGCAAGATAAATTTATTTATATTGCTGTTTTTTTCTTTAATATACTGATTTTACACACAAAAATTGCAAATTCATTGTTGTGACAATTATCTTTCCCATCATTCATTAAACTGTATGTACAGTGTATAAAAAAATACATAGATAAGTGTATAGCCACTAAAAGAGCCCACATCCTAGTTAGCTGCACAGCCACAAGTGTCTGCCTCGGCCTCTCGCCATCTCATCCCTCATCCCTCCACCAATCCCCACCCCCTTCTCTCTCTCTCTCTCTCTCTCTCTCTCTCTCTCTCTCTCTCTCTCTCTCTGTACACAAACACAGTAGACCCTAATCATCTGGTGTCTAGCAATCCGCTGGCGATCACCACTCCGCCACATCATGGGCCAATTAAGTGGCCATATATCTGTCTAACAGTCTCCTCTGGCTGAATGGACAGTCCTAGAGTCGGAGTAGTAAGCTGCGACATGAGCCCACCCACAGGTAGCAGTCAATTTGTAGCTTAAAGCCTTGTTGCCACAACACTCCAGCATTATTAGGACTAGTCACACGATTGAGGATTTGTGTGTGCATGGGTGTTTGCGTGGGTGTGTGTGTGTGTATGTAAGGCAGCTTGGATACAGTATTTATACATTTTTGTTGTATGTAGCCAAGAACAGTTGGGGTTTTCCTTGCACTATCCCAGCCAGCTTCGGGCAAAGGCCAGACTGGTCACCAATCAATCACAGGGCACATATATACGGGCTCACAGAGT
Organism: Syngnathoides biaculeatus; assembly: GCF_019802595.1. NCBI lineage: Eukaryota > Metazoa > Chordata > Actinopteri > Syngnathiformes > Syngnathidae > Syngnathoides > Syngnathoides biaculeatus. The sequence goes on from NC_084651.1 coordinate 24,174,471, forward strand.
GGGAACTGAAACCACGCTGCAAAGTCAAGTGAGTGTACCACGACACCAGGGGTGCCCAGAATTTTTTTTTAACCCGAGATCTACTTCTCAAGCATCCAGCCTCTCTCGATCGACGGGGAGGATGTTTTTTTTCGTTTTTTTTTTTTTAAAGAATGACCAATGATGAAATAGAATGACCAAGTCACAAAGATCTACCCACTACAAAAATGCAAAACATTTATTTTAAAGTATATTGAGGATTCTTTATGTGTAAATGCATGTTTGTGTGCCTTGCATTACTGCATGAGCCAATATTACACAACATAATTAACTTTAAATATTTTTTGTAACTATCTGAGTTCACGTTGATGATCACTAAAGGCCAAATGAATGAAAATGCACACCTGGGCTGTCACTCAAGTCAGTGGATTCGTCCAACAGAAGTGAGAAACACTCACAATCTCCGATGTCCTTCCACACATCTGCCATGGCTTCACAGCGACGTGTAATTGTACTCCTTTACAGCTGCAGAGATTTTATTGAAGATAATATTTCCGCCTTGTTTTTAAAAGATCGTCTTGGAAGGATTTCTTGTTATTAACGATGACGTGACGAACCCGGAAATGATACTTCGGTGGGAGCTTTCGCTGTTGAACTATATTCTGTGAAAAGTGACTGCTGTGCGGCCAGTTGGGATATTATTTCATTCACTTTTCTAATTCTCAGTTTGCTTTTCGGCGGAATGTCGGTGTCGTATTTTCCATAAACAGTTCGAAAATGTCGCTCCACATTTCACTACAGTCACAAATGAGTCAAAAGCACTTCGAAAATGAAATCGTAAAAATGTTTTCCGCCCTCCATTTCGGATGAAAGTGATGTGTTTTTATCTTCTTTACTGCAGCATTCATACTCATGTTTAAGATTTCTTAACGGACATTTTAAAATACTCAAGGGACTCACTGACAGCGTCTTCTCCTGTATTGTCGTTGCTTGCACATGCGCGGTGAGCTAAAGTTTAAAAGAAAAAAAAAATACGACTGATGTCTTTTTTGCTCTCCGCATGCCGTCGCGATGGACTGAAACTGCCTCGCAATCGACGCATTGAGCACCCCTGCACTACACTACCAGTCCAATGGCATGTCGAAATTTGTTGGTGCAGTTTGTATGCTAGTAGGATTTTACATCACTTCTTCTTCTTTCCTTTCGGCTTATCCCGTTAGGGGTCGCCACAGCGTGTGATCTTTTTCCATCTTAGCCTATCTCCTGGATATTCCTCTCTAACCCCAACTGCCCTCATGTCTTCCCTGTTGAGCTACACTCTACCTTAAAGTCAGTAACTTCATTCAGATTACATCGTCTGTACAAAATATAATCCACCTGCGTGCTTTTGGCCTCCGGTCTCACACTATGTTCCTGCCTTTTCTCGAAAAAACGTGTTCACTACAGCCAATTCCATCCTTTTTACAAAGACCACCACCATCTGTCCCTCAAAGTTCCTTTCCTGGATGCTATACTTATCCATCAGTTCTTCATCACCCCTATTTCCTTCACTAACATGTCCATTACAATCTGCACCACTCACAACTCTCTCTCTGTCTGGGATGACAGAAGTACTTCATCTTGTTCCTTCCAGAATTACCTCTTTCATCTCTAGGTCACATCCTACCTGTGGGGCATAGCCGCTCATCATATTATACAGAACACTCTCCATTTCAAATTTCAGCCTCATCAATCGATCCTATACTCTTTTCACCTCCAAGACATTCTTAGCCAGCTCTTCCATTAAAATAATCCTTACTCCATTTCTCTTCCCATCTACTCAGTTGTAGAATCATTTAAACCCTGCTCCTAAACCTCTACAGGTAGCCTTACTTCCTTTCCACCTGCTCTCTTGGATGCACAATATATCAACCTTTCTCCTTATCTTCATGTCAACCAACTCCTGATCTTTTCCTGTCATAGTCCCAACATTCAAAGTCCCTACACTCAGTTTGTAGGCTCTGTGCATTCCTCTTCCTCTTCTGCCGACGAATCCGGTTTCCTCCTCTTCTTTGTTTTCAACCCACAGTAGCTGAATTTCCACCGATGCCCTGCAGGTTAGCAGTGCCGGGGCGGGCATTGTTAACTTGGGCCACAACGGATCCGGTATGGGATTCTTTAGATGAATGCTCGTATTTGTTTAGCCCAGTTTTACGCCGGATGCCCTTCCTGATGCAATCCTATGCATTTATCCTGGTTTGGGATCAGCCTACAGATTGCACTGGCTTGTGCCCCTATAGGGCTGCATGCAACTACGGGCAATTTAGATCATCCAATTAATGCATGTTTTGGGGATGCGGGAGGAAAGCTGAGTACCTGGAGAAAAGCTACTTAGGCACGGGGAGAGCATGCAAACTCCGCACAGGCGGGGCCAGGATTTGAACCCCAGTGCTCAGAACTGTAAGGCCAATGCTCTAACCAATTGCTCCACTGTGTTGCTAGCTTTTTATTTGTTTTTTTATTCTACTTTCACTTCTTGCATATGTGTATTTGCGATTCTGTTGGCCTTTTTCCCTGAAAGTTGCTATGGTAAATAAATACATTTTAATTTATTGAAGTTGTCATCAATAATGCAAGTAGACCATAGGGCAGGGTAAACTAGATCACACAAGAGTAACATTAAAATCCAGTCACATAGCTTACAGCAAAGCATCATTGCAGTGTTCAAAAGAAATAGCTATTGTAGGTTCTGTTGCCTACTGTCTTAACTATGTGTGTTTGTGTGGGTATGTATGTCTGTCTGTTTATGTTTCTCTGTATGGGTGTGTGTAGACACAAACGGGCATTTATATTTGATTATTTGTGTCAATGAGAAGAAAAAGAGAGATAAAGAAAGAGAGAGACAGAGAAAGAGAGAGAGAGAGAGAGAGTTCATCTGGATCGAAGACTAATCCGTGGTTCATCTTGGCAATGTAGTTGCCAATTGCTGGTTGAATTTAGGTCTGTTTTTTCACATCAAAATTGCACTAAAAAATGGTCTGGTGCTCAAGGGGTTAAACACTGTACCTATTACAAATTCACAGCTATGTTGTCTAAACTGGTATTATCATAGGAAATGTCAGAAGAAGATTCCCTTGTGCTCCCCTTGGAGTGTGAATCACAGTCGAGCACAGATCATACATATGTACAGGTCTCTCTGCTCCCCAATGCGTGAAGAAGGTCTGTTGCTCCAAATGAATGCTCCCCTTGATATAATTCTCATCAAGGTTCAATCAATTTTCCCTTCCTTTGCCTGCAGCAGTGTATCAAAAGGGCTCTTCATCAGTCTCTGTCCCCCATCCCTTTCTGTCCCCTTAGATTGATACAAGGGGCTTCATTGGTAGGGCCATAAAGGGTGTATATGGTATATTTTGAATTTAAAACTGCACCAATGATTCCTCTGACAGGAAAGAAGTAGATCGTAGCTGCTGCTGTGTAGTAAATTATTCGATTGTGTTGGTTACTAAAAAGATGAGGTTGAGTCAACGCGAACTTTGTTCTTTGAAAGATCTATGTTACAGCAGCCAATTTCACATAAAACAGTAAACAGAGAGACATATACAGTTCCACAAACATATATTTTTAACACTTGACTCTGGAGTGAACTGAACCACTCAGCCCCAAGAATCATAATGACACAGTCCATCTCTTCATAATCAACCTTTAATCAGCACAAACTGCTAATGAATACAGTACAACTAGAATAAACATTACAAAAAAAATATTTAGTCTTAGTAAAACAGCCAACATACTGTAACAATAGCCTAAAACTAAACTTTGTTCCAACCAATACAATTTTGTTACGGATCAAAATAAATAAAATGTATGTTCGTGTTTTTTATTTCTTTGTATTTTTAATCTTTTCCCCGCTTTTTTTGTGTGTAAAGTAACCAGACGTGGTAGCGGTAAATGCGCCATATTAATCGTGATTGCTCTTACCCAGTTTCATTATACTGCTCCAATTACTACATCTATACACATACTCGACGGTGTTTACATTCCGCCTCAAGCTAACATGAACGTGGCACTAATCCTTGGAGAACAAGTAAACAAAATTGAGAAAAATCACCCAGACTCACCCCTCATTATTCTTGGTGAATTTAACAAAGCTAAACTCAACCATGACCCATCAAAATACAACCAGCACATCGACTGTGTTACCAAGAAAATTACATTTTGGACCACTGCTATACTACAGCAGTCTACCCTCCACAGACTAGAGTGTCTTTGAAATACAGTTGGCAGCCTGGGTCAATATACAGATATTGTCACATCCTATATCACTTTCTGTAAAGAGGTGTGTATGAACCAACAAAGTCATTTTACACATTCAGTAACAAAAAGTATTGCATCAATGCCAAATTTGGGCATCTTTACCAAATAAAGGAGGTTCCATATTGTAGGGGGTATAGGCAAGTGTATAATTGCACAAGAAAGCTGACTCGAGAAATTAACATTCCAAAGAGGAACTATGCACCAAAACTGCAAAAACGGTTTAGTGCGGCTGACTCTAAATCAATCTAGCATACAATCACTAAAGAATTACAAGTGGCAGTAACCCCCAAGCTGAGAAGAATAGTAGACTAGCCAACAACTTGAACAACTTCGACTACAAATTTGAAAAGGACACTTCCACACACCACTCTCACACAGTCACAGAACTGACCACCGATTCATGCGCTGGCCATCCATGAACAGGATGTGAAATGCATCTTTAAACAATAAAAGATCAGCAAAGCAGTGGGTCCAGACCTTGTGTCCCCACTTTGCCTCAAAGTCTGTGTGGAGCAGCTTCCACCAGTCTTCACAGAGATCTTCAAGGGATCTCTTGATTTGTGTGAAAAACCACCAATGTTTAAATGGTCCATCATCATCCCGACCCCTGCAATCTCGGGTGTGAATGACTACAGGCCTGTTGCCTTGACATCTGTGGTCATGAATTTCTATGAACGCAACATGCTGTACTACCTTAAGATCGTGGCAAGTCCCCTGCTGAACCCACTGCAGTTTGTCTACCAAGAAAATAGGTCTGTGGATGATGCCGGCAACATGGGACTGCACTTCATTCTAGAACATCTTTGACCTATGTGAGGATCTTGTTCATGGAGTTCTCTGCGTTAAACACCAACATCCCTGAACTCCTCTCCGCCAAGCTTTTCCAGCTAGGTTTCTCACCTGCTATCTGTCAGTTACAGCTTCCTGATAAGCAGGACACAGTAGGTAAGGCTGGGGGACACCACCTCATTTTCACATGCACCATCAGTACCAGGGCAGCCCAAGGTTGTATCCTCTCTGTGCTGCTCTTCTCGCTCAACACCAACGACTGCACCTCAGTGTACACAGCTCTCAAACTCACGAAGTTTGCAGATCACCACCGTGATCTCCCTTATCAAAGATGGTGAGGAGTCTGCGTCTCGACAGGAAGTGGAGCGGTTGAAACTGTTGTGCGGATGACACAACCTGAAGCTGAACACGCTAAAGATTGAATGGATGATTGTGGACTTGAAGAGGCATCCTTTGCCACAGCTGCCCCTTACAGTGCCCAACTGCCTTGTGCCAAACATCAAAGCCTTCAAGTTCCTGGGGATTAAAGTCTCTCAGGATCTTAAGTGGGAGACTAATCAAGTCCACCCTCAAATAGCCCCAGCAAAAGATGTAGTTCCTGCAGGCTCTGAGAAAGCACGGCCTGCCGTAGGAGGTTTTGAGAGAGGTCTACACAGTGGTCATTAAATCAATTCTGTGTTCCTCCATCACAGTCTGGTTTTGTGCTACTACAAAATATGACAAACTCCAACTGAAACTGTCAATTGCAACTGCTTAAAATATTCTCTGTAGATTCTTCAAACATGGGGACTTGCATGCTGTCAGAACTAAGAACATGCAAAATTGTCTTGGACCTTTCACATCCTGGTCACCACCTCTTTCAACTCTTTCCTTGAGGTAGAGGCTACTGAATAGCCATCCATCCATCTTGCAAGCAGCTTGTCTTCACAAGGGCTACGGGAGGGCTGGAGCCTTTCCCAGCGAACTTCAGGTGAAAGGAGAACTACACCCTGAACTGGTTGCCAGATCCACACTACCTGACTCATGCGCTACCAAACAAGGGAAACTAAAATTAGCAGACATTCCATGAGGTTCTTCTCACAATTAACTTCTTAAACTGCTAATTTATTCAATTCCACTGCAACATGCCAACAATTTAGTCTTGAGTTTGTTGTCACCTTTCTGTCGTGCCAATTATACAGTACATCTGTTGTTGACCAATACTGGCTGCTCATGTGCCTAAACAGCATCTGCACCACTAACACAATAGGCTGAGGAGTATCTGCAATATTGCCGCAATTGAAATTGTCCCAGATTATCACACTACTCGTCACTTCAAATTGCATACTTTTCTTGAAATCTCAGCACCCTTTGCTCAATGGTCACTATTTCTTTTCACCTCATTGAAACTGCTCTAAATGCTAATCAACTGTATCTTTTTGCACAATTGTAAAAAAAAAAAAAAAAATACAATTATTGCCAGATTATTAGCAACATTTTCTTGCTCAAGAACTCTTCTTCGCAATGTCTTTATGTCTCAAAAGTATTCTGTCAATTGTCTCTTGTTGGACTAGAGTGGCTCCAACGACTGCAGACAAATTCTTCATGTGATTTTGACATCCTTGGAAAATAAAGATGATTCTGATTCTGTAGTTAATATATTACATTACATGTTTTTGGCTCCTGACAAAGACATATAATTTTAAACTACAGAAAAAATAGAATTACTTGTATTGAATTGCAACAATGAAAAGGGTGGAGAAAAGTCCTATTTATGTTTCTATGTTTTAATTTTTTTTAACATATCCTGTTTAGCGACATGGCGGCATAGCTGTAAAGCGTTGGCCTCACACTTCAGAGGACCCGGGTTCGATCCCGGCCCCGCGTGTTTGGAGTTAGCATGTTTTCCGACTGCCTGCGAGGGTTTTCTCCAGGCACTTTGGTTTCCACCCACATCCCAAAAACATGCATTCATTGGACACTCTAAATAGCCCGTAGGTTTGATTGTGAGTGTGGCTGTTTGTTTCGATGTGCCCTGCAATTGGCAGGAAATCAGTTCACAGTGTACCCTGCCTGTTGACAGCGGGGATAGGGTCCAATGCACCCATGACCCTCGTGGCTATAAGTGGTACAGAAAATGGATGGATTCCTTCCCACGCGCAAAGAATCAAGCTTAACCATTTAAATATAGGGTTTTATCCATCTGGGTATTCAGTTTAGAATATGTTGTATACTCTTTGACAAGATATTGCCATTGGCTAAAGGTCAAGTGTCAAATGGATGATTTTTAGTATGTTATTAATGAAAAAATGGTAGACGGTATGGACCCATCCGTTTTTTTTACCCGGACGGGTAGGTGGTTTGGCCGTGATCCGCACATCATTTAAATATGGCTCGAAACAATAGGGTAATATTGCCCCGGTAACTTCACTGGTTGTGAGATGTTTTCTTCTTCCAAAAGAGCTTCCGTGTCAGAAGGAGCGTGTTCGTATGCCGCAGTAGGGGCCACAGCATGTTTTCGATCGCAAATGTCCAGGGTGACGTCACGGACAGCAGATGCATCCAATATGGCGATCGCTTGAATATCAAATATATAGAATATCAAATGACACTTCCGCAACTTTGCGCATGGATGACACGCTCTCCACTCATATTTATTTGTTTTTATAGACATTGAAGTGAATGTTTAATGTTGTATGTATTTTTCATTACAATATCTATTTTAGAATGTTTATCGGGATGACACCTGAACTTTAATGTTGATAGCTTGTTTATCTTTCCAGGTTTTTGTTTTTTTTTAGGAATTGTTAATAGTGCAAGTGTTGGTTGAACATGTTTGTTTGGAAGATCTAGGACTTTTGAATTCCCCAATAGAGAAAGATTCACCAACATTCTAATTCTACAGTTACAAACTGTGTCTGTGTCAGTAGTGACCAAAAGCACTGTACAGATATGAGTGTGAAAGTAAGTGTCTGGATTGTTTTCAGTTCAATAAATATATATTGAGAATGTCCCATTTTTTGCATACTGTACTGCATCATGTGTGATCTATGCATTGCTTTAAATTGGATTACATGTAAAATTCCATACTATTTAACAATCACAATCAATAATAAACAAAACATTGCCAAAAAAACAAAAAATTGACCAAACAGGTAAAAGGAGCCTACAGTGGATTGAAAAGAAGTCAATAGAGCCCTGCTCAAATGAGCAAGGTCTGAAAAGCATAGGGGCTGGCAGTAAGGCAACAGTACATGTACACTTTCCTAGGGAAGTCAGAATTAAAAACTTTAGATACAGATAATGACATCAACGTTTTGTTCTCAACATTTACATAAAATGGGCTGTATCCCTTTTGGTTGAGAGCAAAAGGGTAGGTACTTGAGCCCCACTTAGTGGCAATATGTGCACATGCCGGTGTATGTATTGGTAAAATTTGGGAAAGTAAACTGTTCAATTGTTCAAGCAATTTTATTTACAGTACAAAGGCTAAATTCACAAATCAGAATATTGAATGTTAAATTAAGGTTATCTGAAGCTGAAACCCAGCAATAAGGGAGTGGTGCTTTAGTTCAAGTCCAGTTAGTTTTCTAGAAAGGCGCATATCTGGATTTTAACTTATCCTATTTTCTAGTGGTGTCCCACCACCATTCTATTCCATTTCCAGGTCCTTATCCTCACAAGGGTCATAGGAGTATCAGAGCCTATCCCAGTTAACATTGGGGCAAAAGGTTGACTGCACCTGAACTACTCACTATTCAGTCGCATGGAACACATCGACAGCGTCACTGAGTGGGAATCGATCCTACGCTGGCTGCAGTAAAGTCAGGTGTTCGTACCACTACACCATCAGTGAGTCCTGTGTGTTCCACCACCATGCTGCCAAATTACACATAGTAGTGTGCCAATCCATTGAACTGGGACAGTGATTTTACACATTACAATTATTTGTTAATAGATTAGTTGAGACTTTTGGGAAAGTTTGACATAACTAAGAAACAAACAAAGAAAAAAATTATGGTTTTGTAGTCTGCAGTGATGTAAAATCCTAATGCAGCCCTATGGGGGGCACAAACCAGTGCAATCTGTAGGCCGGTCCCAAGCTCGGATAAATGCAGAGGGTTGCGTCAGGAAGGGCATCCGGCGTAAAAACTGTGCCAAACAAATATGAGCATTCATCTAAAGAATCCCATACCGGATCGGTTGTGGCCCGGGTTAACAACGCCCGCCCCCGGCACTGCTAACCTGCAGGGCGTCGGTGGAAATTCAGCTACTGTGGGTCAAAGACAAAGAAGAGGAGGAAACCGGATCCGTCGTCAGAAGAAAAAGAGGAATGCACAAATCCTACGACAGAGTGTAGGGACTTTGAATGTTGGGACTATGACAGGAAAAGCCCAGGAGTTGGTTGACATGATCATTAGGAGAAAGGTTGATGTACTGTGTATCCAAGAGAGCAGGTGGAAAGGTAGTAAGGCTAGAAGTTTAGGAGCAGGGTTTAAATTATTCTACCACGGAGTAGATGGGAAGAGAAATGGAGTAGGGGTTATTTTAAAGGAAGAACTGGCTAAGAATGTCTTGGAGGTGGAAAGAGTATCAGATCAAGTGATGAGGCTGAAATTTGAAATGGAGAGTGTTCTGTATAATATGATGAGCGGCTATGCCCCACAGGTAGGATGTGACCTCGAGTTGAAAGAGAAATTCTAGTAGGAACTTGATAAAGTAGTTCGGAGCATCCCAAACAGCGAGAGAGTTATGATTGGTGCAGATTGTAATGGACATATTGGGAAAGGAAACAGGGGCGATGAAGAAGTGATGAGTAAGTACTGGCATCCAGGATAGGAACTTTGAGGGACAGATGGTGGTGGACTTTGCAAAAAGGATGGAGATGGCTGTAGTGAACACTTATTTCCAGAAGAGGGAGGAACATATAGTGACCTACAAGAGCGGAAGTCGAAGCACGCAGGTGGATTATATTTTGTGCAGACGATGTAATCTGAAGGAGATTACTGACTGTAAAGTAGTGGTAGGGGAGAGTGTAGCTCGACAGCATAGGGTGGTTGTGTGTAGGATGACTCTGGTGGTAGGTAGGAAGATTAAGAAGACAAAAATAGAGCAGAGAACCATGTGGTGGAAGTTGAGAAAGGAAGAATGTTGTGCGGCCTTTCAGAAAGAGGTGAGACAGGCTCTCAATGGACAGCAGAAGCTCCCGGAAGACTGGACTACGACAGCCAAGGTAATCAGAGAGACAGGCAGGAGAGTACTTGGTGTGTCTTCTGGTAGGAAAGGGGAGAAAGAGACTTGGTTGTGGAACCCCAAAATACAGGGAGTCATACAAGGAAAGAGATTAGCAAAGAAGAAGTGGGACACAGAGAGGACTGAGGAGAGGCGAAAGGAGTACATCGAGATGCGACGTAGGGCAAAGGTAGAGGTGGCAAAGGCTAAATAAGAGGCATATGAAGACATGTACACCAGGTTGGAGACGAAAGAAGGAGAAAAGGATCTCTAAAGGTTGGCCAGACAGAGGGATAGAGATGGGAAGGATGTCCAGCAGGTAAGGGTGATAAAGGATAGAGTCTGAAATGTGTTGACGGGTGCCAGTAGTGTACTAAATAGATGGAAAGAATACTTTAAGAAGTTGATGAATGAAGAAAATGAGAGAGAAGGAAGAGTTGAAGAGGCTAGTGTGAAGGACCAGGAAGTGGCAATGATTAGTAAGGTGGAAGTTACAAAGGCACTGAACAGAATGAAAAATGGAAACGTAGTTGGTCCTGATAACATACCTGTGGAGGTATGAAAGCAATTTCAAGAGGTGGCTGTGGAGTTTTTGACAATCTTATTCAACAGAATACTAGTGGGCAAGAAGATGCCTGAAGAATGGAGGAAAAGTGTGCTAGTTCCCATTTTTAAGAACAAAGGCGATGTTCAGAACCGTGGGAAATATAGAGGAATAAAGATGATGAGTCACACAATGCAGTAATGGAAAGAGTATTGTAGGCTAGACTCAGGACAGAAGTTAATATCTGTGAGCAACAGTATGTTTTCATGCTGAGAAAGAGTACCACAGCTGCATTATTTGCCTTGAGGATGCTAATTGAAAAGTACAGAGAAGATCAGAAGGAGCTACATTTTCTCTTTGTGGATCTCGAGAAAGCCTATGACAGAGTATCAAGAGAGGAATTGTGGTACTCCATGTGCAAGTCTGGTGTGAATAGTACAGGACATGTATGATGGCATCAGAACAGTGGTGAGGTAGGCCGTCGGTGTGACAGAAAAATTTAAGGTGGAGGTGGCACTCCATCAGGGATCAGCTCTGAGCCCCTTCCTATTTGCTGTGGTAATGGATAGGCTAACAGATGAGGTTAGACTGGATCCTCTTGGACCATGATGTTCACAGATAATATCGTAATATGCAGTGAAAGCAGGGAGCAGGTGGAGCAACAATTAGAAAGATGATGGCATGCACTAGAAAGGAGAGGAATGAAGATTTGCCAAAGTAAAACAGAATACATGGGCGTGAATGAGAGGGGAGGGGAAGAGTGAGGCTCCAGGGAGAAGAGATAGCGAGGGTGGACGACTTCAAATACTTAAGGTCAACAATCCAGAGAAATGGTGACTGTGGTAAGGAAGTGAAGAAATGGGTCCAGGCAGTCCAGTTCGGCAGGTTGGAACAGCTGGCGGAAGGTGTCTGGTGTGTTATGTGACAGAAGAGTCTCTGCTAGGATGAAGGGCAAAGTTTATAAAACAGTGGTGGGACCAGCCATGATGTATGGATTAGAGACGGTGGCACTGAAGAGACAACAGTAAGCAGAACTGGAAGTGGCAGAAATTATGATGTTGAGGTTCTCTCTCGGAGTGAGGAGGATGGATATGTTTAGAAATGAGCTCATTAGCGGGACAGACAAAGTTGGGTGTTTTGGAGACAAAGTGAGAGAGAGCAGACTTCGATGGTTTGGTCATGTCCAGAGGGGAGAGAGTGAGTATATTGGTAAAAGGGTGCTGCGGATGGAGCTGCCAGGCGAAAGAGTGAGAGGAAGACCAAAGAGAAGGTTGATTGATGTTGTGAGGGAAATTATGAGGGTTGTTGGGGCTAGAGAGGAAGATGGAGGAGAAAGGCTAAGATGGAAAAAGACCACATGCTATGGCGACCCCTAACGGTACAAGCTGAAAGGAAAGAAAAAGAAGTGATGTAAAATCCTACTAGCATACAAACTGCACCGACAAATTTTGACATGCCATTGCACTGGTCGTGTAGTGAAGAAGAAATTGCCCGTAGTTGTGACTGAGTGACTGTTTTCTGTCTCTATGAGCCCTGCGATTGGCTGGCAACCAGTTTAGGGTGTACCCCTCCTCCTGCCGAATGACAGCTGCGACCATTGTGAGGATAAGCGGCTCAGAAAATTGATGGATGCTTTCATGTGAGGTATAGTTTGGCATGTTGATAGAATCAAGATCATTCCATCAGCTTGCTTCTGAAAAAAAAAAACAATGTCTTAATTTTAACCAAGAGTTAGTCACGGCTAGACAGCAACCCTTTTCTGAATCCTCAGCAAGATTTTCAATACTGACACTGCTTGCTGTGGTTGAGCTCACAATCCCCAAATCAGATAGCTCCAGAACTCTTAAGAATTGCGATTAATGATCTTGTTATTTTTGTGAAAAAACACAATCCGTCAGGTTAAATATTCCAAATCAGAAAAATGATAAAATGATACTAACATCTCAGGCCACCAAGAAAAAACAATTTCCAGGTCAGAATTTGATACAGTTCACATGGTTGACCAAAAAAAAAATATATAGCCACTAATCACATTGCACAAAGTTTCTTTCGGCTTGTCCCGTTTGGGGTCGCCACAGTGTGATGTCTAAGATGAACGCACATATTTGTTTGGCACAGTTTTTTTACGCCGGATGCCCTTCCTGACGCAACCCCTCTTGGGGAGTGGGGGCCCCAGTGAGATATGAAGTCACGTCGCCTGGTTTACCAAACCAATGCTCTAACCACTGAGCTATAGGGCCTCCCAATCACATTATACATAACACCCTCAATTTCAAATTTCAGCCTCATCACTCTATCTGATACCCTTTCAATTCCAAGACGTTCTTCGCCAGCTCTTGCTTTAAAATGACCTGTACTGCATTTCTCTTCCCATCTACTCCATGGTAAAATAAATTAAACCCTGCTCCTAAACTTTTAGCCTTACTACCTTTCCACCTGGTCTCTTGGTTGCACAATATATCAACGTTTCTCCTCATCATCATGTGAACTAACTCCTGACCTTTTCCTGTCATAGTCCCAACATTCAAAGTCACTTGTAGCCTCCGTGCTTTCCTCATCTTCTTCTGCCGACTAAGCCGCTTTCCTCCTCTTCTTTTTCTTCGATCCACAATAGCTGAATTTCCACCAACACCCTTCAGGTTAACGGTGCCGAGGGCGGACTTTGTTAAGCCGGGCCATGACCGAGCCGATATGGGATTCATTTGATGAACGTTCATTGTGTTTTACACAATTTTACACAGGATCATTTTCCTGACACAACTCTCTGCATTTATCCAGGCTTGGGACCGACCTACAGATTGCAATTGCTTGTGCCACCCATAGGGCTGCAAATAGTCAAATAACAATCCAAGAAACAAATTCAACACACAAGGTACACAATTCACATACTACATGGGCTGAGTTAAAGTAAAGGTCCAAACCCATATGAAGAGAAAAAGAGAGATAAAAGAGATTCAAACCACAATATCCCTGAAGTGTTTCACCTGGCAGGAGTGGAGCAAGTTGAAGTTGAGGGTTGTGTCCACTTATCCAGCGTCCCCTAAACCCTCTAAATCCTTACGGTAATCATTGTAGTCTTCTTCTTTGTGGTCCAATGAAGGCCTCGCTAGTGTTACTCGTCACTAGCATTACTCGTTGCTAGCATTAGCTTTTCACTAGCATTAGCTCGTCGCTAGCGCTAGCTCGTTTTTGTTTATATAATTTCACTCTGGTAAACAGCGTTCCCTCTAATTTTTGAATTGTCTGAGCAAACACGCTAAACCTGTGAGCACTGCGATTGACCACTGTGAGCAACATCAGGCATATCCACTGTGGTAAGATCGATGTCATCCATTGAAGTTACATGCCTCATTAAAAGATTCAGATTACAGCATTTACATTACCATCAGAAAATTTGAAGATAAATTTTATTTGTGTTTTGACAAACTTCCAATGAATATGTCAACAAACAAAAAAACATATTGATAACCAAACCAAGCCAACTATGAACTGTAAATTTTAAATGTCGCTTCCAACTTTGTTTCATTTATTTTCAACCCACAATGATATCCCCGTCTGTTTTCATCTCATCTCATCCTGCACTTTCTTCTTTGGCTTCAGACCAGACCTTTTTCACTCAAAAATGAGAAATTCTCATCTCACATATATCTGATATTCATTAAAGCAACGGCATTTCTTTTTTTTATTTTACTTTTGCCTTTATTATCAAGCGTAAACACAAGCAGCATCTCTAACTCGTCTTTGGTCTATGTTGCCCAGACTGTTTCTAACTAAAGCACCGGTGGTGGGCGGTGTTTCTAATTATGAGTGTACCCCTTTAAGAGCTGAAGGTGGGCGGTGTCAGGTAAAGGAAGTAGAGTGTGTGGCATAGTGCAGCTGAGCAGAAGCTTGTTAGAGACTGCGTGTTGCTGTAAAAAAAAAAAAAAAAAAAAAGGCAGGATGTGGTTCACTGCGCTGGATCAGTTTTTTATGTGCGCTGAGTGTCCGCTACGTGTGCGCTACATGTGTGTGATTGTGCAGGTGTACAGCTTAAAGTGAACATTGCTGGTAAGTGTTACTGGCCTCAGAAATGGTGCAAGTCAAAGCTGTGTTCACCCATGATGAACTGCTTGATACGCAGTCTCAGGACCCTGTTTTCAACAAAGTGCAGTTTTTCATAGACAGAGGTCATCACCCGTCTTGCAGGGAAAGAGTTCATGAATCTGGGGGGACAAACAGAGTACTGAAGCAGTGAGGGAAACTCACGGTTCGACTGGGAGTTCTGTATCGTGTCTCCAAACACCCGTTGAGCAAGAAGAATGTCTTTCAGTATGTCCTCTCACTGTCAATAAAGAGCCAAGTCCTTAAAGGTGTACATGATGGTGCCTGCCATTAGGGGCAGCAACGAACTTTATGGCTACAACCTGAAAAATGGATGCCACTTTGTCTAGCAGCTTTCTGATGCATACAGAGTATTGTCGCAATGGGAAGAGGGGTGCATGTGCGGGCCACACCCCCAAATAACTTTCTGTGCCCTGCCAAAAGCCCCTGAAGGGTAGCCTTTTATGTGCCACTTTCTATATATAATTTATTGAAGGAGAAATTGATTCATTTCAGTCACTAATCGTAAGATAACTAAGAAAATTGAAATAAAAACAAAACAAATGTAAAATTTTTTCATATAAAATATACACACATACAGATACATACTTCCTGTCCAAATATCATATTTTTCAGACTATAAATCGCAGTGCTTTTCATAGTTTGGCCGGGGGTGCAACTTATTCTCCAGAGCGACTTATATATGAAATTATTAACATATTATCACATCCATCCATCCATTTTCCGAGTTGCTTATCAGTTATTTTACATTGACAACCGTAAGAGGGTGCTCTAGGCCCGTGTATCTGTACCTGCTAATTCTGAAAATTTTGCATTTCAACATTAGCTGTAACTTATAACAACTGAGAAGGACTGAACAAAAATGCCATTGAAGAGAAAATCCTATTCTACAAATTATGTTAAATAACATTGTTATGATGTTGCCAACCAATGATGACAAAAGTGCTTCTTACCATGAATGTGACTTGTGGTGCTTTATTCGTCGTTAGACTGAGCTTCACGGGCCTGTTGAGACTTCCATCCGTTTATCATGAACGTAATTCAATTTGATTTGCCATCATGATGGTGCGATGGTGAATGGTTCTTGCCGACAAAGGCATGTCTTTTATTCATTTGATTATCTTGTTTTTATGGGAAGCTGGCAAAGTGTTTATTAGCGACTTCACATACTTGGGATCAACAATACAGAGCAATGCCGAGTGTGGTGTGGGTTAGAACAGTTCGTGGAAGGTGTCTGGTGTTCTATGTGACAGAAGAGTATCCGCCAGCGCAAAGTTTATAAAACAGTGGTGCAGCCGGCCATGATGTATGGATTTTAGACGGTGGCTCTGAAGAAACAACAGGAAGCAGAACAGGAGGTAGCAGAAATGAAGATGCTGAGGTTATCGCTTGGTGTGAACAGGTTGGATAGGATTAGAAATGAGCTCATTAGAGGGACAGCCAAAGTTGGACGTTTTGGGCGAGCAGACTTCGATGGTTTGGACATGTTCAGAGGCGAGAGAGTTAGTATATTGGTCGCAGGGTGCAGAGGATGGAACTGCCAGACAAAATAATAAGAGGAAGACCAAAGAAAAGGTTAATGAATGTTGTGAGGGAGGACATGAGGACAGTGGGTGTTAGAGAGGAAGATGCACGAGATCATCTTAAATGGAAAAAATGACACACTGTGGCGACCCCTAACGGGACAAGGCGAAAGAAAAAGAAGAAGAATGCATTCAGCTAAGATTGTGTGTACCTGCTTGGTATGTGTTTGTGCACTTGAACTATAGTTCTGTATCAAAAATGCCATCTGGCAGGATCTCCTCACACCAAGCAGAACCATTCCTGTGTATTAGAACACAAACACTGGTACACAAAACCACATCATTGCTTGCACCATACATTGCCAAATATAAATGCACATCAAAAGTACGACAAATTCACAGATGCCTTCAGAGAACACATTAATTGCAGTCTGTACATAAATGTCAATCAAATATAGTTATTTCACATCCCCCACTGTTTCATCATTATCTTTTACCTGCATGGCATCAATTCTCTGTCAACCTGCCCCACAGAGAGGCATCCAGGGACATCTGGCATAAATCTAAAGATAATCTCAGGAACGTAAGAAACAGAAAGATCTACTGACAAGTAAGAAGAGTGTCATAGAGACCCAATGAAGTAGTAGAGAAATGGTGAACAACAAGAATACACCACAATTTATGGAGACAAATTAAGACAGAAACCTCCACCAAGTAGTAACGTCTAATAGATGAACAATTGAACTTTCTGTTGTGTTGCTGGTATTTCTATTGACCGGTAGCTAATTCCAAAGGCTGTGAGGTACATGCCTACTTGCTCAATGCCTGTGACAAGTAAGAAAAAAAAAACAGAAAAGCGTCACTTAACAGAAAAAAAATCAAGTCAATCTCAGAATGGATCATCAGAGTAGGTGACTCTAAAGACATTTCTGAGCTGAAAATGCAACTGATGTTGGTGTTGGACATAGACTAAAAGAGTAAGGTCCCAATGATTAATTAATTGATGATGGTAGTTGTTTGCAGATGTCATAAATGTATGCATTTTTATATTTTAATTAACTTTTAATATTGAATGATGAAATAGTATGTTGTATGTTTCAAAATGAAAGACTGAGCAGTTCTATATTGAGAATTTTGTAAAGCATACTGTAGATCAGATTTCAAGGCAAGAGAATGAACAATTTTAGAGTAATAGTGCATTGTTACTCATTATTTGATCTGAAATAATGTACTGCATTTTTAAAAACTGTTTTTTGCCTTGAAAATCTCGGACTTCCAAATTAAGAGCTGTATCTTCAATTAACATAGTAATCAATGGCATTGCTTAATGCTGAAAGACTGGTAAACACATCTTCCAATAAAAAACATTTTATTTCTTGCTTCCATGCAATAGCCTCCATTTTATTTCTTGTTTCTTGACTTATTGTGTCCACTTGTGAAGAATAATTTACTAAGAAGCCACCAAGGTAAAAAACCAATGAACATAAGCACTTCAGTAAATCTGTATTCAGTGTTTACTTTAGCCTTTTGTTTACTAAGTTCAACAGCTCCAGAAGGTGAGCCCATGGAAGGACACATAATCTGTACCTCAATTTGGAAAGAACTTCTAATAGCGGTGGAGATTTTGATTTCAAAAGACACTGTCGGAAGACAAAATTCTCTAATGACATTGATGCAAAGATATTTGCTCAAATAACTATGCTGGTGTACTATCCCTCACATTTAGAAACTTTTGAGGTCCCCTCTTCTTAAAAAATCAAAACCAAAAAAGCCAGCACCAGTTTGCCAATCCAGAGGCACTGTCCCCAATGTGACATTGACAATGTTGCATAGGCGTCAACCAGAACACCCCCACAACATTCAGAGCCTTTTTGGAACAGTCTTACCACCAAGGAGCTTTTCAAGCACCTTGTCAAGTTGTCTTTAATTCCCTCAGTTCTTTGCCCCAACTTGAAAAGGGCCTTGGTCTTCAAACACATGAACAACTCAAATCTTCCTCTTTTCTCAGTTTATTGATGGTTAAGGTGGTTAGGGGGTGGTTGGAGTGCGATTAGAGGTTGATTAGGTTGAAAACCAGTTGCACCTGACTGGAAACTGAGGGGTGCCTTTGGGTTTTTTAGTTGCTTCTTGGTTGCTTCAGTTGTTTGTTAGTGATTTATTCCTTTTGCTGGTAGGCTATCTTTGTTCCACACATGCTGTCTGTGAGCAATATGGCCGCCCCTAGCCTCTGGTAGGAAGTTTGAAGAGTTTCTCTGCCCCCTGCAGGTCTGGAGGGGGACAAGTGCGCTTCCTGTTCGTTGACTTGACACCTCCCACTTGACATCTTGGTTCTTGAACCCAGAAAGGTGACATGAGTCCCGAATGCTCTGGCTTTTTCTTTGTTGATGGTTGGTGATTACTTTTGTTCTTCTACAGGGATTAGAACAATGATGCGTCGTACATCTCTGTGCAGAATTGTAGAAGGGATTTTTGTGGGATTTTTCTTTGCTGTCCCTCTTTGATCCTTGATAACCTCAACCCGAGGGATAGCAGAGCCCACCTCAGAGAACCCAGACTCTGCTTCCTCGTGGGAAAGCATGTCAGTGAAATGAAGGTCTTCAAAGTATTTTTCGCACAGACTTGGGTCGAGGTCAGAAGCACTCCATTCTCACGATACACAGTGTTGATGGTCCACTGCTCCACCCTCCTGAGATGCTGAATGGTGGACCAGAATTTGCGTCTTTAAGTCGTTTTCCATGGCATCACGGAACTTCTCCCATCCCCGTGTTTTTGCCTATGCGACCACCAAAACTGCATTCCGCTTGGCCAACCGCTACACATCAGCTGTCTCGGGACTCCCACAACCAAAAAAGGCCCAGCTGGACTCCTTGACATCAGCTCGATGGCATCCCTCACTGTCGGTGTCCACCAACGTATTCGGGGATTTCCACCATGACAGGCAGCGACCACCTAATGGCCACAGCTCCGGTTGGCCACCTCAGCGAATGGAGGGACACTTGGAGGTGGGGCTCAAAGGCGAGCGCCTGGTCCCCATGCCTGGACGAATGGGGTTCCGCCAGGCACAGCCTGAAAGTGTAACATTGGTCCCACTTCCCATGGGCTCGGCACCTATAGGAAGGGACATAGGGGTTGGGTGCAGTGTGAAATGGGCAGTGGCCAAGTGCGGGAACCTTAGCAATCTTACCCCAGGCTACAGAAACTGGCTCTAGGGACGTGGAATGTCACCTCTCTGGCAGGGAAGAAGCCTCAGCTGGTGGGTGAGGTTGAGAAGTTCTGAGTAGATATAGTCGGACTTGCGTCCACAAACCACTTGAGCTCTGATACCAGTCCTCTTCAGGGGGTTGGACTATGTTCCACTCTGGAAATGCTCATAGTAAAGTGTGGATATACTTACTGCCCCACGGCTCGGTGCCTATACATTGGGGTTCACCCCAGTGTTTGAGATGCTCGCCTCCCTCCGCCTTTGGGTGGGGAATATGTCCTGACTGTTGTGTGGTGCATTCAGAGTACCCATCCTTTTTGGAGTCCTTAGAGGGAAGGCTGGAGAGTGCTCCTGATGGGGATTCCATTGTTCTGCTGGGGCACTTCAATGCTCATGTGGACAATGCCACCGAGACCTGGAAGGGGCTGATTGTGAAGAACGACCCCATTGATCAGATCCCAAGATATGCTCTGTTACTAGACTTCTGTGCTCCATGATCGTCACTAGTCAATTGCAAGGCCCATATACAAAGTAGATAAACAACCATCCACACTCACATTCACACCTCTAGATGATTGAGAGTACTCAATTCACCAAAGAAGAATGCTTTTGAAATGTGCGAGGACGCCACAGTCCCCAGAGAAGACCCACTCATACACTGGGCAAACTTGCAAACTTTTCAAAATTTTCATCAGATTCCTGAGTGTCTTTGTTGACTGTGAGGCACAAGTGCCATTATTTCACCATGCTGCATCAACCATATCTACCATACATGCCTAAATGCATTGTGTTGATGCCAATTAATTGGCTTGACCAACAGTTTACTAGGAAGACAAAATAAATTGCCCAGGCTGTATACAGAGATTGGAACTTAGAAACATGAGAAACAGTATGAAGTTCAAGAAGATAAAACCCCATTTTTGTTTCATGGAACATACAGTAAATAAAATGTTTCTGTTAAATTTTGGCCCAGGGTTGTTGCATAGGTGTGAAATCAATCGTTGGGAATGGAGGGAGCAGGAGTTGAAACCTACTCACACATCACTTTCTACTGTAGATGCTGATAATACATTTGAATTACAGTATTACAGAATTACAGCTGCCCTGATATCTATACTGTCTGTGTACAACTGTCAAAGAAGACAAACAAATCATTGCAGAAAGTTTTCTTGTTAAAACATTGCTTCCATGAATGGCAACTGACTTTCCCTCTTCTGCTCCCATCTCATTGGATTTTCCTGTGGACTTCACACACACAAACATGAGCAGCTGTTCTTCATGTTCTTTTCTGGAACAGATGTTAGTGAGCAAATCATATCTAACATAAGAATTTTTTTTTTTTTTTTCAGAAAATAAGAGATTTTTTTCAAAAATATTCCTAAATCACTGGCTTTGGGTGGAATCTCCTAAACTATTACTTTTCAAAAAACCAAAATAATGGCATGACTGTCCCTCATATGCTCCCCTTCCATTGCATATTCCTGTGGACTTCACACTCACAAACATGACTGACCAGCTGTTGCTCATTGTTCTTTTCTGGAACAGATGTTAGTGAGAAAATCACATTCAGCATCAGATTTTTTTTTTTTTCACAAAAATATTTCTATATCTCTTGCATCAGGTGGAATCTCCAAAACTATTAGTTTTCAGGAAACTAAAAAGAGCTATGAAAGTTGTATCATTTATTTGTGAAAAAAACGACCCACGAGGATACTTACAGTTCATTCATTCATTCATTCATTCATTCATTCATTCATTTTCCGTACCACTCATCCCACCTATCTTGGGGTGGAGGCCAGGGTATACACGGAACTGGTCATCAACCAATTGCAGGATGTATATACAAAAAAACATTCACACCTTCTTTTGGAGTCTTCAATTAACCTACCATGCATATTTTTGGTTTTATGCCAGGAACCCAGACTGCCTGAAAAAAAAAAAGACATGCAGGGAACATCCAAACTCCACACAGGCAAGGATGGATTTAATCCCAGGTACTCAGAACTGTGAGGCTGATGTGGATTCATGCCCCTGGTAGGGTCATCCATGGCAAACAGGTCCTAGGTGAGTGACCAGACAAACTATGACTCCAAAACCCCTATGATGTCTACAAAAATCGGATCTTGGTTTCCCTTGCCCGGACATGGGTCACCGGGGCCCACCTCTGGAGCCAGGCATGGAGTTGGGGCTCAAAGGCAAATGCTTAGTGGCCAGGTCTGCACCCATGGCGCTCGACCCGGCGCAGCCCGAAACGGTAACATGGGTCCCCCTTCCCGTGGGGTCTCCACCTGTGAGAGGGGCCATAGGGGTCGGGTGCAATTTGAGCTGGGCGGTGGCCAAAGGCGAGACCTTGACAATCCGGTTCCCAGCTACAGAAACTAGCTCTAGGGACATGGATTGTCACCTCTTTGGCAGGGAAGGAGCCCGAGTTGGTGCGTGGGGTCGAGAAGTTCCAACTAGATATAGTCGAACTCTTCTCTACCCACCGCTTAGGCTCTTGCACCACTCCTTTTGAGAGGGGTTTGGACTCTGTTCCACTCTGGAGATGCTCACGGGGAAAGACGTCGAGCATACTTATTGCCCTTGGCTCGGGACCTGTACATTGGGGTTTACCCCGGTGGATGAGAGGCTAGCCTCCCTCCGCCTGCAAGTAGGGGGACGGGTCCTGACTGCTGTTTGTGCTTATGCACAAAACAGCAGTGCAGGGTACCCACCCTTTTTGGAGTCCTGAGAGGGAGTGCTGGAGAGCACCGCCTCTGGTGACTCCATCATTCTACTTTGGGACTTCAATGCCCATGTGGGCAATGACAGTGAGACCTGAAAGGGTGTGATTGGGAAGATCGGGGCCCCCAATCAGAACTCAAGTGGTGTTCTGTTACTGGACTTCTGTGCTCATCACGGATGGTCCATAACAAACACAATGATCAGGCATAAGGGTGTTCACATGTCCACCTGGCACCAGGACACCCGAGGTCGCAGTTCAATGATTGACTTTGTGGACATGTCATCGGACTTGCAACCACATGTCTTGGACACTCAGGTGAAGAGAGGGGCGGAGCTGATTGAAAAGCGCGCTGGACAAAGCATGCTGTCATTGTGCTGTTGTGGTCTTCTGGTTTACGCTCATATTCCAAAAATATAAATGTTAGCTTAATTGCTAACGGAAATCTTTTGAAGGTGTGAATGTGAGTGGCAATGTCTGTTTGTTAATATGTGGCCACAGTTGACTGGTAACACGTCTAGAGTGTATCCTGCTCTTTTCCAAATTAGGTTCCAGTTAACTCCGAGTGAAATATAGACTAATATTATAGAAAAGAGATAGAGGAACAAGAGGGAGGGATAGGTGAGTTTCAGGCAGGCAAACATTTGTACTGAAGGTTCTAAATTCTCCTCAAACAATTGGGATTTCAATTCCCTTTCCCCAAAAGACCAATACCCTAGTTCATTCATTGATAATTCATTGATATTATGCAGAATACACATACATTTATTCAACATTTCAACATGTTGATGACTACCATATTTGGAATAGATTAGGAGCTGAACGGCTCTCATTTTGAGTGACATTCTTTGTATGTCATTTTTTTCCAGATACTTTCTTTTTTAGTTGTCATGTTTTATTATGCTACACTTTACTCTTGTTTTCTTTCATTATTTACTTCTTGAGGACATTTTACATTCCATAAACATCTCCACCCATTCAAGAAAATGTGTCTTGAAATATTTGATTTAAAAATGCAACCATTGATGGGGTCAGAAGCCTTTGTGCAGAAGATCCTGCGATGCCCTCCTCCCTTGCTACAAGGCCAAATAACTTTATTGTGAAAACCTCTACTGATGAGGGTCCACACCTTCACATATTCAAAAAATAGTCTCTCAACAGCAGTGTACAGCTCAAGGCTTTGCCTTTCGAGCACTGTGTAAACATTACACACATCAAGACATCAAGAAATTTTCCTCATGCACAAAAGCAGCAGTGGCAGTGGCGGGATGCAAAATCAATTTGGACTTCTTCAAAAGCTCCACTTGAAGCTGGTAGCAGGCGAGATCGAGTGGAGATGCTAATCGCCAAAAAAGGTCTGGATGTAACGCCTCCCCTCCCATTCAGCCTGCTTGCCTGTGAAGCTGGGGTCTTAATTATCACCATAGGACATACATTACCAGAGCAAACGCAAATGTCATCAAAATGACAATGGGCTTAAAGTTGCCGTTATTGCTGCCCGTTAATTGATCTTATCATAATCACATTATCTAATTCAAATAAGGTGCTTTTATATGCAGCTGTGGCCATTTAGGCTCTCATAAAAATTCACTGAATAGTGACGATTCATCTCATCTGAGAGACAGGGTATTTATATGCACAGTCGCATTACTCACTGCACAGAGGAATACATGAAAGAAGTTTTACTTGGGTTACATATTAAACATACACAAAAATTTCCCTTAGCCTGATTTAATTTATGCAATATAAAAATGTGATTGTCACCTTCTTTTATTTGTTAAAAAAAACTACAGCAAGTTGTAAAGAGATTTTTCAATCAAAACCCCTTCAGCAAGGGTTGTGTATTCTGCCAGTCTGGCAGTTTCAGAATGTGAGTGTCAGGGGCGTGACCAGGGCACTCCCCTCCGAAAGCAGCTCCTCACCTGCTGTCACGTCCCATCGGAAACGAGAGTAGGACCCAAATGCAGGAACTCGGAAGACGCAAGGTAGTTCAAGAAGAGACACGTTTATTATATGCAGAGGTAGGGGATCGAGCAGGCAGTCCGGTGCAGCAGCGGTAGTTGGGACGTCGGGCGAAGAGAGCAGATGAGCGGACAGGCAGGAGTCGGTACACGGGAGAACAATCAACGCAGGCAGAAGTATCAAAGGATTCATGCTTACAAGGTTGGTCGGAGAACGGACGAAGGTCGGTACACACAGGTTCAATCAGGGATACCGGAGCACACGAATGGGACATGAAGCTCATACGAACTGGCGCCGGCCAGTTGTCATCGCGGCCATAATCAGGCTGCATGAGGCGGAGGTGTGCACCTTCCTATCAGCGCACCCGCGCGGACACCCGCACAGCCCGTGCTGAAGCGCCAGCATCATGACACCTGCTCCTCATTGGCTTTATTTTTGCCATGCACTTAAGCCTTCTATGTTGTCTTACTAGTTGCCAGCTTGTTGTATGATACTGCATGAGTCAGGGTGAGTATACGAGCTTCTTGAAGTGTATTTGCCTCGTTGGCACAGGCCACCATTCCTGTGCCACCACAGGCAAGTCTAGTTAAGCCTTGTTTTTGCCTAGTAGTCATCCAACCTCGTTTTCATGTTTTAAGGTTTTGTAGTGGCCAAGTCAAAGTCTGGATATAGATCCAAGTGAAATGATGTGGTGTCACCTGAAGTGGGCAGGTCATGCTAGAATATACTCCAATACAGCGGAGTTGAGGCGGCACGGTGGTGCATTTGAAGAGTGTTGGCATCACAGTTCTGTGGACCGAGGATTGAAATCCAAATGCCAACCAATCGCAGGGCAACCATTCACACAATTTTACCCAAGAGCAATTTAGAGTTTCGAAATGACTGCATGTTTTGGGGATGTGGGAAGAAATGGGGAAAGCCCAGACAGGCAACATGCAAACACCACACAGGCAGGGCTGTGATATGAACCCATGTGACGTCCACATGAATGGCTGCTTTCTGCTTTGGTTGTCCAGTGCTGAAGCTGAACAGCAGCCAATGGCAGAGGAACTGTGGCAGGTAACGGTGGCTGTGTTAGCTAGCTAGTGTTCTCTTCCCTTCCTTCATTTGGCTCAGAAATTTATTGTGTATCTTCTTCTTTTTCTTTCGGCTTGTCCCGTTAGGTGTTGCCTGCATGTCATCTTTTTCCATCTAAGCCTATCTCATGCATCTTCCTCTCTAACACCCACTGTCCTCATGTCCTCCCTCACAACATCCATCAACCTTTTTTTGGTGTTCCTCTCACTCTTTTGCCTGGCAGCTCCATCCTCAGCACCCTTCTACCAACATACTCACTCTATCACCTCTGAACATGTCCAAACCATCGAAGTCTGCTCTCTCTAACCTTGTCTCCAAAACATCCAACTTTGGCTGTGCCTCTAATGAGTTCATTTCTAATCCTATCCAACCTGTTCACACCAAATGTGAACCTCAGTATCTTAATTTCTGTTACCTCAGGTTCTGCTTCCTGTTGTTTCTTCAGCGCCACCGTCTCTAATCCGTACATCATGGCCGGCCTCACAACTGTTTTATAAACTTTGCCCTTCATCCTGGCGGATACTCTTCTGTCACACAGTAACACCAGACACCTTTCACCAACTGTTCTACCCCGCTTGGACCCGTTTCTTTAGTTCCTTACCACACTCGCCATTGCTCTATATTGTTGACCCCAAGTATGTGAAGTAGCTAATAAACATTTTGCCAGCTTCGGATAAAAACAAGATAATCAAATGAATAAAAGACATGCCTTTGTCGGCAAGAACCATTCACCATCGCACCATCATGATGGCAAATCAAATTGAATTACGTTAACGATAAATGGATGGAGCACCCCCGTGAAGCTCAATCTAACGACGAATAATGCGCATTCATGGCAAGAAGTACTTTGTCATCAATGGTTAGCAACATCATAACAATGTTATTTAAATTAATCTTTTGAATATGATTTTCTCTTCAATGGCATTTTTGTTCAGTCCTTCTCAGTTATAAGTTACAGCTAATGTTGAAATGGTGTATTAGCAGGTACAGATACACGGGGCTAGAGCGCCCTCTTACAGTTGTCAATGTGAAAATAACTGATAAGCAACTCAAAAAATGGATGGGTCCATGTGATAATGTGTTAATAATTTCACATATAAGTCGCTCTGGAAAATAATTCGCACCCCCGGCCAAACTATGAAAAGGACTGCGACTTATAGTCCGAAAAATATGATACTTGGACAGGAAGTATGTATCTGTATCTACGTATGTATGTACATTTTATATGAAAAAAACATTTATGTTTGTTTTGTTTTTATTTCACTTTTCTTATTGTTATCTTGCGATTAGTGACGGAAATAAATCAATTTCTCCTTTGATTATATATAGAAATTAGAACATAAAAGGCTACACTTCAGGGGCTTTTGGCAGGGCACAGAAAGTTATTTAGGGGGGTTTGGCCTATGCATACACCCCTCTTCCCATTGTGACAATACTGTGTATGCATCAGAAAGCTGCTAGACAAAGTGGCATCATTTTTTCAGGTTGTAGAAGTGGTATTTGATTGACAGATATTTTCAGCATGGACACGCCCCTAGCCTTTAAGACCACAGATAAAGGCTTGATAATTTAGCTTCATTTTATATACTTAACATTCACTGCCAGCCTTCCCAGTTAACATGGATATTTGACTTCTAAAGCAGTCAATGTGTAAAATGTTTAAAACATACAAATTTGGAAAGGTTATTAACAAGAATCTTCTATTTAATTTATTTAATTTGGGCTGTTAGGGTCTTTAAAGTAATTTATTTTATATTAATCTGTTGTGTATTTTTTCTTTCTCTTTTTGAACTTTTTACAGTTCAGAAACTGACACTAGCTGTGGTTTTTTTTTCATTGTCTTTAATGTAACACCAATCTGCCGAAGGACAGGAGATGGAATTACTGTCAGGCCAGATAATCTTGTAAATCAGATAATCTTGACATTAATATGCATTTTTTACACGAAGACATACTTTATGTTGAATAAAAGTTAAATGCAGAATGTCGCATAGTGCAACTCGTGCACTCTATAAATAGTGCTAAAATTAAATCACATATTTTCACACCACTTTTTTTTCTTTTAATTTTTGGGAACACTAGAAAACAAAAGTAGGATGAAAGTGGGAAGCTCATACTTGCAGACAGTCCTGGAAATGGTTGCTGTATTAGTTTGTTCACTCCCTATTAAGTATCACCGCATCTCCAATGAAACCTTCAGGGACAGTATTAAAAATGCCAGAAGTTAATAAAAGTCTCATCAAAATAACTTCCAAGGCTTTGGCTTCTTTCGGTTTCTAAATGAGATCAAAACAACAGTCGAAAGCATTTAAGAATCACCAGGAAGACACAAAAAAACAACAATAAGACCAAGAAACTGTAATGAATGGCCAACCAACAAACAAATGAAATACAAGGAGAAATGGAGCAAAGAGGAGGGATTGAAAAATCCACTGGGACATTTCCTTTTATTGTCTTTCTGCTTTCATCTCGTGTATTTTTGTTTTGTTTATTCACTTCTTTTGAGAGATTTGGCTACTTATGTGCTGTCGAAAGAGACGGGTTAGGAGGAGGGATACTCATCGTCATGTGTGTTTTTGTGTGTAAAAGAGTGTGTGTGTGTCCTTGTTTGTGTAATTATACAGGATTTTCCAAATTTTTAGAGCAGAAATAGGCTAAGCTCTAATTGGCTTGACAATGGGAGTAATTGTTTTTGTTTTCTTGGATTATCATTATTATCTAAATATTATTGAAATATAAAACACACTGTGAGAGTGTGCGTCATATGTATGAATACATTACATCCTCAAAGAAAAGAACTAACTGTTTAGTACTTGCTCTTTCTGAAAGGTTTCCTCTTGCAGGCACATATCTCTTTTTTTGGCATTCAAGTCTTTTTTTTTGTACTTGTGAACCTTCACCATTATTTCTTCCAGTTGCAGATCAAATGTAAAATTGCATCCCTTTTCATTTGTAGGAGCTGTTATTCAGAATGCACCTTAGAACCTTTATAGCAAATCGTCCGGAAGCCTTTTCAGAAAGGTTGCCCCTTCGAGAGAGAGAGTGGGAGGGTAGTGGGGGTGGGGGTAGATCCAGATTCGAGATCGAGGGGTAAAAAAATCATCTGGGTGCTGTTGGGATGTGTGGCGGGGAGGGAGGAGGTAGGATGAAGAGCCATGGCACTGGAGGGCATATCAGGTCAATAAAGAATCAACACTAGTGGGTGATACTTCACAATGAGGCTCGGACACTGTGGAATAGACTGCAGCTGTTGCTTATTGTACGGTAGGTTATGGTACAGACAGCAAAAGTAAATATCAAAGGGTCATTCCTTAACACTTCACGGCCAAACTTCACAGTGTTTAATCTTCTATATCCAAAACAGCGCTTGACCAAACCGGGAAAACAGGTTAGCAGACTGCAGACCTGTTTATGCTACACAAACGAGCTTGACCACTGTTTGATTATATGATTGTGTAAAGCTGAACTTACAAAAGTTGTGTTTTAAATAAAGTAAAGAATTCGTAATGGTTGGTGTTGAGTCACTGTCAAAGGGATTTTTGTTAACTGGAATGACGCATAAGCATCAGATATTACTAATTTTTGGTGGCACTGTGGTGACATCTTGTTGAAAAAAAAAAGACTTTGTAGAAGTTTAAATTGCATAGTTTCCCCTGGCCTCCACCGCCGTTCACCCTAACCAGGATGAAGTGCTTAAGACCCCTTTTTTCCAATGTGGAAGTAAGTTGTATAGATCGTCGTAGGACTTTTTTCTTGTTTCCCCACCAGCAACACAGAGAAATACACCTATTGGTCTACATGTTCTTCTAAAAATTACATTGAATTTCTCTGTCTTCATCTCTATAACATATAGGCATTCTTACAATATGCATATTTACTGAGAACGTTCTACATTAAAACCTCCAACCGAGCTTCACTTTCAAGCATCGTGCATAAGTACAGAGAACAAAAACACGTTAAATGTATCAAGCATTGAAAGAAATGTAGTGCACTAATTGGTGGTTATGAATGAATACAGTAATGCTGTCATGGCGCTAGCAACATTTAGCTCACCTTTTTCCTGATTCATGAAGAAAAAAAAAACACCAAAAACATGTCAATGTCACTATTCATTAAAATTGCAGCAGATGTATTGTGACATCTCTGACATGTGGGAAATAACGAGGCAATGTGAGAATGATAGAAAACAATCTTTGAAGTATGGTGTGACTATATAGAAGCATCACTTTCTTTCTGGCTGGAATAAAGCCACCAATTCGGAAAATACACATCAATTAAGTGGCATAATTGAGATTTTGTAGATATATAAAAATGAATTTCCCAAAGGTTCTGGTCATAATGAGTTCCACAGAGATAAGAAAGGTAGGCTAGTCAGAGCCCCAATGAGAAATCTACTGTAAAAAATGTGCAAGGTGATATATCCTTTATCCTTCATCCCTACTTGTTTATTCTGTATGTGTCTGTCATTTTCACTCCCTTAAATTTTGAAAGAATGCAATAGGCCAAACTTGATCACGAGTTAGACTTGTTTTTCTCTGGCATCAGAGCACATACAGTAGAATGCTAATAATGCATTACAATTCTATAAAATTCATACTGAAGTCAGAGAGCAGAAAGATGGCATTAGCATTAAACACTTGAACTACATGCCTAGTAATTAGTAGAATGTGTATTGCAGTTAAAACACGACAATTGATCAGGGAAAATCAACACATCCTTTCTGACCCAGCACAGACACCCAACATAAGCATCAATTCATGCAGCGCACCTGTGAGTGTGACCCTCAGCCGTTCAAGTTCAAAGGTCCCCAGAATGGTAGTGGGCGTCAAAGCAGCACAACAGAAATGCTTGAGGCGGGGCCCCGAGAAGGTATTTTACATATCAATTAGTAATGTAAGCTTGCTCTTAGTTAATGATGTCCTTGCATGGATTTTTCTACAAAGCAATTACTGCAGCTGTTTGTGCTGGAAGATGCCCCCATATGTACAATGTCAGAGCGCCACTCCCACACAAGCATGCAGGAAGAGCCTATGTAGGCATACATACATACACACAAACACAACAAAAAATACAGAAGCTTAGCTACATACCGACACTTCTTTTCCGTTATGATTGTCTGTCTTTAAGCAACTGTTTCTGCAACTGTGCAATGGGTCGGGACCTGAAATGCTAAGGAGCCGGTTTCTCTATCCAATCGTGCCAGGAATACTAGTTTGTACCATACTAACACGAGTAGTTATTCGACCAGGTCGAGTGGTAGAACTGGATTTTCTAAATTTGTTTCCTGTGCTGAAAAAGTTTAACAACCACAGCACCATTATGCTGGAGGAGAGCTGATAATGAGGAGAAGGTTGCAAGATGGAGTGCTGAGAACACTAAAACACAAAAGGCAGGTTTGTGTGCACTCACACATACAGAGAAATTGCACGCACACACACACACACACACACACCACACACACACACACACACACACACACACACACATAGAGCAAAAGCAACACATGCACTTTTCTCCAGCTCTCTGAGGATACACTGCATTTTGAATGAAACAAGACCATTTTCATAATAAGGCACACAATTTCTTTACGAACTCAGTATTTTTATAGGACTGGCAGTGCTGTACCAAAGCTTGGACTGCATGGGCAATGTAGGAAGAATAGTAAGCAAAATCTTCAAAATTACTCATAGGGTTGACACATAGCCATTAATTGAATTAACCTTTTCTCCTGGGGTGTTCCATAATGCTTAGGGCGCCTTGACAGTTGTCAAGTTTTTCCCCCGGATTCGACACCCATGATGATGAATAAAGTTTCCTTGTCCTGGTTGAAGAGGGGTATTTTTTTTTTTTTACTCGGGCATATTTGCACAGGTCTAAAATGTATTTGGCCACAAATGTTTTATTTCAGTGTCTTGAAAATGACAGATGATCCAGGTCCAGTGTCCAACTATCCTCTTGCATGAGCTGGGATAGGCTCTTGCCCCCTGGGATCCTGAAGAGGCTATGTGTTAGAAAATGGATAAATCTATGCTTAGGATATCAAAAAACAGTTGGACATACTGTCAGTGCAATATTTGTCTATCAGTTTTTTTCAAATGTAGTATTTGATGAATTAAATGTTTAAGACAATAATTGCCTAAATGGATGATAGGAAGCAAGCCTTCTATAGCTGGTTACTGGAAATTAATCTAGTTTATCTGGTTAAGTTTATTGTAAAAATGTATTGATTAAAATTATAATTTAATGGTAGTATTTAAAATTCTTCAAAGTGTGACTATATATTAATATGTGGCCTCCAGTATGGTGCGGTATAAAATGTCGGTTAACATCAAAGTGCATCTTCATCAAGAATTCTTGAATGATTAATTTTCTTTGGATAAATAAATGCTCTGAATAAGCAGCACTTGGGAAAGTTAAATGCTTGATTTTCCACGTGACAGATCCAGACAGATTTAGATATTAATGATGTGAAAGTGGCACATGGAGATGAGGACTTTAACATTATGAAATTATCAATTTAATAATATGACTAGCTGCAGTATGCGCTCCCAGTAAGTGTGGACAATTGGCCATTAAGTGTCCTCTGGTTATGAAGTGGTCTCTGGGCAGCTCAGACTTTGGCAGAGGCCCGGCACTACACAGCTCGGCACAGCTTGCCTCAGTTTAACCGGCAGCCCAGGCAGATGGCCAGCAACCAAACAGCCCTATTAGCATTTGGTCTGGATTAAATCAAATGCCTGGTGCAGCCCAATCCCAGGAATTGCCTGGAAGGAACAGTAGGAGAGGTGTGATCAGAGCTGCTATAATGAGGCTGAACATAGAGCGTGTAGTGTTCTGTCAATCTGACAACTTCTTTAATCTACATAAATTTATACATATACTGTAAAATACTACAGTATTACTATTAGCTCACAGCCTCAATAGTGCTTGCTTCCAATGACCACATAAACGTTCATAAGGACATATAGCAACGCTGGAAATTTTGACTCGGGCATTTTGAAGATCTTTAAATGCAGATTTAATGACCGCCTATAAGGTTGTTTGATATAATGTTGGCCTTCATATAGTCAAAAATAATGTCGGATGTTTTAAGGGTCCACTCCTTAAATAAAACTGTCCGAAACAGACGCAAAATTTAGAAAGAGTTCCACAATGAGAAAGTCAGTGACACGTAATTTTTATCTTGATATGCACATTCACACACACACAGCCAGGAGCATTGTACATGTTAATTTGAACTGATTGCATGTCCACTTACGTGAATTATGGATTGTAGAAGATGCATTATTTACTCAGTAAAATTAAAAAGGCATGCCAAGATACTAGATTTTGTCACAGGATCATGAAAAATAGCACACACAAACACACGCACACAAGCATGGTAGGAATATATTTTAAAAAGCTAAAAATAAAAAAGCAATATTTTTCCTTTGTTATATCAATACCTTACAGAAACTCTTCATGATCTTTCAAAATGCTGAGTTATTACTATTCCATTCTACTGTGCAACTCCTATCAAGTTATTTCTGGCCATTACCGTATGCACACGGAAAATACAAAGACCTGTGTGTATAATAACTCCTCCCATGTCAAAACGCAATCAAAGTGTTTGTTCAGAGAAGCTTTACGAGTGGGGTCAATGATGCTGCAAGACAAACACACAGAGAAGAACACAGGATAAAGACTTATCGCCCTCCAATGAAAACTACATTTTCTTTTCTAGGGCAATAAAAACATTTTAGAAATCCATTCATCCATTTTCTTAGCCGCTTATCCTCACAAAGGTCACGGGAGTGCTGGAGACTATCTCTGCTGTCAACGGGCAGTAGGCAGGGTACACCCTGAACTAGTTGCCAGCCAATCACAGGGCACACACAGACAAACAGCCGCACTCACAATCACACTTAGGGCTAATTTAGAGTGTCTCATTAATGTTGTATGTTTTTGGGATGTGGGAGGAAACCGGTGTGCCCAGAGAAAGCCCATACAGGCACGGGTAGAACATGCAAACTCCACACAGGCAAGGCAGGGATCGAACTCGAGACCTCAGATCTGTGAGGCCAATGCTTTCCAGCTGAGCCCCCTTTTACAAATTTAATTAAGAAGAAATAATGTTATCAGGAGTGAATTATTATGAGACAAACCTAGCACAATAAACATAATATGGTGACTGCATTGTATGATTTCACAGACGTACCGCAACAGTGAAAAAAAAAGTATTTGAACACCCTGCTATATTGCACGTTCTCCCACTTAGAAATCATTGAGGGGTCTGAAATTTTCATTGTAGGTGCATGTCCACTGTGAGAGAGATAATCTAAAAAGAAAAATCCAGAAATCACAATCTATGATTTTTTACGATTTATTTGTGTGATACAGCAGCAAAAAAGTTTTTGAAACCTGAGAAAACCAATGTTAATATTTGGTACAGTAGCCTTTCTATGCAATTACAGAGGTCAATTGTTTCCTGTAATTGTTCACCAGGTTTGCACACACTGCAGGAGGGATTTTGGCCCACTCCTCCACACAGATCTTCTCTAGATCAGACAGGTTTCTGGGCTGTCGCTGAGAAACATGGAGTTTCACGCTCCCTCCAAAGCTTTTCCATTGGGTTTAGGTCTGGAGACTGGCTAGGCCACCCCAGAACCTCGATATGCTTCTTACGGAATCACTCCTTGGTTTTCCTGGCTGTGTGCTTTGGGTCATTGTCATGTTGAATGACCCAGCCACGATCCATCTTCAATGCTCTGACTGAGGCAAAGAGGTTGTTGCCCAAAATCTCACAATACATGGCCGCGGTCATCCTCTCCTTAATACAGTGCCGTCGTCCTGTCCCATGTGCAGAAAAATACCCCCAAAGCATGATGATACAACCCCCATGCTTCACAGTAGAGATGGTGTTCTCGGGATGGAAATCATCATTCATCTTCCTCTAAACACGGTTAGTGGAATTATGACCAAAAAGTTCCATTTTGGTTTCATCTGACGACAAAACTTTCTCCCATGACTCCTCTGTATCATCCAAATGGTCATTGGCAAACTTAAGACGGACCTTGACATGTGCTGGTTTAAGCAGGGGAACCTTCGGTGCCATGCATTATTTCAAAGCATGACGTCTTGGTGTATTACCAACAGTCACCTTGGGAACTGCGGTCCCAGTTATTTTCAGGTCATTGACCAAGTCCTGTGGTGGAGTCCTGGGCTGATTCCTCACCTTTCTAAGGATCATTGAGACCCTATTAGGTGATATCTTGCATGGGGCTCCATTCAGATTGAGATTGACCGTCATGTTTAACTTCTTCCATTTTGTAATGATTGTTCCAACAGTGGACCTTTTTTCACCAAGCTGCTTGGCAAATTCTC
This sequence comes from Syngnathoides biaculeatus, assembly GCF_019802595.1. NCBI lineage: Eukaryota > Metazoa > Chordata > Actinopteri > Syngnathiformes > Syngnathidae > Syngnathoides > Syngnathoides biaculeatus. Next base: position 24,209,237 of record NC_084651.1, read on the forward strand.
CATAGCCCTTTCCAGCCCATGGAGATGTAAAAATTTGTCTTTGGTGTCCTTGTACAGCTCTTTAGTCTCGGCCATATTTCAAGTTTGAGTCTTACCAATTGTATGGGGTGGACAGGTGTCGTTATGCAGCTAATGACCTCACACAGGTGCATCTGATTCAGGATAATACCTGGAGTGGAATTGGACTTTTAAAGGTGGACTAACAGGTCTTTGAGGGTGAGAATTCTAGCTGATAGACACGTGTTCAAATACTTATTTCCAGCTGTATCACACAAATTGTAATTATTTCGGCTTGTCCCTTTCGGGGTCGCCACAGCGTATCATCTCAGTTGAACGCACATATATGTTTGGCACAATTATTTATTTATTTTTTTATTTATTATTTTTTTTCAGAATTGTAGCTGATAGACAGGTGTTCAAATACTTATTTGCAACTGTATCACACAAATAAATCGTTGGTCAATCTCTGCTAGAATAGAAGATGGTCATGCATTTGTTTTTAGGGTGACTCTTTGTGACTGATCTGAGGAAACCCCTCGACGCATGGGGAGAAAATGCAAACTTCACACAGGAAGGCCATGTTAAATATAGGAAAATAAATAGAGTACCATACCAGTTAATAACTTTAGTTATATAATATTAATAATTAATAATATTGCGGTATTTACATAATCCACTCTGTTACTTTGTTTTGACACCGGGACCTGGTGCATTTAACAGTCAGGTTATTCCTCCTTTCTGGCTTTCAAAAGGAAAGTTCCCCAGCGGGGCAGCTTTTGGTCTCTCTAGATTTCTTCAAACTTTCCCACACCAAGGGCCACCACCAGAGCAATGAGAGAAGCACCCGGAAACAGCTTGAAAATGAAAACAAGACAGAGAATCTCAATATAACAATAGCCTCAATCTCATAGCTACAGTTTAGCCGACTTTGCACCTATATTTCGAGCACGCTGGCTATTCATGTCACATTGTTGCAACACTAATACCCACAATTGTGAATTTTGGGATACTAGCCGGCCCTGTGGTGCGGGCCGTCGGCTCCTGAATATGCATGCTGCCGAGCAGGAGAAGAGAGTGTGAGGCGAGACACAGAGGATTTGATGTTCAATAAAAGAGAAAGCCTTTGACATGGAATACGAGCGGGGCCCAGCCTCAATATAAAAGAACCAGGAGGGGAATTAGATGGATGGAGAATTCCCTCAGAAGTACAGGCAGAAAAGAGACAAAAAAAGAGAGAAACGGAAAGGGGATATTTGAGTGTTTCTGAGTGTGTGTGGTGTTGAGGTATGCAGGCAAGTGACAAAAAAGCAAGTAGGGTTTTACACACACATACACACTTTGTTCAACAGGAAACATTTCTGTACACTTTTTCTTTGACAGAGTATAGCACAAACCTACAGAAATGTGATAGGCAAGTCAAGCAAGTCTCCTCCACTTAAACAGCTAAGCAACTCTTTTCCCTTCGCTCTTACACAAACTTTCTCAAGTTCTGTGAGGTTTTTAAAACTGTTTACAACCACGACATTTTAACAGGGTCAAGTTTTTGATTGCCAATCCTGCTACAAAGTAAGGCAACATTTCTGTTTAAAATGGTGAGAGTTATAAAGATGTTTGCGATTCATGAGACGTACATAATGGTCACATTCATGTATAAACTCACAAATATTTTGGATTTAAATGTATAACTGATTTTTGTGTTGTATGTCTACAATCCTATAATGCATTCCCTTTCGTCAGATTTTACACTCATCGTTCAAAAAAGTTCGTACAACTGTACTAGCAATGCATAAGTGATTTTGAAGATGATTTAACTGTGTTTTCCAGTGTGGGGGGTGGTCATCTCCCTCATAGTTACAAAAAGAACAAAACAGAAAACTGTTTCCATATTTTCAAGTTTTACCGATTTTGCATCACATTATAGAATCCATTAATTTTCTGGTCGCGGGAGTGCTGGAGTCAATCCAAGCTGTCATCAGGCAGGAGGCAGGGTACACCCTGAACTGGTTGCCAGGCAATCACAGGGCAACATTACAGTATATTATAGTATAATGCACAATGTTCATATTTTAGACAGAGCAGTCTATTTACATTTGTTTACTTTATAAAACTGTTTAGTTATTCTATTACAGCACCAACGGTGAGAGGAATGTATGTCATGTATGTGTGTGTGTGTGTGTGTGTGTGTGTGTATCTGACAATAAAGTGACTTCAACGTGAACTTATGTGGTTGACTGACTCAAACGTATTCATTGTGCAAGTGAGAGGAGCTGTAAGGAGGAAGACAAAAATGAGATTTATGTGAAATGTCTCAATTCTATCCCACATCAAAAGTTATGTTAGAACAATTTTTCACTCAAAAAGCATTCAACTATTTTCTGCCTTGTGCCATTGATGGGACACACCCTAACATGCTGCTGGTCCATTCAGTATTAGTATTAGTAATAAATACGGTTGCACAATTTGTAATTTTAAACTGCTCCCTTTGCACAATTGTTTTTGCACTGGTCTATAATGAAAACCGCAAACGGGCCCTCTATATAAACTTAACATAATGTGGGGCTTTGACGCCCTCTTAAATGCTCTAAATGAAGAAAACTCCCCATCTTGCACATCTGTGAGACGTATAAGGGATAATTCCTATTGACTAAATGTCTCTTGTTCTTTGTTCTCGTTAGTTTATTTTTTCTTTATTCTGAATGTTGTAACAGGGTGGCACCCACTGCCGGAGACAAATTCCTTGTGCGTTGTTCCATATTTGGCCATTAAAGGTAATTCTGATTCTGATTCTAATGATGCTGTCCATTTAATGCAAATTATTAGTTTGATCTCCAGAAAACTCCAAAGTTGAGGATTTTATTTATTTTTTATATTTTTTTTACATTTGACTGAAAAGTGGTGAAATTCACTTTTCTTTTACACAAGCATAAGGGTGTACATCTGTGTCAAAATACTTACGAAGAATGTATTACTCCTAACCCAAAGTGTGTAGCATATTAGTGTTCTGGTGATCTTCTGGATCGTTTATTTCACTGTTATGTTCTCTTTTACTGCTGTAGAATGTAGCCTAAAAATTGACTGGCAAGCAACCAATCCAAGGTGTGCTATAATATTTTTGCTCCATTATTTAACTTTTAGAAGCCAATGCAAATTATGTTTACCACTAATAGATTTTTCAATTAAATTTAATAGAGGATTATTCCTTGAATAAAAACATTACATTTTGGTGGAGATGTGAAAAAAGTACCCAGTGCGGCTATTTAGTATTTCATTATTGCAGTCAGTTTGCCTTAAAAGAGAAAAAGTAAAATCAAAGGGCAAAGATTTTGCATATCATACTGTACAAATTGCATTTACAATGGCGGTAAAATAAATGGTGAAAGGCTGTAACAGAACAAAACCAGATATATGATAAAACATTCTAATTATAAATAAAGGGATAATTTTTCAGATGAAAAACAATTATTATTCTATCAAGATCAACAACACCAATTGACACTGGTTCTGCTTTTTGTCACCTCGTGACTTTGTCACAAGAGTTCCACCGAAAGGAGCACAAGCCTTCACGATCTAAAGTACAGACCTGATGCAGCAGGAGAAAAATGCTATGGGGCCTTCTGGGGATGTTGTGCATGTGCCACGAGTCAAGCCAAGTTCCACATTAGGTTTGTTTTCCATTGTAAAGAAAGCTTTAACTCAGTCCCATCTGACCCCATAATTGTTATTTTAAATGCAGATTAATAAATCATGGAAAGCTGTTTAAGAATTAAAATGGGTCTTCACCACTGCTGCAGCCAAAGATAACCCTTGCTCACACCAACCATGCAACCTCTCAGTACAGATGTCTGGCAAAAATATGCATCCATACTATGTCTTCTCAATATATGTCTGTATGTTTTGGTTGTTGTACGGTAACTTTTGCAATAGCAGTCTACACTTAGACGAATCTATGAACAATTTAGTTTTCAATTAACCTAATATTAGAAATGTCGGAGGACCACTGAACTGTGAGGCTAATGTGCTAAACAGTCACCCAATCTGACAACCTTTTAATTAGTAATATTTCTTAAATCCAATCAGACTATCTGTCACGAGTAGTAAGAAGCTGGGCCCAAGACCAGACGGAGCCAAATGTAATATGAAGAACAGTTTATTGAGGAAATGTTATGGAGGTGGTCCGAGATGTGTTGGCGGGCAGTGGATTGGACAGGTGGCAGGCAGTGGAAAGGACAGGTGCCTAGCTTGGTGGCAGGAATGATGTAGATCAGGAACACAGGGGAACATTAGGAAATAGGAGACACAAGAGTTAACAGGAGATCAAGGAATAACTTACTTGAGTCAGGTGGGTTGTGGTACCACGAGGAGAAGCTGCAATACTTGTGAGGATCTACAGGAACAGGCAGGCTTATATACACTGGTGATAATGAGGCTTATTGACAACAGTTGCTGCAAACATAGAGAAGAAGGGGGGCAAAGAAGCCCCCTCTGTCTTCCAGTAACAGTACATGACACTATCATCAATATCTACCGGTTCTTTGTTGGCTAAATAGAAGTCCTGTGGTGTTTCATTTTCTTATGAAGTTGTTCATATACCTTTATTGTAATTAGGGCTTGGACTCACCCTTTCAGGCCCTATTCACTATTCATATTGACAAGAACCAATGACATATGAATCAGAATCAAATCTTGTCTCCTTGTACTATTCCAAAATCATAACTCACTAGCTTATAAATCAGTTCGATTATTTAAAGCTATCTATTGAACCAGAAAGAGAGTACCCTTACATGTTTTTGACGACTATATTTTAACAGCCTTCTCCATCCACAAAGGTTTTTCTGTCTAGTATGAAATGCTTTATTGCCAAGGAGCTTTCCGAACAGCTCAAAGATGAATTAGCGGCTAGAGACATGTCCTAGCTTACCCTCTCATACAATCATTCCTTCTTGGGCTGAACTGCAATAGCCCGGTAACCGCACTCATCGACTCTGGAGCTCCCAACAACTTTATTCATGAGTACTTGGTGTGTCAGGACCGGCTACTTTTCAAACCCCTCCCGCTCCCCAAGAAATGTATTGCCTTGGATGGGGTCCTCATATCCTTAGTGACTCACGAGATGGCACCTATCATCCTCCTCATCTCTGGCAACCGCCGTGAAACCTTCCAGTTGGTCATCATCATTTCTCCAGGGATCTTATTAGTCCTTGGACTTGCCTAGCTAAAGAAACAGAACCCCGCTTTTGACTGGCCCCACCTGTTGATTACATTTGGAGCCATTTTTCCCAATATCACAGTATTCTACCATCCCAACCTCCAGTGAACCTCAGCCACCAGCAGTGCCAATTGATCTCTGCCTTGTCCCTGAAGAATACTACAAACCTATCTTTGGTCCTCTGGAAGCATCTCTCTAAGCCCCCACTAGCCTTATGACTGCTCAATCGACCTACTTTCTGGAGCCTGTCTCCACTCAAATATCCTTAACCTTTCCTGCCATGGAGATATCCATTTGTGACTCACTAGCCTTTAGACTCATTTGGCCCACATCCTCCCTTCGGTAAGGGTGTCAAGAAGAAATCCCTTTTCCCCGTAACTCACACCTCATTTGAACCCCTGTGCGATATTTACAGTAAAGAAACTGAGTATTTGAACACCCTGCTATATTGCAAGTTCTCCCACTTAGAAATCATGGAGAAGTCTGAAATTTTCATCGTAGGTGCATGTCCACCGTGAGAGAGATAATCTAAAAAGAAAAATCCAGAAATCACAATGTATGATTTTTTAATGATTTATTTGTGTGATACACCTGCAAATAAGTTTTTGAAACCTGAGAAAACCAATGTTAATATTTGGGACAGTAGCCTTTGTTTGCAATTATAGAAGTCAAACATTTCCTGTAGTTCACCAGGTTTGCACACACTGCAGGTGGGATTTTGGCCCACTCCTCCACAAAGATCTCTAGATCAGACGGGTTTCTGGGCTGTCGCTGAGAAACATGGAGTTTCAGCTCCCTCAAAAGAATTTCTATTGGGTTTAGGTCTGGAGACTGGCTCGGCCACACCAGAACCTCGATATGCTTCTTACGGAGCCACTCCTTGGCTTTCCTGGCTGTGTGCTTCCGGTCATTGTCATGATGAATGACCCAGCCACGACCCATCTTCAATGCTCAGTGCCACCGTCTTTATTCCGTACATCATGGCCGGCCTCACCACTGTCTTATAAACGTTGCCCTTCATCCGAGAGGACACTCTTCTGTCACATAACACACCAGACACCTTCCACCAGCTGTTCCAACCTGCTTGGAGCCGTTTTTTCACATCCTTACCACACTCACCATTGCTCTGGATTGTTGACCCCAAGTATTTGAAGTTATCCACCCTTGCTATCTCCTCTCCCTGGAGCCTCAATCTTCCCCCTCCACCCCTCTCATTCACTCCCATATATTCTGTTTTACTTCTTCATTCCTCTCCTTTCCAGAGCATGCCTCCATCTTTGTAATTGTTCCTCCACCAGCTCCCTGCTTTCACTTTTTATGATCAGATCATCTGCGAACATTATGGTCCAAGGGGATTCCAGTCTAACCTCATCTGTCAGCCTATCCATTAGCACAGCAAACAGGAAGGGGCTCAGAGCTGATCCCTGATGCAGTCCCACCTCCACCTTAAATTCTTCTGTCACACCTCAGGCACACCTCACCATTGTTCTGCTGCCATCATACTTACTATTCTCTGCCACACCAGACTTAAGCATGCAGTACCACAGTTCCTCTCTTGGTACTCTGTCATAGGCTTTCTCTAGATCCACAAAGACACAATGTAGCTCCTTCTGAACTTCTCTGTAGTTTTCCACTAGCATCCTCAAGGCAAATAATGCATCTGTGGTACTCTTTCTAGGCATGAAACCATACTATTGCTCGCAGATACTTCTGTCCTGAGTCTAGCCTCCACTACTCTTTCCCATAATTTCATTGTGTGGCTCATCAACTTTATTCCTCTGTAATTCCCACAGCGCTGAACATTGCCTTTGTTCTTAAAAAGGGGAACTAGCACACTTTTCCTACATTCTTCAGGCATCTTCTCGCCCGCTGGTATTCTGTTGAATAAGTTGGTCAATGACTCCATAACCATCTCTCCTAATTGCTTCCATATGGTATGTCATCAGGACCAACTGCCTTTTACATTTTTACTCCTTTGTCGTGGCTTTCTAACTTCCCCCTTACTAATCATTGCCACTTGCTGGTCCTTCACACTTGCCTCTTCTACTCTTCTTCTCTTTCATTTTCTTCATTCATCAACTTCTCAAAGCATTCTTTCCACCTGTTTAGCATCCTTCTCTCGCTTCTCATACTTATTGCTTGCTTTATCTCGGTTGGCACTTTTATTTTCTTGCTGATAAATCAAATATTTATTTTAGAAGTAGCGACTCTTGGATACTTTTAAATCTATGGGACCGTATTTTTCTTTTTTGTGGATAATCAGTTATTTCATCATTACGAAAGCGTGGCCTGCTAATTACCACAAACCTGGTGTTCGCAACTAGACCAGCCGTCAGGATGCCTCCCTTCTCTACTGAGGACTATCATGGACTACTGCAGTGGGTGTGAATGCTGGAATGGAAAATCTGACATTTTGAAGTCTATGTGGATGTAAATGGACAGTTGGGAAATGAAACCACTCTACAGATGTCTCAAAATGGTGAGGAAAGGTGTGCTAACAGACAGGCACCTACCTCAACAACGAGGACTGAAGTGAACTGTGGAAAGGATAATGCACACCCCAGTAGTACTGTGTTTTACTAATGACACGGTGTCTGATATCTCGCAAAAAATCCTGGAGCTCACTGATCAGCACCCAACTGTGAATTCTGTCATTATACACACAAGCGCATTGGATGTTCTCAAGCAGTAATCAGGGGCACTGAAGCGAGATTTCATAGCTCTCCTAACAAAAGTGCAAGGGATGGATGCTGAGGTTTTTATAAGCGGACATCTCCCACTTGTACGATCTGGAGATGAAAGTTGCTCGAGGCCCCGTCAATTGAATAGGTGGTTAGGCAAGGTGTGCACAGCACTATCCGTGGGAAAATGTCTGCCTTTTTTGGGAGCGTAATTTTTTTTACAAAGCAGTTTCTGTCTGAATATACAAGGGGTTAAGTTATTAGCTGCCAACATTTTCTACTGTGTGCATCAGTCACCTGTAAAGAAAATCTTTACAAAAACCAAGGACAAAAGGATCCAGTTGTTCTCAAACAATCGGAGGAACAAGAGATCAGGCAAGACGAGGTGCACACAGATTCATTTGCATCATCCAAACAATCTAATGAGCAAATGACAAATGGAATGTGTCAGCGCTTTAAATCTCCTACAACTCTTCCTGCCCCATTGGAGCCATCCATACCTCAGAATCTCCCCTCCATGAACGCTCATGTTTGTTTGGCACAGTTTTTACGCCAGATGCCCTTCCTGACACAACCCTCTGCACTTTCCGGCCTTGGGACTGGCCTACAGATTGCACTGGCTTATGCCCCCATCGGGCTGCATTTTCCCTTTGATAATAATGTAGCCAATTATTGAGAAACTAAGAGGCAATATAAATGTTCAGAGATATGCGGAATGTGTCCGCCATTATTATTATTATTAATAATATTCTCCCACACAGCACTTTCAGATCAGAATTAATGATACTGTTAATATATTGTATCTGTCATATAGAAAAAATGCAATATGTGAGGCTGCTTATTTATTTGTGGACTTTTTGAGTTTTATTTTATTAAATATTTTTATTTTGATTTTTTTTGCATTTTTCTCATGGAAAAACAATGTGAATCAGAGCCCTCCAGCATGTTAGCTTGCTTGTGAGCTAAAGCAATGACTCTCCAGGGTTCTCCAAAAGGTTTCACGAATGGGTAAAGTTTTGTGCAATTCAAACATTTCAGTCACTGTTGGACATCAATATCATGCACATACTGCACTTTGATTGTCTTTGTCCCTGTTTAGGTATCTTAAGTTTGCTGCATTTAAAATAAGGGCCAATAGTCTTGTACCTCCTAGTTTTTCGCCAAGTCCCTCATTTTGCCATTAAAATAATATATAAATTGAATGTAGAACTGTTAGATATTCTCAGCTGACTTTATTTTCATATTGTTAGAAGCTAGAAAACCTTTAGCAAGTTGTCATCCCTATCATGATTTTTGTTAACACACTGGAGACCTCAAAAACAAATGTTCTTCTTGATGTTGCGAAAACATTTTGACGGCAAGTTTGCACAGGAGTGTACAGTATGATAATATTAAAACTGTCAGGCAATGTCCTGGTACTGTCTTGTCGAACTCTGGCTTACCCTGTTACAAAGTATGCATCAATATTCTTATCCACGCATGTGTGGTGTGCACAAGGGTGTTGCCTGCGGTGAATGTTGGTGTGGATCGAAAGGGTCTTAAAATATGTTGTGGCTGCCCATGACAGATCAGCTGGCAACAATACACATTACGGCCCAGCGAGGACCCCCATGGATGACCCCATATTCGCATTGAATGCAACCTCTTAATCCAGTATGTCATCTCAAACAGCCAGGCCCTTCACCTCCTGATGGAGTGAAGAATTAAAGAGAATGGGCTTCTAGCTGCTCTCACTCCATGCGAAAATACTGAAATGAAGACTGGAGGGATGACCTTATAAGAGGGAGTAGATGAGATCAGACTGTGATATGACAGGTCAGAGAAAGAAGAAAGTGTTTGAAAAAAGGAGAGAAACCCAGAGCAAGTGGGAGCCAGAGGATTGCGGTGTCATCAGCAAAGAGGGCAAACATTTACTCCAGAGTGATGCATTGTGCAAAAATGTAGACTGAGAGAAATTGGTCATACTGGACTGTGTGTGTGGGCCGGAGCAATGCAGACTTTATTCAGTACAACGGAAAACTTCACATCAGGGGTGTCAAATTCATTTTTCTCGTGGGCCACATTGTTGTTCTGGTTTTCCTCAGAGGATTGTTTTGACTGAGGAACAAAAATATTTAATCATCTCATCATATTTACATAATCAATTTATGAACTAATTTTGGAATCAAAAATCAAGGGTAATGTGTTTTACAACTATTCACATTTGTTAATACAAAAATCCTTGTAATATCTCAACTTTACCGTTTATGATATATGACAATTTGAAATTTTGTTGCAGATTTTCATAAGAATCATGGAAATTGGTACTATTTGGCTTTGCAGGCCACATAAAATTCTGTGCTGGGCCAGATCTGGCCCCCCTGCCTTGAGTTTGACACCTGTGTTCTACATGATCAGAGATTATGATGCAAAAGAATAAATGAACACAATACAAAGAACAATTGAACAAACTCAGGTTTCATTGTTTGTAGCAATGTGAAAGGAATGACCTTTACCGCCCCAATATAAACAAATTTATAAAACACTGTAATAAATGATTGTCTGTATATATATATATATTATATATATATATATATACACATATATTTAAATCAGCACACTTATGTAAGACTATTCCATGCCCTCACCAACTCCTCCAGGGTCAACTATTTTGTCGCAGGTTTCATTTTATACCAGTTGCCAACCGCATTTAACAGCTTCATTATTTCTTATGTTTCCAATTTATTCATAGTCATAGCAAAAGACTAAAATAGTATATTTGTCTCTATGTTCACCAACATTATCCGCTATTGTTTCATTTTTAGCTGATTCTGTACTATCCATTTTGATTTTTCAAAATCATAAACTAACTAAAGATGTATTTGGGGTGTCAAACGAAATTATACATGTTAATTGGCATTCAGAGGTCATGGGTCCTTGGTCCAAGCTAATCTTTTTTTGTGTGTGTCACAAGGAACAAAGAAGTATTTACTCTTAGGGAATTTATTTTTTTGAACAGCTGTAGTTTGAAGGCCAGACATCCTTGACGAGATGTTCCACAATGATGAACTGTGGTGAATAGCTTGCGTTTGTATGAGTTAGAAGTTAATGTTGGAAAAACTGTATTGTGCTTTCTATATGGGTTAATGCAGTTGACCCAAAACAGAGAGGAGCTGTTCGTCATCCAACAAGTGATAACAAAGTTGTTACAAATGACTTGAGAAAAATATTCTTTTAAATTCTGTGGAGTCAGAGGCCCTCTCTAGTCATTCCAAGTCCATATTGGAACATTGATGGTGTCACCCATTGTCTTCATAAGAACTCTCGTGTGTGACCTTGTAAACATAAGCATGCATATACAATTTTATGCATTTACATTCACACAGCACATGGGGAGGCCCCGTAGCTCAGTGGTTAGGGCACAGGTTTGGTAAACCAGGGGTTGTGTGTTCGTGAAGGGTTGCGTCAGGATAGAGAAGGGTTGCGTCAGGAAGGGCATCCGGCGTAAAAATTGTGCCAAACATATATGTGCGTTCATCTGAGATGACATGCTGTGGCGACTCCGAAAGGGACAAGCCGAAAGAAACACACACATCCACACAGCACATCACTGATTCTAACTAATTTACTTTGTGGAATCACTTTTTATGGTTAATATCTGTCATTATATTCTCTGACAAAAAACAGCTGAAAAGATATACAGTATGTGATATCTTTTTGAAACAGATATAGTGCCCAGAGAATTGTATGCACTTTACCTCCTCACAAAAATAACTTTGTGACACAAACAGAAACACATGTGTTGTGACCCCAGAGACCCAGCCAGCTGTGTGTGTGCTGAGGCAGTAACCCTGCCATTAATTATAAATCAATGGTCCAACTGTAAATGCAAGCAGTATTTCTCTGGCTCACATGACTTCTTCCATGCATGTCAACATCCAAAGGGTATATAAGCTGTTAAAAGTGCGGGAACCACTGCAATATTCATTGCTGTTTGTAACAGATGGTAGAGACACTGTGTAACACAGTGCCCCGATACAGGATTGAAATACACAAAAAACACCATTTAAGTTAGCAAGCAATCAAGTATGAAGAGTGCAGACTGTAAGTTTATTTATTTAATAACTGCTTATCATTTTAGTATTTATTATAAATATATGCAAATATCCATCCATCCATCACCTGAGCTACATATCCTAACGAGAGTTAGGGAATGCTGGAGGTATATTTGGGCAGGAGGTGGGATACACCCTGAAATGATTGCAAGTCAATCGCAGGGTAGACATAAACAACTGTTCGCACTCACGTTCAAACCTATGAGCAATTTAGAGTCTTCAATTCCCCCACCACGCATGTTTTTGGAATGTGGGAGGAAACCAGATTTCCCAGAGAAAACCCACGCAAACATGGGGTGAACATTTAAAATCCACACAGGCGAGGCCAAGATTCGAACTTGAGTCCTCAGAACTGTGAGACAGATGTTCTAACCAGCCGTACAAAGTGCCAACTGTTAAAATATCATTTTGTAAAAAAAAAAAACGGGAGAGGGAGGCAGGGAAAGAGATTCATTCACACATATATGTAATCACAATGCTCCGATGAGATGTTTTTGATGTCATTCTGAAAGTGTCCATGAAATTGTTATGAATATTGTATTTATTCGTGTTTATTTTTTTCATGCAAGCAAAATTAGATAACCATAGTGTTAGTCTCTTTTGTTGCCAGTGTGTCCAGTTGCATTGTTTATTCAATCAGTAACAGAGAATGTTTCAGATTTATGTTTGAACTGTTGATGTTATATACAAATTAGAGTAACCGATCCCCCCAAAAAAACTCTTTTGAGTTGTCTGTAAGTCAAAAAGAAGCAATTGCAAAGCTCAAGAAAGATGAATGATCAATACAACTATTTTCAATATCCTGAAGAACAAATCGCGTTACGTTACTGTCAAAGTCATTGTTCTTCAGGACATTGAGAATTTGTAGATTAGATATTTGGGGGGATAAGGAAAATATCAGGAGTCAATAACAAATACTGATCTGAAAATAAAGACCTTAAAACAACTGACGAAGACATCAGCATCAACCTTACAAAGGGCAGGATCTGTCATGATCTGTTCCCTGCAGTACCTCCTTTGAAGCTGGTTAGCGCTTTGCATCTAGGCTCTCACTCTCTCTTTCCTTGTCACTCCCCAACAATCAGCAACACCTTGGCTGTGCACCAGTCTTCAATCAACACTCTGCACTGCCTGGGAGGCCATCGTCTGAATATTGACACTTGATTGTGGGACGCTAGCTAACTCCTGTATCTTCATATGTACATTCATATGTTCATATATACCATGTTGTATGCAAGTAACTATTTCATGATGCGCATCTGTACTCATCCGATTGTGTCCTTCTTCATCCACAGTGCTCCTCACCATCTGCTTCAGCCATGCTGCTAAGCTATCCTACCTGTTCCCGTCTGAGCTTCCTTGTCCCGACGGTCCACAATATCACCTTGTGTATCCTTACCCTGAGCAAACCCTCAATAAACCATCTTAAATCTGCTTTCTTTACTTCAGTCTGTTTTTGGGTCGATCTCATCTGATTTCATATCATGACAGAATACTCAGGCCATCATGGCCTTTGAGTAAAAGGCTAATCCACCTTGGCAGTCATATCAGAAGACAAGACAAAGCCATCACAAAATCATGGACTCCCTAGATACATTCACACAACAAGAATCTATTCTATCTTCCAAGAGCCACCTTACCAACCCTTCTGCAATTAGTCTTCCTGAGCCGACACCCTCCAATCAACACCTCCTCCCATAAAGAGAACAGCATGTTCCTCCTCAGGAACCTTCCTCATAGAACTAGGCTCATGTCATCAATTTTTACTGTACCATACAATAGTATTCGATCTACAACCTCTGAACTAACCTGCAGACAAATCCAAAATTGCATACATGAAGAGTTGCCATATATGGCCACTGTGCTTTGACATAATTCTCTCCTGGTACTTGCCTCACTGGACCCTTTGTAGAGGAATGAAAGAAAGTCACTCCGTTAAGAGTTGTGAAGACATTAGGTGCCTCTTAGCAGTCACTGAAGGTTCGAGTTCAGTGGTGTCATTCTCTATAATTTCTGCATACTTCCTCGTGAATGAAGGTGGGACGGACAATCTCGCGGCCAAGGATGAATCCACCTTACTTGAGATTCAATATCATTAGCCATCAAAATTAACATTACCTCCCCGAGAGAGCTCATGAGCATGGAAGAAAAACATGCAGTTTTCAAGAGCCCCTCAATCACTCTGCCACACATTGAATCCCCTGCTGCCTGACCGGAGGAGCCAATGTAACTTGGCAAAATCTGTTTTGACCCCTTGGAATGTCAGCACCTCTTCACTCCGTGATCATGTATTTAATGTGGACAGCCCATTCACTTTATTGGCAATTGCGCTGTGAGACCAAAAGACTGGGCTTGCCTTGACCTGAGAGCACCCTTCAGAATCAGAATCAATTTTAATGGCCAAGTGTGTAGAACACTCAAAGAATTTTTCTCCAGCAGTCGGTGATACTCTGATACGGCATACAGAAAAGAGAACAAGGAACAACATAGCAACAAGAACAAAGAACAAGAGATATTTCTGTTTCTAGGAATTATTCCTGATAAGACGTGCAAGATGCGAAATCGATATAGATAAGTGTGTTAACAATTCCAATTGTGCAAAGGGAGCAGTTTAAGTGTTGAATTGTGTGGTCTGCAAAATAAATAAAGTAATATAAATAAATAAAGTAATATATATCTATATACTGATTGGACCAGCAGATTGTGAGTGTCCGAACAAGGCAGAAAAATAATAGGTTCGCTGATCAAGAATTTAATGACTTAATTGTCAACGGGAAAAAACTGTTCAAATGCCTTTTACTTTTGACTTTCATTGATCTGTATCGCTTTCCTGACGGAAGGAGCTGGAAGAACTGGTGGCCAGGATGTGGAGGGTCCGAGAGGATCCTGCCTGTTCTGCTCCGAGTTTGCGTTGCGTGCAAGTCCTCGATAGTGGGTAGCGTGGTGCCGACAATCTATTCAGCGGTTTTGATTGTCCGTTGTGGTCTGAGTTTGTCTTTTTTTGTGGCAGCTCCAAACCAGACTGTGATGGAGGTACACAGCACTGATTGGATAACCGCTGTGTAGAACAGTCTCAGCAGCTCTTGTGACAGGTCGTGCTTCCTCAGAATCTGCAAGAAGTACATCCTTTGCTGGGCTTTTTTGAAAATGGAGGTGATGTTCGTCCCCCACTTCAAGTCCTCTAAGACTGTAATTCCCAAGAACTTGAAGGTCTCGAGAGTTGACACGAGGCAGATGGACAGCGTCAAGGGCAGCTGTGGTGAAGGATGCCTCCTGAAGTCCACAATCATCAACACATTTTAGAGTGTTCAACAACAGGTTGTGTTGACCACACCAAAGCTCCAGTCTTGCCTCTTCCTGTTGATACATAGACTCATCGCCGTCTTTGATGAGGCCGGTGAGCGTGGTGTCATCTGAGAACTTCAGGAGTTTGACAGTCAGATGCCATGAGGTGCAGGCGTTCATGTCGAGTGATAAAAGTAGTGGGGAGAGGACACAACCTTGGGGTTTCCTAGTGCTGATGGTGTGCATGGATGAGGTGACGTTGCCCATCCTCAGCTGCTGTGTCCTTCCCGTCAGGATGTTGTAGTTCCACCAGGAGATGGCAGGCGAGACGCTGAGCTGAAGAGGTTTGGAGGAGAGGAGTTCAGGGATCATGGTTGTAAATGCAGAGCTGAAGTCCAAAAAAACAGGATCCTCGCATAGGTACCATCCAGTATGTGACCCTTTTGAGGTGGTCCAGCACAAGCCGTTCAAAGTACTTCATGACCACAGATGTCAAGGCAACAGGCCTTTAGTCATTAAGACCTGAGACTCCTACTTTTTTGGGGACAGGTATAATGGTGGAATGTTTGGAGCAGGCTGGTAATTCACACATTTCTAGAGACCTGTTGAATATTTTTGCAAAGACAGGAGCAAGTTGGTCAGTGCAGACTTTCGGGCAAGATAGGGACATACAATCTGGGCCTGGTGCTTTGTTGGTCTTTTGTTGTTTGAAGAGCTGTCAAACCTCCCCTTCATGGATGCTAAACGGCGGACAGGAAGGTGGAGTGGAAGGTGGTGCGGCTTGGTGGGCGCATAGTATGAAAGTGTCTATTTCAAATCTGCAGTAAAAGCTATTTAGGGCAGCGGCTACCCCGCTTTTGTTTTCTACTTTCAACGTCGCTTGTAGTTAGTAAGTGATTGTAGACCGTGCCATACTGATGTGGTGTCATTAGCACCGGACTGTTTTTCTACTTTAACTGCATAGTCTCTTTTTGCAATGTTAATTTCTTTAGTCAGCTGATTTCTAGTACGAGAGGTACTGGAGACGTAGAGGGCCCTGTCCCCGCTATGATATGCTATCTCTTTAATCTGGTGGAGTTGACCAAGTCTGTCTGAAAAACATAGCTTGTTGTTAAGGAACTTCCGAAAGGATTTTGTTGGAACACACAACTCCTCACAAAAACTGACATACTCAGTAACAACATCCGTATATTCATCTAGACTGCATGCTGAATTTTCAAAGAAACTCCTTGTGAGCCAAACCAACACCTCCAGAAGCTTTCCCTCCCATGTCTATTCTTAGTCCCATTCACAACACACCAGTCACAGTTCTCATTGACTCCAGCTCAGATGACGAGCCTCTCCCATTCCTGAAGAAAGTTATGGCCGTGGATGAGTGACTATTCTCCAATCAACCATCAACCTGCTCATTTTAACTAATCACCATGGTCACCTCCATCTACTGTATTTGTCATTCATTCTCCGGAAACTCCATTACTCCCTGGCATCCCTTGTGTCAAAAAACACAACCCCAACATAGATTGGAGCCAACACACAAGCACTGCTTGGTGTCTCCAACCATTCTCTCTCTCCCAAAATGTAGGAATAATTGTGAATATAATTATCATATCTGCTTCCAACACTAATTGTGAATTTTCCCCAAAAAATGTTTGGTTGTCTCTTTTGTCGTTGTTGTTTTTTTTTTTAATTGCTTTAAGCAGCATGTAAAATGGGCATTTACTAAATAAAAAAAATATTGACGGATAGAGCAAGGTGTATGAAGACCTGATAGGCTGAATACATATCTTGGTTTAGGTGAAAAAAAATGAATTTTTAACCAAAAAAATAAATTGTCATGAATAAGAGAAAAAGAATGAGTATATTTTTTTGGGGGGGAGACCAAAAGTATGTGAGTAGGCTCAGATAAAAAGGGGGGAAAAGGGGAGAAAGAGGGAGGGGGAGAGGAGAGACAGATAGAGAAGTAGACTGCCAGTTCTGTGTATGAAGCTTCTTAAAGGCCTCAAACTCTCATGTATAATAATGGAGCTGCAATATGACAATGGTGACACAAAGCCTGTTTACAGGGAGCTGGAGACAGCCAGGTTGGAGCTGTTTAGCATGCTACTCTGCTGGGATTTATTACACCGCACCCATGTTGGAGGCTGCTCAACTTATTACAGCGACACAGCTTTTTGTACTTTGCATTTCCATTTCACTTTTCCTCAGCTGACACTTATGCAGATACTGTGCAAAATCAGAAGGCTCTTCTAGATCATCCTCAAAGATTACAAGATTTCTTTCCCAATAATTTATGAAAATCTTTCAACCTTTTGGAAATTGTATAACATCAATGACCCTGGAGTGTTCTATAAATGTTCTATAAAAAAGTGTTACAAATTAAAGACATATTAATAAATATACACAAATGAAAAATAAACTTGCATTATGAGAATACTTTTTACAACTACAACATGAATATGCATCAAATCAGATCCAATACAAAATTTTTAACAAATGTTGCACTTTTACAAAGTTACTAATTTTAATAAGGCAGGTATCTTATTCTTATCCACCTTACCAATATGTTTACAGTATCCTTGTAGACGTTTGCAGCTATGTACAGTATCAAACAGTCATGTTCATATTTTATCAATTTACTGTAGATCAATCAAAAACTGCACATTACTATCATTATAAGTTCAGAATAGTTTATACCGGTACAGCTCTTTATTTTATTGATTTCATTAGATTTTGTGGTCATGTTGTGATTCTGTTGTTTTGTGAAAGTCTTTTTAACATGTTCAATATTTTCAATATGTTTTAACATTGTACCAAGAATATGTAATAATAGAAGACATCAAAATTAAAGATTTTATGTTGGCATTATAGCACCCTTATATTGGGATATAGTCCTCCTGAATCTGAAATTCAACTTCCTGACAGACCCTCCACTCCGGCACTCTGAACAGAGCTAACCAGGGAGGGTAAGGAGTGTGATTCCCCTGTAGTTGAAACACACCCAATGGTCCCCGTTCTTAAAAAGGGTGATCACCACTCCAGTCTGACTATCCAGAGACATTGTCCATGATGTAACAGAGGTGCGTCAACCAGGATAGCCCCACAACATCCAGAGCCTTTAGGGACTCTGGGTGAATCACATCAATCCTAAGAGCTAGGCATCAAGGAGCTTTTTTTTTAACCATTTGCGTGACCTCAACCTTGGAGACAAGACAGGCCACTTTAAAAAACCCAGGCTCTTCTTCCTCATGGAAAGACATGTCAATGGAACTGAGGGGGTCTTCAAAATATTCTCCCCACCGACTCTCAATGTCCTGAATTGAGGTCAGGAGTACCACAAAAGCTGCAATAAATATAAGCCATCTGACTGAGGTGAGTAGACTTGGTTGACAAACTGTTCTCTTTATAGTTATACAAGAGGATCCAAAACTGTCCAAGATTTGCCAAAGATTCAATTCATCCATTGGTGAACTTTCCCTTGATGTAGATGAAAAACAGTGGCAGGTTAGTGCTCCATTGTGGTTCAAGTGCTGCCAAAAGTCATTTTTTCTAAGAATCTTCTCCAAAACAATGATAACTTCAAACTATCCTGAGGCCATGGTTTTGTTTAGAGACACATCTCATGCTAACCCTACTATAGAGACAATTCACTCTTAGCAGCAATAAGACAAAAACAGCAAACACACACTTTAATTAACCAGTGTCTTTATTGTGTTCAAAGAACGACTAATTTTGGCAGAGAAAATAATTATCTACCACCACTGTCCTTCTCTCATTAGGGCTTTAAACCAGATCTGTCATCTTCTGCGCAATCCAAACAACTATGGTCCTTTTTAATATTTCACTTTGCTATGACAGGGCAACATTTGTTACCATTTCTGATCTTGAAACATGCTTTTGTAAGGAGAAAGAGAAAGGTAACAATCTAGAGGGACACACAGACACAAAGAGTCAGCCCAACACTATTTATAGAAAGTCATTTACATTTTGTGCAGTTCATTCTGCTTATGTTGATAATATTCCGTGACACATTGTGTGCTGTATTTCACAAAATTCCTTTGATTTGAAGTGTAACCACGAGAATCATCTTAAACATATTGATTTTTAACAGAAGCCAAAAAAATATAGCACAGGACCACATCTTCTCGAGGCCAACTGGCTATCTTCTGGCTATGTTACAAGACATTTCTCCACCCATCTGAGCAGGCTGCCACATTTCACGGACAAAGCTAAGGAGCCTATCCCAGCTACCTTTGTGCAAGAGCCTGGGTACACTCTAAACTGGATGCTAGTCAATACAAGGCCACAGGTGGAAACTCGTTAATCTTCCATTCCGTTTTTAAAAAATGTTGTGGAGTTGTTTGTTCGTTATTTGTTAGAGGCTAATACAGGATTGTTTTCTGCATTGGAAAAAAATGTAATAGTCTGATCTTAATCAGGGCAGCACGGTGGTCAGCTGGTAAAGCGTTGGCCTCACAGTTGTGAGGACCCATTTTCAATCCCGGCCACACCTGTGTGGAGGTCGCATGTTATCCCTGTGCCTGAGTGAGTTTTCTCCGGCCACTCCAGTTTCCTCCCACATCCCAAAAACGTGCAACATTAATTAGATACTCTAAATTGCCTCGAGGTGTGATTGTGATTGCAGCTGTTTGTCTCCATGTGCCCTGCAATTGGCTGGTAACCAGTTCAGGGTGTACCCCCCCTCCTGCCCGTTGACAGCAGGGAGTGGTGCCAGCACTCCCCGTGACCCTTGTGAGGATAAGCAGCAAAGAATATTGATGGATGGATGGATGGATGGATGGATGGATGGATGGATGGATGGATGGATATATATACACACGCACACCCACGCATGCAGGCACACACACACATGGTACTTAGTATATGGTAGCACGGTGAGCAACTGGTTAGCTCATCTGGCTTGTGGGTTTTCTGTGTGAATGTGTGTGTGTGAACGAATAAATGCATTTTCTATGTGAATGCATGTACAGGAGGTCCATCAATTCCCTCCAGAAATACCATGCAATGACGGTAATGGTCTACGAGCAGAGAGTAATGAAGGAATTGATTTCCCCTTTGTAGCAAGTGCTTGACATTTCAACCAAAGCCTTGAGCACCCAACATCGCTTTGCATTTTTTTAACCTTAAAATACATTTCATGTTTTGCACCATTTGCATGGATGTGGGACAGTACCCCAATTTCATTGTAAACTATTCAATGACAATTCTAGTTTTAATGCCTGGGACAAGTAAAGTCAACAGTCGTCCTGTTTCTGCAGCTTATAAACACACCCACAGCATGAAGCTGCCACCACCATGCTTAAGTCTTGGACAGGTGATGAGCAGTGCCTGTTTTTATCCACACATGCTACTTAGAAATAAGGCCAAAAAGTTCTATCTGGGTCTTATCAGACCAGAAAATCTTATTTCTCACCACCTTGGAGTCCTTCATGTGTGTGTTTTTTTTTTTCCCTGCAAACTCAATGGGCTATCATGTGTCTTTCATTGAGGAGAGGCTTCAGTCTGGGCGGTCTGCCATAAACCCCAACTGGTGGACAGCTGCAAAAATGGTTGACTTTTTATAACTTATTCCCATCTCCTGATTGTATCGCTGGAGCTCAAGCACGTTGATCTGCGGTGTCTTCGTTACCTCTCTCACCAAGGCTCTTCTCCATTGATTGCTCAGGGTTTCCATAGAGGTACCTCTCGGAAGGGTTCTGGTCATCCCAAATGTTGTCCATTTCAAGATTATGTAGGCCACCTTAGAGGTCAAGTGTCGTCAAACGGATGATTTTTGGTATATTATTAATGAAAAACTCACAACCAATATGGTCCCATGTGTTTTTTCACCACAAAACATGATTTTGACGTATACACCTTTTTATAACTCCCGCCATGAAAATCCTCTCAGGGATTTGTTTTCGAGAAGAAGCAGGAAGTGATGTAAAGGACAGCGGCACCCCCTCGTGGACTTGTTTGTTTCCATTAGTTTTACCTCCGGGAAGATACCTCGTTGTTCCTTCGTGTTAGCCAAAATGCCGACTCATTGCATTGCTGGACATTGCTTGAGCACTCGGGAGAATGGAATTACCCTTCATAAGTTAGAAAGAGACCCTGTTCGTTGTGAAAAATGGATTGCACGGGTTGAGAGGACGAGAGCTTTGTGGGTTCCAAATAACAGGTAGGTCTGTATACAGCTGCGAAAAAAAAAATAGTTTGGGGCAGACCACGTAATCGGTGTCTCTCATAATGTAACAAAAGATACGCGTATGAAATGTGTTGATGTGCGCGTCGCCCAGCCAACAATGTCTCAGTGACTTTGAACATACCACTAAAAGCAGCATAGCTCGGCTCCATGTCCTCCTTATATGCCACCACGGGCGCTGAAACTCAGCCACACCGGTTGAGGTGCTGCGTTTGGCGGTCACAGCTTCTGCGAAGGCTGCGCGTTGGGCTTAGCGACGGGGGCGGCTCTGAAGAACCCAGCCGAGAATGCATTACTCGGTCTCGTGCGCGCATAAAGCGCCCCGGTTCGACTGTGAGCACCCCCCTAAAGCAGCACCACATGGCTCTGTCATAAGCCACACCGGCCGCCACGGAAGTGGATCAGATGGGATGCGGTTCGGCCGTGATCGGATATCATCTGAATATGGCTTGAAACAATAGTATAATATTGCCCTGAGGGCTCGAAACAATAGTGTAATTTTGCCCCGGTAACTTCACTCGGTTGTGTGGTGTTGTCCTTTTCGAAAAGAGCTTCGGTGTCAGAAGGGGCATTGGAAAAATCCGAATACCTCTGTTGTTCAGCTTCCATAGTAGCAGGCACTGCGCGTTTTCAATGGCGGAAGTGACAATGACGTCAAAGACAGAGGACGCGACTAATATGGCGACCACTTGGATGTTGAGGGACACTCAATTGCGCAATCCTCTCAGGGCATTCATTTTGGAGAAGAACCAGGAAGTGACGTTTTTTTACAGATGCCCACATTGGCAGGTTTGTGTGTTTATACCAGTTTTACCGATGGGAAAGTAGCTGTTTTGTCCTTCGTGTTAGCCAAAATACTTTCTCATTGCATTGCTGGATTTTGCTCGAACACTCGGGAAGATAGATTCACTTGTCCCACTTTTCCAAAAGACCTGGTTCGTCATTAAAAATGGATTGCACAGGTGCAAAGGACGAGAGGTTTGTGGGTTCTAAATGACAGGTAGATGTGCATAGAGCTATTGAAAGAAAAAATAGTAATCTTCTCTCAGAACATAACAAAATCTGCGTCATAATAATTTAATAAAGTACGTAAGTCAAGGGTGCTAAATGCATCGATGTGTCACCAGGCCGGCGTTGTTCATCGTCGCTGCCAGCGCTGGGGCAGGCGTTGTTCATCGCTGCCACAAGATTGAGTGGAGAGGTGGTTTGGCCGCGTGCGGGTGGAGAAAGGCGCTCTCCCCTCCACCGGCCAACAGTGTCTGGGGAACCCTGAAGTAGTAACTCTGCACGTCATGGGTCCTCCCAAGTATGCTACATGCTATCATACATACTGTCAGGGAGTCTGTTGTGAGTCAGAAGTGATCCACATATCATCTCAATATGGCACGAAACGATAGGGTGAGATTACCCGGTCGCTTCACTCGATTGTGAGATATTCTCTTCTTCGAAAAGCGCTTCCGTGTCAGAAGGGGTGTCGGAAAAATCTCTGTTTGTCTCCCATAACAGGTGGCACAGCGTCTTCTCAATGGCGACTGTCCCAGTGTGACATCTATAAATTATTTTGCAGGCAATATGGCTGCCACTGGGATGTCAAGTGAGACTTCTCTATTTTTTTTTTGTATATACAAACAAGTGAAGAATATTATAAGTAATTTTCATAACAATATCTATTTTAAAATGTATATAGGGATGTCGGTAGACCTTTAAGGATGATAAGTACAAACCGAAGACACAGCACCAGAGTATGATTGTCAGAGTAAAAGGTCTCAAAACGATTGGGTCTGGCATATTTTTTAAGAAATATGCAAAAAAATCAACATTTCTGTTTTTTTTTAAGTCAATTTGGGGTTGTTAGGTACTCAGTAATGAGACAAAAAATATGAATTTAAATGATTTTAGCAAATGGTTCCAATAAAACAAAGAGTGAAACATTTAAAGGGGTTTCAATACTGTCCATAACCAAGGTATATACAAGTCAAACAAAAACTGCAGCACATGCAATGGCATTTTTCTTCTGGCTTGGCTTTGATACCTTTGTTTTTTCAAGTTTTTTATTTTCCACAGTCCACTATAACTACCGGTAAAAAAAAAATTGCATTAAAGAGTCACAATGGAAGAGGAAAGGGGGAAGATGTGTGAATTTGTGTGTGTGTGCATGCGTGCGTGCGTGTGTGTTTGTGTGTTTTTGTGTGTGCGTAAGAAAAACACAGAGATAGAGGAAGAGTGAGAGAAATATGAGGCAGACCTATAAATAGATTGTATGCTCTAATGTAATTGTCATCCAGTGGTTGGTCTTTGTCAGCATCGAATTTAAAGTGATGAATTCAATGAGAATGAGATCAATGAACGGGAGAGAAGAGAGAGGGTGGTGAAAGATGAGTGACGAGAGGGGGAGTGATGACCAGTTTGTGTACATTACAATGAAAGAGCAGTGTTTGCTGAGGAAGTGGCTGCTTGTGCTTATGACACTTCGTTTCATACGCCGATCGTTATTTTAGCATTCACATGCCGCATGCTTATTGATGTGAATATACAGCACCGTGTTAACTGCTTTTCATGCCACATAACCATTTTGATGTAATGTTGAAGGCTGGATGTCTTTATGAAGGCTGATCTAACAGATTTGATTACAGCAAATGGCCAACGTCCATGCCTCCAACTTTTCTTCAGGTTCAAACCATTTTGCAGTCCATCTCTGATTGGTTTTGAATCAAAATAACTCTTCACTTCTCACAACCTCATGTATGACAATTAATTGCCGAGGGGATGAAGAGGAGTGTTGTATCAGAATCTCATATGAATAGTATCAGTTGTATTTTAAGTGACCAACCATAACATTGGACAACACAGTAAGATCAAAGACTGTTTTTAAATAGATACAAAACATCATAAAAGTCAGGAGCCTGAGGAAATAGCATGAAAATATTGATAGGGGTTTTTCTGTATATATGTATTTCTGCTACTGAGATGTCCAGAAAATGCAAAATGCATAGAGATGAAAGATTTTAAATGAAAGTTAACAACAACATCAACACAGACTACACTAAATAATTAAAGAATGATAAAATAGTTGGGGCAGCACGCTGGACAGCTGGTAAAAGCATTGGCCTCACAGTTCTGAGGTCCCGAGTTTAATCCCAGACCCGCCTGTGTGGAGTTTTCATGTTCTCCGCGTGCCTGTGTGGGTTTCCCCCGGGCACTCCGGTTTCCTCCCACATTCCAAAACCATGCAACATTAATTGGACACTCTAAATTGACCTTAGGTGTGATTGTGAATGCGGCTGTTTGTCTCTATGTGCCCTGTGATTGGCTGGCAACCAGTTCAGGGTGTAACTTGCCTCCTGCCCTTTGACAGCTGGGATAGGCTCCAGCACTCTCCGCGACCCTCATGAGGATAAGCGGAGAAGAAAATGGATGGATGGATGGATAAAATAGTTGTTTATAAAAGTGCACAAAAAATAGAATCACTTAAAAAACAGTAGTTTAACGCATAAGAAACCTCTTAAGACAGAGCGTACTTTTTGTCTCGGTCATTCTTGTTTTTTTTTTTTAATTATTGGGATTCAATCACCCATATCTAGCTTTCCAGCCAGACTGTACATTACACTAGAAATTACACATGACATGAAAAAGAATCTGGTGATAATCAACTCAGAGTACACACTTTACTATGTAGACACAACACTTCTATTTACATTGTTTGGGTTGTAGCCATTGCTATTGCCAATTAGAACCATGGTTACCTAATTTGGCATAAAAAATAAGTCCCCTCTTGATTTAAAAGTTTAAAGGGCTCCTGTCTTGAAATTGATGATTTTTAGTATGTTATTAATGAAAAAACGTCAGCCAATATGGGCCCATGCGTTTTTTCACCACAAAACATGATTTTGACGGAAACAGCTTTTTGTAACTCCCACCATGAAAATCCTCTTGAGGGATTTCTTTTCGAGAAGAAGCAGGAAGTAACGTAAAGGACAGCGGCGCCCCCAAGTGCACTCGTTTGTTTCCATTAGTTTTACCTCCAGGAAGGTAGCTCGTTGTTCCTTCGTGTTAACCAAAATGCCGGCTCATTGCATTGCTGGACATTGCTTGAACATCCGGGAGAATGGATTTAGCCTTCATAAATTTGCAAGAGACGCGGTTCGCCGTGAAAATTGGATTGCACGGGTGCAGAGGACGAGAGCTCCGTGGGTTCCAAATAACAGGTAGGCAGTAATGCGCCCCGGCTCGACTGTGTTCAATAAGTACTGCGGCGGCTTTGAACATCCCCCTAAAAGCAGCACGGCTCGGCTCCATTATATGCCACCACGGCGTCGAAAATCAGCCACACTGGCTGAGGCGCCGCGTTCGGCGGTCACTGCTTCTGCGAAGGCTGCGCGTCGGGCTTTGCGGACAGGGGTGGCTCTGAAAAACCCAGCCGAGAATGCCGCACTCAGCCGCGTGCGCGCATAAAGTGCCCCGGCTCGACTGTGTTGCTCAGTACTGCGGCATCTGTGAACAACCCTCAAAAGCAGCACGGCTCAGCTCTGTCATAAGCCACACCGGCGAGCTGCGATGAGCCGTGATGGCTCATCTCCACTGTGGAAGTGGATTGGACGGGGATGCGGTTTGGCCGTGATCGCATATCATGTGAATATGGTTCGAAACAATAGTATAATATGGCCCCAGTAACTTCACTCGATTGTGTGGCGTTCACCTTTTCAAAAAGAGCTTCCGTGTCAGAAGGTTGCGTTTGTCTCCCATATTTAGGGTGCACCACATGTTTTCATTGCCGAATGTCCGGGTGACGTCACGGACGGAGGACGCAGCCAATATGGCGACCACTTGGATATCGTTGAATGACACTTCTGCAACTTTGCGGCTGGATGACACGCTCTCTGCTCACATTTATTTTTTCGTATAGACATTGAAATGAATAATGTTATATGTATTTTTCATTACAATATCTATTTTAGAATGTTTATAGGGATGACACTTGGGCTTTAAGTCCTGTTAAGACGCTGACACATTTCATTACAAAGAACATTCCTCTATTGATTAAACAATTTCACAGGGAGGACCTCTTCAATAATAAACTCTCTTCAGCAGCCATTATGCTTTCTTAAACAGGCTGGACGATTAGGGATGAATTGTACCTTGTGTTCATGGTTGAGGTAGTGTTCTCTACAGGAAGGGAGCAAGATAGAAAAACAGAAAAAAATGATCTTATAAGTAAACTGCAACATAGTAAATGACATAAAAATCAAACATTAAAAAAATTAAGCTGGTAGTCATAAATTCACCAATGAAAGTCGCAGTCGCAAACAAAATATCTATACATTGTATACAAATAGGCGGCAAGGTGGATCAGCTGGTAAAGCGTTGGCCTTACAGTTCTAAGGACCCGGGTTTGATCCTGGCTCCGCATGTGTGGAGTTTGCATGTTCTCCCCGTGCCTGCATGGGTTGTCTCCAGGCACTCCGGTTTCCTTCCACATCCCCAAAACATGCCTTAATTGGACACTCTAAATTGCCCCTAGGTGTGATTGTGATTGGGACTGTTTGTCTCCATGTGCCCTGCAATTGGCTGGCAACCAGTTCAGGGTGTACCATCCCTCCTGCCCGTTTACAGCTAGGATAGGCTCCAGCACTCCCCGCGACCCTCGTGTGGATAAGCAGTAAAGAAAATGGATGGATGGATGGATGGATGGATGGATGGATGGATGGATGGATGGATGGGTGTATACAAATACAGTGAAGAAAATAAGTATTTGAACACCCTGCTATATTGCAAATTCTCCCATTTAGAAATCATGGAGGTGTCTGAAATTTTCATGGTAGGTGAGTGTCCACTGTGAGAGAGAAAATCTAAAAAGAAAAATCCAGAAATCACAATTGTTAAAATATTCATGAATGTATATATTATGGACTTGCAACAAAGCCAAAGTGTCATCCTTTTTTCGAAGATTCCTTGCACACAGGAATGCAGCCAAACAAAGTATCATCCTTGCTTCGAAGAGTCTTGCTCACAGGACGAGCCCCCACACCCATAGGTGGAACTCCTAATCTTCTGAGAAGTGGCCAAGGATAACTTCATCAACACACACACATCATAATCAAAGAATGTGCCTTTGTTCACTTGCTCACCCCTCCTTTTGACTTTGTGTGTTTTCAGAAACAAAGAAAGAGTATGCCAGAGCCTGTTTCAGAATGTGTTTGGAGAATATAACTGCTTTGTCTCTCAGGTCCTCCTGATCAGAATAAAGATGGCTTCTTGTCCGTTATTTGTGCAATTATTCAAGCAAATTAGGTGATTAACCAACAACAACAAATAACAATGTATGATTTTAAGTTTTTATGATTTATTTG
Organism: Syngnathoides biaculeatus; assembly: GCF_019802595.1. Taxonomy (NCBI): domain Eukaryota; kingdom Metazoa; phylum Chordata; class Actinopteri; order Syngnathiformes; family Syngnathidae; genus Syngnathoides; species Syngnathoides biaculeatus. Next base: position 24,237,052 of record NC_084651.1, read on the forward strand.
TGTGACACAGCTGCCATTAAGTATTTGAACACCTGTCTATCAGCAAGAATTATGACCCTCAAAGAAATTTTAGTCTGCCTTTAAAGGTCTCCATCCACTCCATGTATAATCCTGAATCAGATGCACCTGTCCAATGTTGGTCCACTGTTGGAGCAAGCATTAAGTTCATTAATAATCATTAAAAAAATAAAATTAATAATTATTAAAAAAATAAAATTAATAACCATTAATCCTTGAAAATGGAAGAAGCTAAACATGATGGTCAATCTCAATCGGAGTGGAGCCCCATGCAAGATATCACCTCATGGGGTCTCAATGATCCCTAGAAAGATGAGGAATCAGCCAAGGACTACACGAGAGGACTTGTTCAATAACCTGAAAAGAACTGGGTGTCATGCTCCTGGTTTCCTGCTCAGGCTGGTGTGGCCAGCCAATCAGTCAGAGCACACCTGCACCGTGTTAGTTGATGACGCCCAGTATAGATAGGACGTGGGGGACGACTTGTCCTTTGCTAGATCGTCGTCCTTGATGCCTCGTTCCCGCACTCCTGTTTGCCTGACTTCTGCTCTCCATGCACCGACCCACGCCTGTCCACTGAAAACCCTCGTAAGCCTGCCATACTATTACTTCTGATTGTTTGGACTGTCTGCCTGATCTCAGACCTTGGACCGAATACAGGTTTCCTCTGTACTGTCTGCTGTCTCTGGAGTCATGCATTGGGGTCCACCCTCGAGCCCCGTTTCGTGACAGAACGATCTAGCCATAACATGGACCCAGCCGACTCCGAAGCCATCCGCCGTGCGCTGCAAGTGCAGGGCAAACGCCTGGGCGAGCAAGAGGCTGCTCTCCAGGGTACTAATCAAGGGATCCATGAGCTCTGCGCCCAGCTGGAACCGTGGCTAGCTTCTCAAGCTAGCGCGGCTGCTACTGAGCCTCCCCATGCCGGCATAACTCCGCTCCCCCGACCAGAGCGGTTCTCAGGCGACTCCAGCAACGTCAAGCCCTTCCTGGCGCAGTGCGATCTCCACTTTGAGCTGCAAGCATCCGCTTTTCCCACGGACCGCTCCCGGATCGCCTTCGTCATTTCCCACATGACGGGGAGGGCGGAGGCGTGGGCCACTGCCGAGTGGAGTCGTAACTCGGAGATCTGCCGCTCATGGGCGAGGTTTGTCTGCACGCTCACCCAGGTTTTCCAGTACGCGGCTCCGGAACGCCAGGCGTCGTCCTCGCTCATGACAATTCGTCAGGGACGTCGCCGCCTGTCCGACTACGCCATTGAGTTCCGGATCCGGGCTGCCGAGAGCCGTTGGAACGAGGAGGCCCTCCATGACGCGTTTTACCAGGGACTGTACCCACAAATCCGTGGCCACCTCGTTGCCATGGATCTTCCGCCTTCGCTAAACTCCTTCATCGCCTTGGCCCTCAAGGTGGACCAGCGCCTGACCGTGCAGAGGCAGATGGACGGCCTGAGGGAGGAGGAGACGGAGAGGCTCAGCCCGGTCGCTTCTCGGCCACCCGCGTTGTCTGCTACATCAGAACCCATGCAAGTGGAGGGGCTTGGCAGCCCAGCGGAGGAGCGCTTACGTCGGCGACGAGAAGGGCGCTGTTTCTACAGTGGTCGTTTGGGACACGTAATCGTCCGCTGTCCGACTCTGCCGAAGCGCCCCGACCGTGGGAGCTCGACGCCGGTGAGTGTGCGGTATACTGGCGCTAAGTCGGAGCGATCGCTGTTGCACCTCACAGTCGGGACAGACGCTCATTCATGCGTAGTGACCGTGTCCATTGACTGTGGTTCGGATGCGAACCTCATACATCCGCGGATAGTCGAAGCGTTGCGGGCGGCAACCTTTCCCACACATCGTCCTCGTGTTGCTTACGCCGCCAACGGCAAGTTCCTCTGCCGCGTAACACACCGCACGCAAACTATACGTATGGACTTTGCGGAGGACCACACAGAGCGTATTAGTTTCCACGTTTTCAATTCTAGTAACAGTGACATAATCTTGCGGAGCCCGTGGCTCAAGAGACACAACCCACACATTGATTTGGTCACGGGTCGGATTAGGGCATGGAGTGAGGACTGTCGCAAGCAGTGTGGCGTCGCCGGGGAGGACAGAGGGATCCAAGTTGCCGAGCTTAGCACCGCCGCCGAATTAGTCACAGTACCCTCTTGCTACCATGATTTTAGGGAGGTTTTTTCGGAGTCTAAAGCAGGAGCTCTGCCGCCGCATCGGCCGTATGACTGTGCCATCGAACTCCTCCCGGGTACCTCACCCCCAAGAGGGAAACTGTTCTCTTTGACAGGACCGGAGCACCAGGCAATGAGGGAGTACATCGAAAAGTCCCTGGCAACCGGACTTATTCGACCATCATCCTCACCAGCTGGCGCGGGTTTTTTTTTCATTAAGAAGAAGGATTCCACCTTGCGACCCTGCATCGACTACAGAGGATTGAATGACATCACGGGCCAAGAACAGGTATCCCTTGCCCCTGATAGCTCCAGCCTCTGAACTCCTCTAAGGAGCCCGGATCTTCACCAAGTTAGACTTGCGCAGCGCGTATCATCTGGTTATCCTCCGTCCCCGTTTCCTCCACTGGCCACAGACTCCGTGGTCCCGTCGGCCCTGGCTGTGGTGCGACGCTCCAAACAGACCTGGGAAGCAGCGCGGAGGACACTGCTGCGCATGAGCAGCGCCTACAAGGCCGCAGTGGACCGAAAGAGGAGGGCCGCGCCAGAGCTCAGAGTGGGACAGCGAATGTGGCTCTCCACCAAAGATCTCCCGCTGCGGACAGAATCCCGCAAACTGGCTCCCAGGTTCGTTGGCCCGTTTCCAATTTCCAAGATCATTAACCCGGTCGCCGTCTCGCTGAAACTGCCCAGGTCGATGAGGGTGCACCCTACGTTCCACGTCAGCAGACTTCGCCCGAATCGTACTTCGTCGCTGGCTCCGCCGCTCAAGTGCCCCCCCGCATGGTCGACGGTGGGCTGGTGTATACTGTGTGCCGGCTTCTGTCTTCCCGCCACAGAGGAAGGGGAGTCCGGTACCTGGCGGACTGGGAGGGATATGGCCCAGAGGAGAGCGCCTGGATCCCCTCCCGCTTCATCGTGGACTGCTCCCTCATCAAGGCCGTTGAGGGGGGGGGGGTACTGTCATGCTCCTGGTTTCCTGCCCAGGCTGGCGTGGCCAGCCAATCGGTCAGAGCACACCTGCACCGTGTTAGTTGATGACGCCCAGTATAGATAGGACGTGGGGGACAACTTGTCCTTCGCAAGATCGTCGTCCTTGATGCCTCGTTCCCGCACTCCTGTTTGCCTGACTTCTGCTCTCTGTGCACTGACCGACGCCTGTCCACTGAAAACCCTCGTAAGTCTGCCGTACTATTACTTCTGACTGTTTGGACTGTCTGCATGATCTCAGACCTTGGACCGAATAAAGTTTTCCTCTGTACTGTCTGCTGTCTCTGGAGTCGTGCATTGGGGTCCACCCTCGAGCCCCGTTTCGTGACACTGGGGCCATCGTTTCCAAGGTGACTGATGCTAATACACTAAGACGTCATGGTTTGAAATCATGCATGGCACGGAAGGTTCCCCTGCTTAAACCAGCACAAGTCAAGGCCTGTCATAAGTTTGCCAATGACCATTTGGATGGTACAGAGGAGTAATAGGAGAAGGTTTTGTGGTCAGATGAGACTAAAATGGAATGTTTTTTGGCATTGAAGATGGGTCTTGGCTGGGTCTTTCAGTATGACAATGACCCGAAACACACAGCTATTAAAACCAAGGAGTAGCTCCGTAAGAAGCATATTAAGGTTTTCGTGTGACCTCGCCAGTCTCCAGACCTAAACCCAATAGAAAATCTTTGGAGGGAGCTGAAACTCCGTGTTTCTCATTGACAGCCCAGAAACCTGTCTGTTCTAGAGAAGATCGGTGTGGAGGAGTGGGCCAAAATCCCTCCTGCAGTGTGTGCAAATCTGGTGAACGATTACAGGAAACATATGACCTCTGCGATTGCAAACAATGGCTGCTGTACCAAATATTAACATTGGTTTTCTCAGGCGTTCAAATACTTATTTGCAGCTGCATCACACAAAACAATTGTTTAAAAATCATACATTGTGATTTCTGGCTTTTTTCTTTTTAGATTATCTCTCTCACGGTGGACATGCACCTACGATGAAAATTTCTGACTCCTCGATGATTTCTAAGTGGGAGAACTTGCAATTTAGCAGGGTGTTCAAATCCTTATTTTCTTCACTGTAGGTGGCGCAACTGTTTAGAGTGTTGGCCTCAGAGTTCTGAGGATTGGGGTTCAATTCCTGTCCCACCTGGGTTTTCTCTGGGCACTCTGGTTTTTTCATACATCCCCAAAACATGCCTTAATTGGACAATCTAAACTGCCCCTCGGTGTGATTGTGAGTGTGACTGTTGTCTGTCTCCATGTGCCCTGCGATTGGCTGGCAATCATTTCAGGGTGTACCCTGCCTCCTCCCCGTTGACAGCTGGGATAGACTCCAGCAGTTCTGCGACACTTGTGAGGATCAGCGGCTATATATAGATCCATCAATCCATTTTCTTTATGTCCAATTAATGTTGGATGTTTTTGGGATGTGGGAGGTAACCGGAATGCCCGGAGGAAACCCACGCAGGCAAAATATCACTATAGAACAAGAATCATCTTTATTGTCATGAATACATGCACACGAAATGTTCTCTCCATTTTACCCATCACTGTGAATACACACACTAGTGAAACACACTGGTGAAAGGAGCACCCAAGGAGCATTTCAGGGTATCAGTGTCTTGCTCAACGACATCACATCCGTGAGTCCCTGGGATGATCTTAACTGTTGGGCTTTGGCTATCGTGAGATATTGTTTGCATATTTATGATACAGACACTGTAAATAAAATCAAGACCTGTTATTAATGGTGTAGTGGTACACAAGCCTGATTTTGGTGCAGGCAGGATGAGATCGATTACTGCTCAGTGATTATGTCGATATGTACCATGTGACTGACTGGGATCCAGTTCAGGGTCTACCCTGCCTCCTGCCCGATGTTGGCTGGGATAGGCTCCAGCAGTCCTGCGACCTTGTTACGATAGGCAGGTCAGAAAATGGATGGCTTGCCTTATGAGGATAAGTGGTTTGAAAAATGGATGGGTGGACCTGTATATATGAAGCCCAGGAGGTAGCGAACATAAATTCTCATTATTTTTTAATTACCCATATATATATATATCTCAACATATATTATATGTGGTATATATATATATATATATATATATGTTGACTGATTCTGTCAATAATTTAAGGTCTCAGTCCAAATTTCAAGAAAACTTGTCCTTGACAAATAACTGTGCAGCACTATTTGCAGTGGGCTGAAGGACACAAAAAGAGCACAGGCAGAAGAATGGATCAATGTGTACACACACATATTGTACACATATAGGGTAGATGTAGGATAGAGAACTGTGACAATCATTTTTTTAAGACTTTTGAGTTACAAGTTAAAAAAAATACAATTTTGTCATTGGCAGCGGTGAATGCTATTTGGCCTTGTGCATACCTGCGAAGAACATGGGATGCTCCATTAAAGACCAACCATAATGTCTTTTTCGCACTAGCACGAAAACCCTGTAAGGAAAATTATTAGCCAAAGAGCTTCAGCAAAACCATAATTATTTCATGAATTATGTGAATGTCCCAAATTCAAATGAACCCCCAACAGACCAACATTAATTACATCCATTGACCCCTACACCAAGTAGCTTGTGTACACTGGCAAAATGCCATTGTATAACACCGTAAAAATTTATATTTCACTGTGAAAATGTGTGTAAAGACATTAAATAAGATTATAAAAAAGAGACAGAAATAGACATTAATAAGCTATTTGATAATGTGTGAATTTGATAATTTAGTATGACAAACACAGTAAAAACTAAAAATATTTACTGAATATATTATTGTAAAATAAGGCTGTTAGATACTTTTAATCTGTCACTCTTGGTGTGTGATTTGTAAATGCATGTCTTAAAGAGAAGTTTTTCAAAAATAACATAATTTCTCGAAAATAATGCGCAAATGTTTCCCAAAATATTTTGTCAAACTGAACTGAGCGCATTATATTTAGGTATGAATGAAAAATAAAAAATACGCTCACATTGTATAGTCGTATACAAGTACATAGACTGGTAAAAAATGTATACATGTACATTTCGATATGATATACGATATCTTGCATTTTACGATTGTTAGCGTAGCATGCTTGTTGCTACTGCATTAAAGATCAGAAACGCCTGCCAATGAGTTTTTTTCACTTAAACTCAGACAAAAAATGTCGACTACAACAGCTAGTTACGCAGCTGCTTTTAAAAGAAATGTGCCGATGATGCCGGCAACCCAGAAGTAGCATTGCAGTCCAAAACAACAATAGCTCACCTCAATGGCTTCAAGTGGGTATCAAAACAATGTGAGCTCAAACTACGTAATACGAGTGTCATGGGGACCAAAAAAAAAAAAAAAACGGAGCGCTCACACAATTGAAATGCTTGCTTTTTTTTAAAAATATTCCCATTACGCTCGTTTCTATGTAGTTTGATCTTACGTTGTTTTGAAAGCCACCTGACGCCATTGTGAAAGCTGCAACAGATTGGAGGTGGAGAGGCTGCGCTGCGCAACAAACTTTGGGGATTAAAAAAATGTTTCAAGTCATCAATGATGAGTTCCACAGCGATGCACCAAAGGTAGCTACTATGGATATTTTTCACATTGGAGATGAGTTGTAATGCTTCTTTTAAAGCCTTGGGCAACGATGTGTAATGTGGATAAATTGCACTATGCACAAACATTTTATGCACAAATATTTAATGCAGTGTTTAACAAACAATGTTAAATAGTTTATATTTTTAAGACTACAATATGTCCTATCAACATTATTAAAATGTTGCAGCACGGTGGAACAGCTGTAGAGAATTGGCCTCACAGTTTTGAGAGCCCCGATTCAATCCCGGTCCGCCTGTGTGGAGTTTGCATGTTCTTCCTGTGCCTGTGTGGGTTTTCTCCAGGCACTCTGGTTTCCTCCCACATCTAAAAAACATGCAACATTAATAGGAAGGACAAAAGGAAGAACAACAAATCAGAGACAGAAAAGATGACTGACAAGGTAACAGCTATTCGCCATGTACTTTCAGTCAGAATAATAAGGCCTCTTGATACTTGCACATGCGGCGACCATCCTGATGTCACTGCTGCTCTCTGGCGCGTAGTTTTCCTTGATACTCAAGCGCAACCAAAGATAGAGATATTGCTGTGGCTGGAATAACTAGGAGGCCACAGGTTCCTCAACACATTTTGGTTATTTTCAGTTGGTGTTTTTATTTTTTTTACTTTCCTTTCTGTAACAAGGAACAAAGCAACAACAATGATGACCGTGGAATAGCGCTTCAACAAATGGACCTAAATTAGTCAATGATATGTTTAATTATGCAGCAAAATCAATCAAGAAGCTGGTGGCATGTGGAGCCAGGAGGAACAGCGATTACATCATCACAGAATGTGACTAAAACAGACCAATCACGAAGCATGATCTCCGCGGCTTTCTCTTCACTGGAGACATGTGCGCAGGAAGCTATGTGGAGGTTTTACATGGGGCAATGCATAGATCACGTGATGCAATATCGACCACGGGAGTATTAATAGGCCTTAACTGTTGTAAAATACATTTCTGGAAAAAAAAAAATGTCATTCGCTCTTTAGTAACAAAAGGCCTTCAGGCTAGAAAAGACAGCAAAGCTCCTTCAGGCAGCTGAGATCATTCATAACCGACATGTAATAAGGGACATTTTTGATTAATACGTAAACTTATCACCTCTTTTTGAGTTTTAATTGATTGCACATCCCAAAAACTAAAACTGAAAGCGATTTTATTTATTATTATAGTAATACTGTTTTACGAATAAGCCACGCTCTCGACATAGCAGCCATGGCTGACGTCAGCTTGTTTACTGCGCTAATGCTAGCTTTGTATTGCGAGTGCCATGCCATTATGTATAGCCATGTATGAAAATCGTGCTTCTGCACATCAGTGAGGGCTGCAGCTTTGGTAAGAGAATTTGGCGGGGATTAGTGAAGTGAGGCTGCATTCAGATATTGCTTGCAGTTTTAAAACTGCAACCACAGGAGTAAAGGAATTAATTATTATTTTTTTTGTTTTGTTTCTCTGTTTCCATTGCATGACTTAGTATTCATGATCTCGAAGTATTTTTGATAGAAGTACCTGTATTAACATGGGTTGTTGATAGAGACTACATGTGTTCCAATTTATGGAAGGACTAACTTAAGGAATGGAACGCATTCAAAGAAAAAAGACCCTCTGGATAAAATGTATCAATGAAGCACACTATTCATGCATGTGTCTGACTTTTGAGGGCACTTTGTTAAATAATTCCATACAATAGAGCCGTGATTTACAAACACCTTATTATTCGAATTATTCCAACTAAGAACCAGAGAGCGAATAAAACTATTGCCCAATGATTAAATCTTATCACAGTGTGGGAACGTTTCATGCATCCATTTTGTGTCGAGTAGTGCGCCATTGCAAATCTGTAAATGTTGTTGTGTGACTAAACCAATGAATTGACCCCTCCGTACAGGGCACTTAACCACGCCTCCTGAAGTGACGTCACGCCACGTGAGCCTACATCAGTCAAACAATTAGCAAAAAGGGCGGCGCAGCAAGAAAAGAATAGAGCAAAACTGTCCGATTTACCGGCTGATTTCTCACTCGCATTCCTAGCTAACAGTGAAATATCATTGAAAAGCAGACAGCAGGGCTTCAAGTATTTCAGCGAGGGGTATTTCAATGGTATTTACATGCATATCGACGGAGAAACCATTGATATTAGCTCGAGATCTTTCCAGAGTCAGAGGAAGACCGAGAAGCCACATGATATAATATATTATAACCCAAAGACGAATTCGTCATTGACAGTTTCCTATTTTCATGTTACATATCACACTTGTGTGCAGAATCTGTATATGTATCTGTATAGCCGTTTGTGAACCGCCGTATGAAGGAAAAGAAGAAGGCGAGGCTTGATTTAAGAGTTGTTTCTCTCGTTTTCTTTGTGTAACGTCACGCACTCCCCTCAATAATTATTCTTGAATTAGTGCCGAACCTATGTAAGTCCCAACCGAGTACCACAATCACTACTTTAGTGTCCTCAAACATCCTTCCTTCAGTCTTGGCGTCTCAGTGCACGTCGAAAGGTTTTAGGACTGCTAGTCCGGTTTAGCTTAGCCGCGAACAAAGGTACACGTTTGTGCAGTCATCGCAAAATATCGCTCAACACAGATCAAGTGTGTCAATCATTCACACGTAGCTATGTTATGCAAGCGAAGAACTGCTAATTCATTTATATGAGACATGTATTGAAAATCAAATACAGGGCATACCTTCGTGCAAACAAACAAACAAAGTCCGGTTTAGTTTAGCTCTGGAGCGCCGAACAGAGACACGTTTGTGCAGTCAGATCATTGCAAAATATCGCTCAACACAGATCAAGTGTGTAAATCATTCACACTTAGCTATGTTATCCAAGCGAAGAACTGCTAATTCATTTATATGAGACATGTATTGAAAATCAAATACAGGGCATACCTTTGTGCAAACAAACAAACAAAGTCCGGTTTAGTTTAGCTCTGGAGCACCGAACAGAGACACGTTTGTGCAGTCAGATCATTGCAAAATATCGCTCAACACAGATCAAGTGTGTAAATCATTCACACTTAGCTATGTTATCCAAGCGAAGAACTGCTAATTCATTTATATGAGACATGTATTGAAAATCAAATATAGGGCATACCTTCGTGCAAACATATCTGTTCCGGTTGATGGATTCAGTTGATCATGCGGTCTTCCACAAAGTTTAATCCATCGAAGACATTTTTCGTACTCGGTCTTCTGTTCCGGTTGATTTTAGATGGATTCAGTTGATCATGCTGTCTTCCACAAAGTTTGATCCATCAAAGACATTTTTCGTACTGGGTCTTTGGTTTTGGAAAGGGTACGAATTGAACTCCACCAACTAGCCTTTCAGGATACCTGTCGTCACTATTATAAAGTCCGTGACTACACCTCTTAACCATATCTATTGTTAAAGAACCCAAATACACGATAAAACGTGAACAAAAGCTATACTGGACCATACAACGTTGTCTGAGGAAACTGCTGGTCCAAAAAACGGACGTGGTTTATGTAGATCTCTGGCCTCTGATTGGTCTGCGACGCAGATGACGCAATTTCTCCGGAGAGCTCAATTACACTTGAACACACTGATCACATTGTGAGCATGCATTCAAGCTACCATATGATGGCGCTCACGAAGCAATGAGGAATAATTGCAATTATAGTATATTTATACAAAACACTTGGAAGCAGAAGAAGCTTACATTACACACTGACAGTGTAGACAAGTCATTACTCAAGATGTTGTTCATACTCACGGTGCACATCGAAACTAAAATTGTCACATCACAACAAAGAGAATAGCAAAAATAGCAAATAATAAAACAATGACTAAAAATTAATTGACACAAAACATGCACTTTAAACGCTATTCACATCCTCCAGCATGCTTTGCAGCACCTACTTAGTGCAACAAAAATAATAAATAATGTAAATATATACAGAATGTAAAAAGAAAAATGTAATCAGTGTGTTCACAGAACAACATTTACAGATTTTGTAACTTAGTGTGCACATAAGGTGTGCGATATTATATGGTACCCTATCTATTTAGGAGGGAACACTATGGAAAAAAACAACAACAAAAAAACTTTGAGAGCAAAATCCACGAATATGCAAGACCGCGAAGGTGAACCATGGATAGGCATGGGGAGACTCTATATCAAACCCTAAATAAAAAGTTACAGCTTGAAATGATGAAAAATAAATTACTAGTATTATCAAACTATTTGTTCTTAAACTCTATGTTCTCTTTCTCTTTTTTGTAACTTAGTCCTCCCGAAAATGTATGTGATTCAAAGAAATCCCTTTGAAATCACAAAAGCAAACAAATTTATGGAGGGTGAAAATTATTACATACCAAGAGGGAATAGAAACAGCATAAAGTCAATTTCTTCTCAGAATAAATGGCGTGGAACCACTCACTGTTCTCCTAATAAAAGAAACTGGATTCTCTCCTCTCTTTGTGATAATCCTATGATTTAGTATTACCGCATATCACCCTGTACGGATCACTCCTACAACACTGGTTTACCTGTCTTTGTAGCAGAAAATATTCAGCCATTCTCAGCATTTGACCACCATTTATGTAGCAACTCCCCAAAATGCACACACAAGCTTGATTGGCTGGTTACCACCTCTCTGATTGCCTATTTAGCAAGTAATTATCTGCTTTTCTCACTCTCAGCCAAAACAAGCTGATTAGGTTCTTCTCATTGTGCTAATGTCTTATTCATCATAAGAGCTCAGTGTGAGTTTGGTGAGCAGAAAGAAAGCACGAAAAAAAAAATCCAATTGCCTACATCAAACATTGCTGTCCGCAGCAAGATAAGACAAGGGCATAAAACTAGCCTTTGGCATCATAGGATGAAACTGCCACTGTAACAAGTTTCTCTATATATCAGTAGTGTTTTCAAATTAAATTAAAAAAATATGAAAAAGTATATAAAAAGTATGAAGATGCTCGTTGGTATTGACACTTCAGTCACAGTTCAGTATGTTTGATGCCAACTCAACTGCAACAGTAATCTTTTTTTTTTTTATTTATTCATAAATCAAAGGTCTAATCAGCTCTGAAGTTGCACTAGAGAGCAGGGGGAGGAGGAGGAGGTAGAGTCTATTTTCAATCTAATGGCCAATTAAGAAGAAGTTAAACAAGGAGGCAGGAGAACATTGTCTATTGTCGACCCCATTGATGCTAATAATGTGTCAAAATAAACGGTCGCTCTCTCAACTATAAATATAATTTTACTCAAATTTTCAATCTGGTGGCACGGTGGGGCAGCTGTAGAGCGTTGGCCTCACAGTTCTCAGGACCGGGGCCGGTGCCCCACCTGTGCGAAGTTTGCGTAGTTTCCCCATGTCTGCGTGGGTTTTCTCCAGGCACTCCGGTTTCCTTCCACATCCCAGAAACATACATTAATTTGAGACTCTAAATTGACAGTAGGTCCAACTGTGGTCTGTCTCCTTGTGCCCGGCGATTGGCTGTTAACCAGTTAAGGGTGAACCTTACCACTGCCCGATGACAGGTGAGATAGGCTCCAGCACAACCGCGACCCTCGTAAGGATAATTGGCTCAGAAATGATGATAGATGGATTCTCAATCTTTTAATCAGTTTGCTTTTGCTCTTCACAGGTAATTCTTTGCCTCAAATTCCTTCGACATTTTGCAATTTAGATCTCCACTTGTGTGACTCTCTAACGTGGACTCAATATAAAAACACCTTGTTATTTTCATACAAATGTCCAGAAAGGGCCCTTCTGACATTAACTTCTGTATGGCCTGTTGCATGACCAGTTTTGTATCAACTTTGTCAATTTTTGGGTGTGACCTCCCCCTTTCCTTTTATTCCTTCCCTCTGTGTACTAGAAGGTCTACTTGCGAAAGAGAAAGAGAGATCTTTCCTAGTGCTGTAGATAAGGTTGGTAAAATCAAATAAGATGATCTTGGTCATCTTGGTAAGAAAAAGGTCTGGAAGATGGGAATGCAAGGATAACTTTAATTCATATTTCACATTTACTGAGACGCCATAGACAGCATTATGTCCCAAAAACTAGAAAAAATTATGCACTATGCAGACATACCACCCAAATATTTTTGGTCTGTCTTGAAAATGAAATAAGAGCATTCCACTCATATTTGACACTACTCTTTCACTTGAAGCCAATCTTACACACCCACACACTCTGGCATCCCTCTCATCTGCTATTTATTTAGCAGGGTGAAGACAGAAAGAATAAATGTGCTATAGATTTAAGTTGGCCACTGTATAATTTTTGCCCTGTCCAAATGACCTAAATAGCAAATTCAATACTGTGGCGTTTAATAGCAGAGCTTAGTTCATGTAGAGTATTTATTGAATCCAGCCACTTTGCTCAATATCAGCATGGTCTGTGGTTTTAGACTCCACTTCAGTGTTGTGGAAAGGAAATCGTATCTCTATGTATTTTACTCTCTTTTCTTTCATCCCAGAAAGCTCGGCCCTGTCACTGGTCAGAGAGCAGGAGGATGGTTAAGGGATGGAATTATTTACTAAAAGAGAGAGGCTAGCCAAAAGAGATGGCGCATGACCTGTTTGCAATGATTTGAATAATCCATAGCCATTCTGGGAATGTCTCATTCTGTGTAAATAAAACTATTGAATTAAAATTTGATATCACGTCCAAGATGCTTAATGTCCGTAGGGTCAAAAGGTCATGCATGTAAATTGTCAACACAATACATAGGTTGTTGTAATTTTCCTGACTTGTAGTCCTCAATGCACACAGTGACCATACTACGTTATTGTCAAGGGCATGTATTTTAGCTTTAGAAAAACACAGAAGTACATAGTACCATGTGAAATGTGTGGACTTAAGTTACAAAGACTTGAACTAAATTATACAGCAAATGCTAACTTCATTTATGGATATCATCTGCATTGATCTGGGTGGAGTGAAGAAGCATATAAAATTGTTACAAAAGTCCAACAATTTATTTTCATATAGACAAGAAAAACATTCTGCAGGCTAGTAAGATAGTTCTTGCACTACCAGTTTTATGTGAATCTTGCACTTAGGTTGTGTTGTGTGCTAAATAATTGAATTCCAATAAAGTCATTAATTCCACTAATTATCACCTATTATGTCTGTCATGTTGTCATGTTGGTTTGACCTGAATTAAACCAATCCTTGAATGTCCCCAAGAGGACATTAATTTGTTACGTTTAGAGTACTTTTGAAGATACTCAAGCACACAAGCATGTACATTAAATGAACAAGTCATTTAACGCTTTACTATCATATTGTGATCGCTGATTGGTTGGTTTTGTCAAACTCGCTGATTGGTGATCTGGTCCAAAAATCCTCATCGTGTAAAGCTGAATAAACATATGATGTTGTGGTTGAATGTTGTTGTTCAAATTAAATAATAAAAAAAAAAGCAGCAAGTATGAAGATGCCTGTTGGTATTGACACTTCAGTCACAGTTCAGTATGTTTGATGCCAACTCAACTGGAACAGTAAGCATTTTTTTTTTTGTATTTATTCATAAATCAAAGGTCCTTTGTCGTCAATTTTGTTCATAACTTTTATGGACAAAATCTCTAGGTGCAGCCGAGATGTAGAGGATGTCCAGTTTGGTGGCCTCAGCTTTGCATCTCTGCTCTTTGCAGATGATATGGTTCTGTTGGCTTCATCAAGCCAAGATCTCCAACGCTCACTGGATGTCATGGGTATGGCCTCGCCACTGTCATGAGGGGCATGGCCAAGCCACTGCTATGGGCGGGACCACCTCTGACAGCTGTCACACCGCTGTTTTGCACCCAACCACAACCCGCTCACCACCACATATCTAGTTGGAATCAGATTTTTCGTATTACGAAGAAGATCTGAATTTATATGACTGACTGCTGGATTCCGACTTGGACAATGACTTTGGATTTTATCCCCCGGTGATGAGTCTCAGTCAGTTTGTTTCGCAGTCCCACGCTTCCGGCCCCCGAGTGCCTTCGCCCTCTGCGTCCAAGTCCTCTTCCTCTAATTCTTTCTGGGGAACCTGTTTGGAAATCTACATGGAACCTCTGCGTGGCAGCCAGAGGAGGCACCCAAGTGGGGTGCCACCTTGTGCCTCCCAAGCCAAGGTTACTGTTGTGTTGCCTTCTACATTTGGAACACAGAAATAGCTTTTTGGGCAATGTATCGTTTGTGCTTTCATCCTCAATTAGGCTGTGCCAAGGTGGAATTTTAACATTACACACCATCTCATCCTGCACTTTCTACTTTGGCTTCAGACGAGACCTTTCTCACTGAAATAAAAGAAAATCTCGTCCAGTTTCACCACTTTTTCTTCTATTATAATTCTTTTTGTAATTATGAGTGTACCCCTTTAAAATGGATGGGGCGATGTCAGGTAAACTCGGAAGTAGAGTGTGTGGCCTGGTGTGGCCCACTGATCTAAAAAAAAAAAACTGGATAGCGCATACACATCGAACGGTATGTCGATTGGCTGAAGCCATCGGCCGCCATCTTGGTACTCCCAAAACCCGTGGAGGACATGGTTTACGGGTTGGATTATGGCGGGGTTTTTTTCTCAAAATTTGGCATGTAAAATTAAAACTTGTCGTGTGAGCTTTACATTCTTTCAGTTCTGTTAACATGAAGGATTTTTAATTTGACTTTGTAAGCAAAAAAGGCTAAGTGCAAAGGAAAGACATATAACACCGTGATGACCAAGAAACCTTGCATATTACCTAGGGCCCGATTTCTGTGACATGTTAAGTTTTCCCAAAATACTCTGTGAAGCTCTATCATCATAACATAGCAACAAACTAAGCATTTTTTGTCAAAAAAACATTCAATTTTAAGTCAATCAGTGAGACATATTTTTGGAAATAAGGACTCGCAATGGAAAAATAGGTGCTAAACACATTGTTCATTCGTTGTCTCTGCCACGTCCTATTTCAGACAGAAAATCTAAACTTGTTTTCTTGCTTATCTTGCTTATCCACTGATGAAGTTCGGTAAAATATTTACATCGTCGGCCGATAAAGATGAAACAGAGAGTGAACAGTGAACAACAACAACCGTAAACAAAACTTTGTTCAAGTGAATTAAGCTCATCGGAAAATTAAAAAAAAAAAAAACTTTACAAAAACACTTTAACAGTGTCAAAGTAAATCTTTCTTACTTAGCTGTGGAATGTTTTCTCACAACCACGAAACTGGCGATTAACACAGTTAATCACTGTCGCTACAGGCGGGCATGGTTGCTTTAGGAGTATCAAGATGGCAGATGGCGACTTCAGTTTTGGTGGCCAATGAGCCATCCAGTCTTCATCCAGGTCTTTGTGAGAGGTAGTGTGCTGACTTAAAAAAAAAAAAAAAAAAGAAAAAAAACAGGCTGTAGTTCACTGCGCTGGATGTTTTCCTCTGTGCTGATAGTGTGTGACAAGTGCGGAAATGTGCCGTTGCACATCTTAGAGGGAACATTGATTCACACTCTTTTGCCCTTTCTCTGCAACACTTTGGGCCATGGGAATGTCAAACGTGAGGGGGAACCCCGTAAATGATAATTATATGAGCCAGTGTCACGTTGTTGTCTGTTCCATGCTTTTCAAAAACTGAAGTAAACTGTCAATCTTGGTTTGAAAGTGTGCTGGCAGATTTTGGGACATTGTTGTCCTAACTCTGATAAAGAGGTGATTTTGTTGAATGAAGCAGTTACACCAAAAAAGTCCTCCTGCAAAGTCATTTATATTCCTCTCCTAGGCAACTACTTGGGTGGAGAGATGCAACTGCACTGTTGACAAGCCTCTCCTAGCAGCACGGTGTTCAAGCACCCATGTACGAACTTGTTCCTCTACCTGTGTCCACCTACCTTTTAGCCCGCAATTAGCTTTTCATGTTTTCTTCATTTCGGAGAATCTAACCCCCGCTTAACGATAGTCCACAAGTTTCTTGCTGACTCCAAACACTCTTTCTGCTGCTCGATTGCCATTTTCGGCTTCATACTTCACAATTTGCAGCTTGTAACCTGTGGAATATGATTTCTTTTCAGTGCTATTTTTGTTCAGTCCTCCTCAATTGTTTTTATAAGTTACCACTAATGTTAAAATGATCAATTTTGAAAGATACCGAAGTAGGAGGTACAAGTACAGAGGCTTAGAGTGCCCTTTTGCAGTTGTCAGTGTGAAAATAAGGGATAACTGGCTCAGAAAACAGATGAATGGGTATAATAATGAGTTAATAATTTCACATATATATCACTGGAGTATAAATCGCACCCCTGACCAAAGTATGAAAAAACCTTTGAAAAATATGGTTCTAACATGGCTAAAACCAAAGATCTGTCCAAAGACAGCAGAAACAAAATTGTAGACCTCCACAATACTAGAAAGGGCTATGGGGCAATTGCCAAGTTACTTGGTGAAAAAAACATCAACTGTTGGAGCAATTATTAAAAAATGGAAGAAGCTAAACATGACTGTCAATCTCTGTCTGAGTGGGGCTCGAAGCAAGATCTCAACTCGTGGCATATCAAACATCCTATGGGAGGTGAGGTGGTTAGGTCAATGACCTGAACAGAGCTGGCACCATTGTTTCCAATGTTACATGTGCAATACATTAAGGTTTAAAATCATCCAGGGCACGGAAGGTTCCCGTACTTAAATCAGCACACGTCCAGGCCTGTCTTAAAGGACCACTTTTATGAAATGCATCATTTTTAGTATGAAAAAACGGCAGCTGGTTTGGACCCAGCCGTTTTTTCATCACAAAACATGATTTTGAGGTATATGGCTTTTTGTAACTTCCGCCATGAAAATCCTCTCGAGGGATTTGTTTTCAAGAAGAAGCAGGAAGTGACATACAGGGCAGTAGCGCACTCAAGCAATCTCATCTGTTTATACTAGTTTTACCTGCTGGAAGGCAGCTTGTTGTTCCTTCGTGTTAGCCAAAATGCCGGCTTGTTGTATTGCTTGATATTCCACGAACACTCGGGAGGATGGATTCGCTCTTCACACTTTTCCAAAAGATCCAGTTCATTACATTACACACTTCATTCGGCAGGTCAGTGATACGCTAACAAAGTGAAAGGTTTTCCCCTGCAATGTATAAAGCACTGATAATAATTCAATCAAACTCAGAGAAGTTATTTCTCCCTTACCTTTGAACATACAGCCTTGTGTTTGTTGATATTGTCCACACTGAGTTGTACGTGCGCTCTTCCACGAACCCAGACACTACGTTAACTGTGTTTTAGGCTTTGGAAAATTAATCAACCGGGCCGCTTGTAACCTAGCTGGATATCTTTCATCAGAATTGCACGTTCCCCACGCGCATATGAGGACCATTTTGTTCATAACATTATCTTTTCAAAGCGCACACGACTGATAACCACCATTGGTTGTGGGACATAACGACAAGAGGGGCGTGTCAAGCCAGGCGTTAAGACAATGCGGCTATCTGATTGGCTATTACTGTATAAATGATTGACAGGTCGGAAAGGTCCATTGTAAACAAAGGCTACTCTACCAAATATTAACAGTGACTTTCACAGGTGTCAAAATACGTATTTGCAGCAGTAACATACAAATAATTTAAAAATCAACATTGTAATTTTTTGATTTTTTTTTGTGAACACATACCTAAAATGAAAATTTCAGACCTCTCAATGATTTCAAAGTGGGAGACTTGCAAAATCACAGTTCAAATAGTGTACATATTATCCTCATTGTATACACACACGCATACAGAAAGGTGTGTAAGAATGGCTGTAGATACAGTATATCGGAGATGTAGTTTGACCAGCAACCCTATTTATAATCATGTACAAGCACACATTATATTTAGTATACTTTAACACATTACAGTAGCATATTCTGAGTTACTCTCACTTAACTCTACCTTACCTTTCCTAAAGGTGCTTTGGCACCGCCCTTTATCTACTTCCAAAAACTAAAAAAAAAACACATTTATTGTAAACTTTAGAACAGGACACCTTAAAGACAGCAATGGAACAAAGCTTTAGTGCAGTGGAAACTGTTTAATCTTGCGTCCAGACATAAGGTGCAAGTGCAATAACTAGCCTTGTTTTCCAAAACCTTAAAATGTTGTGTCAATGACAAATCTGTCACCTATAACTCAGCGCATGCTTAACCCCTGTCCTTGAAACTGGTAGTACTTGATTTTGCCATTGGTTATCACCATCAAGAAATAGATTAATATAATTTCTGGACCAAAATGTGATGTAGAGTGATGCTAATTACATTTTGCACAATTTATTTTTTTTATTATCAGGGTAACAGCTTTAATCTATGGATAAAATGAAAGGTGATTAGATGTTATTTTATGTGTCCATCTCTGTCAAGAATGGGTGTACATTTTGCTTTGACCTTTTTAAAGATCCAGCCAAACTGGTGAGCACAATCCCTGTGTGCCTGTCATTTCCAAGTTGGTTATTGACATCTTACATTGAAACCCCAGAAGACTGAACTCCACATGGCATAATTATCCAGTGGTGCTGTCTACATAAGAACCCACATTTTCAGGTGCAAGTTACACTCTGACCAAATATTAAAAGGGCAGTCTGTGTGAAATTCAACAAAGCCCAAAAAATCTTTGGATGTAGAAACAATCAATTTCAATTGCAGTGAATGTTATTTAGGCATTGTAGATTAGAAACATGATATGTGTTTCGTGTTTGTGTGCATTGGTTCTTGTATTTGGTTCAAAAAATTGTAATATTTCTAATGTGTTGCATGTCCAAAAGATGAAGACGATAGTAGATACGTCCTGTAGCTACAGGCACTGACTTCTTTTTTTTTCACTTTAACAATAAAACCCACTATTGCCATTTCTCTAGGCTTCGGAAACATCTCGCAGGTTAACACAAAAATATTTCCACCATCATGGTCAGTGTTCCTGCCAGCATCACCTCTGCGCTGAAGTGAAAGTGAAATGGATGCCCACATACGCCAGATTGTTAGAATAGCTTGCAGGCTTAACTTTGCCACGAAGATTTTCACATAAGCTCATATCAAAACTCATTAGGGAGAAAAAGGGAGAGTGAGTACTTGTGTCAGCTGTCCAGCCCTGTTGGAGAAGGCCAACTAGGCTGAATGTGACAGGTCAGTGAGCAAGACTAGCCAAAGGCTTGGGAGGGCAAATGGAAACATACGCTGTGTTTGTTTGCCAATGACATCCTCCAAATATATTGTTTTTAAAACAAGTCTTGTCCTCTGATGTAAGTTGGAAAAAAATCATCTTGGAACATTGTGCATAGTGCTTAGGTGGCTAGCACGAACCAAAAAAAAAAGGCCAATGTTCTTCTTCAGGGCAGCAACTTGTATTATTCCGAGCAAGGTGTCAAAGCACACATTCTTTATGTTTTGAGCGGTTACATACTGGTGCAGTTCACATGGCTGTCACACAAATGACAAAATAGATGAGCCAAAGATTTATTCTCAAATGTCATTCACAAGTGTCAGACAATTGAAGCACAAAGAGTCAAGTGTTAAAAACATCCCAGTGAGCATGACTTCAATTTTATTTCAATTCCTAGCCTTGCTTATTTCCATCAAAATTTACTGTCCTGTTTAAATATGGATTTCAAATGAACTGAACCCTCATTTATCACGGGCCATAGAGTTAATGTCCAGCTCTTTCTTTTTTTTTTATTGTTTTACCCCATATACTAAAAGCATACATGCACATCAGTTGCCTTTTGATGAAAGTCTCCATTTTTAACTCATAAAAGGCATAATAACAATTTTAAATGAGGCAACAATGGCAAATTTTAATTTTCTGAACAAGTGTCGAACACGAAAAAAGGCAGTGGTACAGCTGTTATTTTAAAGTAATTATTTCAGTATAAAGAAATCATACTGGGTGATTTTAGCCCTTTTGAATATCTGTGTTTTTTAGTTAAAGGTGACTCAAAGGTTGGTGTTTTAATAATTTATAGACGTCCAAGATACAGTAAAAAATATATGGAGTGATTTGTACTGACTATTTTGTCGTAACGGGGGACTTTAACATTTATGTTGACAATCACATGGAAAGAACATCCGGAGAACTTTCTGCTATACTCGACACATTTGACCTCTCTCAACATATAAATCCAACTCACACTCAAGGTCCCACTGTAGACTTGGTCATCTCTAAGGATGTTGAAATTGAATCAAGTGACATTAAGGATATGTTTTTTTCTGACCATTTATGCTACCTTTGGGTCAAATTAATCTAAAGTTTCATTTTGACTATGCAAATGACTCACAGTTATATTTAGCAGTGTCTCCAGATGACTACAGTTCAGTCGAGGTTATGTTCCACTGCCTAAAGCACACAATTAACTGGATGAGTCAAATTTTTTCTTCAACTAAAGCAATTGTTTTTGGAAATAAAGAAATGAGAATTACTCTTAGTGAATACCTGGACTCATGATCTTAAGAAAAAAAATACCAAGTCCAAAACTTTGGTGTTCTGATAGATTCTGACCTGACCTTCTACAGCCTTATCAAATCAAACAGAAAAAAACTGTATTTTGCTATCTGAAGAACATATCTAGAGTGAAGGCTTGTATGTGTCGAGCAAACCAGAAGCTCATCTATGCTTTTATCTCAAGTAGACTTGACTACTGTAATGGTCTTTTGACTGGACTTCCCGAAAAGAGCATTAAACTGCTTCACCTCATTCGGAATGCTGCAGCTCGGGTTCTGACCAGAACAAAGAGGTCAGAGCATCTAACTCCAATTCTAAAGTCCTTGCACTGGCTTCCAGTCATCTCTCGAACAGATTTAAAAGTTCTAATACTGGTCTATAAATCACTAAATGGTTTATGTTCTGAATACATGAAAGAGATGCTTATGTAATACAAACGCTGAGATTGACAGACTCAGGTCAAATAGTGGCGCTCAGAGTCCAAGGCAAATATGGTAAAGCAGCATTTAGCTATTATGCTGCACACATAGAGGTGACGTCAGGTCCCAGTGTGAAGGTTATTAAATCCAGGTTGAAAACTCTTCTTTTTTTCTCATGCATTTTAGAGTATTTCCACTTTTGATGTTTCTTGCATTGTACACTAATTTTAATGGTACTTTTATTTATAATTTTTTATGTATATATTTTGTTGTCATTTTTAATGCAGCCCTATCGGGGCACAAGCCAGTGCAATCTGTAGGCCGGTCCCAAGCCCGGATAAATGCAGACAGTTGCGTCAGGAAGGGTATCCGTTGTAAAAATTGTGCCAAACAAATATGAGCGTTCATCTAAAGATTCCCATATGGGATCGGTCGTGCCCCAGGTTGACAACCCCCGCCCCCAGCACTGCTAACCTGCAGGGCGTCGGTGGAAATTCAGCGACTGTGGGTCGAAGACAAAAAAGAGAAGGAAACCGGATCCATCGTCAGAAGAAAAAGAGGAATGCACAGAGCCTACAACTGAGTGTAGGGACTTTGAATGTTGGGACTATGACAGGAAAAGGTCAGGAGTTGGTTGACATGATGATTAGGAGAAAGGTTGATATACTATTCATCCAAGAGAGCAGGTGGAAAGGTAATAAGGTTAAAAGTTTCGGACCAGGGTTTAAATTATTCTACCAGGGAGTAGACGGGAAGAGAAATTGAGTAGGGGTTATTTTAAAGGAAGAGCTGGCTAAGAATGTCTTGGAGGTGAAAAGATATATAAGAAATATATTTTGTGCAGATGATGTAATCTGAAGGAGATTACTGACTGTAAAGTAGTGGTAGGGGAGAGTGTAGCTCGACAGCAGAGGATGGTGGTGTGTAGGATAACTCTGGTGGTGGGTAGGAAGATTAAGAAGACAAATGTAGAGCAGATAACCATGTGGTGGAAGCTGAGAAAGGAAGAATGTTGTGCGGCCTTTCGGAAAGAGGTGAGACAGGCTCTCGATGGACAGCAGAAGCTCCCGGAAGACTGGACTACGACAGCCAAGGTAATCAGAGAGACAGGCAGGAGAGTACTTGGTGTGTCTTCTGGTAGGAAAGGGGAGAAGGAGACTTGGTGGTGGAACCCCAAAATGCAGGGAGTCATCCAAGGAAAGAGATTAGCGAAGAAGAAGTGGGACACCGAGAGGACTGAGGAGAGGTGAAAGGAGTACATCGAGATGCGACGTAGGGCAAAGGTAGAGGTGGCAAAGGCTAAACAAGAGGCATATGAAGACATGTTCACACGGTTGGACACAAAAGAAGGAGAAAAGGATTTCTATAGGTTGGCCAAAAAGAGGGATAGAGATGGGAAGGATGTGCAGCAGGTAAGGGTGATTAAGGGTAGAGATGGAAATGTGTTGACTGGTGCCAGTAGTGTGCTAAATAGATGGAAAGAATACTTTGAGAATTTGATGAATGAAGAAAATGAGAGAGAAGGAAGAGTTGAAGAGGCAAGTGTGAAGGACAAGGAAGTGGCAATAATTGGTGAGGGGGAAGTCAGAAAGGCACTACAAAGGATGAAAAATGGAAAGGCAGTTGGTCCTGATGGCAGACCAGTGGAGGTATGGAAGCAATTTGAAGAGATGGCTGTAGAGTTTTTGACCAACTTATTCAACAGAATACTAGCGGGCGAAAAGATGCCTGAAGAATGGAGGAAAAGTGTTCTAGTTCCCATTTTTAAGGGCAAAGGCGATGTTCAGAGCTGTGGGAATTATAGAGGAATAAAGTTGATGAGCAACACAAAGAAGTTATGGGAACGAGTAGTGGAGGCTAGACTCAGGACAGAAGTATCTGCGAGCAATAGTATGGTTTCATGCCTAGAAAGAGTACCACAGATGCATTATTTGCCTTGAGGATGCTAGTGGAAAACTACAGAGAAGTTCAGAAGGAGCTACATTGTGTCTTTGTGGATCTAGAGAAAGCCTATGACAGAGTACCAAGAGAGGAACTGTGGTACTGCATGCTTAAGTCTGGTGTGGCAGAGAAGTATGTTAAAATAGTAAGTATGATGGCAGCAGAACAATGGTGAGGTGTGCCTGAGGTGTGATAGAAGAATTTAAGGTTGAGGTGGGACTGCATCAGGGATTAGCGCTGAGCCCCTTCCTGTTTGCAGTGGTAATGAATAGGCTGACAGATGAGGTTAGAATGGAATCCCCTTGGACCATGATGTTCACAGATGATATTGTGATCTGCAGTGAAAGCAAGGAGCAGGCAGAGGAACAATTAGAAAGATGGAGACATGCACTGGATAGGAGAGGAATGAAGATTAGCCGAAGTAAAACAGAATATATGTGCGTGAATGAGAAAGGTGGAAGGGGAAGAGTGAGGCTACAGGGAGAAGAGATAGCGAGGGTGGAGGACTTCCAATATTTAGGGTCAACAATCCAGAGCAATGGTGAATGTGGTAAGGAAGTGAAGAAACGGGTCCAAGCAGGTTGGAACAGCTGGTGGAAGGTGTCTGGTGTGTTATGTGGCAGAAGAGTGTCCTCTAGGATGAACGGCAACGTTTATAAAACAGTGGTGAGGTCCGCCATGATGTGCGGATTAGAGACGGTGGCACTGAAGAAACAACAGGAAGCAGAACTGGAGGTAGCAGAAATGAAGATGTTGAGGTTCTCTGAAGGAGTGAGCAGGTTGGATAGGATTAGAAATGAGCTCTTCAGAGGGACAATAGAGGTTTTGGAGACAAGATTTGAGAGAGCAGACTTCGATGGTTTGGACATGTGCAGAGGCGAGAGAGTAAGTATATTGGTGGAAGGGTGCTGAGGATGGAGCTGCCAGGCAAAGGCATGAGAGGAAGACCAAAGAGAAGGTTTATGGATGTGATGAGGGAAGACATGAGGGCAGTTGGGGTTAAAGAGGAAGATGTAGGAGATCGGCTTAGATGGAAAAAGATGACACGCTGTGGCGAACCCTAATGGGACAAGCTGAAAGGAAAAGAAGAAGATATTTTGTTGTCATTTTTATTGTTTTTTTTTTCATTTTAAATGATTTATATATTTGTATTCAAATCCTTTTAGTCCTGTAAAGCACAGTGAGTTACCTTGTTTAAAATGCACTATATAAATAAATTAGCTTTGCTTTTCTTTGCATATTGTGTTGTCTTTGTGATACTATTTTTGAGTAGTATGTATTTTCTGACATTAAGTGTCATTCATGTGCGGAAAGGTTATAAGTCTGATTTTTTTTTGCTCTTCATTTTTTTTTTGTCATCATACATAATGCATGTTATGTCCAGAACAGAAAGGGTAATTGAGATGTAAGAATAACACCAGAGAGCAGTAGATGAGAATGCATAATGAAACACCAAACTGGATCGTATGTTAAATATAATGACATGACTGAATATGAAGCAAGCACTGTCCTCTTCTTCTGGACTGCAACGCACACGTGCGGACACAAATGGACACGCACACACAAATTGTAAGCCGGCTGAGGAGGCCATGGTAGAGGTCCTTGCACATGGTTTGGCAGTGTGAAAATATACAGAATAAACTGCAGACAGGACTGGGCAGTGATGGTTTTGTTGTTCTGTACAGTTTTGCAAACACAATCAAACACACACAAGCACAGGTCAGAGAGCCCCAGTGGCATCAAAACTGGCAGGCACACTTCCGCTGTGCTCCAACAAGCCAGCATGCTTTTCTTTGCCACACTGCCAATATGCTTCCCCCTCCTCACACAAACACACACACAGCCCACTGGTTTTCCTTTGTCCCCTCCAATCATCCAATACTGTAAGCCCTCACAGGCATTGGAGACAATGAGAAGTTCAATGGGAAAAAGTGAGCTAATTTGTGGACATGTGCTTTGTTACTCTTTCAATAAAAATTCCCTATGAACATGACGATTACATAACTACAACAAAGAGGTTTTTGGCAAAACCTCAATCCCGTCTCCCTTGCACCCGTCCCTTTAGAAATTCTGCAGTGGATCATCAGCTTGGTAAAAACAGGTATCACTTTGGTAATTTAATATTGAAATAACTTTTTGTTGTATTATACACTAGTTTGGACAACACATTTCCCATTCCCCTGCGTTCCTTTTGACGCTATATTAGCCGCTAGTTAACGAGAGCTGTTTCAGGGCGTACATGAAACGTTTGTGGTCACGGAACTATACTGATGGGCACGTGATTGTCTTAAATGGAAATGGTGGTAGCTGCAGCAAAATGCGTATATTGTTTAGCAGATTCTGCAATTCAACCTTTCATTCTATATTTTTGATGCATTATACATAGTAGCTGTTTGGTTTTGCAGGGTTCGGAAATGCTAGACAGGCAGTCTGTTCATAGGCGTGGCT
Organism: Syngnathoides biaculeatus; assembly: GCF_019802595.1. NCBI lineage: Eukaryota > Metazoa > Chordata > Actinopteri > Syngnathiformes > Syngnathidae > Syngnathoides > Syngnathoides biaculeatus. The sequence goes on from NC_084651.1 coordinate 24,263,030, forward strand.
CAGTTTTGATCTAAATGGTGCTTGATAGCTTTTGTGCTTTGTTGTTTGTTTGTTTAATCAATGCGATAAAACTGAGAATTTATGACATTTTGTCCTATCTTTATCATCAGTTATGACCCACATTTGCTTAGAGTGGGCCTTTCATTTCCTTCTTCACCCCCACCCGCTTTTCTGCGCACGCACACACACACTTGCGAGTGTGCGCACATGCACAAATAAACACATACTTTCTAGGCCGGGCAGCTCCTGGCATTCACTTCAGGGTTTTGGCTTGTACCCCTTGCACTGTGGCACATAGACACGCACACATTCACTGTAAGATCCTGTTCATCAGCCTTTATTGTCCCAATCAAAGCCATGCCTTTCTGACCTCTTTTAATATTGAACACTGCAAGCTGGTACATAAGTTTGCCTCAGTCTATAAAAATTAGGAGCATTAGTGTTTTTGCATTTCTGTGCATAGGGATACACGCTTCTACTCAAAGTGGAGCTGGATTGCTGTGAGTTGCCCCTGACACTAAACTTAATTCTCTGAAGCAGGGCTGGGGATAAATATTTCAAGGTCATTCTGTTTGCTCTTTGTTGTCTTCTTCCGGGACTGTTGACTTTAATAGGAATATATGCATGCCTAACTAGAGGCTTTAGAAAAGAATCACCAATCCTGCTGTGTCTCCTCTGCCTATAGTCACAGGCTAAAAGATGAAAGATTACTTACAGTGGACAAATAACCATGTGTTCTAATCTGAGCGAGAGCAAACACAAGCCCTAACCCATGTGGCGTTTATTTGAATGTCATTGTTCACTTTCTCCTCTAGGGATAGATAAAGGATTACAAAGAAGGATTGTTTTATTAGGTCTAGCTATCCTATAAGATTTAACAATTATGAAGCATCCCAAATTTCCAGAAAAAAAATTGCCAAAATGTCTGAGTTCAAGTCCTCATCATGATTACAATCATCAGGCACACAGGTTTCCTCCCACATCCCAAAAACATGCAGCATTAATTGGGACTCTAAATAGCCATTCAGTGTGAATGTGAGTGCAAATGTTTATGTGTTTATATGCGCCCTGCGATTGGCTTCCGACCAGTTCAGGGTGTACCGCTCGTCTCGCCCAAAGATAGCGTGGTGAGGCTCCAGCAAACCTAGGGAAGATAAGCGGTACAGAAAATGGCAAGAGAGATTTCATACTTTTCATAACTTTTACAGGGAAATGAGATTCACTGCCTACCTCGGCTGCCTCATCCTCTCACATTCGGTATCCCTCATTTTCCATTCACGTCAGCTGCTGTTTTTTCTCCCTTTTTAAAAAATCACAGAAGTGCCAGGCACAAATAGAGATAAATAAGGAAGAAATGTGAAACCGGGTAGAAGTTGCAAGAGGGCCGTAAAATATGCAAGTCTCCCATGATAACCGTTGAGGTGCGGCAAGTTTATGTCTTGTAAGAAAATTTCTTTCGGCTTGTCCCTTCCGGGGTTGCCACAGTGTATCATTTCAGATGAACGCACATATATGTCTGGCACAATTTTTACACCGGATTCCCTTCCTGACGCAACCCTTGTCAGGGAGTGGAGGCCCCAGTGGGATATGAACACACAACCCCTGGTTTACCAAACCAGTACTCTACCCACTGAGCTACAGGGCCTCAAATGTCAAACTGAGACAGAAAATTTGTAGACTCGGTCTTAATTGACAAATGATGACGCAGATGCACCTCATGAATCTAATTTTTAGGTTCTTACTTTTCTATGTATAAAGATGTTAAAAACATTGTCTCTACCGAAAACAAAGATTGTATGATGATGAACCTGACCCATGAATAGATTATTTTATTTTCTAAGTGGTAAACAAGTGTCCTCCTGGTAAACCATACATCATAGTACGTGTCACTGTATACTCAACCTAGCTAGTTGGGATCTTTTCTTTCCAAAGTTAGTGAAGACAAAATTGTGAGGATGTATCTCAAGAACATGTTTAATGTATAAGAAGATATGTCATTTTGTCAGATAATGTAACATAATGAAGTTGATGCAAGTGTCCACTCCATTAAGTTGGCTGGCATGGATCATTACAGGCTGTGTTAGAAGACAGCCCAGAGCAAAGGACCCCTCATGATACATTCGCAAATGAATGCATGTTTACAAAAATGAAAAGAAAAGAAAAACAGTCTATGGGCATGGATGTGCATTTGGTCTTTGTGGTCTTTTCCAGAGTCTTGTCTGTAGTAACAATCATTCATCAATGTGTGTTTCTGAATTTGTGTGAGCATTCCATTATGAATAGAAAACACATTCAGGTGCATTCTTCACTGTAATCTGTACAAATTTCAATGATCCCTTGGTGTGTTGTGCTGCCATGCATATGCAAAGGCTTCCTAAGCTTCTATGTGTAGCAGCAGGAATGTCAATGCATGAAAGTGTGTTTCGGAGCAATATGGTGGCAGCCTCCATTCTGCGTCTCAGCTTGTCAGGGAAATATAATTTGCGCCTTCAGTGCTTTTCACCTGGCTCATATGCAGCATGCAAATTTATTTCTCTAATAATCAGACTGTGCGACGGCCCTCCTCCAGGATTAATGACAGCATTCCTGGGGCCTTTCCGCCACCCCAGACCACAGAAATAATACCACCATGCACACCCACAAACACACGTACACACACACGCACACGCACACACACGCACACACACACACACTGACGTGGAAAAATTGTGTTAGTTCTACATAGAAAAACGTCAGGGTATTTGTCCTGCTAGACATTATAATGGGCTGGTGCATCGTCAGATTGCAATGTCATTTCAAAAAACCTTGAATACAAATAATGGGCAGAAGGGTGGAGGAGGAGGGAAGGGGAGCAGGGGCACGGAGGATAGATGGTGCGTTCCCTAATCCAGTGGGCTAGTTATCCTTCATTTCAGGGAGAGTGGTGTAGTGGTGACACACATACACACCTACACACATAGAAAAGAGAAACACATGGCTCACTTATTAAAATAAAGTGTACTGCATTGTGCAGAGCTTGCTGCTTTCTTGGGACTCATCCCTTTTCTCGCCTTCTTTCACCGTTAATTAATCTTAGAGATTTTTTTTGCACCCCTCGTACTCTCTCAGCCCTCCTCAGCCCCAGCTTTCGTTTTTTTTTTTTTTTTCAAAGCAAACAGCCTGAAATATGGATACAAGTATTAATTATAACCCCGTGTGTGGGTGAGGATCAGTTTGCGTCTGCGTGTTTTTGCTATGGAAGAAAGAGAGGTGAAAAAGAAGAGGAAACAATGTGCCAGCGCCACCACCCACTGCCTGGATCTGTCACAAGTGCCTCGGAAGAGAAAGACGAGGAAACAGCGGGTGGAGGGAGATACATGTGGAGATGGTGTGAAAGACGAAAGAGAGGAAGAGCATGTGTTGGCACGTGTGTATATTCTGCTCTACATTTGCTCTGCTCCCACCTTCTGAAGACTGAATCCATTCACCTAAAAATGTTGTGTGGCTCAATCACAAGCGAGGTCATACAAAACCTTCACTGAGCGCGTTACTGTGCACTACCATGCGCCACAAAGCTGGTGAACTCCAGTTATGATTCTGCACCCTGACACGCAGCCACCGTTGGTCACTTATCTTTTTAATTAACATCTCACTCCCTCCTCAGCCTTTTATTCACTCTCCTTCCTCCCTGATTTCCCCCTTTTCCCCTTTTGTGGCTGTAATTCTTAGCGGATTTAAATGACGATTTTGGTCAATGCGCATTCATCTTCATCACTTGGAAGATGTGTCTATTATATTAAAAACTTACATTTAAAACATACGGAGAGTTTCTACTTGTTTTTCCTTTCGGCTTGCCCCGTTAGGGGTTGTCACAGCGTGTCATCTTTTTCCATCTAAGCCCTTCTCGTGCATCTTCTTCTCTAACACCCACTGTCCTCATGTCCTCACTCACAACATCCATCAACCTTTTCTTTGGTCTTCCTCTCACTCTTTTGCCTGGCAGCTCCATCCACAGCACCCTTCTACCATTATACTCACTCTCTCCCCTCTGCGCATGTCCAAACCATCGATTTCTGCTCTCTCTAACCTTGTCTCCAAAACATCCAACTTTGGGTGTCTCTCTAATGAGCTCATTTCTAACCCTATCCAACGTGCTCACTCCTTGAGAGAACCTCAACATCTTCATTTCTGCTACCTCTAGTTCTGTTTCCTGTTGTTTCTTCAGTGCCACTGCCTCTAATACGTACCACATGGCCGGCGTCACCACTGTTTTATAAACTTTGCCCTTCATCCTAGCAGAGACTCTTTTGTCGCATCGAACACCAGACAACTTCCGCTAACTGTTCCACCCCGCTTGGACACGTTTGACCCGTTGGATCTGTGATGCAGTCCCACCTCCACCTTAAATTCTTCTGACACACCAACGGCACACGTCACCGCTGTTCTGCTGCCGTAATACATGTCCTGTACTAATCTAACATTTCTCCCCCACACCAGAGTTGCACATGCAGTACCATAGTTCCTCTCTTGGTACTCTGTCAAAGGCTTTCTCTAGGTCTACAAAGGCACAATGTAACTCCTTCTGACCTTCTGTGTACTTTTCCACGAGAATCCTCAAAGCAAATAATGCATCTGTGGTACTCTTTCTAGGCATGAAACCATAATGTTGCTCGCAGATACTGTCTTGAGTCTAGCCTCCACTACTCTCCCAACACTTCATTGTGTGGCTCATCTTTATTCCTTTGTAGTTTCCATAGCTCTGAACATCGCCTTTGTTCTTGAAAATTGGGACTAGCACAGTTTTCCGCCATTCTTCAGGCATCTTCTCTCCTGCTAGTATTCTATTAAATAAGTAGGTCAAAAACTCCACAGCCACCTCTCCAAATTGCTTCCATACCTCGACTGGTATGTTATCAGGACCAACTCTCTTTCAATTTTTCATTCTGTTCAGTGCCTTTGTAACTTCCCCCTTACTAATCATTGCCACTTCCTGGTCATTCACGCTTGCCTACATAAAAAGTTATGGATATTTTATGCTAGGTAGATTGGCTTTGCTTTCTAAACAATTTTACAATTGAAATAATTAAAATGTAAAATCAATCAATTCTTGTGTCAAAATATGACCATTATAATTCCTTCACATGATAAGATTTTTTTTTAATAAAGTCAATCCCTTTTCTAGATCTAGATTTTTAAAAAGTGGACAGTTGCAGTTAGAGTTAACATCAGCCAACAGTATTGTGTGGAGTGAAAGTTAAAACATTGTTACATGGTGGTTTGATCCACAATTCAAGACTTGGGCCTGATCCTAAAAGCGATGAAAATTGGATGGACACGCCAACAGATTGTGCTCGATGTTGTTAGGGACGTTGCATGTGGTTGCGATGCTTTACAGTGGATTCCAAATATGCTAAATTGCATTTGCATTCATTCCAACAAATTGTGCTCTTAAGTTAACTCTGATGCTTTTTCCTACACATACATTTGTATTGTACGAGAAAATAATGTGAATGCTCTGATAATTTGGAGGAAATCAGCTTACTTACTCTCTCGCCTCTGGACATGACCAAACCATCGACGTCTGCTCTCTCTCACTTTGTCTCCAAAACACCCAACTTTGTCTGTCCCGCTAATGAGCTCATTTCTAAACATATCCATCCTCCTCACTCCTAGAGAGAACCTCAACATCTTCATTTCTGCCACCTCCAGTTCTGCTTACTATTGTCTCTTCAGTACCACCGTCTCTAATCCATACATCATGGCTGGTCCCACCACTGTTTTATAAACTTTGCCCTTCATCCTAGCAGAGACTCTTGTGTCACACCTTCGTCCAGATGTTCCAACCTGCCAAACTGGACTGCCTGGACCTGTTTCTTCACTTCCTTACCACAGTCACCATTTCTCTGGATTGTTGACCTTAAGTATTTGAAGTCGTCCACCCTCGCTATCTCTTCTCCCTGGAGCCTCACTCTTCCCCTCCCCTCTCATTCATTCAGAACTTGGGAAAGCACACACGAAAAAGCTTCCACTGGGAAAGGTCAGCACCAATTGTCAGAGCACTGTTGAACGGAGTTTTGTCACAGAGGATGTGTATTGAATCCTTCTTGTGACTATCTTCAAGTCAACCATTATAAAATTCAGAAGTTCCAAAATTGCATTGCTCAATAGAGCAAGATAATTTGTGTTTGTGTCATATTCAAAAATGTTAACTCAAGCAGAAAAGTTCTCCCCGTCTCCCATAATTTTGCATCCTCCACGTTGGGCGAGCAAAATTAATGAATTTGCATATACAGTACTCCTCTCAGAATGTGCAAAATCAACTGTGCTGAAATTTTGTTTATCAGACGCAATCTTGGATGAGCCCGGTCAGTAATCAGCTTCCATGTCTGTTTGCGTGAGCAATCAAGTTTGTGCCCACTTTTGCTTATGAAAACCTAAAAAGGTCCCATGCCATCAATGTCATTATTTTCTTTGACTCTTTTATTTATAAACATAGTGTAGGTCAAAATGAGTCAGTAACAAGGTTTAAGTTTGACATTGAAGGCGGTTTGTCAGTTGAATGTAAAAGGCAATAAACACCATAGTGGGTGGATTTCAAATCACCATCATAGTTTTCTCAATTAATATTACTTATTCACATTGTGGTTGATATCCATCCAGTCCACCCAGCTGAATGGCAAGACGGCATTCCCAGGTTTTAAGAGAGTGATTTTCATCATATACATACAAACACAATCTATGAAGTTATGCATACAGACCCATTATAAAAAATGTAAAATATTTCCATAATTCAATTCAAAAAGTTAAACTTCATAGATTCAATGTCCAAAATTTAAATAATTTCACATCTATTCTTTTCACAAAATCAGCAATTACAAAACAAAAATACTGTGACAAAATCGCCATTTACTTGTCAGTTTTTGCAGAAATAAAAAGAAATTAGGATCAGATTACATCCGTCAAAATATGGTGCAGTGATCCAAGGCGCTCTTTTCCTTTCTAGTATAAAGTGTGCTTCATTTTTGAATGGAATTATGGAAATAAATAAACTTTTCTGTGATATTCTAAATGTGTAAAAAATGGTCTGTAAGTTTTTTCCCAAAATATTTGATATTTGTAGTGGATAATGTAGCTATGGATGAAATGGTGAGGTTTGTGGTTACTCTGGACAAAATGTCAAGAAGCCATCAAAGTCATAAAATTTACAATATGTTCAAATGAAAATATACCCCTTGTTTTTTATTTTCATCTTTGTACGCTTTCAACTCAGGTCCCCTGTTAGTGGAACAGCAGTCCAAGACTTTATCAATTCTGGTTCACAATGATTGTTGAACAAGGATCCAAAGGGAGCTTTGCTATGATCGCTTGGCCACCACAAGGCACAAGACACTGAGGTATCGGCAAGGATAAATTAGAACAAAGTGTTTTTTAATGATAAATTTATGAATAAAAGCAATCTAATCATAAAAAAGAGTATTTACATAATGACTTAATAAGAAATCCAGCTTTCTCAACAGGTAGCATTTAAGAAAAATATCTTAAGAAGGCCATCCTGGACATTTCCAGTCCAAATTATCTTGCAGTTCGGATAAAAGGACAGCAAAGATTATGAAAATATATATATATTTTTAAATAATGGCATGAGACCTTTAAATAAATCACGTCCTTAGTTTATTAACAAAAATTTGGGACTGTAGGACTTAGGCCCTCCTATTCCCTGGGACATAACGATTACAATACAGATTTTCCTAAAATGTACACTATCACGGTTCTTTGATGGCCAATCGGCAAGTCTTCTTTCGTTCTCTCCTCCTTTAACACACAAAAATGTTGTTAATGTTTTGGATATACACTCTACTTAATCTTATCAGTCCTTTAGTTGGTCATTAATAACAGGGATGACTGATGCCGAATTTAACTTACCACAAAAACTAGAAATCCATACTGTACTTCAAAACCCATGGGTGGGTCCTGGAGCAAGAGTAATTAATTCATTCATCTTCATTTGTACTGAAAACCAGCAATGTCATCATGAAATCAATAAGAACAATATAACCAAAAAATGCAATGTTATCTATTTGAATTTATATATATATGTATTTAGAAAATGCACAGTCTATATTTTTACAAGCTTTAAGCTTAAAGTTAATTGTTCAGGAGTTAATTTTTTTTCCTGGTCTGCTACCGTGCAGGGCCATGTTTATGTACAGTACTTTGCTTTCACACCGCAGAATGGACGAAAGCTACTTTAGTGTGACACCGTGAACCTCACTCTTTGTATTTACTGTTTATGTGCGTGCCTCGCTTTGTGTGTGTGCCTTTATCAACTCAAACGTTCATACTTTCTACAAAACGGAGAAACTTCTTAGAAATGAATGAAGGTGGATATGCGCTGACCCATATGCAGCGGTGAGGGCGGAGAACAAGGTCTACACGGGTCAAACAATATACTGTAAATGCACTGAAAAACGTTTTTTTTTCTCCTTTTCTATAATAGCTTGTCAGGTATTTTTTACAGGTTTGCGAGCTAGACTAAAAGGCATGAAATGAAAGGAAAATAGAGTTTTGTGCTCAAAGACAATTTTACTTTTTATGCAAAGGTTTAAGTAAATCTGTTAACATTTCTAAACTATTAAAAAGTAGGGCAGCATGGTCCTAAGGACCCAGTCAAATCCAGCTTCACCTGTCTGGAGTTTGCATGTGCTCCCTGTACCCCCAATATCATACAGTATTTAAGAAGAACTGAAATTGTTTTGTACAGTGCTGTCAAAAAGTATTTACCCCCTCTTAATTTCTAATTATTATTTTTTTAAATATCTATCACACACATTTTACAATCATCAATTCGATTTTAATATCAACTGGAGACAACCCAGGGAAATGCAAAATGCAGTTTTCCAATGACAAAGATTGATTAAGGCATTGAAAAAAAGGTTAAAAGCCATTTCCAAACCTTTGGGGCTCCAGCAAATCACAGCAGAGCCATTATCCACAGAGAGAAAAAAACTGGGAATAGTGCCAAACCTTTTTAGGAGCGGACAACCAACTAAAATTACTCCAATAGTGCAATGATGACTCAACCAGGAGGTCACAAAAGAACCTCCTACAACATCAAAAGACCTGCAGGCCTTGCTAGGGTCAATTAAGGTCAGTGTTTGTGACTACCATCAGAAAAACACTTGCCAATAATTGCATCCATAAGAGACCTCCCAGGTGAAAAAAAAATCCTATCAGCAATGAGTATAGAGACTCATCTCACATTTGCCAAAAAAAACATCTTGATGATCCTCAAAACTTTTGGAGAAACATTCTGTGGACTGATGAGTCAGAAAGTTTACTTTTTAGAAGATGTTACATCTGGTGTAAAAATGGCAGAGCATTTGATTAAAAGAACATTACTCCAACAGAGAGGCATGGTGGTGGCAATGTGATGGTCTTGGGCTGCTTTGCAGCCTCACGACTAGGACAGCTTGTTGTGATTGATGGAACAATGAATTCTTCTGTGAAACAGAAAATCCTGAAGGAGAACATCGGTTTGCACTCTCAATCTCAAACGCTTGGATCATGCAGCAGGATAGCAATCTGAAACATACCAGCAAGTCCAACTCTGAATGGTTAAAAAAAAAAAATGAAGGTTTTGGAGTGGCCAAGTCAAAGTCCGGATTTAAATCCAATTGAGAGGCTGTGATGGGACTTTAAAGAGGCAGTTCATTCCAGAAAATCCTCCAATATGGAGGAGTTGAAAGAATTCTCCAAAGAAGAGTGGGACAAAATTACTCCGGGGCAACGCTTGGGTTTCAGTTATTGCTGCCAACGGGGGCACTACCTGAAATTAGGTTCGGGGGGCAATTACTCTTTGACAGAGGGTCAGAAAGGTTTGAATTTTTTGTGTAACCTAATTAATTAAATTGTCATTTGACAACTGGATTTTTTATTTGAAAGCTTTGTGTGTGATAGAGATGCAAAAATAAATAAATAAATCAGGAAGGGGCCAAAAACATTTCCATGGCACTCTAAATCAAATTTTCTACCTTGTAGGCTTACTTTTTTAGTACTTAGTACATAGTTTGACATGTAGAGCAACAAAGGTGGATGCATAATCTTTTCAAAATAAAACATATTATTCCAATAATCATTAACATAATTGTTGTTCAGTTGCTCTGTGCAAAGGTGGTACCAATGGCACAACGGACCAGTACCAGTCCATGGCCTGATGGTCGGGGACTCTTCATCTATGGTTCGCCAATGTCATGATACTGTATGTGTTTAGACATTTTGGATTTTATTTTATTTTACTGTGTTACGTGGAGTTCTCTGTTTGTTCCTGTGTTTGGGTCAAATGTTCTTTTCACCAAAGATCCCAATGAGGAGTCAATGTGAACGATAAAGGGCAAGGGGAGAAAATATTGGGAAAAATTAGGCATTTACTTGAGGTTATCATTTAATGGAGACATCAATTAAAGATGATGTCAAGTCATTGACAGGGGTTACAAATCAATATTCTTTATGGATGTATTATAAGTATCATATGATGTCCACTTTATGCTGAAGCTAAAGTGAAATTATTAAACTAAATTATGACAAGACTCTTCACAACTGTGCGAATGCAATAAGTAAGTTTTCCGAGACTCTCACTCCTCACTTGGAGCAAATATTTGTTGTAACTTGTAAATATGCACCCAGTATTGATAGATAGCTTTTGGATTATTTGGAATGAAAAAACAGTGTAAAACTATCAAATATTAATTTGTATTTTCTGGGTGTCCAAATTCATTGGACACAATTCCATTCTTATTTTTGCAGACTTTGCTTATGTAGAAACCACGAGGAAGTGTTGTTAAATAATTCTGTTGTTGAATACTGCAAAATATGAAACAGAATCAGCCAAAATAAGCATTCTTAAATTTTATGTACTGCTCCGTTTCCAGTTCAGTTCATCTTCCCCAATGTTTGTTCCTCACTCAATGATGTGCATTCAAGATAAGTTAAATGCTCCAGCGTGATAACAACTTTCAGATCGAAGCATAGAGAAGTGAAGACTTCGGAATTTTGCAGTGCCCATTTTCACACAAAGCTTTTCCATGGGTGCAAAAGCACAGGAGTACACCAAAATGCACTTTGAAAAGGCAATCTTATAGTTTGACGTAAACCTCACCTATGGCAAATTCACTCAAAGTATACCAACACCACAATAGCGTTTGCAAAACAAGTGTTTGGTGCATTGATGTTGCATTTATTCATAACAATAGTTCAACCACAATTCTTCCTAAGTCTGTAAAAGTGGAAGCAGCGGGCACAATGGCGAGTTGGGAATGGGTCTAAGAGGTCCGTGTAGAGTTTAGATGCTCTCTCTATGCTTGTGAGTTCTCTCCGTGTACATCCGCAAATAGTTCAAAAACCTGCACTATATGTTTGGTTCATAGAAGACATAAGATGTAAATGTGAACGTGAATCCAAGTATTGCTTTGCACATTAGCACTTGTGCTACTTTGTGATTTGCAGACAGGAATTATTATACAGATATGAATCAATGTACTTTTTGCATGAATCTGCAAACATAACTCCTGACAAAATATTTCTTCAACCAATGTAAAATATATTTTGGTTGCCTTGGAAATTACGCACCTGCAAATGCTTTATATGTATGAGGTGCAACAATGAACAAGGCTTGCAGCTATGCTAAGCATTCTGCCAAGTGGCAAAGTGCTTAGTATGTTGTGCAACAGCTCTCTCTACTATTGTGTTATAATATTTGTTCATATCTCTCACTCTGTGCTCGTTCAGGCTTTTTGGGTATCACACTTCTGTCACCATTTGTCAAGACTTAGAGTGACACAAACGCTTGATGAGTGACTGAAAGGAGATAGAGGATGGACTTCTTTGACAAAAGCTGCTGAGAACATTGACAAAGTGAACCAGCCGGTGTGGAGCAACTCAGCCAGAGCAGGAAGTCAGTGCAGAACACAATTATTCGTGCAAGAGCTGGGGATGCAGAAGATGTGGACTAAGATGCTGTACAAGCTTTAGGGGGATGATCAGAAGGTCAGAAGTCCATGTTTCTCAAGACTTGTTCGAGAAGATTGGGGAAGAAAAGAGACAAACACTGTGTTGCGGGTTTCTAAACCATTTTTCTTTGCTCCTTGTTTGTGTTTGTGCATCCTTCACTCGTGTGTGATAGCAAAACACACAAAAGCTGGAAAAAGAATAAAGAGAGAGAGAAGAGATCAATAATATGGCAGAATAGTACCAGGTTTTTGAGTGGAGCTGCTGTTTTCTTGTTTCCTTATCACACAGCATTCATAATGGAAGATTATAAAAAAGTGAAAGTACTGTATTTTGTTTGAACACATTAAATGACTTCTATATATATTTAATTTTTCATTTGAATCACCGTCAGAATGTCTTCTTTGCCCTGTTGTATGCACATGGCTTTGCTTTCCCCAGTAACCTTTAAAAGATCAATGACAGTGCTTTGTATTGGTTTAGTGCAATTTTTACCCATGAACTGTTGATGCATTAGGCATCTTAAAGAGGATACAGGGGAATAAACCTCAGCATGAGGAGTCACTCTGTACTAAGTACAATTAAACAAATATATTCTGTTTACTTTATTGCAGAATTCAGGAAAAACTGAAGGTTTTATATGCCACAGGGAAGACCTGACTTCTATACCTCTTCTGCAATTTTAGATGTCACACTTGTTTCAAATTCCTTGTGCATCAGCCGTGGCTCACAGAAAGTGGACAGTCCGGTGGTCATCATTCCTGAGTAGAGGACAACTCACTAGTGACCAATTAGGTAAGAGATGGCAAAGCTGCATGAGGGTGGAAAAAGGCCTATAATTGGCTGTGAAGACCGAGTGTGGCCAGGGTTTTGTTACTGTGAAGACCTGAGACAGGACAGCAATACCATTAATATCAAAGGGTTCCTTGCTTTTGCACCTCCTGAACTCCTGAACCAAACAAAAATACAGCAACAAGAGCTGGGAAGTCACAGAAGACCCACTTGTGAGCTTTCTGTGTGCTTTATGTTGTGTTTACAGTGAATCTGTCAACTAACTTTAATTTATGTCGTGAAAATGTGCAAGTAGTTCAAATAAAAACACCCAATGTGCAATATTTTGTATGGCTAATTGCTCACACTTCACCCACTACATCAAGTTCAGTGTGAAAAAGAGCAGAAGGAATGTAGATTTCATAATGTCTTCCATGTTCAAGTTTATTGTTTAATGCCTTATCAAAACCCACATTATAAAAAGCCATCATGTCACCTGTCAACGTTAATCTAAGATGAAGTTACGCATGCATTTAGGAGACCAGGATACTATGAACACCACATTTCATCCCAAATGAGTTTTTATTAAAATGTACGCTTAATTAAATTCCACAATGAGGCTCTAGTGAACAATCCAAGACAGCGGCGACTCTGATCCCCCTCCCACCCTCTTGTTTAAAGTAATTACGCTGGCCTGACATGAGTGAGCACACTGCCTGAGACCCTTCTAATGAGTTAAGCAAGAAAAATCGCCACAGTTGCCTTTGGTGGCAGCAGCTAATTGCCTGGACACGTCAAACCACCACTAACACTAAAATGTGGATTTCTTTATACATTTTTTTTTAATCACACCGATTAATTTCACATCTGACCATGGTCCCGTTTGGAGTGTGGGTAAGAATAAGAAGGCCAAAATATGTTTACTTAAAAATATGGACTCATTGTTTTAAAGTGCTGTAGTATGCTGATAATCTCCACAATGGTAGATAAATTAAAAGCAGCTGCTTACAATACAGAGAATTATTGATGGGCATGTAAAGTGTCGGTTAATGGATGAACAGGCCACTGCATACTCAATCAGTTAATTGAAGTAGCCCATAAAACACAATAATAGAAAAAACACATTTAGTGTAGTAAATGAAACTAAATGTTCAATACATATTTACGAATGTAACATGAATAATAATTATTTTAAAAATGTTGACTTGGATAATCCAAATACACCAACTTTATCATTCAGAAATGACATCTCAGTTTGCCTGCAGGCTGCAATATCTAATGAAATATATAATATGACAACAACAAAAAAAGTCAAAGCAATCCTGTCACTCATTCTATCATGGACACATCCATGCACAAAGAAAAACTCAGTACTATAGAACTATGCTGTTGTATCTATAAACATCTTCAATGTTCGTACTAACATTTGAAAATATTTCTCGACCCCCAAAACAGGAAAATCAGTGAGACAGCACATAATTATTCATGTTTCACTTAACCTTTAACATGCAGTACTATACAGTGCCCCAGCCGGTGTCTGCATATTGCTACCAGATTATTATGAGAATGGATAGACATTTGTCCTTGTTTACGAGCACCGCTAAAGCATCCTTGGCCATGCTTTCTTACACTCCACATGAATAGCATTCCCTGGACCCCGGAGGCTCCCAACTTCTCCTGAGACCTTTAAGTGTTTGTTGACAGAGTAACAGACTTTGGCTTGTTTAGCTTTCTCCACTGTCTAAAATTTAAAAGGTCACTCACAATTCCTTTGCAAGTTGCACCCCCTTGAAAGAGAAAGGAAAAAAAAAAAAAACAACCACAGGAAAATGCTCTTACGAGCAGACCCTGAAAGCTCTGGTTGAAAAAAAAAAAATGAATCCCTGCTGCCACAGTTACCAAGTTTACCAACATGTCTCTATGGTTCGAAATATCAAAATTTCTAGCAATGTGTGCCCTCTCAGCTAGTGAGGCAAACAAAGAAGAAGAGGGGCCTAACATAACTTGCTGGCTCGATTATAAGAAAGAAAAATCACTCTAAATGTCTTTGGTTGACATAAAAAGAGCCAAAAGATTTAGATAACATTCTCCATATGGTAGAAGGAGGACCCTGCTGTCAGTAACCCAACATGGGGGTAACTTAATACAATAGAATTAACCTGCACGCCGTGAATTATTCCCCTTGTTACTGCAATCGAGCAGCATGAACCCCTTGATTTGTGGTCCCTATTGTTGCTGAGGTGCTGCTCATTATTATGGGGTGTCTGGTTCAGGCCATCAGAGAGGATCTTGCTTCTGAGGTCTCTGTGGAAATCGGCAAGCCATCTCACTGCTTAGCAACCAAGCCCTGGGGCCTGCTTTGCGAAGCTTAATTTCAATGAGAGAGGAATGCACAGGATTGGCCAGACGCTACACAGCCTCCACGACCTCCACTCCTCCTCTTTCTGATTTACTAGAACAGACATTCACTACCCCACCCTGCTTTGCTGTTTCCGACTTCTGTCATCTGTTCTCCTGATGTCTTTATCTGCATCGTCCCTCTTCTTGTTTTCCTTTTGGCTTGTCCTGTTAGGGATTGCCACAGTGTATCATCATTTTCCATGTAAACCTATCTCCATCAACCTCCTCTCTAACACCAACTGTCCTCATGTTTTTCCTCACTTCATCTATCAACCTTCTCTTCAGTCTTCTTTGAGCGCTTACCTGGGAGCCCAGTCCTCACCATCCTTCTATCATTATGCTCACTCACCTGCTAGCCATGGCCAAATGCTTACAATCATCATCTACCCCAGTGGGGACCTAGGTTCAAGACCCCAACTGGACCATCCCTGGGACTCATGGCTGTGGTGTCCTTGATACATAGTTATTATGTCACTGATACCTTGAACTGCTTGCTGGGTGCTTCAGCTCCTCCTTGCTCTAGTGTGTGCATGTGTGTGTGTTCATTGTGATGGGCAAAATGCACAGAAAAAAATTTGTGTGCACGTTCATGACAATGATAATGATTCTTCTTCTTCCCTCTCCTCTCGATGTGTTTAAACCATCAAAGGCTGCTTTAACTTTGTCTCCAAATCATCACACATTGACTGTCCTTCTGATAGCTCATTTCTAATTTTATCCAAGACAGTCACTCCTAGAGCAAAGGTAAATTAACATATTTTTTATTATTCTTTACATTAACTACTTTTAATGTTTTTTTAAATGAAAAATTCACATTACGAACCGACATCCAGAATGAATTCATTTCATAAATAGAGGTACCATTCTCTCTCTCTCTCTCTCTCTCTCTATATATATATATATATATATATATATATATATATATATATATATATGTGTGTGTGTGTATTACAATAACAGCATTTGAAAAGAAAATGTTAAGACTTGACACATTTGTAGTATTTTGTGTGTTTTTCAAAACAGGTAGTGTGATGAAAATTTTCATTAGCTAATCACAAGAATAAACTAATCATGTTCATTCAAGAACTCTGGACGCTCTGCTGCTTGCTGTAAACATACTTTGCTTTCGGGTGATATGGTAGGGTTGCAGTGCTTCACTGATAAGTAAGGTTTTTGTTCCACACAACCACGCTTTTCTCCACGCTTCCAAAGGGCAGCTTTTTCAAAATAAGCTTTCCGTTTAGCCAAGCATTGCAGTCTCCATACTTCATCACATCATTAGCCCAATGCAATCTTCTGGTGCACTGACATCACAGGTGCATGAATGCTATCAGTGCCCCAAGTGTTCGCCATTCCTCCTCCAGGCTTCCTACCACAGTTACTGCAAAGTTGAAGTAATGGATAGTTGGATTTCAGGGATAGTAAACATTTTCCCTCCAACCTGGACTGAATGGACATGTGATGCAATTGTGGTTTCCTTTGTGGAGCTCTTATTGTTCACAAGAAACACTTTCCTCATACTTCATTCACACTTCTGTATTCTCTTTTTCACTCAACTGTTCAAGGGGTTTGACATTGCATACATGGAAACTCCACAAAATTGAAATGAAGGCATAACCACAGAGGTTAGTATTGCCTGGACTGCAGAAATTGAAAAGTGAATAAATGTCTTGGTGGAAAGGAAGATGGCAGAAAAAAATAGAATAAAATAAAATAACAAAAACAAGACAATAAATAGGCACATAGCATGTAAGTTATACTAATAGCAATAAATAAAATAAAAGTCCTGTGATAAACATTTAACTCATGGGTAAAAATTGTTCCTTTTGCAGTTGCTGTTTGTTCATGTGCGAGCAGACTGCAAGGAGGAGAACTGATGATAACCTGGGTGGTTGATGTCTTGGATAACACTGGGTTGCAAGAAAAAAAAATGTAAGTCCATGTTTTTTCACCTAATTTAAGACAAATTTGCAGTTTCAGTTTGAAATAATATTCGTGTGATTGCAATTTTCTGCAACAAAAATGACAAAAGGGAACTTGTTTGCATATTTAATAGCCTCATGGGAATTTGTAAGTTATGATTTCTATATAATTATATATTATTACTAATTATTTACAACTAATTATTGATAACTCCTTTATCAAATCCCACCACTAGATTTTATTTATCCTTTTGACTTACAACATGAGCTGTGTACTGTGTAATTAGTACTGATAATGACAACATTGATTTAAATTTGAATAATCATATGATGGTGATTGTTGAACTATTAAGTTGACTCACCTTTCAACATTCAAACGAAACTACAAATAAAGTGTATGAATTTATACTTTTTGTAAGACCACGAATTGCACATCTGGTAGAATGAGTCAAGTTTATATTGGATATGAAGCGAAATTAAATGCTTGGGTTTATCAGGTCACCAGTTAAGTCACCACTTTTCATTTCCTCCAAAATATGCACATCACAGCTCGTAGGGGGTCTACAGGTATTCAGCTTCCCCTCACAGAACCTTGGTGCTAAAAGTGATGCATGGTGCTTTCAGGCCTCATTTATTGTACTTGGCCTGCTCGCCATCACCATGATCACTCTCAGCCCAAACCTTGTCCTGTCTGCCATCAGTCTGGTCAAATTTTTCTCTCAGTAAGCATGAATTTTAATTTCCTCACTGTCACTTGGTCTTTGCTGTCTTTTTTTTTTTTTTTAATGTTCTGCGGTTCTGTTCCGACCATTGAGACCTCAGACACTTCACTTGATGCAAGTCTGATTTTACATGTCCCCCTCCAGCCATCAAACTTCTCTGAATTAACCATACAGGGGCTTTGGGGGAAATGTACTTTTGCTTGTATGCCACTTGTTGGGTCTCTGGTTTACCCAAAATATACCATCCATCCATTTTCTTTATCGTAACATTTATCCTCGCGAGCGTCACGGGGAGTGCTGGAGCCTATCCCAGCTGTAAACGGGCAGGAGGCGGGGTACACCCTGGACTGGTTGACAGCCAATCGCAGGGCACATCGAGACAAACAGCCGCACTTATAATCACACCGAGGGGCAATTTAGAGTGTCCAATTAATATTGCATGTTTTTGGAATGTGGGAGGAAACCAAAGTGACCGGAGGAAACCCACGCAGGCATGGGGAGAACATGCAAACTCCACACAGGCGGGCCTGGGATTCAACCCTGGACCTCAGAAGTGTTAGGCCAATCCCCTCCCAGCTGACCCACCGTGCCGCCCAAAAAATACCATCAAGTATGAAATTCAACCAAGAAAATCTTTTCGTAGCTTCTAAAATGCAGTCCATACTTGATTGATATGTGTAGCTGGTGTCAGGAGTAGGAGTATGTTGGTGTTGGCCTCTGCATGTGCGACATACACAGATCCACATACTAATTGAGAAGTGTACCTCAGCAGCTTGCTGATGCAGTGCTGCCTTCACAAGGGAAAATGCAATCATTGCTATGTGTTGGGGCTCAGATGTGCTATACAGCATTAAGTTTATTTATTTATCCAATTTACTTATTTATTCATGTATTCATTTATATATTTATTTCATTCGGGCAAAACTTGGTCCACCCCAGGTTAAAATGTTCGTGAAACTCATACTCACTGTTGGCCGAGCAATATACAGTTGTGTTCAAAATAATAGCAGTCCAATGCGACAAAACAGATTAATTCATGTTTTCAGTACATTTTTTGTATTGGTACATGTTAAACAAGTGACTAGTAGGTGTAGTAGATTCTCAGAAAACCAACAAGACCCAACATTCATCATATACACACTCTTGCTGTGCAATTGGGCATTTTGTTCAAAGGGGTGTGTTAAATAAAATAGCACTCTCCCAGTGACTTTATAAACTATTTTGTACAAACTTTAATGTTTCAAGGATTTATCAATCATTTGAATCACTAAACTAGTATTTAGTTGCATGACCACAGTTTTTTATAACGCCTTCACATCTGTATGACATAGAGTCAACCAACTTGATGCACTTTTCAGCTGTTATTCCACTCCAAGATTCCTGAATGACATTCCACAATTCATTTACATTTGGTGGTTTTGCTTCAGAAACAGCATTTTTGATGTCACACCACATATTCGATTGGATTAAGGTCTGGGGATTGTGCTGGCCACTCCATGGCATGAATGTTGTTGGTTTGGAGCCAAGACTTTGCATGTCTGCAAGGTTGTTTGGTGTCATTGTCTTGTTGAAACACCCATTTCATGGGCATACCCTCTTCAACATAAAGTGACATGACATTTCAAGTATTACAGTAGTAGATGTGCAATCCAAACCATGATCCATGGTATGTGATAAATAGGCCCCACACCTTAGTTGGAGAAAGATACCCATATCATGTTGCTTGCACCACCTTGCTTCACTGTCTTCACTGTGTACTGTGGCTTAAATTCAGAGTTTGGGGTCATCTCACAAACTGTCTGTGGCCCCTGGACACAATCAAGAACAGTTACTTTTATCCGTCCAAAAAATGTCCTTCATTTCTCTTTAGGCCAGTTGATGTGGTCTTTGGCAAATTGTAGCCTCTTCTGCACATGCTTTATTTTCACAGAGAAACTTTGCAGGGAATTCATTAGATGGGATTAGTTTCACACTGACGTCTTCTCACGATCACAGTACTTACAGGTAACACCGGACTACCTTTGATCATCCTGGAACTGATCATTGGCTGAACCCTTGCCATTCTGGTTATTTTACAATCCATTTTTATGGTGGTCTTCCATTTTCTGCCACGTCTCTGGTTTTGCTCTCCATTTTAAGGCATAAGAGATTATTTTATCTGAACGGCCTATCATTCTTTTCCATCTCTTTATAACGTTTCCCTTCTCCGATTCAAACTTTGAATCAAAGAACGCTGTTCTTCTGAACAATGGGTTTAACGACCCATTTTCCTTAGGCTTTAGGTGAGAAAATCATGTTCAACACATGCCGGCTTCATCCTTAAATAGGGGCCACCTGATTCATATCTGTTTTTCACAAAATTCCTAACCTCACTGATTGAATGCCACACTGCTATTTTTTCAACACACCCCTTTCAACAAATTTCCCAATTGCACAGCCTTAAGAGTGTGTATACCATGAATGCTGGGTCTTGTTGGTTTTCTGGGAATCTACAGCACCAACTAGTAATTTGTTTGACATGTAGAAGTAAAAAATATACTGAAAATATTCATTAATCTGGTTAGTCACATTGGACTGTTATTATTTTAAACACTACTGTACAGAGTAGGCTAATTAAGCTGAAACGGGGCCATCCTATCAAAACAGCAAGACAGCAAGAAAGGAGTGTGTAAAGTGAGGCATTTTACACAACATACTATAAATAATGGGAAAAGGAAAGAAATGGAATGCGACTGGCAACATGGAGGCCCAGGCACAGCATTTAACATCTTCACCCATGGCAGATCAATTACCTGAATTGTAATTGCAATAACTCCATAGCACTGCAGTCATGCTTGACAGTTTCCAGACCAGGTTCAGTAATTGCAGGTTCATTTCTGCAACAGCAAAGGGTGCAGGCAGACCAGGTAGGCTATGACTTATACAGTGCAACAGTGAATTGCTAATGCAATAAGAGGCCTCAGTTATGAGTGAATTTGTGGATAGCAAATTGGTGTAAATGCCAAACAGCCAGGGATAGTATTGCACAGGTTAGAACACTGGAAAGAAAGGAAGGAGAGGACAGAAGGGATTACATATTGAATGGAATTTATGTCAGAAATGACAATGTCTCATCCTAATACAGGAAATAGCAATCAACTGAAATACAATTGGTAACAGCTTCTGCTCAGTCATCCAAATGGCTACTGGCAATCATCTTCAACTAAACATGCAACTAAAACACTTTGTTTAGTGGTAGATAAAAGTATTTGGACACTGGCGTCTTTCCTGCTTAGAACAAGTGAGTCACTATATTATACAAATAATTCCTTTTAATTAATTTCTAAACCAAATAAAATTCATGACTTATGTACTTTTTATTAAGATTAAATAATAGTTTAACCCTAGAGAACCCATGGGCTCACATATAACCCGGTGTAATTAAGGGCCCACTGTATAAACACAGTGGACCACAGTTACTCTTTTTACCCTTAAAGCCCAACATCTCACATGTGTCCACCTGACAGTGACTGCTGGTTGGGATTCCTCTATACATGTTTCAACCTTCAACCTTCTGTGACATGCATGATTTCAAACCATGATGTCTTAGTGTATTACCAACACTCACCTTGGAAACGGTGGTCCCAGCTCTTTTGAGGTCATTGACCAAGTCCTGTTGTGTAGTCCTGGGCTGATTCCTCACCTTTCTAAGGATCATTGAGACCACACAAGGTCTTGCATGGGGCTCCATTCCGATTGAGATTGACCGTCATATTTAGCTTCTTCCATTTTCTATTAATTGCTCCAACAGTGGACCTTTTTGCACCAAGCTGCTTGTCAATTTCTCCGTAGCCCCTTTTCAGTGTGTTCAGACAGGTGTTCAAATACTTATTTGCAGCTGTATCACAAAAATAAATCGTTAAAAAAATCATACGTTGTGATTTCTGGATTTTTCTTTTTTGCTTATCTCTCACATTGGACATGCACCTACGATGAAAATGAGAACTTGCAATATAGTAGGGTGTTAAAATATTTATTTTCTTCACTGTATATTGTTATCACAATAAAACCTTTGTCCAAAACACATAAAGATTTGAGGAAATATCTTTTTTTTTTATCATAACATCCATCCATCCATTTTATTTACCGCTTATCCTCACAAGGGTCGCGGGGAGTCCTGGAGGTGGGGGAAACCCTGAACTGGTTGCCAGCAAATCGCAGGGCACATATACACAAACAGCCGCACTCACAATCACACCTAGTGGCAATTTAGAGTATCCAATTATTGTTGCATGTTTGGGAGTGGGGGGAAACTGGAGTTCCTGGAGGAAACCCACGCAGGCATAGGGAGAACATGCGAACTCCACACAGGCGAGTTCAGGATTGAATCTAGGACCTCAGAACTGTGAGGCTAACGCTTTACCAGCTGACCACCGTGCCGCCTAATACAATCTATAAATTATAAATTCAAAACTAACATTAACATTAAGTTTCCTCAAGTACCAATCCAAGGATGTTTGTCATTTTTTTAAATAAATTTGCGGAAATGTGCAAGGTCAATCGTCATCAAAGTGAGCAATCGCCCGACTAGTAAACACAAGATCCTTGTGGTGAACCAATTAGTCGATGTCCTCGTTTTCCCTAAAATTGTGATTTTATTAAAATTGTATATATGCATCCAAATCACAAACTGTAATATACTGCCCATGTGGATCCCTTAAGTGCAGCAATTTGGTTTTGTAAAAGTCCTTTGTTACATGGCCATTACGTATTTATGATAATTATTATGATTTGATGTTAGTTACAAATTTAAACCTACTTAAAGGAAGACATGCTATACATGAAGAGGTTTTACCCAAAAATTCTGGAGTTTTATTTCATGTGGTCAAACAGCAGCGGTATTTGAGACATAGCTCATTGTGTTTTCTTAGTTTAACACACAATTAGACGTTGGGCTACAGCTGGTATTTTTATTTTTATCTGAGATCATTTTCTGAGACAGCTGTCTTTAAAATGACGCTTTTCATTTTTTTTGGCACTGCTAGGCCATTCATGGTCAAGTGTGCTTCTGACACATAATATTTAAATGAAAAACATAGATTAATAACTGCTTTTGATTGATTGACACCTGCGGAATGTTGTGTAAGCAGCCTGAAGAAAGATCCATAAAAGTTCCCTCAAAACGACCACACTTAGAGCTACCGCTGCCCTTTAATGTGGTATCAAGGAAACCTAAGCCGATGTGTGGTTGAGCCTGGAGAGCTGAGGGGCTTTGTGTAATTCGGCGTTCCTCCACACATCTTGGGATGGTCCAAAACCGCAGGCCTTGACATATGCATCAGTTCCAAAACTGACTGCCAAGATTCAATGTGAGCAATATTTCTGTTTTTAATCCAAGAGTGCTCCACGAGGATTGCTAGCATAGCAAAGTGCTCAGACAAAACTATTTTATAAAGGCCTAAACCTACATGCCCCACTGACTGACCCAACCCAACCACCCACATCGCTATTTGAGAATTTACAAATGTTGATATTATTTTATTTGGCTGGGCAAAAATACATCTTATTTATCAACTGTCCAGACAAAGGTAATAATATGTATATAATGATTGTACAGTAACCTAAAAATCTTTTGCACCAAGACCCAACTTGACAATTGCGCTTCATGAAACAGGACTGTTAAAAAGGGTGGGTGGGAGTGTACTAGGAAAAACTGTTGACCATGGAGCTAATGGGCATGGAATGATGACAGATATCATGGCGTGGAGTGCTTGCAATGACTGGGAAGGAATTAATAAGTAGGAATGGGTTAATAGTGCATTAAGAGCCAGCAGGGAAACGACAGGAGTGTGGAAGAGAGAATCTTCTGAAGTCAGCTGTGAGTAATCAACCCATGGTGAGACTTCCACGATTACCATAACAGAGCAATTGTACGTGAAAAATGGATAATAGTATAGACAGAGAAGTGTGGCACTGGGTGTGTGTTTGAGTGTGTGTTGTGACAGTTCTGGAGGAGGTTTGAAATAAAAAAACCCTACTGGTTCACTAACTGGGTTGAGAACAAGCAGATGCATAGAACTGTTTGCTATTGTAGATAGATAGATAGATAGATAGATAGATAGATAGATAGATAGATAGATAGATAGATAGATAGATAGATAGATAGATAGATAGATAGATAGATAGATAGATAGATAGAGATAGATAGATAGATAGATAGATAGATAGATAGATAGATAGATAGATAGATATAGATAGATAGATAGATAGATAGATAGATAGATAGATAGATAATAGATAGATAGATAGATAGATAGATAGATAGATGATAGATAGATAGATAGATAGATGATAGATAGATAGATAGATAGATCGATAGATCGATAGATAGATGAACAGGCCCATTAATACGGGGATGATTCCTCAAAACAGTGTTGATGGACATGGAAGCCATTTCACAGCCATGGAGCAAGGAAAATGAAAAGACTTAGGGATATGATACAGCTAAAAATCGATATGGCCTTGGCTTTTCTTCGAACAGAGTGCATGAGATTTTTCATGTTATTTAGCATGTGGAATCCCTCGGTTGGCCTATTATCTCTCGATCAGCGTGCATTCCTCCTCTAATCATAGAGACATTTATCCTTGGGAAGAGAGACTATCCAGCCATTTGAATGTTCAGTTATTATGCAAGGGCTCAACCATAATGTTAATTTAATTATGGTAACACTGTACATGCAGACTGGGACGAGCTGTGTGCACCATGTTTTAGTATGGCCGACGAGGTTTCTCATCCGCACCGTGACTTCTGCACGTTTTTTGACAGTTTAAACTTTTTAGCAGGGATCGATGGCATTCACAGCTTGAAACATTTGCAGATGCCACTCCCTCCTACATTATCTTACATCCATCCCATTCTGTTCACAGGAGCCTGAAACAAGGTTGCCATAGGTGCCGGGAATATCATGTAAATGGAGCCTCAAACCACATAAGTGACACACGTTATCCAGAATGATTGAAGGGATACAAAACTACCAGGTAAATGCAGATTTACTCTATAAATCCATCCATCCACTTTCCTTTGCCGCTTATCCTCACAAGGGTCACAGGGAGTGCTGGAGCCTATCCCAGCCGTCAACGGGCAGGAGGCGGGGTACACACTGAAACTGGTTCACAGCCAATCACAGGGCACACCGAGACAAACAGTCGCACTCACAATCACACCTATGGGCGATTTAGAGTGTCCAATTAATACTTTATAAATCGAAAATGGTTACTATCATTTGATCTCAAAACCAAAATTCACACCCTTGTCTGTACAAAGGTGATCAGTGTATTTCTATTGTTCAAAAAACAACTGCACACTGTTAGCTTTCTCACCAAAGGGCCTTGTTACAATTGTACTACTAGTAGGTAAAGAAAACTTAACTAATAAGCTAGCTAAAAACTCTTAATTGTAAAATGTGTATTTTCTATTACCATTTAATGATTGTAAATGCAAGCATACTATTGCAACTTGTAAGTATACATGAACTAAGGAATGACTTTCAACTTACTCCCACTGCCAAAACAATGAGCTTACTTATGGCACTTAACAAAAATTCAGTGGGCTTTTTTACATGACATAACATCACCTGACAAACACGTTGATAAAAATATCAGATCGCAATTGAATTAATAATGTGATAGTAAATGCGTTACAATCCTTGTACAGGACAATTGAAGCAGAGGGGAAAAATCCACTGCTTGGAATATGAATAAGAATTTGGAGGAAGTAACTTTTAAGAAAAAAAAATCTCAATAAAGAAAGCAATGCAAACAAGAAGTTGGTGAAAGTAACTTATAAGAAAGAGAAAAATATCAATAAAGACTATGTGACAATGCTGCCTCTAGCAGAACTCCCCCACCTAATTTACTTATTTGACACCTGATGAGAGAAGCCTGTTTTTCTCTTAGCTTGTCCAGCATCACCCACACAGTTGCATTAAGACCCCAAACACCAAGCAGGTGGCAGAGAACATTGGGTGGCCATAGATCACATAGCAGAACGAATGACACATTACACTTTTGTGAATTACGTAAGAACGTGGACAAAATGAACAGCATGTGTGGTAATGTGGAGTGTCAAAGTCGTAGCCA
The DNA here is from genome assembly GCF_019802595.1 of Syngnathoides biaculeatus. Classification (NCBI taxonomy): domain Eukaryota; kingdom Metazoa; phylum Chordata; class Actinopteri; order Syngnathiformes; family Syngnathidae; genus Syngnathoides; species Syngnathoides biaculeatus. The sequence goes on from NC_084651.1 coordinate 24,288,945, forward strand.
GCTTGCATCTGTGTTTTTAGATACAGTCTACATTCTCTCTACACTTACACTCTTATAACTGCAATCTAGTCACATCGGAAACAAGCATAGGATTTAAAAAGATGACATTTCATAATACTTCTAGTGTTGTAAATAGTTTTCAAATATTTGTCCCATGTTTTGTTGATAGGGTCTGCAAAATGTGAAATAAATAATCTGATTCAGTACATTTCTACACGGGCCTTCACGCGTAAAATTTAAACACTTGCAGGGTTTTATACTATACAATACTCCAGCCTCCTCCCACATAGGTAAAACAGTTTCATTTGTGAAGGTGATTGTGCATGGTTCCTTGTCTATATTTGCCCTGCAATTAGCTGGCACCAAGTTCAGAATGTACCCTGTATTTCGCCTAAATTCAGCTAGGATGGGTTCCTCCTCACCAGTACTGAGGATGAGGAAATGGAAGGATGAATATATTAGCCAGTGAGCGCGTGCGCGTGCATGCGTGTGTGTCTCCCTATGTGCGTGTGTGGACCAAATGTGGTTATGTGAAGTGAGTTGGCATGAGGCCAACGAAGACATCCACAAGACAAACCAGTTGACAGTATTTGTGTGTCTTCTGATCGTTGCTGTAAATGTGTGTAAATACATTTCTTAGTTTTAAACTTCTTATAATATTGTGTGTGGTCCGTGACTGACCAAATAACCATATGGCAAAGACATTCATGCCAACATAGTCACTAAATGTACACACACAAAAAGACACACTTGTGGGACTAAATCTCTGCAGGCCTAATTTCATTCCTGGGCCACTGGTAGAACATTTGCCCACTGGCTGTGTCCCTGTTTGGGTGAAAGTCCAGGCTCAGACAACCTGGCAGCATGTGGTCGTTGCGCCTCACAGATGCCAGCTGATGAGCTCTAGGAGCATGAAAGGGAGAGTTTGTGTGTGTGTGTGGTTGTACTGTATATGTATGTGTTGGTGTGTTTGCACTTAGCTTGTGTGAGGTCTCTCCTTACTTTGGGCACCACATGCTCCAATCAGTGCATGTGAGAGTAGGAAAACCCTAGTCAAAGCTTCACATGCCCAGATCAAAACAAAAGCTTGTTGTTGGCCCAAAAATGTGCACGTGTCGACAGATGTCTAGCGCATAGCGGTCCCCTGAGTAAGTGGTTTGGAGTATCTGTCATACCTGAGGCTGCTGTACAGCTGTCTTATGAGCTGATCACTGTCCCTACTGCAGAGGGTTTGCTTGCAAGTGTGTAGGCATTTGTGTTTGCCGTCCACTATTACTTATAATGCATATTGGGTTCCTTGTGGAGGAGATAATGTTTTGCTTAAATCATGTCCAGAATCTCGATAGACCAGGGGTGTCAAACTCATTTTGGTCTGGGGGCCGCATACGGTCTGATCTGATGTCAAGGTAACCAGACCAGCAAACCCATAGCACAATTACATAGAAGTGACAATAAATATTTTATTCCTTTGTTTAAGTGCAAAATATATATATATATTGTAAGACTTGTTGAGAAAAATATCTACACTATGCCCAAGTTTAATATTTATTTGAGTGCGTTGTGCATTACAACTGATCACAGTGATCACAAGCCTGGATGTTGACAAATTCATCCATCTTTTTCTTATCCGCTTATCCTCACGATGGTCACGGTAATGTTAACAAAACAAACATCAAAATACAAAAAATATTTAAACTATTTTCCACATCTGGGAAGTAATTCTGAACACACAAATTCACTTCACACATTTAAAATATCAAGTTGTAATTTAAACAGAAAAGTAACAAAGTATATTTGCTACATGCGTTGTAAATGCATAAAATATAACATAAAATGTAAATTAAAAAAAAAAAAACATACACAATAGCGGCAAGGTGGCTTAGTTGGAAAGTGTTAGCCTCACAGTTCTGAGGTCCCGGGTTCAATCCTGTACCCACCTGTGTGGAGTTTGCATGTCCTCTCCGTGCCCGCATGGGTTTCCTCAGGGCACTCTGGTTTCCTTCCACATCCCAAAAACATGCAACATTAATTGGAGACTCTAAATTGCCCCAGGTGTGATTGTGAGAGCGCCTGTTTGTTTCTATGTACTCTGCGATTGGCTCGCAACCAGTTCAGGGTGCACCCCACATCCTGCCCGTTGACAGTTGGGATAGGCTCCAGCACTCCCACGACCCTTGTGAGGATAAGCGGCTAAGAAAATGGATGGATGGACATATATAACATGTATAGCATGGACAAATGATATTCAACTTAACCAAACGCTTTTGTAGTATGTCTGTTAACTAACACTGAATTGCACACTAATCAAGAAAACTTGCTCACAAAGGTAGGTAGTCACAAACATGGACAGCATTTTCGCAGCCAGTGCCGTACATTTAGGATAGGCTTGCAGGGGATACTTATAAAATACGTCCAAGCCCGGAGGTGCAAATTTGTCCCTCAATTCTCCATCACATTGGAAATCAATTATTTCAAGTTGCATGTTGACGGGCACATCAGAAGCCCTGACTGTGAATGGTGAGCGAAAAACTACAAATTCTTTCTCGAGTTTGCTAAAGACCTGAAATAGTTTCTCAAGATCCCAAAGTAATCCTGCAAACTAGTCTTTGTACTTTCTCAGGTCAGGATTAACACTTGCTGTACAGGGAACATGAGCAGGATCACCACTTGCCATCTGCACCGTCTATAATGTCAGCTTTAACTTGAATGGACGTATTATGTCATTATGCTGCATGACATTTTTTTTGTGTTCTTGCAACAATTTGTTTCGATTATTCAGGTGCTCAATAATATATGATATAGATGCTAGGTCCTAGAGCTATTGTGGACACTGTAATTCCTTAACAGCTTTACCTTTTTTTTTCCATGAAATGTCTGATTTCTTCACATACTGTAGATCAAAGACGTGCTTCAGCACAGTACCTTGGCTTAATCATCTTACTGCAGTCTGGTATGGCAAGCCATGGGTAATGTTACTGTCACTGAGAAGGCTGTCAACCTGACGATGATTCAGACCGCTTGCTCTGATGATATTAACATTTCGGACAACAACCTCCATGATGTGGTCCATTTTCAATGATTTGCAGCACAGTGCTGATACAAAATACAGTGAAATATCCAAAAGTCACTCCCCCCATTTGTGTCTTGTACTTTCTCTCCAAAATTTTTCCCAAGACCTGTCTTTTTCCTGACAGTTGATGGCGCACCTGTTGTAGCCACTCTGTGACAGACTCTGGCTTGGTACAACACGCCACCGTTAGCGCTGAAAATGTTCTTGGCTGTTGTGTTGTCGGTCATGGCGACCAAATCAACAAACTCTGTTGTGACAGTCAAGGTCTAATCAACCCCATGAATGAATGTGGCCAGTTGAGCGACACTTGATTATCAATGCTCTCATTGCTACAGAAAATGCCACAAATGGCCGCACTTTGCGCTTCATTTGGTTGTCAAAATATGTTGATACTTCCAAAATCCTCTCCGCTAAAGTATTTCTCATCAGGCTAATATTTGCAAAACCTTGTCGCTTCTCAGGACACACAATTTCTGCTGCCTTCAGCAAGCAAGTTTTAACGAACTCCCCCTCACAGTACGGCTTTGATGGTAATGCTATTTTTCAAGCAATTACGTAACTGGTTTTCACTCTGGCATCACTGTTCTCTTGGCTCTGGGTGAAAAAAGACTGCTGTTTCCTTAAACCCACCAACATTTCATTTATAATCTTTCTTCTTAGTTCTCCTTATAAACTTGTATTTTTCATTATGGTGAGTCTCATGATAGCGCTGTCACGACCCATCGGTACGGAGGAGGACCCAAATGCAGGACTCCGGAGATGCAGAGGCAGTTTGGGAAAAGTGTTTATTCGGTCCAAAGTTGGGGATCAGGTCATGTGGAGCAGCGGTAGTCAGGACGCTTATGGGGTTGGTCCGAGGACAGGCGCAGGTCGGTACACTAGGGTTCACGATCAAGAATACGGGAGTCCAGAAACGGGACATGAGTTGCGACAATCTGGCGAAGACCAGTTGTCCCCTGGGTCCTATAAATACAGGGGTTAATCTACAAGGATGAGGCGCAGATGTGCGCCTCCCAATCAGCGCCGTCGTGGTCGCCCAGCCAGGCCTGGGCCGGTAGGACCATGACAGGCGCCAAAGATTATATTCTTTGAGCAGCGAAACTTCCTGCGTATATACAAGGCCCAGAGGTTTCCCATCCACCTGCGTGAACAAATAGGAAGAGGTAAATCTTTCTTGGAAAATCTGACACTCAGAATACACTTTTCTCTTTTTTGACAAAGACATTTCAATGATGAGGGTGTCAGGGCCAAATTAAAAGCAGATGAAGTTCCAAGGATAGGCCAAAATGCCAAATACGGACCCAGAAGCCGTGTTGCTGCTATATGCTGTTAGTTATGTGGCAGTGGAGTGTGACATGTTGCCTACTCTGACTAAGACAGAGGAACTGAGGAACTGTAGATTTTTTTTAAATGTAAAAATGTACATTATGATGTAATGTTTATCCTGGGGCCAGACTGCACCCTCTGGTGGCCGGTTCCGGACCGCCGGCCATACATTTGACACGCCTGCGATAGACATAAGGCATCTTTTTGTCCTTTTTTGAAGTTATTTCCAACAAGTTTACAGATCGGGATGACCCTACATATTGATTAAGTTATAAATACCACGAATAATACCAAAACTCAACGAGTATAGGCCAGTGGCATCAAACACGGGCCAAAACCATAGGGAAAACACATTATCTGCTACTTTTCAGTATAAGTAATGGACCTTTCCGACCTGTTAATCACACAAACAATAATAGCCAATCAGATAGCCGCATTGTCTTAACCCCTGGCTTGACACACCCCTCTCGCCATATTGTCCCACAATGCCCCTAGTAACTACTTTCCACTTAAATAACATTCTGAAATTGGCTCTAGTCACAATTTGTCACTTGATATTAATGCATTTGTGAAGGCTAAAGGCCTTTTCACACTGCACTTGGCAATATACAAAACCTCCTCAACTTTCACTGTGTATGTGCTGAAGTTACACCAGCGCGCACATATGACCCAAGTGAACCTGAGTGGTTTAGATGAAGAAAATTAAGTGAAACGGAGGCTGTAAAAGAAACTGAACAAGCTTGAACTTGAACCTACAGTGATTCATCCATTCTATTCTTAATATATTTTAACTATTACAATATTAAACAGAAATGATTCCAGCAAGCCGATAAAATGCTGAATAGAAAGGGATGCAAGCCAGTAAATGCAAGAGTAATGTTGAAAGGGTGCAGCCAGAGCTGGGAGAAAGCAACTATTAAAAAGTACGAAGAAAAGATGACATCAATTCAGGACAGGAGGGAGGTCTTCAACACCCCCCACACCTCTCACTCTAAACAGTGTGATAATACTTTTTAAAAATGACTAAAAAGCTACACGCCTTTGGAATTACATCCCAGCTATCAGTAGCCACAAGCTTCGGTGCGAGACGCCGTGACAGGTGTACGTTTCAGCAACTTAAACAGGGCGGATTAAACCACTAGTGGCTCCTCTTCATATGCATTCCTTATGGGAGTTAAGGCCATTTGATATGCAGGGCCAAAGGCAAGATTACCGGCTCATAGGCCCATGGAGAGAGGTGTGCTGCAACTAAAAGCCTGGATTTGAATAATTGTGGCAGGGCTTAGTGCCTGGAATCAGCACAGAACAGAACCAATGGATTATTACACACACAGTCACAGACACACATACTAACTTTGAAACGCTTTGACTTGTCTGACTCAATAGCTTACAGTATCGCTGTGTGAATGTGTGTGTGTTTGAATTTGTGTCATATCATTCCATAATGTAAATGCATGCCAATGCTCTTCTTCTGTGCTTGTGATTATTATTTACAGAAGTGCCAGATTGCGTACAGTATCACTAGGCCAGAGTGAGAGTAAAAGTATTTATATTAAAGCGTCAGTCAACAGCAGTCCTGTATTTCCGTCTGCATGAGTATATGTATGTATGCCTGTGTGTGCGTGTGTGCGTGTGCGTGCGTGCATGTGCGTGTGTGTGTGTGTTTTCATTGCACACACCAAAGCTACTCTTCCAGGTCTGTACTTTTGACACTGGTTGAAGGCTTAGGGACGCTTGAGGTACCACACCCACACACACACACATTTGTGAAGCATAAAGAATAGAAAAAAAGATTTTACAGATTTCAAAAAGATTTCAATGACAAATGTTTTATTACCATACAATCAGTTTGGAAAATTCAGCAAACATACATCGCACTGATGTCAGCCAGTCATCATTTACAATCAAATGTAACAAACAATCCTGATTTTTGATAAGAATAACCTAGTTTGTTTGTAATTCCGATAGAACTCAGGTTAAGACGCTTTATTGAGATAGATCTCTGGCAAAAATGAGAAAAATACAATGGATAACAATTAACAGCAACAACAGCAAAGCCAGGGACACGGTTAACAACTGGTTAGCACATCTGCCTCGCAATTCTGAGGACCCGGGTTCAGATCCGGCCTTTTCTGTTCTTCCCATGCCTGCGTGGGTGTTCTCAGCGTACTCCGATTTACAGTTCAGGGTCTACCTTTCCTCTCGCCCAGAGTCAGCTGCGATATGATCCAGCACACCTGCAACCCATGTGAGGATAATCAGTCTGGAAAATGAATGAACATACAGCAAAATCAGCACATGATTCTTCCTGTGACTGCCTGGAGAAGGGGAGAACAATCTAGTGCAGAAATAACTTAAATATACTGTACACATACAGTATATGCACACATCATCGTGTACAAAGTAATGTAAAGTAAGACATTTTGAAACAGAACAAAATATGTGGAAAATGAAATGAAAGGCAAAACATTTAGATAATTATGACAAAACATTGCTGAATCAGATTGAAATCAATGTAGAGTTAGAAAAATCACACAACAAGCGGATCTAGTTATATTTAATGTATATGTAAAGCTATCAGACGAGATACAGTATGTGGGCTCTTCCTCACACAATCGCATTGTAACTACAGCAGCACACAACTTGATTGCCTGTGGCAAGTGGCAACATTGTCATTTTCTGGCAATTTAATTGAAATGATAACTTACTGAAAAATGGTGGCGTGAATGAGGTGCTGATGCCTTGATTGATACATTTGTTCACAATTTGTGCAGCCTCTTTACTAGTAATAGTGTTTTTTTGCCCATATAAAACAGGATTGGCCCACTGCTTGCAGTGTGGTCAGAGTTTCCCCATCTCTGCTCATGCTGCACTTCAAAGACCAGTTTGATGAACAGCATGCAGAACAAACATTCAAAGCAGATCAGGAAAGACTCAACCAAAGACTGATTTTTATTTTTTATTTTGCCAATTTTGAATTGATATTTACCTGATTAGACAACATGATTATTGCACAGGTGAGCCTGAGGCTTGCCACAATAAAAGGTAACTTTGAACTCTAAATTATGCAGGTTTTCTCTATTGTGCGGGCCTGGGGGTTCAGAAAACCAGTCAATATCTAGTGTGACCAACGTTTTCCTCATGCAGTGCAACACTTGTCACATAGTGTTGATCAGTTTGTCGATTGTGCCCTGTGGAATGTTGGTCTACTCTGCTTCAATGGCTGTGCGAAGTTCCTGGAACTGAAACACGCAGTAATATACGGTGGACCAGAGCATCTCAAACATGCTCTGTAGAGTCTGCAGGCCATGCAAGAAATGGGATGTTTTTACCTTTCAGGAATTTTGTACAGATCCTTGCAACCTCATACTACAACATGAGGTGATGGTCGTGGATGAATAACATAACAATAAGCCTCAGAACCTCATCACGGTATCTCTGTGCATTCAAAATGCCATCAATAAAATGCACATGTGTTTGTTGCTCATAACACACACCTGCCCATACCATAACCTCATTGCTACCATGGGCCAATCGATCCACAACGTTGCTATCAGCAAACCACTCATCCACATGATGCCACATATGCTTTCTGCCATCTGCCCTGAAGAGTGAAAACCGGGATTCATCCGTGAAGAGAACACCTCTCCAACGTGCCTGACGCCATCAAATGTGAGCAGTCGCCCACTCAAGTCGGTTACAGTGATGAACTGCAGTCAGGTCGGCACCCCGAAGAACGAAACAAGCATACAGATGAGGTTCCCTGAGACAGTTTCTGACGGTTTTTTTTTTATAAATGCTTTAGGTACGCAAACTGATTTTTTTTTTTTTTTGCAGCTGCTGTCTGGGTGAATGTTTGAGATGATCTGGGAGCTGAACATGGTGGATGTAGAGGTCCTGGGCTGGTGTGGTCATCCGTGGTCTGTGGTTGTGAGGTTGATTGGATGTACTGCCAAACTGTGTGAAACACTTTTGGAGACAGCTTATAGTAGAGAAATGAACGTCTGATTCATGGAGAACAGCTCTGGTGTACGTTCCTACAGTCAGTATGGCAATTGCACACTCCCTCAGAACTTGCAACATCTATGGCGTTGTCTTGGGATAAAACTGCACATTTTATAGTGGCCATGCTAAAGCACACCTGTGCAATAATCATGGTGTCTAATCTAATATTTGAGGGAAATGGCCCATTGTGTACAGTATGTACAACACATTTTAGATCTTGGAGTCCAGCTCACGAAAAATGGCAGCAAAAACAAAAGTGTCATGTTCATATTTTTGTTCAGTATATATAAGCAATGTATCATCGATCTTGAAATGTTGCTGACTTAGTCAAATTTAAGTCAAGCTGTCTCTCCAACTAATATTTCCAATTCCTTCATTTCAAATTTCATTTTGCAGTTGGAACGCTCACCCAAATTTTCAATAGTGAAAATAATCCGAGGTACATAAAGCTTCACCAGTACACACAAATTGTTAGAGTTAGTGAACACACAATTTAGCATCTGCTAGTTGGGATCATAGTAAAACATCACAATCCTAATAGTACACACACACAACATCTCCTCTAACATCTGACACAGTCTGTACAATTGCGCAATTTGCCGCCCGCTTTTTAGGATCTTAGAAAATCAATCCCGAAGTGATGGATTTTGTGTGATTTTAACCACATTTTATGAAAACTACACTTGGCTTATGCATGAGTCAAGTTGGTGGCAACATCTAAACTGTGAACATCAGCATTCATCACTAACAGAGAAAAAATATGCAAGAAACAAAAATTGCTGTGAGGCAATATGAAATGTCAAATAGTGCATGCAAAGCTGAAACCTCAACACACGCAAAATAGCCAAGTGTGTCCTCACTTTTTAAATGGTGTGACCGACACTTTGAATGAAGGCAGCATCAACACCTGCTGCTGCATTTCAACCAAGGAGAGTTAGGGAGTCAAGATGGAAAACAGCAATTGTAACACCCTGACACACACACACATTTGAATAATCCCATCCATCCATTTTCTGAGCCGCTTATCCTTACGAGGGTCACGGGAGTGCTTCAACCTATCCCACCTGACATCCGGCAGGAGCGGTGTAACACCCTGACTTGGTTGCAAGCCAATTGCAGGACGGATGGAGACACACAATAGTGGTATTCACAATCATACTTAGGAGCAATTTAGAGTCTTCAATTAATGCATGTTTTTGGGATGTGGGAGGAAACTGCAGTGCCCGGGAAAAACCCACACAGGCACGGGGAGAACATACAAACTCCACACAGGGGGGCAGTATTTGAACCCCGGTCCTCAAAACTGTGAGGCCAATGCTCTGCAGCTGCCAATTTGAATATTTTTTTTTGTAAATTTGACAATTGTTTATTTTAGAAGTCAGTGCCCTTCTATTGTAAGTTCAAACATGACATTACTTTTGTAATGTTGCGAATTCTCTGCCACTTGTGAGATCTCACTCTCTTTTAATACTAGAAACTGTATACTGAGGGCATGACTATAAAGTTGACGCTTGTAAGTGTACAACAAATTAAGATATGGAATTATTCTATGGATGGGTTTAGTGTATGTTTTTGTCTTGCTGATAATAGACATCCTGCAATCAGTACAGTATATTTATTTTGTTATGGCGACATACATGCGCACTTCCACTACATTTGCACCATCTAATGACATAATTCTAATGACCTTGGGTATGCCATGCAAAGTCACCAATCTATATATAACAACTAATCACGGACTACAAATGGGAAATACTGTAGTTCCAGTAAGTCTCTTTTACTGGTCCATTTACACTTTCTTGTTTTGAGGTCAGTGATCAGCGACATCTTTCAGCGTCACCATGGACACGGAAAACTTAGTACAATATTTTGCTACGTTTACGGAAATCCCCAGATATCGCCCTATAGGCCACTTCCTTTAAAGGCACTTCAATTCAATACATGTGATTGTGAGTGACTTATTCCTTTTTTTATGCTCATAAATCTATTTACTCCTTAGAGCATTGATTTAGTAAACCAGGGGACATTAGTTTGTATCTCACTTGGATCTCTAGTCCCCAAGAGGGGTTGCGTCAGGAAGGGAATGGAAGGGCATTCGGCATAAAAACTGTGCCAAAGAAATATGAGCGGCACAAGCCAAAAGAAACTTACTTACTTTTTACATTCTCTTTTATGGGCTACTATTTATATCTATGTTTTATAATACAGTATATTTTTCCTTTATTAAAAATCTAACAAAAAATGTTGGCCTTTTTTTGGAAGCTGAATGGATTAATACCCTTTCAGCTCATTTCAAAGGGGATAACTGATTTTGCAATTATAACAAGGAAAATTTAAATTCTCGGTTGGTCATGGACAAAATTAAACTCATAAGTCAAAATAACCACTCTATTACCTGATGTATTGTTAGGGACTCCAAATTAAGATTCAACTATCTTTGAAAGAAAGAATCAATACCACCCAAGTTGTTCATCTGAGCACTGTGACTCAAAATCCTGTGGCCTAAATCTTGTTAGTATAAGCACCTCAAAACACCAGCAACCTCTATGCTTTTGTTTCTGAGCCCTGTGAGTCCCTGAAGACAATGTATGGAAGCAAACTAATTAAAAGTAAATTATTCACAGGAAGAAAAAAAGTGAATAGAAATATGTGAATGAAGATGATTTATGATTGAAATTAGATAAAGAAGCCAAATTCCTCTTTTTTACCCTTCCATATGAGCTGAAGAGAATCTTTGATGAAAATACTATTTCATTTTTACAATGGAAGAGATACTCGTACCTATTGTGTGATGTATGTGGAGTGTCATTCCTCTTCTCTACCCCCAAAAAAGAACATCTTTTATTAAGGTGTGACTTTGTCATCCCCTTCTTATTTTGAGGGGATGGTAGCACACTCCTCGCTCTCATCTCTTCACTGGACTATGCCTTTTTCACAGATCCCGAGACAGACTCATATAAATCTATCAAGTCATCTGAGAGAAGCACAGGCTTTGGGTGTGATAATGACTTACAGGAGGGAACCAATGGAGATCTGCAAAACATCGACACACATTCAGGCTTACTCATACACACACATTGGTGTGCCATCCACACCTCTCCACTCAAAGAAAACTGTCCGATCCCCGCATTCATCCTATCCCCGACCATCCACAATCTATGTCAGCTGCAAAATTGAGGTGGCAACGCCCATCAGAACCATTATAATGTGGTGAAAGACAGCAAAGAGCAGGGGAGTTGGAGGGCATTGCCAGTCCTACTAAAAAGCCGAGGTACCATCCAGAGCTCCCAGTCTCAGTGGGTAGCAATGGGGAGTGGGCCAGCCAGGGTGGTAATAGAGTAAATAACTCAAATGAGTCAGAGTGTGAATTACTTCTTTGACGGGCTGGATGGAATCCTGCTGTGAGTCCAACCAGGGGGTCCAGCCAGGATGAGCCTTGAAAACCTGGGGAAATGGGTCTGTGATGGGCAGAGGCGGCGGTTGGTAGAGGCGGTGGGGACAATGGGATGCAGGTCATTGGGGGTGGGGGGGTGTCATGATCATTGGAGGTGTGGTGTGTGACAGTGTTTAATACAGATAAAAAAAAATGTATCAGGCAAATTTGTTGCTACATGTCTGGACAAACCATGCCACCCTGGGGATGGACCTGTTCTCAAATACAAGCCATGCTCATACAGGTGCATTGGACATATGTACTTGGAAGTTAGAAGGGCATTATCTGACATATCTGCGCTAATTAGGTCCATTACATTTGATATAGCTGAACTTGTTGCAAAATTAAATACTAGAAAGATAGAGAACAGTAACTGTATAGTAGCAAAGCCCAGTTTATGAGAACAAAACACACTTCCATGCAAAGGGATGGCTGGAGAAAAAAACTAAACAAAAAGAACAAAACAAAAAAGAATACACAACCTTGGTTTTCAAAGGGAAGAATATTTCACCAACTAATCCATTGGAAGAAATATATGAATACATCTTCCATCATTAAGTGACCTCCAAATAGGTTACATGGTCATTTCTATTCTGTGTTGGCCCTCAACTTCAGAGACACCTCTGAGCTATTGAGGGGCAAACAAAGACTTCAATGACACTCCCTTATTGCAAGAAGATTCTATTTATCATTTCAAATGTGACAACCCCCTTCACCCATCCTACTCTGCCAGTGGACAGGGTATGCACTCTCAGAACAAAAAATGTCCAGCAGGAAGGAAACTTGGTCTTCACAATCAAAAACATGGGCTACATGTCATCTGTATGCTGCATTGTTTCTGGGATGTGCTTCTCCTGTATGTGATCTTGTCCTGACCTTCACAATCTTCTTCCGTAATGTAATGTAGCAGGTTTGAAAGTGTTTTTAAAGTTAAATCAGACAAATGTTGCCAACTTGTCTTGTGGCAGTAGTGCAGCCTTGACAGGCAAATCTGTATAATCTGTATTTAGGGAGGGTATGTGAGGATGGCTGGATGTAAAATTCAGCAACGGCTAAGAAGACAGCATTTCAGCAAAAATGCTGTTTTGATATTCCACAAAGCAGGATTGCAAACTGTGGAAATTGCACAAGTAGAGTAGACAGAGTGAAGCAAACTAACCTTATTACCTTCCTTGACAAGAGGAAGAGTTTCATCGGAATGTACATGCATAGACTTTTCCAACATCTAACTTTGTATGCTTCACCTCACTTACAACTCGCACCAAAGCAGAGTTGGGCAAAATTTCCATCACCCATTGTACAATAAATCAAAACTATTCCAAAGGAAATCCACACACTGCAATCATGCTGAAGCATTGTCCTCATGACGGCTTCCCTTTCTACTTGTTAGATCTTTTTCTATCAGTCTCAAATTCCATCCTGGATCTCACATTGGAGGTTTGCTTAAATAGACCTCAGTGGATGGTACCAAAGCCTCAGAAGAGAGGTAATATATTGTTTGTTTGGCTGGATCTAAGGTGGATAGACAAAAGCTGTTTAGTACAGAGGTAAAACCAGAAGATATGAAATTTACAGTCTTGGTTGATGTATGTGTTTGAGCTGTGTCTGTCCTTGTGTCTTTGTGCGTGTGCATGTGTGTCTGTGTGTGTGTGTGTGTTAGCTTGGGTTTGTAGGAGAATCATGCCTATTCTTTTGTACCTCATAACATAAAAATGTATGAGGTGTCATTTTCCTCAAAATAAATAAATAAATAAAACACACAGCACTTATTAGTAGACAAATGCAGAGACTATTTTTTTCCATTTCTTTTATTGTTACAAAAACCTAGATGAGGTAAGTACAGCACTGATGTTCAATACATGATCATATTTCTCAATAGTATTGTTAGAATTTTTCTTTTGTATGAACAGACACGTTCAGAATCTGTTTTGTCTAGAGATCATCCGAAGTCAGACAAACTATTGTTTAAGTAAGTTGTTTATTTGTTTTTTCTTTTTTCTATAATGCATTTACATTGTGACATGATGACTCCTATTAATTGGTTCAATATTGCAAACTGTCATGATCCTGCCGCTTCAGCACGAGCTGTGTGGCTGCGCTGATTGGGAGGCACACACCTGTGCCTCATGCGGCCTGATCATTCCCCGTATATATAGGACCCGGTGACAACTGGTCCTCCGCCAGTTCGTTGAGCTTTATGTCCCGTTCCAGCACTCTCGTACTCCTGATTGACCCTGTGTGTACCGACCTTCGTCCGTTCTCCGACCAACCTTGCAAGCCTGACTCCTTGATCCTTCTGCCTGCGTTGATTGTTTCCCCGTGTACCGACTACTGCCTGCCCACTCATCCGTTCTCTTCGCCCGACGTCACAACTACCGCTGCTGCACCGGACTGCCTGTTTGATCCCCGACCTCTGCACACAATAAACGTGTCTCTTCTTGAACTACCTTGCGTCTTCCGAGTTCCTGCATTTGGGACCTACTCTCGTTTCTGATGGGATGTGACAGAACGAACTGGCCATCACAGGACCCAGCAGTAAAGACCCGGCGTCGCCGGGACCGACGCAAGGTAGTCCGTCTGGCGAAGGACCAAGCCTGTCCGATCCGGGTAGGCTCCCTGATGTCCTCCGATTCCGTGTCTTACGCTCCGCCAGTGAGGTATGAATACGTACCGAACACGACCCGTCCGGCTCCTCATATTCTTCTGGACTCTGACTTTTCGGAATATGAGGAGGACGTGATTTGTATGCCGGGCTGCCTGAGTACGACTCCGACGACTTTGATTTTGAGTCTCTTTGCCCGGCTTTTGATCCCAGTCAGTTTGCCCCGCCTTCCCGCGTTGCCAGCACCCGAGCGACTTCGCCCGGTAGATCCAAGTGCACCTATCGGTACGAGGGAACCCGCTTAGCCATCTACCCAGGACCTCCGCGTGGCGGCCAGAGGAGATGCCCCGGCCGGGCGCTTCCTGGTGTTTCTCGCTGCGGGGCAACGAAGACACCGTCCTCCCACTCCTCGCCGGCAACGGTGAGACCGGCAGACCCGCAGCTGGTGGCGAAGCTTCCAGCCCAGAGGGAGGAGGAGCCGTCAAACCACGAGGCGTTCTGTCATGAAATGCGGGCGCAGTTAGAGAGGCAGAGCGCGGAATTGGCGGCTCTCACGGCCCAGGTCCGGCAAGGATTGGCGAACCAACCGAGCTACGCTGACGTCGCAACGGCGACGGACTCACTGCTGACTCAGGTTCACGTTGCCGTGGAAACCGACCCGCCCCCTTGCCAAGTTCACGCCACAGTGGGAACAGACTCGCCACCTCAAGTGCATGTCGCAGTGTTGGCGGTTCCGAGCAGAGCTCACGCGGCAGTTGGAACTGACCCGCTCCCGAGACACGCCCACGTGTCAGTTTCGACTGACTCTCCGCCTACTCAGGTTCACGTTGCCCTGGAAACGGATTCGCCACCGCGCCACGCTCACGTTGCAGTTTCAACGGATGCTCTGCAAGCTCACGTGGCAGTGGGGACCGACCCGATGCCGCCTCACGTTGCTGTCCAGGAGGTGGCGACGTCTCCACAGCCGCCTCTCGTCCGTGCTCTGGAGTGGCAGTGGCGACCGGCCCACGGTCGCTCCCCGTTCCTGCTCTGTCAGCGACCGGCACGCCCTCACGTTCCTGTCCAGGAGGTGGCGACAGTTCCCCAGCCGCCTCACGCTCCCGTCCAGGAGGAGGTGGAGTTGGTGATGCTGCTGCTGCCTTCTCACGTTCCTGTCCAGGAGGCGGCGACGGGGTCGCTGCCTTCTCACGATCCTGTCCAGGAGGGGGCGGTACTGGCGCCGCCTTCTCAAGTTGCTGTCCATGAGGGGGCGGTACTGGCGCCGCCTTCTCAAGTTGCTGTCCAGGAGGGGGCGGTACTGGCGCCGCCTTCTCACGTTGCTGTCCAGGAGGGGGCGGTACTGGCACCGCCTTCTCAAGTTACTGTCCAGGAGGGGGCGGTACTGGCGCCGCCTTCTCACGTTGCTGTCCAGGAGGGGGCGGTACTGGCGCCGCCTTCTCACGTTGCTGTCCAGGAGGGGGCGGTACTGGTGCCGCCGTCTTCTCACGTCCCTGTCCAGCAGGAGCTGGGGAGTTCTGTGGAGCCACCCAGGAGCTGGAGAGACTTCGGGGTGGCGGTCAAGGCTCTGGTCCTTCTCTCCATCATCTTCTTCGCTCCTGAGTTTGCCCAGCCGCTTCAGGACCTGGCCTCGTTGGCGACCAATCCCTGGTCGTCGTGCAACGACGGCGTGGGAGGTTCTCGTCCGGAGCAGTGGCCTGCCTCTATCTGGTTCCTGCTTCGCAGTTTTGTTCCTCACAGAGGTCGTCCGCCCGAATCAGCCCGTGGGGACCCTGGTGCTTGGCGTCCGGGTCGTCCTCCTGACCTGTCCACCCGGACGCATCGTGTTTGGTGGCCTGGATGGCCACCAGTCTGGGGTTCGGGGGGGGGGGCGTGCCCTCCTCCGGACCCCCTTCCGCCCACCCCTGCCTGTGTTAATTAGTGTCTGTTTTTTTTCATTTAGGCACATCTGGGAGCCGTGCCTTTTGGGGGGGGGGGGTACTGTCATGATCCTGCCGCTTCAGCACGAGCTGTGCGGCTGCGCTGATTGGGAGGCACACACCTGTGCCTCATGCGGCCTCATCATCCCCCGTATATATAGGACCCGGTGACGACTGGTCCTCCGCCAGTTCGTTGAGCTTTATGTCCCGTTCCAGCACTCTCGTACTCCTGATTGACCCTGTGTGTACCGACCTTCGTCCATTCTCTGACCAACCTTGCAAGCCTGACTCCTTGATCCTTCTGCCTGCGTTGATTGTTTCCCCGTGTACCGACTACTGCCTGCCCACTCATCCGTTCTCTTCGCCCGACGTCACAACTACCGCTGCTGCACCGGACTGCCTGTTCGATCGCCGACCTCTGCACACAATAAACGTGTCTCTTCTTGAACTACCTTGCGTCTTCCGAGTTCCTGCATTTTGGTCCTACTCTCGTTTCTGATGGGACGTGACACAAACTGAATTCATCCATCCATCCATCCATCCATCCATCCATTTTCTTAGCCGCTTATCCTCACAAAGGTCGTGGGGAATGCTGGAGCCTATCCCAGCTGTAAATGGGCAGGAGGTGGGGTACACCCTGAACTGGTTGTCAGCCAATCGCAGGGAATATCGAGACAAACAGCCGCACTCATAATAACACCTATGGACAATTTAGAGTCTCCAACTAATGTTGCATGTTTTTGGGATGAGAGGAAACTGGAGTGCCCAGAGAAAACCCACGCAGGCACGGGGAGAACATGCAAACTCCACACTGGTGGGCCCGGTATTGCACCCGAAACCTCAGAACTGTGAGGCCAACGCTTTCCATCCATTTTATGAGCTGCTTATGCTCACAAGAATCCTGAAAGTGGTGGAGCCAATCCCAGCTATTTTAGAGCGGGAGGCGAGGTACAGTGTGAAATGGTTGCCAGCCAGTCGCAGGGCATAGAGAAACAAACAAACATTCACGTTCACATTCACACCTGTGGAGAATTTAGAGTATTCAATCAACCTACCATGCATGTATTTGAGATGTGGGAGGAAACTGGAGTCCCGAGAGAAAATCCACAAAGAAAAAGGGAGAACATGCAAATTCCATACAGGTTATCCGGGATTTGAACCCCAGTCCTTAGAACTGTGAGCCAGATGCACTAACCAGTCACTCCACTGTTCCACAAATAACTTCATAGAATAGTGAAATTCCCCTCACAGTTGTACAGAAGGACCATTTTCTATTAAAAATGTCCCTTTTTCTTTCACTTGAGCGGTCTGTCTTATGTCAAGGCAAAAAGAAATGAAAAAGTAACAAGTTCTTCCACATGACAGGGCTGCTGTGGAAAAAAAGGACGTTCAACAAGGACACATGTATACAATAAGCCCCACTTTTTTCTTTTTTTTATAAAGTGAAAGGTCACATGTGGACTGTATTTACCAACCAACACTCCCTTGAAATGGCTGCCTCTCTAATGAATTTGCAATTGTTTGGTCACCATTGTATCTGTGTGAAATGTCGGCGGTGCTTTCTGTGGACACTGACGCCACATATCCTCTGCTTAATGGTGATTGAAATGGGGATGCTGTCTGTCTTGGAAACCACTTAATGTCAACATGTCAGAGGTATCAGGGGGGAACTAAGTCCAAAACTACTGGACTGTCAAATCATAAACGCCGTGGGGAACAGATTTCTCAGGGATCTGCAGGCGATGAAAAGAATCAGTAGAGGTTTTGACAGGGATTTCATTTGGCATGGCTCACGTCTCCAAATTAATCCCGTGACAAAATTATGGTTTTCTTTTATCCCCAATAGTCCCATTTCCAGGGCTGCGGTGTTGGAGATCTCAGGGAGGGGATTGGTGATCAAAATTAACGAGCATCCAAAATAGGTGGGAACATTTTGATTTTTATGTGATTTAATACACGAAATTCGAAACAGGTTTGCCCCCTTGGATGTGTTGTTTTATGCAGATACAATTTCTCACTAAAATACCTAAAAACTAAAAAATAGATAATAGATAAAAAATGTACTCATAATATATATATATATATATATATATATATATATATATATACCCCAAGTTTATAGTGTATACATTTTGAAGGTTTCAACTTAAAGTTGTGTAACTATTTGATGCTTTTGTGATTTGATGATCAGATAAACTCCTCATACTGTACATTAAAATATTGTCACTAAAAAAATTCTCCATTCATCAGAAATGCTGAAACTTCTACTGTAATTACTGAGTCTCAAAAGCAGCATAGTTCATCACCAACAGAGGGATCAGGACAGAGGTGAGAAAGCGAAAGCTAAAGATAGCTGGTGCTTGGTGAATCATCTAGTCATTCCCTGAAATACTGTTTTTGCCTGGGAGAAATTTTCTAAAATATAATATAGTGATTCTATTCTATTTAATGAATGTTGAACTTATTTTAGAATTGGTTTTCAGCTATCTCTGTACCCATGTAACCCCCCTCAAATATATTTGTATTTAAGTTCAGTGTCAGAGTTGACACCTTCAAGTAGTAAAATTGGCACTGAAAGGTGATTAACACAAGTGAAGGGAAGGAGGAGGCAAGGTGGTTGTTTAGTCACCAAAAATGATTTATTTGTAAAGAAAAAAAACAAGGAATGTGAAAAATCTAATTGCTAAATTAACAAGTTCCTCCAAAAAAAAAAAAAAAAAAAAAAATTAAAAAAAATAAAAATATATATATATATATATATATATATATATATATATATATATATCTGAGTAACACTTGCAAGAAACATTTGCAAACCGAAACGGAATACATGACAAAACTAACTCCAAGGCACCTAATGTAGCCATGAATGAAGTCATTTGGGATCATAAACATACAGTAAATCATTTGGTCCAGTAAAGTCAGGTTTGTTGCTGTCCACACAACTGCTGTCTCTTCCACAGAAAAAAAATCAACAACTCACAGGGGGGAGGCAAGGCATGCATATGGGGAAAAAACATGATGGTGATAGAGTGACAAATAGAAGAGAGAGAAACACAAAGAGAATAAGATATGGGCTGTGATGCATACTAACGACATCATTACATACCCCTCCCAAACATGTTTACTACCCAGATAGTTTCCCCTCCTCATCCAAACGGTACCCCGTCCAACCTCTGTCTTCCCTTCATTTGCTCAGATCTTTTGTTTCCACTATATCTTGTTTCAGTTCAAATGCAAAATGTGGCTAATTTTAGAGTATTTACATAACATCCTGAGAATAGCAGTTTATAATTTATGATGTTCCTATTGCATTACAGCGTGTATGTGTGTGTGTGTGTGTGTGTGTTTCATCAATTCGTGTTTTGCTTGGGTGTTTGTCTAGTGGTCCCCTCAGAGTAGCCGCTCTTTTTGCCTGGCATTGAACTTGACCCTGTGCAACCCTTCTATAATGAGTGGATTGAAAACATCTCACTTTGGAATGCTGTGTGGGGAACACAGAGTGCATAGTTGCCCTCACTTCCTGCGCACTGACTCTGTGTGTGTGTGTGTGTGTGTTGTGTGTGTTTGTGTGTGTGTGTGTGTGTGTGTGTGTGTGTCTGTATGCGTGTGTGTTTGACAGAGGAAGGGAGGGGGTCAATCTCTTTGGAAAAAAAACACAGATCCTATATTATCCTTTGCTATAGTCCACCTCTACATAGAGACCATGTGCTGAAACAAATGCAAAAAAAAAAAAAAAAAAAGCTCAGACATTGTTTCATCTTACTGAGAATCTTAACAGGAAAAAATCCATGCATCCATTTTCTGTACCGCTATCCCTCACAAGGGTCGCAGGGGAGCTGAAGTCTATCCCATCTTTCTTTGGAAAAGAGGCAGGGGATGTACACTGTGAACTGGTCACCAGGCAGGTGCAGAGGACATCTTAACAACCATTTACACTCACATTAACACCTATGGGCAATTTAGAGACTTCAACACACCATTAATGTGTTTGGGAAGGATAGAGACAGATAGAGCCATCTCTCAATCAATTAATTGATTAATTGAGAGCGAGAGAGGGAGACAGAGACGGAGAGAGACACATAGAGAGAGGAAGAGAGATACGGGGTCAGAAAATAAAAATAATAAGTGTCCCACCCATCCATTTTCTTTCACTTCCGGAGGGTAATTTTGAAGGGGCAGCATCTTAAACAGGGAAGTCCAGATTTCCGCTCTCCTGAGCAACTTCATCCAGTTCTTCTAGGGAATGGGTGGGCAAATCTTTTGGCTTAGGGCCCACATTGACTTTTAAAACAGGATAGCCAAGCCATGACCAGATGCTTACAGATCAAAAATAATTTAAAAAATGGCATTATTGTGTTAATACTTTGATTTATTTTAATAGCAACAGTGTTGTTTTGTTGATTACCTTTTTAGCCTATACTAATCTAACACTAAATAGTAATCCCTAGTTTTTCGCTGTTCATGGGGACCAGAACCCCCCGAGAAATGTGAAAAAACGTGAAGAAGGACCCCCTGCTCTCACTGCTCCACACGCTTGCGGAATCCCGTCTCACTCTTTCTTTCTTTAGCTCTCTCTCTTTCTCTCTCTCTCTCTCTCTCTCTCTCACACACACACACACACACACACACACACACACACGGCAAAAGAGAGGCTCATAGAGGCTTTAAGTTCACTCACCTGCAGCTTTGCCACATGATGATCATAAACACAGTCCTTGAATAAGTATGCGCAGGCATCTTCTTCCAAAAAAGGCCTGTTCCATACAAACTTGCTACTGCCTCACTGATGAGGTTAGGAAATTCTAGGTCACGTAACAACAATCAATACCATACAGGGGCACATTTCTGAGGCCGTATCATTTTTTATCTTTTTCGAACCAGCCTTTGCTGGAAACAAAAGCCTTGTCCTTGAGTGGGCAAATCACAATGGAGGGTCCAAAAAGGAGAAAAGTGCCCTGTCTGGAGCCCTGGACATCACAGTAGGTACCACAGTGGCCATTTGCTCCACAAAGTGGTTGTTTGCTCGCGCTGGATCCCAAAAAGGATAAAAGTGCTTGCAGAGTTACCATAGATTGGGCACCGCGGAGGGAGCTTTCACTGGGGCACAACACTGAGGTGCTATTGTAAATGCATATTCAGAAAACGTTATTGCTTAAAATAAAGTTAGCACGAACACAGCACTAACATACAGTGCATATGTGAGATGGTCAACAGCGTGGACAAGACAACGCGCAAAGGGAAGTTGCTGGGTGATGATGAAGAACCAATCAGTCCAAAGGATAAAGCCACTCATGCTCTCATTGGTCGATGCTGCGCCGGGAAACAATCACATGCCTTGTATCAACGTGTCTTCCCGCAATAAGTTGATCAGGCTATATAATCATGTTTTTTTTCCTTTGTATTAATAAAAACTCGCAAAGTGCTGAAACCATGAAAAGTGAAGCTTGAAGTAGTGAGGGAACCCTGTACATCACAGTCAGGTGTTAATTTTGTTGTGGCAATTCTCAAACACATCTGATGTGTCATCATTCAGCTGGGATTTTTGGATGTTTAATTGATGGTCATCACACTAAGTCTATTCACACACATGTGAGGAACCAAACACTACCAACATCCTCTCTGCCATTTCCTGGATTTTTGAAAAATTTTCTGCGCTTAATGAAGCATAAAACTCATCCAGTTTGAGAGTTGAACTTCGCTTTTTGGACAGTATCACAATAATAATTTCCCTCTATAATTCCTGTGGCGCTCTTTCAGGGTCTTGTGTGACTGAATCTTGGATCGGAGTTTTCAGATAAAGATGTTTTGCTGAGCCTGCAGCCCTGATTTTAACCGCTGAGCCATAGCCATCAATTCCTGCTTTGATTGATAGTTAACATGATCAGCATGCTTTGTAGAAAAGTGACACCAGAGGTTATATTTGCCTAAAACCGCAATGGTTTAATCATCCCCAGGCCAGCCGAAAGGTAGATTTTTGAGCCTACTGCCGTTGGGACGGCGTGGAACACATCCTCATTAAATGTTGTGCTTATAATGTTGGTAAATGTTGACAGGTGGAGATTGTCCTCTAATTTTAAAGTGCAAAAATAAAGAAACTATGCGCCTAACAAAGTAACTGTGATCATCACTGCTCACAGCCAACCATGGCTAAGTTGTGAATATGTAAGGCTGATGGGACAAAAGAGTTTTTGAAATTTTTGAGATGTTGAGATTTTGTTGAGCAGTTTGTGAATACTGCAGAAACCTGCTGCTGAACATACATACTCATCTGCCTGATGAAAGTCTCGTGTAGATGGTTATGGGTGTTGCACAGGATTTCAGTTTTTGTTAATTATGATTTATTTTTTTAGCCCCTCTACACAGTACCTTTATTTACCTTTTTTGTAATCAGTATTTCTGTGAGAATACCTTGCACTTCTTACCATTCCTTGTCCTTGGACTTTGGCCTACCTGCTCTATACAAGTACTCCACCACGCTAAACACCCATTGTGACAGAGTGATCAGAGCAAACAAAGATCCACCGGGAAACATGGCGTCAGCTTGCATGCCATCGCTCTGCTCACCTTCACCATCAGACTACTGAGCAACCCACTCCTTAGCCAATAGGGTCTCATTTCTCTCTGTTCTACTTGTTCTTGTGATA
Organism: Syngnathoides biaculeatus; assembly: GCF_019802595.1. Lineage (NCBI taxonomy): Eukaryota > Metazoa > Chordata > Actinopteri > Syngnathiformes > Syngnathidae > Syngnathoides > Syngnathoides biaculeatus. The sequence goes on from NC_084651.1 coordinate 24,311,944, forward strand.
GTTTTTCTGTCCACACATCTGTGTTGCATATTTTACTAAAGTGATTATTTCAATTTTGAAGATTAAGGCTCCAAAAATATATAACATGCTTCCAGATGACAACTCAGACCCTGATTTGGATTCTTCCCGTTCCTCCCCTTAAGGGTTGTCTTGTTCCTCTACATATCTGCTGCCTTTTGCCCTCGCTCATGTTTTCCCCCTCGAACCTTTACTTGGATTCCCACTATAACTAATTGTTTGGAATAATTGTGTGGTGGTAAATGGAGGCACTCATGTAGAGGTGATTGTTGCTTTTTCGCTCTTGTTTGCATCATTTTGCCCCTTGGATGTCTTGTCATGGCATTCCAAACCTGTTTCTTATCTCATGCCATGCCTGTCACTTTACCTCTCATGGTGCAAGTCTGTTCACCCATTAATGTTGGCTCACCTTCTTTCATGCCTGCCCTTATTTCTTTTTCTTTCTTTCCTTGTTTTTTGTTAGTTGGTGTCCCTTAACATTTATTGCCATAAGATGATCAGACTGATGCAGACCTAATTCTGTGTCTGTGGCAGCTCAAGGCCTTTGTTTTGACTCCATGGCAGTTCAAGAGATATGCTCCAGCAATTCTCATTGCAATGATCTGGCCGAAACAGTTGCAACAGTTACCTGTCCACCTTGCAGCAACACATGTCCTGCATTCGCCATTAGCTGCTTTGGCAATGGAAATTTTCCACCCGCCTTTCTTCCCTATGTTGTACATCCTGCTAGCCGTTATTCTGGTGGCCTGTCTGACACCAAAGACACTCACCATACTAATCCTGGTTGGCCAAGTCCTCTTTTTTTTGAATCAGCTTCTAGAAATAATTAGACATGCCTCCTTCTAACCTTTTTTTGGGGGGGATCTGGATACCCAAAGAGGGTTGGAGATGGGGGTTGAGAGAGCAGGGCTCATTATGACAATGTTACGTCAAGTCATTACTAAGGTAATGTTATAATTGGTTTCATGTGTTTGGGCCTTCTAATATTGGAAGTAATGAACTTTCTTCTCAGTAGGGACTTTCCATTTTTGTGAAAAGAAATAGTATTATGGCAAATTCTACATTTTCTGCCATGTGTTTAAGCAAATTAGTTTGAACACATAAGAATGGATGTGTTCTGGAATACATTTGATTCAATAAGTACAGGGTATCACCATGTCATTATATTTTAATATACAGTAGATTCATAGGGGTTTCAGGCGAGGCCCCGTAGCTCAGTGGTTAGAGCACTGGTTTGGAAAACCAGGGGTTGTGGTTTCATATCCCACTGGGGCCTCCACTCCCTGAGAAGCGTCAGGAAGGGCATCCGGCGTAAAAATTGTGCCAAACATATGTGCGTTCATCTGAGATGACACGCTGTGGCGACCCCGAAAGGGACAAGCTGAAAGAAACACACACATAGGGGTTTCAGTAGGATCTCATTTCAATTGTGACATGATATTTGAGCATTTCATAAGTTAAACCACAATGCATGAAAGCATCTTGTGAACTAAAGAAGAGCTTGGTGTCTATCAAAAACACCTTCATTTGATCTCAACAGTGGCCAAAATTAGCTGGCATAGAACCTCCCTGAACTGGGATTTGTTTTGCCTGTATGTGACAGTCTGCTTGCAATCGTTGTCACTACCTGGTTTTGTTTTCTATGGTGGGGAGTCTCTCACATTTCTTTGGTCACTTTTTTCTCAATTTTGGCACTTGTTATTTTTTTCTTTTTATCTTGTCTACTCAGGATCTTTGTTTGCCTTTTGTTTGTTTTTTTTGTTTTTTTGGTAAATATCTTTTGGAAAAAACTTGCACTCCTGCCTTGCCTTGTTCTGTGTCACTAATCTTTTACCTGCACTGCACCACAACAAAACCTAAATTAGAGAAGCCTAGTGAGCCGTGTGAAATTCTGGTTTAAAAAAAAAAAAATTGTGGGGGATATTATTTGAAATTCTGCCTTCTATATCAAAATGTTAAAACACTAATTACTAAGTGAATATAAAAGTGACATCAATACAAATGACGGGTGGGCTCATACATTTGTGAACTATTTAAAAGTACTGTTTATTTAGATCATGGACTTTATATTCGGTGTTGAATTGAAAGCCACTTAAAACCACTGGTATACTCTTTTTTTCCTTTACCTTCACATACTTTTTTATTAATGTAAGATAATACAAAATATGATAAAACATTAAAATGGCTGTGATGGGGTGTGTGAGTGTCTGAGGGAAAACATGTCCAGTGGACCTGACAGAGTATGACGTTGCGCTGTGTTTGATCTTAATCCTGATCTAGCTGTCACCATCTATCACAGAAACAAACACACACGCACGAACACTCTCTTACACAACCACACAAAAACTCTCATATCAGTGGGAGGAGCCAGAGACAGCACCCTAGTGGGGCTTACGAATAATAAACAGAAATAAATTCTGGTACAGGTAAGAATATACAGTACACACATGCGCACGTGCACACACACATACACGCACACTTCCCATATAACCTCGCCCCAGCACTACCTTAAACCTCCTCTTCCTGCAGCCTCCATGTTTATGCATCGCACCCTGTTTCATATGTATCGACCACATCAGTCCCTCTGTTCTCACGGGAACTGATGACACAGGCTGCATTAAGAATGATGGCCCTCTTCCAGATCACTGTTCTGTTGGTGTATTTATACACAAAGGAATTCCTGCTTACTAAAAAAAAAAAAAAAAAAACATACATACTAAGTGAGTGATGTTACAAACATTTCCCTCTGGGACTTAATTATGTAAGCAACCTGACACAAAAGATATGAGAAAAAAATAGTGTCCAGCTCACCAACTGAATAGGACATGAGGATGCAGAAATGTCAAAAAACATACTTGGGATCTGTTGGGATCTTTCTATTTGGAAAACCATGTTTAAAATATACAGTCAACAAATGTCTTCACTGAACTTTTCAGTGCTTTGTTCGGAGGTGTGTATTTACTGTGTAACACGTTCACTAAGGACCCAATTCTCCCTTATGAGTTGATCAAAAAAGTGTGTCCTTTTCTGACTGTGCATATTCTCACATCCATTCAAATTTGTTATTTGCACACCCTCGGATTCTTGGTGGAGCAACCCCAAAATGTTGGCTTTCCGTGTCAAACCTGGCCCTGCAAACAAGCTGTACACCTTGTCCCGAGAACTTAAGCACTTTATTTCTTCTGCACTTCAGAGACTGTCCAGCACCCCAAAAAGGTGAAACATAAAATTGCATATTTTGATGCAGTTTGGCTGCCATTTCCTGGTGACAGCCCAGAGGCAGATGACTCCTTGGCCGGAGGAACCAGCGGCGAAGGACGATCCGGGCGTAGTCTTCCAACGTGGAACGTAGGGTGCACCCTCATCGACCTGGGTAGTCTAAGTGATACAGCGACCGGGTTAATGATTTTGGTGATCGGGAACGCACCAACGTGATGAGACTAAAATTTTAAATTGAGGGTGTTATGTATAATGTGGTTAGCGGCTATGCCCCACAGGTAGGATGTGACCAAGAGTTGAAAGAGAAATTCTGGAAGGAATAGATGAAGTAGTTATGAGCATCCCAGTCAGCGAGAGACTTGTTATTGGTGCAGATTGTAATGGACAAACTGGTAAAGGAAACAGGGGCGATGAAGAAGTGATGGGTAAGTACGGCATCCAGGAAAGGAACTTTGAGGGACAGATGGTGGTGGACTTTGCAAAAAGGATGGAGATGACTGTAGTGAACACTTATTTCCAGAAGAGGGAGGAACATATAGTGACCTACAAGAGCGGAGGTAAAAGCACGCAGGTGGATTATATTTTGTGCAGACGATGTAATCTGAAGGAGGTTACTGACTGTAAAATAGTGGTAGGGGAGAGTGTAGCTCGACAGCATAGGATGGTAATGTGTAGGATGACTCTGGTGGTGGGTAGGAAAATTAAGACAAAGGTAGACCGGAGAACCATGTGGTGGAAGCTGAGAAAGGAAGAATGTTGTGCGGCCTTTCGGAAAGAGGTAAGACAGGCTCTCGATGGACAGCAGAAGCTCCCGGAAGACTGGACAACGACAGCCAAGGTAATCAGAGAGACAGGCAGGAGAGTACTTGGTGTGTCTTTTGGAAGGAAAGGGGAGAAGGAGACTTGGTGGTGGAACCCCAAAATACAAGGAGTCATACAAGGAAAGAGATTAGCGAAGAAGAAGTGGGACACTGAGAGGACTGAGGAGAGGCGAAAGGAGTACATCGAGATGTAACCTAGGGCAAAGGTAGAGGTGGCAAAGGCTAAACAAGAGGCATATCAAGACATGTACACCAGGTTGGACACGAAAGAAGGAGAAAAGGATCTCTACAGGTTGGCCAGACAGAGGGATAGAGATGGGAAGGATGTGCAGCAGGTAAGGGTGATTCAGGATAGAGATGGAAATGTGTTGACTGGTGCCAGTAGTGTGCTAAATAGATGGAAAGAATAGTTTGAGAAATTGATGAATGAAGAAAATCATAGAGAAGGAAGACTTGAAGAGCCAAGTGTGAAGGACCAGGAAGTGGCAATGATTACTAAGGGGGAAGTCAGAAAGGCACTACAAAGGATGAAAAATGGAAAGGCAGTTGGTCCTGATGACATACCGGTAGAGGTATGGAAGCAATTTGGAGAGATGGCTGTGGAGTTTTTGACCAACTTATTCAACAGAATACTAGCGGGCGAAAAGATGCCTGAAGAATGGAGGAAAAGTGTTCTAGTTCCCATTTTTAAGAACAAAGGGGATGTTCAGAGCTGTGGGAACTATAGAGGAATAAAGTTGATGAGCCACACAATGAAGTTATGGGAAAGAGTAGTGGAGGCTAGACTCAGGACAGAAGTAAGTATCTGCGAGCAACAGTATGGTTTCATGCCTAGAAAGAGTACCACAGATGCATTATTTGCCTTGAGGATGCTCGTGGAAAAGTACAGAGAAGGTCAGAAGGAGCTACATTGTGTCTTTGTGGATCTAGAGAAAGCCTATGACAGAGTACCAAGAGAGGAACTGTGGTACTGCATGCGTAAGTCTGGTGTGGCAGAGAAGTATGTTAAAATAGTACAGGACATGTATGATGGCAGCAGAACAATGGTGAGGTGTGCCTTAGGTGTGACAGAGGAATTTAAGGTGGAGGTGGGACTGCATCAGGGATCAGCTCTGAGCCCCTTCCTGTTTGCAGTGGTAATGGATAGGCTGACAGATGAGGTTAGACTGGAATCCCCTTGGACCATGATGTTCGCAGATGATATTGTGATATGCAGTGAAAGCAGGGAGCATGCAGAGGAACAATTAGAAAGATGGAGACATGCACTGGAAAGGAGAGGAATGAAGATTAGCCGAGGTAAAGCAGAATATATGTGCGTGAATGAGAAAAGTGGAGGGGGAAGAGTGAGGCTACAGGGAGAAGAGATAGTGAGGGTGGACGACTTCAAATATTTAGGGTCAACAATCCAGAGCAAGGGTGAGTGTGGTAAGGAAGTGAAGAAACGGGTCCAAGCAGGTTGGAACAGCTGGTGAAAGGTGTCTGGTGTGTTATGTGACAGAAGAGTCTCTGCGAGGATGAAGAGCAAAGTTTACAAAACAGTGGTGAGGCCGGCCATGATGTACGGATTAGAGACAGTGGCACTTGAAGAAACAACAGAAAGCAAAACTGGAGGTGGCAGAAATGAAGATGTTGAGGTTCTCGCTCGGAGTGAGCAGGTTGGATAGGATTAGAAATGAGCTCATTAGAGGGACAGCCAAAGTTGGATGTTTTGCTGACAAGGTTCAAGAGACCAGACTTTGATGGTTTGGACATGTTCAGAGGCGAGAGAGTGAGTATATTGGTGGTAGGGTGCTGAGGATGGAGCTGCCAAGCAAAAAGGGCAAGAGGAAGACCAAAGAGAAGGTTTATGGATGTGGTGAGGGAAGACATGAGGGCAGTTGGGGTTAGAGAGGAAGATGGAGGAGATGGGCTAAGATGGCAAAAGATGGCACGCTGTGGCGACCCCTAACGGGACAAGCCGAAAGAAAAAGAAGAAGAAGAGGAAGGGAACGGACCAAGTTTGCGGGATTCCATCCGCAGAGGAAGATCCTTAGTGGAGAGCCACACTCGCTGCCCCACCCTGAGTTCTGGTGCAGCTCTCCTCTTGCGGTCTGCTGCGGACTTGTAGATATTGCCCATGCGCAGCAGCGTCCTCCGGGCTGCCTCCCAGGTCCGTTTGCAGCACCGTACCACCACCAGGGCCAACAGAACCGCGGAGTCTGCGGCCAATGAGGGAAACAGAGAGGGAGGATAGCCGTGCACAACGTGGAGTGGAGCCATACCTGTTGAGGCGGAGGGTAGGTAGTTGTGGGCGAACTCAACCCATTTGAGGTGCTGGCTCCACGTGCTCTGGTCCCTAGATGCTAAGCAGCGAAGTCCGGTCTCTAGTTCCTGATTTACCCTCTCTGTTTGGCCGTTAGACTCCGGATGATGGCCCGAAGTCAGACTGGCCAAAGCGCCGATGAGGGTGCAAAATTCCTTCCAGAAGCAGGCGCTGAATTGCGGACCTCTGTCCGAGACGATGTCCCGGAGGAACCCGTGGTAGCGGATGACCTCGTCCAACACCAGCTGGGCTGTCTGCTTGGCTGACGGGATCTTCGGAAGTGGCACGAAGTGAACCATCCTGGAGAATCGGTCCACCACAGACAGCACAACTGTGTTACCCCGAGAGGGCAGCAGGCCGGCGACGAAGTCCAACGCGATGTGGGACCACGGGCGGAAAGGGATGGACAGAGGCCGCAACTCACCCACCGGTCGTAAACGGGACGTCTTATTAGCCGCACACACCAGGCAGCCATTGAAAATTCCTTCACGTCTTTGCTGAAGTGGGGCCGAAACAGGGTGCAGGTGTGTGTCGATTAATTGGCTGACCACACCCAACCTGGGGAGGATGCCAGGAGCATGACATAGCCCATAATGTTCACTGGCCGTAATATGTTCCTCTGGCATACAGTACAGTATTATATTGATTGGCAAAAAAAATGTTTAATTAGTTCATTTTTGTTTAATATGAATGTAATTATTACTAATATATTATTATTAATTATTGGGGAAAAAAACGGCATCTGTAATATACATTTTGTATAGGAAATATAATTGCAGGAGAGGAACCGATTGGATAATCCATCTATCCATCCATGAGGGTTGTGGGAGTGCTGGAGCCTATCCCAGCAGTCAACTGGCAGGAGGCAAGGCAAATCGCAGAGCACATAGAAACAAACAGCCGCACTCACAATCACACCGAGGGGCAATATAGAGTGTCCGATTAATTTTGCGTGTTTTTGGGATCTGGGAGGAAACTGGAGTGCCTGGAGAAAAAACCCACACAGGCATGGGGAGAACATGCAAACTCCACACAGGTGGGTCCCGGATTGAACCCGGGACCTAAGAGCTGTGAGTGTGAACGCTTTGCAGCTGAGCAACCGTGCTGAAATTGGATAATAATGACCACATATTTATCTACTTACTATCTACTAAATCCCTGTATGTGTTTGCTTATGTTTTGACTCAACATCACCCATTTATCTTGAAGAAACAAGCACTGAGGATGATCAGCCACTGTCGAGGTGTGGTCGTCAGGCAGCTGAAAGATAGGTTGTCATTGAGGCTTGGTTATCAGGGGGCCGTGGATTAGTTGCTGAAGAGGCATGCTCATCAGGCGACCGGGATCGTCGCTGCCGCGGCATGGTCATCAGGCGGCCAGGGATCGGTCGCCGCCGAGGTGAAGTTGTCAGGCGGCTGGGGGTCGGTCACCACTGAGGCGTGGTCATCAGGCAGCCAGGGTTGGGTCGCCACCGAGGTGTGGTTGTCAGGCAGTCGTGGGTTGGTCGCTGCGAAAACAAGAGTGGGAAGCGGCCGTGGATTGGTCCCGTCGATGCATGGAAGTCAGGCAGCCATGGAGGGGTCGCTGCCGGGACAGGTGGCTGTGGAGGGGTCGCCGCCGAGACGGGCGGCCGTGAAGGTGTCGTCACCAAGCCATGAGCGAGAATCGGCTGCACCTGGGCTTGCCACCAAGGCGTGGACTTGGATCGGTTGTGGCTCAGTCACCACCGAGGCTTGGACGTGGATCGGCTGCAGCTCGGTCACCATCGAGGTGTGGACTTGGATCAGCTGGGGCTCGGCCGCTACCGAGAAGTGGACGTGGTTCGGCTGCGGCTCAGTCGCCACCAAGGCATGGATGAGACTGTGGTTTGGTCACCACAGATGTATGGACGGGAATCAACAGTTGCACGGTCGCCACCAATGCATAGACGGGAATCAACTATTGCTCGGTTGCCACCGATGCATGGACGAGTGTTGGTTGTGAATCTGTCACCGGAGAAGAAACAAGTGGACTCGGCCGGTCGATTAATCCATGCTGAAGCTGGTCCATGAGAACCCAATGTTAGCATTTCTCTGCTCCAATTGCTACTGAATACACCAGAAGAAGGCAGCACAGCCTGCTGCATCTTAAGGGCTGCAAACTCTTCGTCCCTCTGGAACAGAAGCTTTGTGTCAATCGGCTTAGAGTCCGCTGGCTTGGTCGTCGGCGAGGTGTTGGCGGAAGTCAGCTGAGGCTCGGTCACCAGCAAGACGTGGATGGATGTCGGCTGCGGCTTACCTATTGCTGGACCGGAAGCCAGATTCCATTGTGGCTTGGTCTCACGGAAATCTGCTGTGGTTCAGTCGCTGGAGAGGTGTGGACGGGTGCCTGCCGTGGCCGGCGAAACCGCATTTTCCCTGCTGGGTACTGTTCTGGCCACTTCGTTCTGTCATGACATGCTCTAAAAACTTTGCTAGAGAGACACAGAACATCCTAATTAGAGTCCAAAGCCACCTCATCTGGCTCCTTTCAATGCTCCTTTCAATCTGGAGGACCAGTAGCTCTATACTGAGCCCCTGCCAATTGACTGAGCTTCTTGCCCTCTCCTAAGAGAGAACCTGGACAACCTGAGGAAAATCATTTCAGCTGCTTGTATGTGTGATCTTGTTCTTTTTGTCATGACCTACAGCTCATGAACACAGATACCTAAGGGCGGGAACGTAGATGGATCAGTAAAATGAAAGCTTCTCCTTATAGCTTAGCTCTTTCTTCACCACGACGGACCACTACAAAGTGTGCGTCATTAGGGACATTCCACCCATCCACCCATCCATCCATTGCCCGTTCCATTCTCCCCTCACTCATAAACAAGACCCTGAGATACTTGATCTCCTCTGATTTGGCCAGGCTCTAATCCCAGACCTGCAGAGGGCATTGCACTCTTTTCTGACTGATGACCATGTGCTTATTTTCATCCAAACTGCTTCACACTCGGCTGTGAACCACTACTGTGAGAGTTAGAGATAATGGTATGATGAATCAAACAGAACTGCATCAGTTGCAAAAAAAATCTGAGATTCAATACTGAGGCCAAGAAACCGGACCCTTCTACGCCTTAGCTGCATCTACAAATTCTGTCCATAAATGTTATGAACAGAATCGCCAGCCCGAGCACCACCCAACCCTCACCGTAAACCCATACGACTTACAGCCAACAATGCCAACCAGACAAACAGCAACTGGATAGCATGTATCTGGATGTGCAGTACCCCATAATTCCATTGCATCACCACAGGACTCCCCGAGGGATAGAATTGAACGTCTTCTTCAAGTCAGCAAAATGAATGTAGACTGGTTGGACAAATTTCCATGCCCCCTTCAAGGACTCTGCAGAGGATGGACAGCTGGTCCACAGTTGCACGGCCAGGACGAAAATAACACTGCTCATCTAGAATATAAGATTTGACTTCTCAATGGACCCCTCTCTCCAGAACACTTAAATAGACCTTCCCAGGGCTGTGGAGTGTGAGACCCCTGTAGTTGGAACACATCCATTGGTCCCTTTCTTAAAACGTGGGGCCACAACCCCAGTCAGCCAATTCAGCACTGTCCCCGATGTCCATGCGATGTTGAAGAGGGACATCAACCAGGACATCCCCACATCATCCAGACCCTTTTGGAACCCAAGGCAAAGCTCATCCCCCCTTGGGGGGCTTGCCACCGAGGAGCTTTTTAACTACCTTGGTGACACCTACACCAGAGAAGGGGGAGCCTGCCTTAGAGAAAACAGACTCTCCCTCCTCCTGGAAGGTGTGTGAGTTGAATTATGGATGTCTGTGAAGCGTTGTCCCCACAGACTCAAAACATATCGAGTTTAGATCAGCAGTGCCCTATCTCCCCGATACAAAAGTGTTGATGGTGCACTGCTTCCTCTTCCTGGCATGCCAGATGGTCGATCAGAATTTCCTAAAAATCATCAGCATTCTTTTCTCCATGGCCTCTCCAAACTTCTCCCATGTTTTGGAGACCAACAAAGCTGCATTCCATTTGGCCAGCAAATACCATACGCTGCCTCAGGAGTCCCACTAGCCACGAGGACCTGTAGGACTCCTTCTTCAGCTTGATGACATCCCTCATCACTATTGTCCACCAATGGATTCTGGAGTTGTCACTACGACAGTCAGCGACCACCGTACAGCAATAGTTCCTGTCATTTCTGAGAGGTTATATTGTTGGTACCCAGAGCCAGGTTTTTTAGCCAGGGATTGGATCCCCAAGGTCACCTTGGGCCACCAACCAGCTCAGACACCACACGATCTTTAAGGCCCCTCCCACAACTGGTGAGCCCATTGAAGTGAAGACCCACGTTTCCCTTTTGGGCTGTACCTGGCTGGGCCACATGTGCAGCCTGCCACCAGTTCTTCGCCTTCAAGCATCACCTGTAGGCCTGGCTCCAGAGTGGAGCCCCAGTGACCCATGACCATGCAAAGGTAAACATTTGTTAATGTTTATATAGTGTGGAAAAGGGAGGCATCTTGACGGCTGGTCTTGCTGCTAACACCAGGTTTGTGGTAATTAGCAGGTCACGGTCACATAATGGTGAGAAACTATCAGAAAAGATTGGTATATGGCAAAAACTGATGACAAAAAAGGACAGTCCAACATTTGAAAGTATCCAGGAATCGTTGCCTCTTATTTTTTTAGAAGAGAAACAATCTTATCAGCAAGAAAAAAATGTAAACAGAGCCAAAGCAACCAGAGCGAGGGAAAAAGTGTCTGCACTGTATGAAAGCAAGAGGGAATGTAGATATCCTCGCAGGAGAGAGTGTAGGTTTCTTTAGATGTGGCTGACCCTTGCACACAGAGCTGACTGGTTGCATATTCTGATAGCACTGGCAGAGTGTTACTCACATTCTGCCTGGTAACTGTATTCCCTGGAGTTCGTGTCGATAGCATGCCCATATTTGTATTTATTTATTTTTAATCTGTTTCTTGAGAAAATGGTAAAGATAGCTCTAAAAGTGTCCAACTGGACTTTTTGTTTTTAGGGCATCTGAAGAGCACATTGTTGATGATGCTTTCAGGCAGATTCGAGACACTCTGTAATACCGATAATACATAAAAAGTAACATTTTTCCCGAGTTTTTTTGTCTTATTTGTCTCTGTGTGTAAGTATTTGTTTTTCTCTCAAAATCATTTATCACTTAAGCCACTTCCCTCCTTCTCACTACTAGCCCACAACCCAGCAATTATTCTGTGTTTATCAACTCTTTATTATGGTCCCTCGCATCATCATTTACAATGCAAGCATCTGCTCATTGCTGAGCCCAAGCATGGGGCAAATTGCTTTTATAGGGAAAAAAAATAGCGAGTGAGAGAACACACATGGGCACCCTCAGCAGGAACTGCGCACAAATCAAGACATACAGCCCTGGACGATTTAAAATAGTCATTAACACTCCTGAAATAAAGACACAAAACCAAACAAACACTTCACTTCTTCTAATAGAATCAAATGATTATCTGGCCACCATCAACACACTCACAGTGTGTCCCAAAGTTTTACAGCTATATCGTCAAATATGGCCAATTGTCTGTTATATTGATGTACTTTTGTTATGCTTTATGCACATATATTAAAGTATAAAACTACTGTTTTGTAGGTTTTTATCATGTCTTAAAACAATGCAGCCCTATGGGGGCACAAGCCAGTGCAATCTGTAGGCCGGTCCCAAGTTTGAATAAATCCAGAGGGTGCGTCGGGAAGGGCATGCGGCGTAAAACTGTGCCAAACAAATATGAGCGTTCATCTAAAGAATACCATACTGGATAGGTCATGGCCAGGTGACCAACGCCCGCCCCCAGCACCATCAACCTCCAAGGCATCGATGGAAATTCAGTTATTGTGGGTCGAAGAAAAAGAAGACGAGGAAAGCGGATTCATCGGCAGAAGAAGAAGAGGAATGCACAGAGCCTGCAACTGAGTGTAGGGACTTTGAATGTTGGAACTATGACAGGAAAAGCCGAGGAGTTGGTTGACATGATGATTAGGAGAAAGGTTGATATATTGTGCATCCAAGAGAGCAGGTTGAAACATAGTAAGGCTAGAAGTTTAGGAGCAGAGTTCAAATTATTTTACCATGGAGTAGATGGGAAGAGAAATGGAGGAGGCGTTACTTTAAAGTAAGAGCTGGCTTAGAATGTCTTGGAGGTGAAAAGAGTATCAGATCAAGTGATGAGGGTGAATCTTGAAATTGACGGTGTTATGTATAATGTGATCAGAGGCTATGCCCCACAGGTAGGATGTGACCAAGAGTTGAAAGAGAAATACTAGAAGTAACTAGACGAAATTGTAGTGAGCATCCCAGACACAGAGAGTTGAGCTCAGTGCAGATTGTAATGGATATGTTGGTGAAGGAAACAGGGGTGACTGAGAAGTGATGGTTAAGTACAGTATCCAGGAAAGGAATTTTGAAGGACATATAATGGTGGACTTTGCAAAAAGGATGGAAATGGCGGTATTGAACACTTTTTTCCAGAAGAGGCAGGAACATAGAGTGACCTACAAGAGCGGAAGTAGAAGCACGCAGGTGGGTTTTATTTTGTGCAGACGATGTAATCTGAAGGAGATTACTGACTGTAAAGTAGTGGTAGGGGAGAGTGTAACTCGACAGCATAGGATGGTGGTGTGTAGGATGACTCTGGTGTAGGTAGGAAGATTAAGAAGACAAAGGTAGAGCAGAGAACCATGTGGTGGAAGTTGAGAAAGGAAGAATGTTGTGCGGCCTTTCGGAAAGAGGTGAGACAGGCTCTCGATGGACAGGAGAAGCTCCCGGAAGACTGGACTACGACAGCCAAATTAATCAGAGAGACAGGCAGGAGAGTACTTGGTGTGTCTTGTAGTAGGAAAGGGGAGAAGGACACTTGGTGGTGGAACCCCAAAATACGGAAAGTCATACAAGGAAAGAGATTAGCAAAGAAAAAGTGGGAGACTGAGAAGACTGAGGAGAGGCGAAAAGAATACATCGAGATGCGACGTAGGGCAAAGGTAGAGGTGCCGAAGAGGCATATGACAACATGATGTGAGACATAAAAGAAGGAGAAAAGGATCTCTACAGGTTGGCTAGACATAGGGATAGATATGGGAAGGATGTGCAGTGGTTGAGGTTGATTAAGGATAGAGATGGAAATGTGTTGACTGGTGCCAGTAGTGTGCTAAATAGAAGGAAAGAATATTTTGAGAAGTTGATGTATGAAGAACATGAGAGACAAGGAAGAGTAGAAGAGGCAAGTGTGAAGGACCAGAAGTGGCAATGATTAATAAAGAAGTTAAAAAGGCACTAAAGAGGATAAAAATTGGAAAGGCAATTGGTCCTGATGACATACCTGTGGCTGTATGGAAGCAATTTGGAGAGCTGGCTGTGGAGTTTTTGATCAACTTATTCAACAGAATAGTAACTGGTGAGAAGATCCCTGAAGAACTGAGAAAAAGTGTGCTAGTTCCCATTTTTCGAACAAAGGCAATGTGCAGAGCTGTGAGAGCTATCGAGAAATAAAGTTGATGAGCCACACAATAAAGTCATGGGAAAGAGTAGTGGAGGCTAGACTCAGGACAGAAGTAAGTGTCTACGAGCAAAAGTATGGTTTCATGCCTCGAAAGAGTACCACAGATGCATTATTTGCCTTGAGGATGCTTGTGGAAAAGTACACAGCAGGTCAGAAGGAGCTACAGTACCATATGAAAGTATTTGGTCCCCTTGAACTTTTCAAATTTTTGCTACATTTCAGGCTTCAAACATCAAGATATCAAATTTTCATTTTTCATCAAGAATCAACAACAAGTCGGACACAATTGTGAAGTGTAATGAAATTTATTGGATATTTTATACTTTTTTAACAAATAAAAACTAAAAAGTGGGCCCCTTTACTTTCAGTGCAGCAAATTCACTCCAGAAGTTCAGTGAGGATTTATGAATGATCCAATGTTGATTGACCATGATAAATAAAATCCACCTGTGTGTAATCAAGTCTCTGCATAAATGCACCTGGTCTGTGATGGTCTAGATTGGTTCTGTTTAAAGTGGAGAGAGCATCATGAAGACCAAGGAACACACCAAGCAGGTCCGAGATACTGTTGTGGAGAAGTTTAAAGCCGGATTTGGATACAAAAAGATTTCCCAAGTTTTAAAAATCTCACGGAGCATTGTGCAATGGTGTGCAATTAAATGGAAGGAGTATCAGATCACTGCAAATCTACCAAGACCCAGCCGACCCTCTAAACTTTCACCTCGAACAAGGAGAAGACTGATCAGAGATGCAGCCAAGAGGCCCATGATCACTCTGGATGAACTGCAGAGATCTACAGCTGAGGTGGGAGAGTCTGTCCACATGACAACAATCAGTCGTACGCTGCACAAATCAGGCCTTAATGGAAGAGTGGCAAGAAGAAAGCCATTTCTCAAAGATATTCATAAAAAGTCTCGTTTAAAGTTTGCCACAAGCCACCTGGGAGACACACCAAACATGTGGAAGAAGGTGCTCTGGTCAGATGAAACCAAAATTGAACTTTTTGGTCACAATTCAAAACAATATGTTTGGCGTAAAAGTAACACAGCTCATCACCCTGAACACACCATCCCCACTGTCAAACAAGGTGGTGGCAGTGTCATGGTTTGGGTCTGCTTTTCTTCACTAGGGACAGGGAAGATTGTTCAAATTGATGGAAAGATGAATGGAGCCAATTGCAGGACCATTCTGGAAGAAAACCTGTTGGAGTCTGCAAAAGACCTGAGACTGGGATGGATATTTATCTTCCAATAAGACAATGGTCCAAAAGATAAAGCCAAATCTACAATGGAGTGGTTCACAAATAAACGTATCCAGGTGTTAGAATGGCCATGTCAAAGTCCAGACGTGAATTCAATCGAGAATCTGTGGGCAAAGCTGAAGATTGCGGTTCACAAACGCTCTCCATCCTACCTCATTGAGCTCGAGCTGTTGTACAAGGAAGAATGGGCAAGAATTTCAGTCTTTCGATGTGCAAACCTAATAGAGACATACCTCAAGCAACTTGCAGCTGGAATTGCAGCAAAAGGTGGCATTACAAAGTATTAATGAAAGTAAAGGGGCCGAATAATACTCCACGCCCCACTTTTCAGGTTTTTATTTGTTGAAAAAATTTAAAATATCGAAGGGAGAGGACGGACTTAGAGTTTACATCAATGTTGCCTTGTCCCAGGCCTCTATTCTGCTCACTCAATACTGTTCACCATACAGCTTATTGCTCTCTTTATTCCTCCATACTCCAGCTATAACAAGAGTGAGGTGCTAAATGAGCTATGCCATCATATCAGAGAACAGCTGACATCCCACCGAGATGCTTTCCTCATCCTTGCTAGGCACTTCAACAATGCTGACCCAAGTCTATTTACAAAGCGCCAGTCTAACATTGATCTACCAACACTGGGAAATAACACTGTAGGCAATGTCTTTACCTCCCTGAGAATAGCCTACAAAGCTCTTCACCTGCCCCACTTCAGCATCTCGGTCCGTCTTACTGTTATGCGAATTCCAGAAAGTCTTCCAACCGTTTAGGAAATAAGTACATGTGTGGCCAGAAGGTTCCCATGAATCACTTAAAGAATGTTTTGCCAACACAGACTAGATAACGTTCAAACAGGCCACCACCTACAACTCCATCGCAGACCTTCAGGAGTACAGAAAGAATGTTACTGCCTACATCAGCAAGTGCATAGATGATGTCACCACCATTAAGTCCATCACTGTCCATGTAAATCAGAAGCCATGGCTATCAGGGAAAGTCTAAAGAGTACTGAAGATCTAGATTCCAGCATGTCTTTTAGATCTGGGGATGAGGAGGGCCTGAAGGCAGCCAGTTTCAATCCATCCGGTGGCATTAAGGAGGTCAAGATGTAGTACTCAGTTCTTGGACCTCTCCTGTTCAGCCTGTATACACTACCCTCGGGTCAAATTCTTCAAAAGTAAAATTTTGACTACCATAGTTATGCAGATGACACAGTTATATTTAGCAGTGTTTCCAGATGACTACAGTTTAATTGAGGTATTGTGCCACTGTCTAAATCAGATAAATAACTGGATGAGCCAAATTTTTTTTAACTAAATCACAACAAAACTGAAACAAATGTGTTGGCAATAAAGAAAACAGAATTGCTGTTGGTAAAAAGCTGGACTCTCTAGCTTAAAAACCAAAGACAAAGTCTGAAACCTTGGTGTTCTGATTGATTCCAACCAGACTTTCAACTATCATATCAAATCAATCACAAAAACTGCCTTCTACCATCTGAAGAACATATCTAGCAAGAAGACCAGGAAAATCTCATCCATGCTTTTATCTCAAGTAGACTTGACTACTGTAACGGTCTTCTGACTGGATTCCCAAAAAAAACAGTATTAAACAGCTGCAGCTCATTCAGAATGCTGCAGTTTGCGTTCTGACCAAAAGAAAGCAGTCAGAGAATATAACTCCAATCCTAACGTCCTTGCACTTGCTTTCAGTCATCTTTGGAATAGATTTGTTGAAAAAGTTTAAAATATCCAATAAATTTTGTTCCACTTCATGATTATATAATAGATCAAATATTTTATGTCTTTATGTTTGAAGCCTGATATGTGGCAAAAGGTTGAAAAGTTCAAGGGGCCGAATATTTTCATAAGGCACTGTACATTGTGTCTTTGTGGATCTAGAGAAAGCCTATGACAGAGGGGGGACAAGGGGGAAGAGTGAGGCTCCGGGGAGTAGAGAGCACGAGTGTGGAAAAGTTCAAATACCAGGGGTCAAAAGTACTGAGCAATGGTGAGTGTGGTAAGAAAGTGAAGAAACAGGTCCAAGCAAGCTGGAACAGCTTTCGGAAGGTGTCTGGTGTGTTATGTGACAGAAGAGTCTCTGCTTGGATGAAGGGCAATGTTTATACAACAATGGTGAGGCCATCCTTGATGTACGGATTCGAGATGGTCGCACTGAATAGACAACAAGAAGCACAACTGGAAATGGCAGAAATAAAGATGTTGAGGTTCTCGCTAGAAGTGAGCAGGTTGGATAGGATTCGAAATGAGCTCATTAGAGGGACAGCCAAAGTTGGATGTTTTGCAGACAAGGTTTGAGAGAGGGGAGTTTGATGGTTTCCACATATCCAGAAGTGAGAGAGTGAGTATATTGGTAGAGGAGTGCTGAGGATGGAGCTGCCAGGCAAAAGACTGAGAGGAAGACCAAAGAAAAGTTTTATGAATGTTGTGAGGGAAGACATGAGGGCAGTTAGTGTTCAAGAAGAAGATGTCGGAGATAGGTTTAGATGCCAAAGATGACATGCTGTTGCGAGCCCCAACGGGACAAGTGAAAGGAAAAGAACTATCATGGCTTAAAACATCCAGTACTGTACAAAGTTATTGTGAATTATAAAAAAAACAATAATTGAAAATATCCCATCTTATCCAAACTTCCCACAATTGTGTGAATGAATGAACATTGTTGACATACAGTCTTCATTATAGGTGATTTGCTTCAATGAGGTGCAAGGAATTCTCCCAGAAGCCTGTTCTCATACAGTGAAGATACTTTTTTTTACTCCTTGCTTTGTCTCTGTTGGCATTTTTTCTCTTTCTAAATAGCTCATTTTATTCTTCCAAGGAAATTTGAATAAGGTTTTCAAACTCATCACAGTCCATAATCTGCTCTTATCGAGGTACCTGATAATATAAGGTTGAATAAAAACTCAGGAAATGCAGATGACGCAGTTATATCGAGCAGTGTCTCTAAATGATTACAATTCGATTGATTTTTTGTGTCACTCAAACATAACTAGATGAGCCAAAATGTTCTTTAATTGAACCACAACAAAACTGTGATAATTTTTTTGGCTATAAACAACAGAGAAATGCTGTTAGTAAATACCTGGACTCACTCTGTTTATAAAACGGAGACCAAGTCTGAAACTTTGGTGGACTAATAGATTCCAACCTGAATTTCATATCAAATCAATTACTTAACCTGCTGTCTACCATCAGAAGAACATGTCTAGAGTAAGGACATGAATGTGCCAAACAGACCAGAAGTTCATCCATGATTCTATCCTAAGTAGACATGACTATTATAATGGTCTTCTAAATTGACTTCACAGAAAGAGCCTTAAACCGCTGCAGCTCATTCAGGTTTAGACCAGAACAATGCTACTGGTCTATGAATCACAAAAAGCTTTATATCCTTAAAGCATGAAAGAAATGCTAAAGTAATATAAACTCTGTAGGGCTCTGAGATCAACTGACTCATGGCAAGTAGTGGAGCCCAAAGTTGGGAGTCCAAAGTAAACATGATGAAGCAGCATTTATGGAATAGTTTGCCAACAAAAGTGACATAAGCCCCAAGTGTGATGGTTTTTAAATCCAGCTTGAAACGTTTTTCCTTGGTGTTTTTTCAAGCATTTCCGCTTTTAAATTATATTTCTTTCACTGTTTAGTCTGACTTGTGTTTTATTTTATTTTTTTAAATATTCAAATGTTTTTTCTTTCTTTTTAAATACTTTAATCATGTAAAGCAGTGTTACTTTGTGTATGAAATTTCAATCCATCTATCCATCTTCTACTGCTTTTCCGGGTCGGGTCCCGGGGCAGGAGCTTTACCGGGGATGCCCAAACTTCCCTTTCACTAGCCACTTCATCCAGCTCTTCTGGAGGGATATTAATCCCACAAAATGAATTCTGGTGCAATTTAGTGGGCTTTACTGATGTATTAGCAGTTTCGCAGTTTTCGACCATTTTTCTATGTGCAAACCTTTCGTAAAAATGGCCCTCAATATGTTTGTCTCATTCATGTTTGTGTGTGTTGATGTGAAAAATATCTTAAAAAGATAGCTCACATTGAAGCATATGTACATTTTGTAGCTTTGTTGTTATGCTGTCCTGAATCAAGTAATTGTTTACACTAACGCACGCACACACACACGGACAGTGGTCACCATTCTGTCAGAAGGCAAATTAGTAATGTTAATTTGTGTTAAACCTGAACAAACACAACACAGTAAAAGCTTTACAGTAATTTATCTCTTTCATTGACATTGCTGGCAGCATCCTGTATTTTACCATGTAACACAGAAGTAGGCCCCTGTTTGTCAGAATATAGTGCCCAAATGAACCTGCATCAGATTTATGGTGCATCAATAAAGTCTTTTGACCTTACATTTGATATACAGTATACCACTGGCTTTACTGAGAACTATCTTGCATCATAATCATAAAAGTAATCATTGAATTGAGTTCATTTTCACAGTGATTCTCACTTTTACAGAAGGAGGCACTGTGCTGTGGATATTACTTTTGGGACTCCCTGTGTCGTAAGAACCAGCTCTTTCTGGGTCCATTTTATGCTCTATATATCCCTATTAACAGCACAAAAGGATATCAGAGTTATGCAAATATATTCAACCATATAATGACAAGGTTTTTTTTTTCAATATTAGCAATACTTTGTTGCAAGGATATTGATTTGGGAGGGGGACATACAGTATGTTCAAGTTCAAGTAACTAGTCATATGTTTGACATAGATGAAATTCAACATGCTTGAGGTATCATTCCGCTCAGACTTATGGTGATTTAATAGAATAAACAGTTAAACATAAATGAATAATATAGAAATAAACTGCCCAAAAATATGTACATTGTGCCTTATACTATAGACACCATCACCAATATGGTCACGTTAGCTAATTTAACAACAACTGCATTCTTATACAGTGAAGAAAATAAGTATTTGAAAGCCCTGCTATATTGGAAGTTTTCCCAGTTAGAAATCACGGAGCGGTCTGAAATTATCATTGTAGGTGCATGAGAGAGGAAATCTAAAAAGAAAAATCCGGAAATCACAATGTATGATTTTTTAACGATTTATTTGTGTGATACAGCTGGGAGGCCCCGTAGCTCAGTGGTTAGAGAACTGGTTTGGTAAACCAGGGTTGTGGGTTCATATCCCACTGGGGCCTCCACTCCCTGAGAAGGGTTGCGTCAGAAAGGGCATCCGGTGTAAAAAAAAAAAAATAAATAAATAATTGTGCCAAACATATATGTGCGTTCAACTGAGATGATACGCTGTGGCGACCCCGAAAGGGACAAGCCGAAATAATTACAATTTGTGTGATACAGCTGGAAATAAGTATTTGAACACGTGTCTATCAGCTAGAATTCTCACCCTCAAAGACCTGTTAGTACGCCTTTAAAAGTCTGCCTCCACTCCATGTATGATCCTGAATCAGATGCACCTGTGTGAGGTCGTGAGCTGCATAAAGACACTTTTCCACCCATTACAATCAGTAAGACTCAAACTTGTAAAATGGCCAAGACCAATGAGCTGTCCAAAGACACCAGAGACAAAATTGTAGAACTCCACATGGCTGGAAAGGACTACGGAGAAATTGCCAAGCGGCTCGGTGAAAAAGGTCCACTGTTGGAACAATCATTACAAAATGGAAGAAGCTAAACATGACGGTCAATCTCAATCGGAGTGGAGCTCCATGCAAGATATCACCTCATGGGGTCTCAATGATCCTTAGAAAGGTGAGGAATCAGCCGAGGACTACACGACAAGACTTGGTCAATGACCTGAAAAGAGCTGGGACCACCGTTTCCAAGGTGACTGTGGTAATACACTAAGAAGTCACGATTTGAAATCATTCATGGCACAGAAGGTTCCCCTGCTTAAACAAGCACATGTCAAGGCCCGTCTTAAGTTTAGCAATGACCATTTGGATGATACAGAGGAGTCATGGGAGAAGGTTTTGTGGTCAGATGAGACCAAAATTCCACTGACCATGTTTGGAGGAAGACGAATGATGAGTTCCATCTCAAGAACACCATCCCTACTGTGAAGCATGGGGGTTGGTCGCATCATGCTTTGGGGGTGTTTTTGTGCACATGGGACAGGATGATGGCACTGTATTAAGGAGAGGATGTCCGCAGCCATGTATTGTGAGATTTTGGGGAACAACCTCCTTCCCTCATTCAGAGCATGGAAGATGGATCATGGCTGGGTCTTTAGATTAGATTATCTCTCTTAGAGTGGATATGCACCTATGATGAAAATTTCAGACCCCTCCATGATTTCTAAGTGGGAGAACTAACTTGCAATATAACACGGTGTTCAAATACTTATTTTCTTCACTGTAGTACACTCAAAATTTTCCACCAAGTACAGCAAAATTTCATGACCAAACATTGGTTACTCAACGAGTCATGATATATCATCATGTATTGCCTCTTGAGACAAGTAGAAGAATAGCAGGACGAGATGGGTTACAGATGGAGGGAGTGAACTTTTTCGTGTAAATGCACAAAAAGTAACCTAAATAGAGCTTAGATTGCTGGCATTTTCAAATCCTGTAGTATCAGTACATCTGAAAATGCATTTTTTTTTTTAACCGACTGCAACAGCCCATTTTACTATTGTCTGTCATTGACAGAGCGGCATGTAGAGTCAGAAGGCTGTTTGAATGAGCTCACTATATACTCCACTAAATAGTGCAAACCTACATGGCGAGTACCAACTTGTGAGTGAGTGAGTGAGTGAGTGAGTGAGTGAGTGAGTGAGTGAGTGAGTGAGTGAGTGAGTGAGTGAGTGAGTGAACAATTTCAGATTCATACAGCTTTAATGTGCATGCAACAACGGATGACTCCAATCAGTTCTCCCTTTGCAGTAACAACAGCTCCCACTCTTTTTGTGAGAGTCTATACAAGATGTTGGCGTGTGTCTGAGAATAATTATCCTTTCATTTGTGAGGTCAAAGGTGACTTATGTTTGACCTGAAAGAGGGCCGACGAGTTCACCAAGTCCATGGTTGTTAATCCAAAAAGTGATTCACCAGGTCAGGTGTTGTCCAAGATCTCCCACTCTTAACTCTTCCAAGTATACCTATTGAACGTTGCTCTGTGCATTGGAGTCCAGTCATAATGAAACAGAAATCGGACAAGCATCTCCCCAGATAACTCACACCTAACCTCCTTGTCATCTTCCCCCTCTCTTTTCTTCTCAATGTTTCTCCTGGCCTCTGCCACCCTCCTCCCTATCCTCTAGTTGGCTACTTGACAGTTAGAGCCAGTCAGGGTCACCTCCCTCACTTCCCAGGGATTTGAAGGGTGCAGCTCCGGTGCTGGAGGGCCCACGCCCCAGCGGCTCCCTGAGTTGCCCCCAGCGAGTAAGGAGTGAAGTGCAGGCAAGTCAGGGTCACAATGCTGAATGTGGGCCTTGAGGCTTGGCCAGGCTCAGCCAGGCACTGACACTTCTTACTGTGAAATAAACCCAGACGTAGGCCGCCAGGCACTGACTTGACCTCCTCAAACTCTTTCCCTCAGTCAGAGCATTGATGATGGGTCATGGCGGGGTCTTTCAACATGACAAAGACCCAAAGCACACAGCCAGGAAACCAAGGAGTGGCTCCGTAAGAAGCATATCAAGGTTCTGGCGTGGCCTAGCCAGTCTCCAAACCTAAACCCAATAGAAAGTCTTTGGAGAGAGTTGAAACGCCGTGTTTCTCAACTGTGTGGAGGAGTGGGCCAAAATTCCTCCTGCATTGTGTGCATACCTGGTCAACAACTACAGGAAACGTTTGACCTCTGTAATTGCAAACAAAGGCTACTGTACCAAATATTAACATTGGTTTTCTCAGGTGTTCAAATGCTTTTTTGCAGTTGTATCACACATAAATTGTTAAAAAAATCATACATTGTGATTTCTGGATTTTTCTGTTTAGATTGTCTCTCTCATAGTGGACATGCACTTAATATGAAAATTTCAGACCCCTCCATGATTTTTAAATGGGAGAACTTGCAATATTGAGCAGGGTCTCAACTTCATCTTCAGAAAATTCTTTTTATCCACTACCTTGCTCATTTTATTTTTTTTCGTTATCATCCAAACGTTGGGATCTTAGGTCAATTTAAATGTCATATTTCAATGTGGGTTTTAACAGGGAGGGTCGGCTACTCCAACATAAGCACTCAAATCTCCATTGACTGGGATGTATGAAGGAAATGTGCTTAGATTCATGCGTACACACAGATTCATACATCTGGATACTTTTGTGCTAACGATGTTTTATGAATTTGAGTGCATGCCAATGTTTCAAGAAGAAATCCATTACTTTGGTCCCAGGTCTCTATTCAAGTCATTTACTAGGTCCCCCTGTGTGGTTCTGGGAAATTTCCTCACCCTTCTGATGATCATTTCCACCCCTGGGGGTGCGGCCTTGGATGGAGTCCCAGATCGAATGAGTTTATCAGTGGTCTTGTATGTCTTCTATTTTCTAATAATTGCTGCCACACTTGATTTCTTCACATCAAGCTGCTTACCTAGTGCAGATTCAGTCTTCCTAGCCTGGTGCAAGTTCGCAATTTTTTTTCTGGTGTCCTTTGACAAATCTTCTGTCTTGGCCATAGTGGTGTGACTGTTTTGAGGTTGTGGATAATCAGTTCAAACAGGTGCCAATAATGCAGGTAATGAGTTGAGGAAAAACGAGCCTCTTGAAGAAGGTCTGTGAAAGCCAGCAATATTGTTTGTTTGTAGGTGACCTATTTATTTTCCACTATAATTTTCTCAAGAATTCTTTAAACATCAGACAATGTGATTTTTTGTTTTCTTTTTCCCCTCATTTTTTTCTCACATAAGTGTGGTATATCAATGATGAAAATTACAGGCCATGATCATCTTTTTAAGGAGGAGAACATGCACAATTGGTGGCTCACTAAATCATTTTTTTAGACAAGATTAAAATGTACAAATGAATTAGCATTCATCAAAATGAGTCCAAACTGTCGCTAAACTTTTTTTTTAGCATTCATACGTTTTTTTCACCTTACTCTCAATTTATGCCGGGAATCAAATAGACACAGGCATGAAATGTTTTGCTTGCATATGATTGTTAAACATTAGCCGAGGTTTGGCAATGTTTGCACTTTATTGATGGTAACATGGTTTTAATTTTATATTGTGTCTGTTTGCAAATGTGAATTCGTGAAATCCATCTAAATAGACAATAGGTTTTTGAATGGCTTTATGGAGACTAAAAAGAGGTGCATCATGATTTTCACATCTAATAAATTCATTTACAGTGTTCCCTTGCAGTTCCCTTTACGTGGCCTCGCTTTTTTTTTTTTTTGTACATCATATGAATGCGCATTGTGTTCTGTATCCGAAGGAAAACCCTGCATCGTGTTCTGCATCCCAATTGGCTAAGGGACTGTAGACTATTGTCTACCGCCCTAAGTACCGCGATTAACGCTGTGGGGGCTGCAGTTAGGGTCCACGACGTTATGGCGCATCCACATAACGAGCCATGGGAGCAGTCCTGGCACTTAGGGCGGGCAATTGCGGAGGCCCATCGGTGCAGTGGAAGGCCCCAAACCCTGCTGCCGGATGAGCAACCCCGAACTCAGTGCAACTCTCTGAAGTTTATTTGACATATGTCAAGTGATTCAGTGTTAGTGCATCCTCTTCCTCTTTTTCAACACTTGTGTCCACTTCTTCCTGTTCAGCAGAAAAGAGCCACACATAGCATGAAGGACATTGATTGACCTTCAGTGAACTGCACCGAGCCCGGTTGCACTCACCCAGCAGTGGGGTTCTGGGCCGCTGCACGAATGGCATGCTGCTGCTATTGCTCACCCTAAGTACCGGGGGAAGCTAGGGGGCCCCGCGGCATTTCACAAAGTGTCGTGGCTTCAGTTGTCAAACATGATCAAAGGTAGCATGTCTGTTTATAAGATTATTGTCACCCAGAAGCAAATAGAGCACCAACAACGATCCATAGGTATGTTTTTCACTTACACCTGCACCAAGGACACTACAGCAGACCCACAGCAACTGGCCAGAGGAACTTTAAAATACAGCTGCGTCTGTATTAATAATTTCTTGTGTCCAACCTGATAGCTTGATCATTAAAATTAAATTTGTTATTTCTAAAAACTATGATATTTTCTTTTTGTAGTAGGAAAATGATTATACCCGGTGCGGGATAAAGCAAAGAAAATGGATCAAGGAGCGCTACTTATATATTGATTTGTCAAAAAAAATGTTTTGGTCTCAAACAGGTTTTGATCTATGGTTTCATTCTATAATACAGTACTGTATTTTTGTTTTAATCTGCAAAGGTTTGAACTTTGAGTGTGTTTAAATGAAAGCAATGTGTGAAAATGTTAATAAAGATCTGAGAATTTTTTTAAGCGTGTGGTTAGGAGTTTAGCAGCCTTAAAACATGTAAGAAATGTAAAAAAACCATACTGTTCATGAAAAAAATGGAAACAAAAAATCATGCACCGTAAATAAAAAAAAACACTGTAAATGACAAAACACCCTGTAACAATATAATGGACAAATTAAAATTAAAAAATGAAAAATAAACTTCTACATGGATTTCACTTAACGCAGGTAATTTTTGGAACATAACTGAAAAGACTCCATGAGGAAGCTGCTTGGTGACCAAACTTAGTGACTGTGGGTCCATGTGCGACACCATCGGATAGGGAAATGCCGCCATACCCAGTATCAAAACGAAAAAAGAAATATCTGCAACTTACTATTTATTTATTTATTTAGTTAATATAAAAAATTTTTGTCCTCTTGTAGCCATCCAAGTAAAAACGAGTAAGGGATGTGTCATCTGAAAACTTGATGAACTTGACCAACTGATGACTGAAGGTGCAGCAGCTGTTTGAAAAAGTATAGAAGAATCAATACAGCCCTGAAAAGAACCATTGCTGAATCCTGCTTTGACAGGAAGTACATGATACAAGAAGATACCAATAGGTACGGTATCTACAGTATCTAGGTAGATAGATTTAAGTACCCCCTTGAGAGATGCCTGCCTGGCAGAAGAACCCATTTGTCAATTATCTAATGCACTGTGGAAAGAATGTCCCTAAGTGACACTGTTCAACAACCCAAATCAGTGTCCTGTAACTACAGTCAATACTGTATTGCTGTCTCATTTCACTGTACACATTATTTTGGTATGGTGGTTGACTTCCGTATCCTTTGTATCAATATTACTTTCCAGAGACCAGACATATGCGTCATCAACAACAGTCAGACTATCATACGTTGAATTATATTTACAGAATTTATATACTTTGAAAACAAACCATTACAATCCTGTCATTGCTTTGAAGCAGTTTTTGACCTAGATGCAATGAAATTTTGTCACAGGAGGTAATCAGAAATTTGGCTCTCTTGCATGCCAGTGGAAAAGGGAATATATTCATTCAGGCATTAGCATTAGAAAGGAAGAAACGGTAGAAGTGAGAGGAGAGATTGTTTGGTTGCCATCTTAACTGAATGTGCCTAGCCAAGCCCGGCCTGGAGAAAATATAAACCCCTGAGAAAAAGGCTCATTTTGACTGGTGGCCAGTTAGGGGATAAGCTATGGAGGTGTGCATGCTTGTATGCATGAATATTTATACATGCTTGACTGAGCATGCATGCCATTTAACTGGCCAATCGTTTCATGTCTTGCCAGTCTCACACTGTATATTGATATGTCTTTATATAGATGTGTGCATATTTGTGTTCAAGTCCACACCAAAAGACATTCTCCCTCTCCTACTTTGTCATTTGTATAGATGTTCAGAAGCCAATCAGCTAATAGCAAGACAGTTTTTTCACTCAGTACATGTGACTGGTGACTTTGTCCTAGTAAAAGAGAGAAGGTCTGATACATGGACCAGACAGAAATCCGCTTAGCAAAAAAAAAAAAAGGAATTTGGGGGGCAGCTTAAATCAGCCATTGTGGCTCTACTTCAGATGCCTTTTTCCTTCCAGAATACTAAAGTAAATAAATGAGCCTCAGTGGGAAACTACCTAGGAAAGGGGAAAGCTATCGGTAGTTGCGCAATGACGCCTTCTTCTTGTCATGGGAAGATGGGTGAGCAGGTTTCACTTGTAGATGTTGACATTGCGGTATTTGGTACTGTGGAATTGGACAGGGCACCACTCCTGGGTAACATGCATTAACCCCCCCCCGTTCCCGCACCGCCCCAAAAGGATGTTTTTTTGTTTTGTTTTTTTTTTGGAACTTCGGTATGCCATATAAATAATTCAGCTGATTTTATGGGTTATTTGTACTCGTGTGGAACCTCTGTAGAACAGTAGGAAAGAGAGTGTGGGGGTGGTTAATTCGAGGGGAATACTGGGAAATGTAAAACGGAGAGCAAAATGTAAAAACTAAGATTATAATGAAAAAAATGAAGGAGAATGAAATAATACTTTTGTAAAAGAGCAAATGATGCAGAAATGTATGGCATAGCTTTGTTCTTAATGATTTTTTTTTATTTTGGGGGCAGAGGGGTGTGCATGGTCCGACTTGAAATTGACGTAAGGTTAATTATTAGCATATTACCTCTGCCTTGTAGTGTCACTTTTATTACCCTGTTGCCAAAATGCCTGATTGCTTGAAATTCTTTTTTATTTTTGTGTGTGTGTGTGCTGGGGCGGGCAAATTGAAATTTTTAAAAATGTGATACATCAAAATTGATGAAATGGTAATATTGATCTTTGATTAAATGGGCCCACTTTTTAACTTTTTAAATAGTATTTATGTATTCATGGGCTAAAGGTATTTTCCTATATATAATGTTATATAATGATATCTAATAACATGTTAATTTGCATGCTCAATCTATGCTTGGTTCATATCAAATGTATATATATTTTTTTTATTTGTATAAAACCTCATGATGCATAACTACCACCACAGCCCATATTTTTAGGTGGGTTTTGTTCAAGCGTCCATGTGTGCGTGTGTCTGTGCGTGTGTATGCGAGCTTGTATTGATGTGTGTATGTGGGGGGAAAGGGGGTGGGGGTCAGAATTCAGGTGGGCAGAGGATGCGTATGTGTGTGTGCTTGTATCGATGTGTGTATGTGGTGGGTGCTGTAAATGTCCTGGGACAAAAGAAGGTTCCAATGATCTCAGCTACCGTCATTATGCACTGGAGAGTATTCCGGCAGGATGCAGTGCTCCGTACAACACAGTGATGCAGTTGGTCAAGATACTCTCTATGGTCCCCCTGTAGAATGACCACATGATGGGGGTTGGGAATCAGGTTCTTCTCAACTTTAGCAGGAAGTAGAGATGTTGGTGAGCTTTCTTTGCCAGTGATGAGGTGTTGCTGTTCCAGAGAGGTCCTCTGTCCGCAGCAGCACCGTTGATGTTCAGAAGATCTTGCTGAGAGTGCAGTTTCCTGAATACCAGAACAATCTCCTTTGTTGTCTCCACATTTCGGGACCAATATTTGTCCTGGACAGGTGGGTCACCTCACTACTGTAGTCTGTCTCGTCCCCATTGCTGATAAGACCCACCAAAGTTGTACTATCTGCAAAGATGATAAAGAGGTTGGAACTGTATAACAGTGTGTTATCATAGATCACCAAAGAGAAGAGGAGGGGGCGCAACACACAACCTTGAGAGACCCGTGTTCAAAGTGGTGTGATGGATGTGTCGGTGCTGGCTCATACTGCCTGCGGTCTTCCTGTCAAAAAGTCCAGTAGAGAGTTGCACATTGAAATGTTGAGTCCCAGCTGCTCCAATTTGTAGATCAGTTGTTGAGGGATGATGGTAACGAATCCTGAGCTAAAGTATATGAAAAGCAGTCTAATATCTGCATACTGAGTCCAGCTGTGAGGGTAGAGTGGGAGGCAATGGACAGATATGCAAACTGGAATGGGTCCAAGTAGTGGAAGAGGGAGGACTTGATTTGGTGCATGACGAGCCATTTGAAGCACTTCAACAGGATGGGCATGAGTGCTAGCAGACAGTACACACTGAGGTCGGAAAGAGAGATTTTCCTTGGTACCAGGATAATGATCAGAATCAGAATCAAATTCAGCTTTAATGGCCAAGTGTGTAAAAACACGCAAGGTCTTTTTCTACGGCAGTCGGTGCTACCCTGGTGCGACATTCAGAATAAAGAACAAGGAACAACATAGCAACAAGAACAAAGAACAAGAGACATTTGTGTTAATAGGAACTTTTCCTTATAAGTCATGCAAGATGTAAAATCCTCTTCATTTAGAGCAGGAAGGAGATAAGTGTGTTAGCGTCCCACATTGTGTTAAGCTTGTACAGAGTTCCTTTACCTCTTCGCAGTTAAAGTTATAGACAAGTGCAATGTCAATTGTGCAAAGGGAGCAGTTTAAAGTGACGAATCATGCGGTTTACAAAATATAAAAACATAAATATAAAATATATATATAGTACTAATACTAATACTGACTGGACCAGCAGGATGTCTGTGAGTGTCCTAATATGGCACACGGCAGAAAAAATTGTAGGTTCGTTGATCAAGAATTTCATGACTTAATTGCCAGAGGGGAAAAAACTGCTCGAATGTCTCCTACTTTTGACTTTCATTGATCTGTAGCGCATTCCCGATGGAAGGAGCTGGAAGAGTTGATGGCCAGGATGTAGAAGATCCAAAAGGATCCTGCCTGCTCTGGACCTAGTTCCCATTGCATGCAAGTCCTCAATAGCCGGTAGCATGGTGCCAACAATCTGTTCAGCCGTTTTGATTGATTGATGTAGCTTTCCCACCCTGGCTCAAGGAGGTATTAAAGATGTCATCTGTTGAGTTAAGCCACACAATTCATCACAACACGAACAGGTATGTTATCTGGGCCTGAGGCTTATTGTGTGTTGATCTTGTCAAGAGATTATTTCACATCATCTCGGGCCAATGTCAGCACATGGTCACCAGGATTTGGTGGAGTCTTCTGTGCAGGAGTGATGTTGTGTGCCTCAAAGCAAGCAAAGAAGTCATGTAGCTCATTTAGCAGGGAGGTGGAGTTGCCGCAGGTCTGGTGAGAGTAAAGCAAAGCAAATTTATTTGTATAGCGCATTTCATACACGAGGTAACTGAATGTGCTTTAAATGATTAAAGGCATTTCAAAACAAAGAGACAATCATTTAAAGTCAGATAAAAACAATAAAAATGACTAACAAAATATTTTTTAAAAAAGACAGTTAAAACTGTATACAGTGAAAGTAACATGATCAAAAAGTGGATATATTATAAAAAGCATGACAAAAAAGTAGAGTTTTCAACCTGGATTTAAAAACACTTCATTCGCTTCATTCATATTCACACCTTGGGCTGACCTCACCTTTGTTGGCAGAGTTTATATTACTTTAGCATTTCTTTCATGCATTGAGGACATAAAACATTTTGTGATTCATAGACCAGTAGCATTGTTCTGGTCTGAACCTGAATGAGCTGCAGCGGTTTAAGGCTCTTTTTGTGAAGTCAATTTAGAAGACCATTATAATAGTCAAGTCTACTTAGGATAGAACCATGGATAAACTTCTGGTCTGTTTGGCAAATTCAGGTCCTTACTCTGGACATGTTCTTCTGATGGTAGACAGCAGTTTTAGTTATTGATTTGATATGAAATTCAGGTCGGAATCTATTAGTGCACCAAAGTTTCAGACTTGGTCTCCGTTTTATAAACAGAGTGAGTCCAGGTACTTACTCTGAGGAGGAACAGCATTCCTCTATTGTTTATAGCCCAAAAAAATTATCTGTTTTGTTGTCGTTCAATTAAAGAACATTTTGGCTCATCCATTTATGTTTGAGTAACACAAAACATCATTCAACCTGGAATCATTTAGAGACACTGCTTGATATAACTGTGTCACCTGCATTTCCCGAGTTTTTATTCAACCTTATATTATCAGGTACCTTGATAAGAGTCGATTATGGACTGTGATGAGTTATTAAAATAAAATTATAAAACCTTATTCAAATTTCCTTGGAAGAATAAAACGAGCTATTTAGGATGAAAAGAATGCCAACAGAGACAAAGCAAGGAGTAAAAAAAACATCTTCACAGTATAAGAACAGGCTTCTGGGAGAATTCCTTCCACCTTGGTAAAGACATTCCCTACAGTGTTATTTCCCAGTGTTGGTAGGTCAATGTTAGAGTGGTGCTTTGTAAATAGACTTGGGTCAGCATTGTTGAAGTGCCTAGCAAGGATGAGGAAAGCATCTCGATGGGATGTCAGCTGTTCTCTGATTTGATGGCATAGCTCATTTAGCACCTCACTCTTGTCATAGCTGGAGTATGCAGGAATAAATAGAGCAATAAGCTGTATGGCAGTGAATTCCCATGGTAAATAAAATGTCCAACACCCCAGAGCCATAAACTCCAGTAGCGGTGAACAGTATTGAGTGAGCAGGATAGAGGCCTGGGACGAGGCTACATTGATGTCCGTCAAAGTCCGTCCTTTTGTGTCTTGCCTCCCGAGAGAGTTGTCTGCTCAATAGCAATCTAGCCAGTCGAGCTGTGTTTAGCAATGTTTCCACAAACACAAAACCACAACACTCTCCCACAGTCTCATGGGTAAAATGGTTTACCCGAATGTAATTCATCTTGTTATCCAGAGAGTGTACGTTGGCTAATGCGATGGAGGGATTAGCCAGTTTGTGTAGTTTAGCTGCTAGCCTAGCTTGGATACCTTCACACTTGCCCCATTTCTGCTTCCTCCTCGGCTGCTTGTGAGGCCTTCACTCTTGGCACGATGCTGGAGTGGGGGTTGTAGCTGTTGTAGCCACCCTTAGCAGATTGCAGTGGCATCGCTCCTCAGTGAGAGTAGACTTTAACTGTGTAAAAGTAGTTCTACCAATGTCGAGCAAAAGCTTACGACTATATTTGTGTCTTGGAAAATATAGACGGATATAATATAATAATATAATATGGACTATATTACTCTGATTTGATGAAAAACATGAAAGCATCATTTGGTTGGGACAGAAATCAGCCACTGCATATGCATGTACCACCATCTTGAGGGGAAAAGATTATATATGAAGAGTTCAAGCGCAAAAGCCGACAAGTGCCATCCAGACATATATTAACTATGCATACTGTCACACAGGCCACCCATCTATTCTGCATATTTGTTAATTTGAGAAAGCAGACAACTCCAAAGCAAATATAATCTGAAAAAATAGCTTTAGCACAAAAAAAATGACAATTGCCAATTTCATTTTACTGCAGACAGCGCCAACTCCATTTCAGCCAATCACACGCCAGCCAGAGTGATTGCATCATAGCAACATGGCCGTGCCCGTGGTTGGTCAGTTCGAGTGACACACTCGGGCAAAATTAACCTCGTTTTGTGTTACACTGACAAAAAAGTGATGGAAACTTTTCATGAAATAGCCAGGGGTACTCAATGCGGCAATCATCCATCTCCTCACTTGATTCAGTTGTGGCCAAATCGTTGATCGCACATACATAAGGCACGTTCTATCAAGCTGGCCTCCTATATACTGCAGTCACGGTGATGCGCACGTGACCCCAACCCACAGCCCGCCAATCGATCGCAAGAGGCTGACTACTTGAAAAGTAGATTTTGGGGTAAAAATTCTGGGCACCCCTGAATTAGATGAACAGGTAGCTGTGTCACCCAGAGGCTGCAAAAAAAAAAAAAAAAAAAAAAGGCAAGGGAAACAAAGCCCATGATGACGGTTCTGAAAAACGGCCTCTTCTATCTTGTACACACAATGCAGCTAACCAGTGTCTCGCAGGAACTTTGACCCCTGGAGACCCAAGATACGCACACAATCAGCTCTATCAAACTACAGATAAAGTAACGCAAAATTCTACTCTCCTGTCTTATATGATTCTCCAAGATGGAAGCAGTACTCATGTTATTAATTTGTGTTCATAATGCATAATACTTTACACCTTAGTCAAGAAAAAGTTGGTCTGATCAGGAAACCAGGAAAATGGACCTTTCCGACCTGTCAATTACTCATACAATAATAGCCAATCAGGTAGCCGCATTGTCTTAACCCCCGGCTTGACAAACCCCTCTTGTCGTCATGTACCACAAGCAATGCTGGTTATCAGTCACGTGTCCGTTGAAAAGTTAATGTTACGAACAAAATGGTCTTCAGATGCAATTGGGGAACATGCAATTCTGATGAAAGATATCCGGCTAGGTTACAAGGGGCCCCGTTGATTCATTTTCCAAAGCCTAAAACACAGTTGAGGAAGTGTCTACGATGGATTAAGGCTCGCGGAAGAGCACACGTACAACTAAGTGTGGATAATATCAACAAACACAAGGCTGCATGTTTGAAGGTATGGGAGAAGTAACTTCTCTGAGTTTGATTTAATTATCATCAGTGCTTTATACATTGCAGGAGAACAACTTTCACTTTGTTAGCGTATCACTGACCTGCTGAATGAAGTGTGTAATGTTTTATTCCGAAGAGTCTGGTTAGTGATACGTAAATGCACGATGTCATGCGAGAGAAATGTCTATTTGCCGATTTGTATCCCATCAAACTTTTAAGACAGAGCACTGGGTTCCATTAGGAGGCAAGTCAAATGAATACACCCAGTCACTTATAAAGACTACAATGATATTAGTCATGATCTTTCCAAGTAAAAAAAATACTCACCCTGCTTTACATGCACAGTACGATTCCCCTATTTTATCCTGTTGGATTTCAATATGAAGTTTGTGAGGCATCAAACTTTTTTGCATTGATCGCCAACGTTTCGCTCTAACTCTGACATTGCGTCCTGCTCACTCCAAAACCTGAATTCTGTGTACATATCCATGCTTAAAATAGTTGAAACCTCTCTGTAGAACCCTCTTGGACAAGTCTGGCGCATTTGGCAAAAACATACCGCAATGTTACCAGGAATAGGCGATAGAGAATCCACTTCAAACCTGTTCTGTTCAGTCTCCATTTTGGAATATTTTCGGAGATGGCAACTGTAGCTAAGGGGGGCGGAGCTGTAGAACGCCAGTCGGAAAGGTCCATTGTTTTTATTTCACTCAGTTCCACGAAAATTGACATGTCTGCTTTTGCATTTAAACTCTTGATATTGTTAATATATGAAAATATAGATTCAAATTTTCGAAATGATTTAGTTGTCCCCGTGTTCCAATTTCCCCCCAGTTCCGAAAAACATCCATGGTATATTCTTGTCTATGTCATGATCCTGGATTCCAGCCAGGGCTGGGCGTGGCCGTCTAATCGGAAGGGTCACACCTGCGCCTCATGACCTCCGATTAGACCCAGTACATATAGGACCCGGGGGACGACAGAGACTCTGCTAGATCGTTGCCTCTCATGCCTCGTTCCCGCACTACCGTACTCCTGACGTCTACCTCCCGTGTACCGACCAACGCCTGTCTCCCGACCTACCCCGTAAGCCTGCCGTTACTGATCTTGCTGCTTGTTTGGACTGACTCCCTGGTAACCGACATTGGAACGAATAAAGGCTTATTCCGCACTGCTTACCTCTCACCTGAGTCGTGCATTTGGTCCACCCCCGAGTCTCGTCCATGACAGAACGATCTAGCCAAGAACATGGACCCAGCCAACTCTGAAGCCATTCGCCGTGCGCTGCAAGTGCAGGGCAAACGCCTGGGTGAGCAAGAGGCTGCTCTCCAGGGTATGACTCACCAGATCCAGGAGCTCTGCACCCAGCTGCAACCGTGGCTAGCCTCCCAAGCTAGCGCGGCCGCTCCTGTGCCTCCCCGTGCCACCATCACTCCGCTCTCTCGACCAGAGCGGTTCTCAGGCGACTCCGGTAACGTCAAGCCCTTCCTGGCGCAGTGCGATCTCCAATTTGAGCTGCAAGCTTACGCTTTTCCCACGGACCGCTCCCGGATCGCCTTCGTCATTTCTCACATGACAGGGAGGGCGGAGGCATGGGCCACCGCCGAGTGGAGCCGTAACTCGGAGACCTGCCGCTCATGGGCGAGCTTCGTCTGCGCGCTCACCCAGGTGTTCCAGTATGCGGCTCCGGAACGCCAGGCGGCGTCGTCACTCATGACAATTCGCCAGGGGCGTCGCCGCGTGTCCGACTACGCCATTGAGTTCCGCATTCGGGCTGCAGAGAGCCGCTGGAATGAGGAAGCCCTCCATGACCCATTTTACGAGGGACTGTCCCCAAAGATCCGTGGTCACCTCGTGGCCATGGATCTTCCGCCTTCGCTTAACTCCCTCATCGCATTGGCCCTCAAGGTGGACCAGCGCCTCACCGTGCAGAGACAGATGGAGGGCCTGAGGGAGGAGGAGAGGGAGAGTCGCAGTCCGGTTGTTTCCGCTTCCCGGCCACCCGTGTTGTCAGCTTCACCGGAAGCCATGCAAGTGGAGGGGCTTGGCAGCTCAGCGGAGGAGCGCTTACGTCGGCGACGAGAGGGACGCTGTTTTTACTGCGGGCGTTTGGGACACTTGATCGCCCGTTGCCCGACTCGACCAGGGCATTCTGACATCAGGATCGCTACTCCGGTGAGTGTGCGGTACACCGCGACAGGGTCAGGGAGGTCCCTTCTTCACCTCACCTTGGGAACGGACTCCCGTTCATGCTCTGTGACGGCTTTCATAGATTCTGGGTCGGAAGCAAACCTGATAAATCCCTGCGTGGTCGAGGAGCTGGGGGCGGCAACCTTCCCCACGCAACGGTTTCGTCACGCCTATGCCGCCAACGGCAAGTTCCTTTGTCGGGTTACACATCGTACTCAGATGCTACGTATGAGCTTTCCGGACGCTCACTCGGAGCGAATTAGCTTTCATGTCTTCGACGCACGTAGTAGCGACATCATCTTGGGCAGTCCGTGGCTCAAAGAACATAATCCGCACATTGATTGGACCACGGGTCAGATCAAGACTTGGGGTGAGGACTGTCTCAGTCGTTGTTTCGCTGTCCGGAGAGACAGGGGTATTCGCGCTGGTTCGGCTAACAGAACCTGGTACCGTCCTGGACCTGACCGCAGTGCCCTCCTGCTATCATGACCTACGGGAGGTCTTCTCTGAATCTAAGGCAAAGTCTCTACTGCCACATCGGTCATACGACTGCGCGATTGAACTCCTGCCAGGCACCTTTCCTACCAGAGGGAAACTGTACTCTTTAACAGGACCAGAGCATCAAGCCATGAGGGACTACATCGAGGACTCGCTGGCAGCCGGACTCATTCGCCCCTCATCTTCACCAGCCGGTGCGGGGTTTTTTTTTGTCAAGAAGAAGGACTCCACGCTGCGACCCTGCATCGACTACCGAGGACTGAACGACATCACAGTCAAGAACAGGTACCCTTTGCCGCTTATCTCTACAGCATTCGAACTCCTCCAGGGAGCCCGGATCTTCACCAAGCTCGACTTGCGCAGCGCTTACCATCTGGTGCGGATTCGGGAAGGGGATGAGTGGATGACGGCGTTCAACACCCCCACAGGGCACTATGAGTATCTTGTGATGCCCTTTGGACTGACAAACGCTCCGGCCGTCTTTCAGAACTTCATTAACGACATGCTCCGGGAGTTCCTGAACAG
Source organism: Syngnathoides biaculeatus (assembly GCF_019802595.1). Lineage (NCBI taxonomy): Eukaryota > Metazoa > Chordata > Actinopteri > Syngnathiformes > Syngnathidae > Syngnathoides > Syngnathoides biaculeatus. The sequence continues at coordinate 24,348,646 of NC_084651.1, forward strand.
ATCTGTCTTTGTTTACCTGGATGACATTCTCATCTTTTCAGCAGACCTAGCCTCTCACATTCAACAAGTCCGAGAGGTGCTCCGGCGTCTGCAGCAGCACCAATTATACGTGAATATGGATAAGTGTGAGTTCCATCAGGCATCCGTGTCCTTCCTGGGCTTCGTCCTGGCTGAGGGAGAGATACGGATGGATCCCGGGAAGGTCGACGCGGTGCTGCGGTGGCCTACCCCCACCAACAGGAGGGACGTGCAGAGGTTCTTGGGATTTGCCAATTTCTATAGGAAATTCATAAGGAACTTCAGTTCCGTGGCCGCTCCTCTGCATTTGCTCACTTCGCCAAATACCACCTTCGACTGGTCCGGGACCTGCCAGGAGGCCTTCGGCAGGCTCAAGGCAAGTTTCACTACTGCGCCCGTTCTCATTATTCCGGATCCCGATAACCAGTTTGTGGTGGAGGTGGATGCATCGAATTCAGGAATCGGAGCAGTCTTGTCGCAGAGGAGTCCCAGGGATGGAAGGATTCACCCGTGTGCATTCCTGTCTAGAAAGTTGACCCCGGCAGAGAGGAACTACGACGTGGGAGATAAGGAACTGCTGGCGGTCAAGAGCGCGTTGGAGGAGTGGCGGCACTGGCTGGAGGGCTCGCAAGTACCGTTCGTTGTCTTCATGGTCCATAAGAACCTTGAATACCTGAAGTCTGCGAAGAGGTTGAACGCCCGTCAGGCCAGGTGGGCTCTATTTTTCACCCGCTTCCACTTTAAGGTGTTTTACCGCCTAGGCTCCAAAAACGGCAAGCCGGATGCACTCTCGCGGATCCACGAGGGAGGGCGCACTGATTCAGACGCCGCTACTATCCTGCCAGCGGGGTGCTTCGTGTCCGGGTTCACCTGGTCGATCGAGTCGCGGGTGAAGGAGGCTCTGGAAGAGACACCGCCACCCGCGGATTGTCCGTCGGGCCGTCTTTTCATCATTCCATCTCTGCGGGGAGACGTCATCAACTGGGCCCATACCAACAAGACGGTCTGCCACCCGGGTATGGCGAAGACACGGTCAGTGGTCGAACAAAGGTTCTGGTGGCCTAACCTCAGCAAGGATGTAAGGGAGTTCGTCAACGCCTGCCCGGTGTGTGCTGCCAATAAAACTTCCCGCCTACGGCCCGTTGGTGAGTTGAAACCCCTGTCCATCCCCCTTCGTCCGTGGTCACACATCGCGATGGACTTCGTTACCGGCCTGCCGCCTTCACAAGGGAACACAGTGGTGCTGTCCATAGTGGACCGTTTCTCCAAGATGGTCCACTTCGTGCCACTCCCGAAGATCTCGTCGGCCAAGCAGACAGCCCAGTTGGTATTAGACGAGGTCGTCCGTTACCACGGTCTACCCCAGGACATCGTTTCGGACAGGGGTCCGCAATTCAGCGCCCGTTTCTGGAAGGAGTTCTGCAACCTCATCGGCGCTTCAGCAAGTCGGACATTGGGTCATCACCCAGAGTCTAATGGCCAGACTGAGAGGATTAACCAGGAATTAGAGACCGGTCTTCGATGTCTGGTATCCAGGGACCAGAGCACGTGGAGCCAGCACATCAAGTGGGTGGAGTATGCCCACAATTCCCTACCCTCCGCTTCAACAGGTATGGCTCCACTCCATGTCGTGCATGGGTATCCTCCGTCCCTGTTTCCTCCACTGGTCACAGAATCCACAGTTCCGTCGGCCCTGGCCGTGGTGCGACGCTGCAAACGGACCTGGGAAGCAGCTCGGAGGACACTGCTGCGCATGAGCAGCGCCTACAAGGCCACAGCAGACCGTAAGAGGAGGGGCGCACCAGAGCTCAGAGTGGGACAGCGAGTGTGGCTCTCCACCAAAGATCTCCCGCTGCGGACGGAATCCCGCAAACTTGCTCCCAGATTCGTTGGCCCGTTCCCTGTTTCCAAGGTTATTAACCCGGTCGCCGTCTCGTTGAAACTGCCCAGGTCGATGAGGGTGCACCCTACGTTCCAGGTCAGCAGACTTCGCCCGAATCGCACGTCGTCGCTGGCTCCTCCGCTCAATTCCCCCCCGCCCCCCGCATGGTCGACGGTGTGTTGGTGTACACCGTGCGCCGGTTGCTGTCTTCCCGCCGCAGAGGGAGGGGGGTCCAGTACCTGGTGGACTGGGAGGGATATGGCCCGGAGGACCGCTCTTGGATCCCCTCCCGCTTCGTCGTGGACCGCTCCCTCATCAGGGACTTTCACGCGGCTCACCCTGATGCGCCTGGGCCATCCAGAGCCGGCCGTTGAGGGGGGGGTACTGTCATGATCCTGGATTCCAGCCAGGGCTGGGCGTGGCCGTCTAATCGGAAGGGTCACACCTGCGCCTCATGACCTCCGATTAGACCCAGTACATATAGGACCCGGGGGACGACAGAGACTCTGCTAGATCGTTGCCTCTCATGCCTCGTTCCCGCACTACCGTACTCCTGACGTCTACCTCCCGTGTACCGACCAACGCCTGTCTCCCGACCTACCCCGTAAGCCTGCCGTTACTGATCTTGCTGCTTGTTTGGACTGACTCCCTGGTAACCGACATTGGAACGAATAAAGGCTTATTCCGCACTGCTTACCTCTCACCTGAGTCGTGCATTTGGGTCCACCCCCGAGTCTCGTCCGTGACAGTCTATCCAAATTGCTAATTGTGAATGTGAGTGAAAATGGTTGTTTGTTTTCAATTAGCATATTGGAGGTGGCTTGTCATCTGTTCTTAATTTTTGCTTTTTCTTACCTGCCTCAAAAATTTACCTCAACCAGGTTGGGGTAGGCTCCAGGCCACCAGTGACTCTAAACAGGATAAGAGTTATAGAAAATGAACCTTGCTGTATGTACATTTGAGTTATGGAATGACAGAATCTAGATAACCAGCGTTTGTAAATTTAACTTTGAACTATCAAACAGCAGTACTTCCACTGATTTTACTTGAACAGATTTACATCTTTCAAAAATTATATTACTTTTCACTGAAGTGTATGACTCATGTAAGAATTTTTTTTTTTTTTTGAGTTGCTATTTGCATGACCTAAAGTTAAATTGAGTGGAAGTCATTTATTTCTGCAAACAACCCTCATGCCAGAACACTGGAGTGGCAGTCAGATTACGCCATAGGTTATTGCACAAGATTAAGGGTGTTCGGGTTCTCCAATCTTCTCTCCCCCTCTCTTACTTCATTATCGTCATAGCATGTGTTAAGATCTGTTGTGAGAGTGCCACTTAATGAACCCATACCTGAATGTATTTGCCTGCGCTTCAGCATAGATTGAGGAAGGAAGTACCAATTAATAGAATATAAGAGCACACAGTGATTTATAATTAACAAATATGCAGGTTATAGTAAACATAACACTCAGTGTAATAGCACAGGAGAGAGATGAGAAGTGGAGAAAGAACTAAGGAGCTGGAGAAGGAGGGAGGGGAAAAAAAAAGAGTTGATTTGTCCCTTGGTGAATGAGCGTGAGTCCTTGTGGCTGACAGGAGCTGTCTAAAGCAGCTAAATGAATAATCATCTGTGAGTTAGACTGCAGACGAACGCTTAACGAGGATGGCGTGAACCTTGCTGACACGAGGAGGGTGGAAAGAGAGAGCGAGAGCTATTGCAAGACAGCAAACATAACCAGCTTGGAAATGAATGCCTCTTGTGTTCATAAGGGCGATGAAATCACTACTCAATAGGCCAATGTCCTACCTGTAATGTAAAGTACCAGTATTTGTTTCTCAGAATTTGAGAGTAATGAACACCCCCATTCATTTTCAGTTGGTAATGCCAGTGCATGATACCAAATGTGTACCAAAGAGAAAGTGCAGGAAACGTGACAGGTAAGAAGTGTGGTTTGGGGGTAACGCCGAATATTCCATGAATGTGGACAATCTTGGCTCATCCGATGGCTTTTACATGGCTAACAACTTCAGTAACACCAACTCCTACTTGCCGCAAAGCCGTATCGTTTGGCACCTTCTCTACTTTATGCATACTTTAGCAATAAGCTGCAAGAGGCTACATTACACAAGGTTAAGAACAGCGAAGGGGCTTTGCCAGGTAGAATGAGAAGTAAAGAAGATCACTCTGTAGCTCAGTGTCACCAAGTTGTTTGCATTTACAAGACATCAAAAGAGGCAAAAGTTCACATAATCTTAATTTTTGTATGTGATCGCTCTATAATTGAAGTCTGGTGCGAGAAGGAGTTCCTTGCAAATCCTTTTACAATCTTATAAAAACAGTAAATAAGGAATCAGATAAAACTGAAATTTATGGAGATTCCAAAACACTCATAAAGAATATATTAATATTGCTTTACTGGTTAAAAAGTCCAAAGTGTTTAGAATGTATACAGCCAAGTCCATTTTATGAACAGGAGATAGTATATTGTAAAGCAACAGTGTGATTTAAAAAAAGAAATACATACATGTACTAAAATACAGTCATTGAAATGTGAATGTTCAAATAGGTAAATATGAAATTCCAGCAAAATGTAAAAAAGTAAGCAGACTTCTTCAAAACAAACATCTTTTGAGATTATTATTATTGTTAAAGGCGGCATGCTGGAATAGCTGCAGAGCACTGGCCTCACAGTTCGGAGGACAGGGGTTCAAATCCCGGCCTCACCTGTGTGGAATTTGGATGTTCTCCTCCTGCCTCTGTGGGCTTTCTCCGGGCACTCCGGTTTCCTCCCACTTCCCAAAAATCTGCATTAATTGGAGACTCTAAATTGCCCTTAGGTACGATTGTCAGAGTGACTGTTGTCTGTCTCCATGTGCCCCGCGATTGGCTGGCAACCAGTTCAGGGTTTACACCGCCTCTTGCCCGATGACAGCTGGGATTGGCACCAGTAACCTCATGAGGATAAGCGGTTCAAAAAACGATGGATGGATGGATTATTGTTAAATCTAAAATCAAAATTGAATCATTAATTATCATCCATTGTTTCACCCTGTGGGCTAATTGCTCACAGCAATGTTAGATTTGAATGGCTTGTTTTGTTTTTTAACCATACAAGATAATAGCATTATTCTTATATTCTAATTGTTTCAATGTTACTGCATAATCTATGCAAGAGTAAAAAGAGCCACAATATTAGTGAACACTAATAACACTTGGAATAGGCTGCAGCTCAGGGGAGCCTGACCACAAATTGGTCTATTTTGGAACCAAACAGCATGGTTGAATAACATTATTCAAATGATCTGTTGTACACTGGAAGGCATATGTTTTAGGTGTTGTGCAATGGCTTTTTAATGGTTCAGCTAGTATGAGCTAATATACAATATCGCACAAATGAAGACAGTAGTGTCCTGCAGGGTTCCCACGGTAACACTTCAACCTCTTTGAATGCTGATTGGCCATCTGGTATTGTTTTGTGTCACTTCCTATTAAGCTCATTGATCCACCCTCCCTTCTCTGTGGCATGTGGCTGATCATCGTGGTAGATCAGTGTATGTGCCTGTAATATGAATATGGTATGATTACACGACATTATGGTCTCTGTCTGTGTGTTCGCCGAGGCAGCCCCTCCAGCTACGCTTATGTTGACTGTGGCTGTGATTAGGCTGTTTATGTTGCGACTGCGCGAAAGGAGAAGCAGAAATGTCTCCGAAGGGAATACTGCACCATGTGATTGGGTCACTGCTGTGGACAGTATTATGTGGCATTACTGAACAGCACACAGACATTGTCTGTGCTCTCAATCAGATTAAAATATTAGAATCTTGCCACAGAGGTAAATAGCATGGTGTGTTCGTAATATTCTTGATTTAGCAGCTTTTTGGGGTACTTTCAAAGTACAATTATTGTTTTGATCACCACATTACATTGTGTCATTTATGTGCTCCTGGCAACATGATCCTAATTTGGTTTGTCATTTCCGTAACAGTGTGAAATAACTGCACTCTTGGTATGACTCTGGCACCCTTCAGCATCTGGTGTTTTATGTTCAGTACAAATTCAGTCATTGTTTCTGCAGTCCTTGTCAACGTTCAACGGGTCATGGGTCAATGAAGAAAAAATATGTATAGTATGTTTTGTATATTTTTAGCAGACAAAATGTTTGAGAAAGAACACATGAACACGGTTTTAAAAGAACAAGGGCCCTGTGGTTACATTTTCTTAGTTACTGTTTGGAGATTGGAGGAAGTTCCATATAAATAACCATAATTTTCCTGAGCTGATCTGATTTTTTTTTAACTTTTTTTTCAATCCAAACCCCGAGCCTCAACATGGAAATAGAAAAAGGAAAAAAAAAATCCGAAACATGTATTGGCTTTTAATTTTTCTTATCTGAATGTATTTACTGACAACCCGTGGTGATCGCAGCTTGAATAGGGCATTGTCCATGACCATCCTTGCTCCCCACACCACTCCCTCCACAAACAAACATACATACATATACACACAAGAGCCACGATAACCCTCCTCCCCTCCTCCAATTGACAGTCACCTATCACAGGTTGTGCACACAAATATGAGAAAAACATAAATGAGAGTGCATCTTCGTAATATAATTAAAAATTGTCATGACGACAACTTCTCTCATCACTTTCAAACCTAGGGAAAACGAAGTCTGCTGGTCCTCTACGAACCACCTCTATGCAAATCCTGTTTGTCTGAGGTGGTGGCCACGTGGTTAGTTCAGAGAGGTTCATCCTCAACAGTGGGAGTCAGTGGTGATTGAACTCAAGGAATCTCTGCTGGGAAACCACATGAAAACATCACTCATCACATAGCAGTGGAGCTTGTCACATTAATGAAATTATCTTTTCATTTCCTCAGCATTTTTTTGCAGGTGGGCGACACAGACATACACATATACGTAAGCACACACACACACAGACACACACACACACACACACACGCACGCACGCACGCGCACACACACACACGCACACACACACAAGACTTCAGCAACATTGGGGTTTTGTCAGCTAATTTATACGTCTTACTTGCCTTAGTGCTTGACCATACCTATTATCTTTGAAATTTGCATATTCAATTAATCCTTTTTTATTCTGTGGAGTATACCATAGTCTTGTATAGCTTTTTATACTGATGTTATTATATGTACTCTTTTGATGCACCGCTTGCCCTTGAGTAATTTTTGCCACCAGGATTTTAATTAGAAATGCCACTGAAATTTTATGATGTAAAATTCACATTGTTATTTCAAAGCGATCACATTTCCAAGAGCTGTTTTTCAATTTAACTTTTCAATGTTAACAATTTCGCCATATAAAAAATGCAACCTTTAAAATTCAAACGCAATATTTTCAGTCTCCTGAGATTCAACTGGCTACAATTTGCTGTCTGAAATTCATCGTCTAACACCCAGCCAATCCTGCTACACTTTCTTAGTTATGTGACGTCCCATACTAACGTTCTGTCAAGGATGTCTACCGATGGAACATCCACGTCGGGCAGTTTTGGAGCGCATTTATACCCCGGGAGAGTCAAATGATGCTCCCCTGTCCTCAGAGTCAGCGCCAGTACAGGGGCCACTGAATAAATGTTGGATATTGTGAGTTTTCTATTACAAACCAATGCACAAGTTTATCTCTTTCTTCTTTTTATTTATCGGCACTGTGGAAGGGAGAAAATTTATTAAATTACCATTTGAGCCATCTTCAGCATAAAATAACAAACAACCATACTATCTGTGAATTAATCAGTTTATGTCATATTTGGCAGAATGATGAAAAAAATATATAATACAGATTTTAAGGAATATCCTAGTCTTTTAAGGAATATTTTGGATGTTCATGGTGGTCATTTATCAACAGGAAATAGCCGATATTTGTAGTGTGTGTACTTGGTCAATGTAAACGTTTCAAAGCTGTGGATGAACTAGGAAGTCTGGAAATGGTATTAGTATTGGTGTAAAGCGGTAAGGAAAATAATGTAAAAGCAGTGAAACATGGGATACAGTGAGCAGTTTGAAGATATACACTTCGAGTTACAGAATCTGAAAATATTTTTTGCACTTATGAGCCACCGTTTCCACCACGCTAGTGGCACCATTTGCAATGGCTTCTCAAGTGGCACACACTCTGAGGTCAAATGACCTGCAAAAGACACAAATCTGTTCATGAACAGATTGTATTAAGTACGTTGACTCGGAGGATGTCGATGTTTGACAGCATTGTTCGCGAACGACACAACACCACTTGAACCTCCTCTACCATTCCATTCTAGAAAAAAAAATGCAAAATGCTTAATACATAGATGCATAGCAACACACTTGAATTTGGTGTGATTTTAACATTTTCACGGCACCTGTATACCTGCGCACCACATATGTGCAGCCTAAATTATAAAATGTGTTGGTTAAGTCACACTGCTACTCCTCATATGATGTAGCTACAGTTAACCTTCATCAATTTCTGAGTGTTGGGGTTGACACATACTGAAGCTGTTCACAACATTACCACAAATCGATATGGGAAACTATTCTCAAATGTTTGCTCATGGACCTGAAATGACGGGGTAGTGTATCACATAAGAAAGCTCCATGACTGATAATCGGATGAATCTTATATTAATATGTACTGTGTCATTTACACTGAAGAAAATAAGTATTTGAACACCCTGCTATATTGCAAGTTCTCCCACTTAGAAATCATGGAGCGGTCTGAAAATTTCATTGTAGCTGCATGTCCATTGTGAGAGAGATAATCTAAAAAGAACAATCCAGAAATCACAATGTATGATTTTTTTTCAACGATTTGTGTGATACATCTGCAAATAAGTATTTTAACACCTCTCTATCAGCTAAAATTCTGACCTTCAAAGACCTGTTAGTCCGCTTTTAAAAGTTCACCTCCACTCCATGTATTATCCTGAATCAGATGCACCTGTATGAGGTCATTAGCTGCATAAAGACACCTGTCCAACCCATACAATCAGTAAGACTCAAACTTGTAAAATAGCCAAGACCAAAGAGTTGTCCACAGACACCAGACAGAAAATTGTCCAACTCCACACGGCTGCAAAGGGCTACAGAGAAATTGCTAAGCAGCTTGGTGAAAAAAGGTCCACTGTTGGAACAATCATTACAAAATGGAAGAAGCTAAACATGACGGTCATGTTGGAGCAATCTCAATCGCAGTGGAGCCCCCTGCAAGATATCGCCTCGTGGGGTCTCAATGATCCTTAGAAAGGAATTAGCGCAGGACTACACCACAGGACTTAAGTCAATGACCTGAAAAGAGCTGGGACCACCGTTTCCAAGGTGACTGTTGTCACGTGCCATTGGTGCGGGGAAGGACCCAAATGCATGACTCCGAGGTGAGGACATGATGATCACTGGGTTTTATTCTAAATAACACAAAACACACTCATAGTCTCAGGGCACAACGAAGACAATGAACTGGTGAATGCCAGTGATCAAAACTCAAATTTAAATACACCATCTAATTACAGTTCCAATGTGCAACAGCTGTGAGCAGTGAGATGTGTCACCGGCCAGGGCAGTAGCCACGCCCCTCTTGGGCGTGGTCCAGCCTGGCTCATGACAGAACCCCTCCTTTAAGAAACATACCAAAAAAAAAGAAAAAAAAAACATGTTCAGGGGTGGGTGGAAGGTGGTCCCCCATCCCCAGTCTGTCTGGTGGCCGTCCAGGCCACCAAAAATGAGGCGTCCAGCCAGGCAAGTCAGGAGGTCAACCCGGAAACCAAGCACCAGGGTTCCCACGTGGTGATTCAGGCGGACGTCCTCAAGGAGGAACCCAACAACAAAGCAGGAACCAGACGGGAGCATGCGACTGCTCTGTACGAAGACCTCCCAGGACGTGGTCGTGAGGCGGCCGTGAATTGGTCGCTGCTGAGGCTAGGTCGTGAGGTGACCGGGTACCGGTCGCCACGGAGGCTAGGTCATGAGGGGGCCGGGGATAGGTTTCCACCGTGGCATGGTCGTTCAGTTGGCCGTGGACCAGTCACCATTGAAGCAAGAGAGGGAGGCGGCAGCCATCGAGACAGGGTCATAAGGAGGCCGTATACTTGATGCTGTCAAGACAAGAATGTGAGGCAGCCGTAGACATGTTGCTGTCGAGACAGGAATGTGAGGCAGCCGTAGACATGTTGCTGTCGAAGCAGGAGCGTGAGGTGGCCGCGTGCTAGTCGCCATCGAAGCAGGAATGCGAGACGGCCGCGTACCTGTCGTCGCCAGCACCGGAACGAAGGGGACCGTGATGTCGCCACCACCAGGGCAGGAACGTGAGCCGGCCAACGAGCTTTCGCCGCTGCCTGGTTATGAACGAGAGGTGAATGGGCACCAATCGCCATTCTGAGAGTAACGTAAGGCAGTCACATAACTGTCGCCGCTGGGACAGGAACTTGAAGCGGCCGAGGAGCCTTCGCCACCGCCGAGACAGGAACTTGCAGTGGCCGCGGAGTCAGCCTGGCTCATGAGAACTGTTGGTAATACACTCAGACGGCATGGTTTGAAATAATGCATGGCACGGACGGTTCCCCTGCTTAAACCGACACCTGTCAAGGCTCGTCTTAAGTTTGCCAATGGCCATATGGATAATACAGAGGAGTCATGGGAGAAAGTTTTGTGGTAAGATGAATTCAAAATGGAACTTTTTGGTCATAGTTCTACTAACCGTGTTTGGAGGAAGACAAAAGATGAGTTTCATCCCAAGAACACCATCCCTACAGTAAAGCATAGGGGTGGTAGCATCATGCTTAGGGGGTGTTTTTCTTCATGTGGGACAGGACGACTGCATTTTATCAAGAAGAGGATGACTATGGCCATGTTTTGTGAGATTTTGGGGAACAACCTCTTTCCCTCAGTCAGAGCTTTGAAGATGGATTATGGCTGGGTCTTTCAACATGACAATGACCCAAAGCACACGGCCAGGAAAACCATGGAGTGGCTCTGTAAGAAGGATATCAAGATTCTGGTGTGGCCTAGTCCAGAACTAAACCCAATAGAAAATCTTTGGAGGAAGCTGAAACTCCGTGTTTCCCAAGGACAGCCCAGAAACCTGTCTGTTCTTTAGAGAAGATCTGTGTGGAGGAGTGTGCCAAAATCCCTCCTGCAGTGTGTACAAACCTGGTGATCAACTACAGGAAAAGTTTGACCTCTGTAATTTCAAACAAAGGCTACTGTACCAAATATTAACATTGGTTTTCTCAGGTCTTCAAATACTTATTTGCAGCTCTACCACACAAATAAATCGTTAAAAAAATCATACATTGTGATTTCTGAATTTTTCTTTTTAGATTATCTCTTTCACAGAGGACATGCACTTTCAATGAAAGTTTCAGACCCCTCCATGATTTCTAAGTGGGAGAACTTGCAATATAGCTGAGTGCTTAAATACTTATTTCTTCACTGTAAGCATTGGACACGGGTCGAACCTCAGCATGGAATATCATCAACTGCTCGGTCTTGCAATCATACACTTCAGAGGGCTAATAATGATTGCAATAGCAGAGTCAACGGAATGCAGGATATATTATAGTGAAATGAAAAATAAAAATATGGGGGGGGTAAAATGTTTATTTCTCTTGCATAATATTTCCAAATTATTCTTAAATACAAAGAAGTCACAACTTGTTTCTCTTGAACCATTGGATCCTCTGGATCTTTTACTAGTTCCAGAGGAACAGTACTGCTATATAAAGCCCTCCAACACCCCACCCCCAAAATACAGGAAAAACAAGAAAAATAGGTTCATACATCATTTAGATTGCATCCTTTTTTCTTACCTTACCAGATAATTTCTAGCTATGCAATGTTGAGAATATATTCATAGTACAGTGGTACCTCGGTTTTCGAACGTCTCTGTTTTCGTACAAATCGGTTTTCGAACAAAAATTTCAATTTTTTGCTTTGGTTTTCGAACGAAAATCGGTATTCGAACACCCCTTCCAGCTGACCCACGACAATTTGTTATTGTGCTTTCGAACGCACCCGCGAAAAAAACGGAAACGACGTAACGCGCACGACCGCGCGCAATGCAACCAGTTGACCCACACACTCGTTGGGAAGCGGACGTGTCCTGGTAGTGACTTTTCTTCCAATTGAGCAATATTAACCCCCGATCATGGCTCCAAAGAAGGCAAGTGGAACTGCTGGTGCTGAAAAAAGGAAAGTGGTGCGTAAAACTGTCAACTTCAAAATGGATTTGATGGCCGAATACGAATCTGGTGTGCGTGCTTCTGAGCAATCGAAGAAGTATGGCATGCCGAAATCGACGATCAGCACCATTCTGAAACACAAGGATGCCTTCAAAGCAAGTGATGTTGCTGAAGGAGCAACCCTGTTGAACAAGCAGAGGCCACAGGTCTTGGAGGAAGTCGAAAAGTTGCTTCTTATTTTCGTAAACGAGCAGCAGTTAGCTGGGGATAGTGTCGGTGAGGAAGGGAGGAGATGTCGTCTGATGAGGCTGAAGACAGAAAGGATGTCTCAAGTGCGGCTATAAAAGCTATCTGCACTAAATGGAAGAACACCCATAATCTTATAGAAATCCCTCACCCTAACAAATCAGAATGTTGCAGAGGAAATGGATGGATGGATGAATAAAGCAGGGGTGTCAAACTTAAATTCACAGAGGGCCAAAATTTCAAATTGAACAAAGCCGCGGACCAAGGTCGAACCAATGAACCTTTTAATATGGAATCAAACAAGTGTGTAATACCGGCGGGCCAGCTCTAATATTAATTTTAAATTGCCTCGTGGGCCAAATATAATGATATAATTTGGCCCGCGGGCCAGAGAAGCATTTAGAGATCACACTCTTCTACTTGTTTGTTATTGAATATTTTTTTTTTTTTTAAACTGAAAACTATTACCCACTCTTGTATACTGCAAGGAGAGGGAGTAGACGAGATGGTGTTGGCACAGGAGGAGCTCACAGCATGCACTTGTCGCCACTGTCTACTGCACCACTATCATTGCTTTTGGAGGACTGCGAGTGAAGGCTTTTTAACAATTACTTCTTTACTAGCTTTTATCGGAAATTTTACAAGCAGTTAATGTTGGCAAATCCCATCATTTGTGCCTTTGTAGCGGGCAGGATTATGTCTGCAGTACATTGAGAACACAGTAGCACTCTTCCTAAATTGGCAGAGGCTACAGAGGGCACAACAGAAATAGGAAAACTAATTTCAAAGAGAAGCATCACCTCTTCACTTTTTTCTCCTTTCGATCATCTTTCTGCTGTTTTGTTCATCACAGGGAAATTTCTTTCAACTAGCTGAGGAGGGTTAGGACAATTGTGGAGGTGGGTATAATTATCATTGGTTCCTCTTTAATCTAAACCCCCCCCCCCCCCCACCGGCTCCACTGACTCGACAGTGAACATTAGCTGACATCAAACATGGACACTTTCTTGACTCAGACAGGCCAATTTAGCCTGGAAACGCCACTCAAAAAGCCAGTTGTCACGTACAACTAAAGATGGACACACGAAGCCACCAGAATGCCAGAACAGAGAATAATGTATGCAATAAATTTCTGATTAAGGTTTTAATTCCTGTCTATTTCTTTCCACATATTTAATACAGCCGAGAATGCACCCGTGTAATTTGGTTAAACAAAGCTTTGGATGATTTATGTCAAGATGTTGCCGGTGATGAAAGAGTGAGGAAAAATTCAGAAGACATTTTTACAGAATCAGAGGTTCAATTAACCCGAATTACCTGCACACGATATCATTTAAATGACTGCTGAATTAATATTGCACCTTTTCTTAATCTCTTGAAATATATAAAATGTCAAGATACATCAAATGGAATAAAATTCAAGGACTGACAGGAACACCGCCTAAATTGTTAGAAACGTTTTCCCTGTCAAGGAATGTCACTTATTGTGTTGCAGTTTTAGATCGCTCTCCCTAGGGTGTGGCTGTTAACATTGTTTCATAGTGGAAGTGTTTTTATGATTTATATTTATAACTGGAATGTCTATCATCAAATAGTTTGCTAAACTCTAAAAAAAGAAAAGAGTTATATATTCACAGAATAGAACTATTAATACATGTGTTGTTTGAAGAAAAAAATGCATTCTTTTAACCCTTAAAGTGAAGTACAAATATCATCACTATTTACTTACAGTATTACTAATTATTTCCTTCAGAGCTTACATGAGTTGAATATCCAAGACCTAACTAATGACAAGGAAAAAAAGATGGAATTCTCAAAGACTTGGTTAAACCATAGTCATTCATCCATTGATTTCTGAGCTGCTTATCCTCATCAGGGTTGCAGAATTGGTAAAGCCTATCCAATAAATTAAAATAACGTGCTAAAAACACAACAAGATTTTGCCCTTCACCTTAATCAAGTCTTGAACTTAGCCGTGCAATTTTATTAAGGTGCTCAGATGTGAATGTCCACGCACCTAAAAATGTTGGTTGATTTCTGAATTTTACATCATAGGCATGCCACTGCGTTATAAAGTAAAATACTTGTGGCATTGTGTGATATTAAAGTGATTTAGAGGTGAAGGATTCCACTTCAAAATGTTATGCCTCAATAAAATCTATCAAATCATATAATTAAAATAAAGGACATGCTGTCCTTTATTCTAGTGCTTTATTCATGCAGAAAACTCATTTGTCATGTAGACAACACACCTCCAATCAATCTGATGTAAAGAAGGATGTTATTGCTAAAGGAACAAATTAATGCTTTATACAGAAAGTTCAAGAAAAATAAGGGAAATGTTTTCAATAAAAACTAAGTAAAATGTATGAACTGGAAAGGGGCAGAGATTGTTTTCAACCATGGTGGTAGTGGTGAGAATTCTGCCAGCGTGAAGCACATCAGTTTGAGGAGGTCAAGTCAGTGCCTGGCAGCCTATGTCTGGCTTTATTTCACAGTATGAAGTAAGTGTCAGTGCCTGGCCGAGCCTGGCCAAGCCTCGAGGCCCACATTCAGCATTGTGACCCGGACTTGCCTGCACTTCACTCCTTACTCGCTGGGGGCAACTCAGGGAGCCGCTGGGGCGTGGGCCCTCCAGCACCGGAGCTGCACCCTTCAAATCCCTGGGAAGTGAGGGAGGTGACCCTGACTGGCTCTAACTGTCAAGTAGCCAACTAGAGGATAGGGAGGAGGGTGGCAGAGGCCAGGAGAAACATTGAGAAGAAAAGAGAGGGGGAAGATGACAAGGAGGTTAGGTGTGAGTTATCTGGGGAGATGCTTGTCCAGCGGTTTATTGCGGCCAGTTGAGTGGAAGCTCACTGAATGTTAACATAAATTTACCAAGACCTTTTGGACAATTATGTGCTTCCAAGCCTGCATCCGATTTCTGTTTCATTATGACTGGACTCCAATGCACAGAGCAACGTCCAATAGGTATACTTGGAAGAGTTAAGAGTGGGAGATCTTGGACAACACCTGACCTGGTGAATCACTTTTTGGATTAACAACAATGGACTTGGTGAACTAGTCGGCCCTCTTTCAGGTCAAACATAAGTCGACTTTGATCTCACAAATGAAAGTTTAATTATTCTCAGACACACGCCAACATCTTCTATAGACTCTCACAAAAAGAGTGGAAGCTGTTACTGCAAAGGGAGAACTGATTGGAGTCATCCGTTGTTTATTGTCATAGTTAGGTTACAGACCACCCCCACAACAGGTGAAATCTGAATAGTGTTGGCCATGTTTATTTTTTCACACAACATTTCACATGCACATTAAAGCTCTATGAATCTGAAATTGTTCACTCACTCACTCACTCACTCACAAGTTAGTACTCGCCATGTAGGTTTGCAGTATTTAGTGGAGTATATAGTGAGCTCGTTCAAACAGCCTGTCAATGATAGACAATAGTAAAATGGGCTGTTCCAGTCGGTTAAAAAAAAAGATTGTTGCATTTTCAGATGTACTGTTACTCCAGACTTTGAAAATTTGAGCAATCTAAGCTCTATTTAGGTCACTTTTTGTGCATTTACACGAAAAAGTTCACTCCCTCCATCTGTAACCCATCTCGTCCTGCTATTCTTCTACTTGTGTCGAGACGCAATACATTATGATATATCATGACTCATTGAGTGACCATTGGTTGGTCATTAGATTTTGCTATACTTGGTGGAAAATTTTGAGTGTACTACAGTGAATAAAACAAATATTTGAACAACCTGTTATATTGCAAGTTAGTTCTCCCACTTAGAAATCATAGAGGGGTCTGAAATTTTCACCCATATGCATTTGTATATCTCTATTAGTGAGATGATCTCAGTGAGTTCTTGCCCAGTGACAGCAGCCCATTAAGGAGTCTTTGAGAGGTGAAGTAGCTGATAAATTCCAATTCCTTGTATAATTGTCTAGTGCAACTGAATACAAATCCCTGCTGCTTACCATGCATTATGTTTATTTATTTTTATTTCCTTTCTCAACATTGCTTATTAGTTTTGCACTCAGTGGTAAGATTTAATTTCTACAGGAGGGGACGATGTCAGCTTGATGATCATTATTGAGAATGCGATATTATACAAGATGAAGTAAAATCTATAGGGCATTAAAAAGAGATTGTAGAGGGGAGGGGGAGGGGGAAGCACAAGTTTCATTTACAAGTGTAAAGACAATACTCGATAATGTCCTCCAACTCAAAATAACAATAGGATATTGCCACTCTTTTGCAGGAGAGGGCTTTTGAGGGGACCACATGAGGATGTTCAGGAAAAGTGTATGAGGCCAAGGTATCATGCATATGTTATATTGAACGTCAAGCCTCTCTGGCTGTGGTGTCACACATACAGCCCGTGAACCAAAATATGGGCAGCAAGCCAGTCGACGGAATTGATTTTTAAAAATATGGTAGTAACCCAGCAGTTACGGTGAAGAAAATAAGTATTTGAACAATCTGCTATATTGCAAGTTCTCCCACTTAGAACTCATGCAGCGGTCTGAAATTTACATCATATGTGCACGTCCACTGTCAGAGAGATAATCTAAAAAGAAAATCCAGAAATCACAATGTATGATATTTTAACGATTTATTTGTGTGATACAGATGCAAATAAGTATTTGAACACCCGAGAAAACCAATGTTAATATTCGGTACAGTAGCCTTTGTTTGCAATTACAGAGGTCAAACATTTCCTGTAGTTGTTCACCAGCTTTGCACACAAAAAAAAGAAAAATCTTTATCATTCTATGTTATCTTAAAGGCTTGCTGCATGCATGGAAATAGTTTTCGATTTCACTCAACACCCAAAAATCACAACAGGAAGTGGAATTTTAGGGAAAACAATTAAATCTACAGCGGCAGTTAGGGGAACAATGCAAAGAGACTTTGCTACAAAAAAGGCAAAGATGAGCATTCGTAGAAAAGGCAGAACCAGTCAGTGGATATGCAGTGAGCAATGCAAGAGCTGGGAATTAGCTTCTTCCTCTTTTCTTTGTGGCTTGTCCCATTAGGGGTCGCCACAGCGTGTCATCTTTTTCCATCCAAGCCTATCTCGTGCATCTTCTTCTCTCACACCCACTGTCCTCATGTCCTCCCTCACAACATCCATCAACCTTTTCTTTGGGCTTCCTCTCACTCTTTTGCCTGGCAGCTCCATCCGCAGCACCCTTCTAACAAAAAACTCACTCTCTCACCTCTGAATATGTCCAAACCATATACGTCTGCTCTCTCTAACCTTGTCTCCAAAACATCCAACTTTGTCTGTCCCTCTAATGAGCTCATTTTTAATCCTATCCAACATGTTCACTCCAAGCGAGAGCCTCAGCATCTTCATTTCTGTTACCTCCAGTTCTGCTTCCTGTTGTATCATCAATACCACCGTCTCTAATCCATACATCATGGCCATCCTCACCACTGTTTTATAAACTTTGCCCTTCATCCTAGCGAAGAATCTTCTGTCGCATAGAACACCAAACCTTCCACCAACTGTTCCACACCACTTGGACCCATTTCTTCACTTCTTTACCACACTCTCCATTACTCTGTCCTCTAATTTGTCAACAACTTCTACTCATGTTGCAGAGAACCTACATAGACAGGTGGATCGATCCTGATGGCTGTCAAGGGCGTCAACTGTCATGAGTCAGGCTGGACCAAGGCCAAGAGAGGCGTAGCCACTGCCTTGGCCGGTGACAGTCGACAGGTTGAGTTGAAGAAAAAGGAGGAAAAAGAACAAGCAATCGTAGAATGGCTGAAGCACCTGAGTGATGTTGGTCGCCACATATTTAGAGAAAACTTGCACGGACAAATCGAATTGCTCTTGGTGGTGACTATTCCTCACGAAAGCATAGTTGAGGAGGTGGCAGATTAACTCCGCGATTCATGTTGCCAGAAGGAGGATTTGGTTGGGCCTGTTTTAGCTCGCCTCGCCCCCTTGTGTTAAGGAGGCTTTGGTACCAAGAAAAAGTGGAGTTACTCGTAAAGGCCAGACCAGGAAAGATAGACCACACCCCAATTCAACTCAATTACACTGCAGCTCTTTAATGCTCATCTTGGGGAGCCCAGTCAGAAGACCATTACAATAGTAAAGTCTACTTGAGATATAAGCACGGAAGAGCTTCTCCTTGTCTGCTTGACACATTCAAGTCTTCACTCTAGATAGGTTCTTCAGATGGTAAAAGGCGGTTTTAGTTATTGATTTGATATGACTGTTGAAGATTAGGTTTGAATCTATCAGAACAATAAGGTTTCAGACTTGATCTTTGCTTTTTAAAGATAGTGAGTCCAAGTATTTATGAACAGCAATCCTTTTTTCTTTTTTGCCAAAGCAATTCTCTCAGTTCTGCCCTGCGACTGACTGGCAACCAGTTCAGGGTGTAGTCCGCCTTTCTCCCAAAGCTAACCGGGAAAGGCTCCAGCTCGACAGACAGACTCATGTCAAAAAGTGGAGCACACAGTCCAAAGTAAACATGGTAAAGCAGCATTTGGCTACTACGCTGCGCACCAATGGAATAAGTTGCAAATAGAAGTAAAATCAGCCCCACGTGTGAATGTTTTAAATCCAGGTTGAAAACTCCTTTTCATCTTTGAGTGCTCTGAAAGACGTCTATAAATTTGAAAAAAAAAATGTGCCTATACTTTTAATAAACGCATTGTGCATGTCAAGTCAAGTTTCTCTGTATTGCCCTTAGTCACAAAAGAGCCTCAAAGGGCTTCACAGGCCCACAGTTGGCAATGACTGACAACATCACCTAAACTGGGCAAAGAAAAAACTCAAAATCCCATTTGAGGAAAAGAAAACCCTTGAGGAGAGATCTCAGATGAGGGGGCTCCTACTTCCAAGGATGACCAGTCTGCAATGAAAGTCCATTCATGTGAGCAAAAGTATTGAAATGTGACTGGCAGGCACGTTTTGATTGGTCAGTGTTTCCAATATACCGACTATTAACACAATGTCAACGCTCAGTTTCAGATTTGGATTTTATTTGTGAACACTTTATTTAGACTGGTAGTTATAAGTACAGTACAGTACAACCAAAACCAGAACCCAAAATCTGTCTATAGGTTAAAAAAAAAAAAAATGTGCAGCTGAGAGAAGAGAGTCTAGGGTGGGTTGGTGGCGCCTGGCAAACGCTTGCCTCTTTCAGCCGTCATCTGGTACCCAGGGAACGCAAATACAGCACATTCGATAGGGAGATCCTCGGTCTCTGGCTGGCAATCCGCCACTTCCGTTCCCTATTGGAAGTTCACGGCATATGTGGACAATAAACACCTCCCTTTCGCCATGTACAAGGTGGCCGAGGCGTGGTCCGCCCGCCAGGAACGCCAACTGTTGTTCATCTCAAAGTACACTACGGACATCCAACACATCGCTGGCAAATCCAATGTGGTCGTGGACTGCCTCTCCAGGGCGGTCGTCGGCACTGTGCATCTGGGTCTCGACTACTCCCGCATGAGTGCAGACCAGGCCTCGGACCACGGGGTGCAGGCCCTCAAGACTTCTGGGCATGAGTTGCGACGATCTGGCGAAGACCAGTTGTCCCCTGGGTTCTATAAATACAGGGGTTATTCAATAAGGATGAGGCGCAGGTGTGCGTCTCCTAATCAGCGCCCGTGTGATGGGACCCGCCCAGCCAGGGCTGGACCTGCAGGAACGTGACAGTACCCCCCCTTCTAAGGTGCGGCTCCCGGACGTGCCAAAACAAAAGTTACATACACACAAAAATTAACATGTCCAGGGGCAGGTGCCACGGCATCGCCACCTCCTGGACGGAAACGTGAGGCGGCTGCGGAACCATCGCAACCTCCTGGAAATGAACGTGAGATTTGGAGATTGGCTCCTGAAACCCCACGGGCGCCAGAACGCTGCGTTGTTGCACTTCCGATGTTTGCCTTGGCACTCCTGAACTGGGGGCTTGTTCCTGAATGAGAGTCGGCTCCTTCAGATGGAGACCGACTGGTTCATAGTCATGGGTCCCAGAGGAGAACTGGCAGACACTAGGGGGCGTGAATGGATCATTCCTGGGCACAGCACGGAGCGATGGGAATGATAAAGTCCTCCTCCTCTTCACTGGAGGAAAATAGTTTGCTTCATCTTTATCAGAATTCACTCCAGCCTCTGAACTTATGCCCTCTGCAAGTTGCTTCTGGGTCTTGTTCCTTGGGAACACGCACGTTGAAGGTGCTCTGGCAGGCTCATCCTCGATCGCCAATTCCACCCTTTTCCTACGGCGGTCCTGCAGATGCCTGTCACCACCGCGAAGTCGGTGTGACGCAGCAGTGAGTCTGTCTCCACCCGCGACGTGAGCTCGGTCCGAAAAGCGGCCAAAGGATACCATGGCACGAGCCTGGATTGGCAACGCATCTGTCAAAGCCACGACGTGAGTGTGGCGAGGCGGCGTATTGGTTTCCACTGCAACGTGCGCTCGGCTCGGTAGCGGATCAGTGGCTATCGCAGCATGCACTTGCAGTGAATCTGTTGCCACAGTGACGTGGGAATGGCGTGGCGGTGGATGCGTTGCCACAGCGACGTGAACCTTGCTTGGTAGCGGAACCGTAGCCACGGTAGCGTGAGCTTGCGGTGAATCTGTAGCAACCGCGACATGGGAATAACGCGGCGGTGGATCCATTGCCACAGCGACATGACCTTTGCTCGGTAGCGGGTCCATTGCTAATTCGGTGTGAGCGTGAGTTGTACGGGAGTCTGTTGCCACCACAGCATGGGCGTGAGTCGGGAGTGGGTCAGTTGTCACTGGCGCATGAGCGTGAGTCACCAGCGAGTCTGTTGCTACCGCGACATGGGCATTACTCATCTGATTCTCTAATCCCCGCGAACCTGGGCCGTGAGGACCGCTCTATCTCCACCCGCATTTCGCGGTAGAACACCTCGTGATTTGGCGACCCCTCCTCCCTCTGTGCTGGAAGCTTCGTCACCAGCTGCTGGTCTGCTGGTTTGACCGTTGCCGGTGAGGAGTGGGTGCACAAGAACGGTGTCTTTGTTGCCGCGCAGCGGGAAGCACAAGGGAGCGCCCGGCCTGGGTGTCTCCTCTGGCCGCCATGCGGAGGACCTTGTTAGACGGCCAGGCGGGTTCCCACAAACGGATTGGAGGACTTGGACCTACCGGGCGATGACACTCGTGAGCTGGAAACACGGGGAGGTGAAACAAACTGACTGGGCTTAAAGACAGGGAGAGGAAATTCATAGTCAAAATCTGAGTCGTCTGCAGGCAGTGGTCATATAAATCAAGACTCTCCTCATAATCCGAAAAGTCGGAGTCCAAAAAAATATGAGGTGCTGAGCGGGTCGTGGTCGGGATGTATTTATGGCACACAGGCAGTGTGTGTGACACGAAGAAGGGGACAACAGCCCACCCGGATAGGACAGGCTTGATCCTTCAGCAGTCGGTTTACCTCGCGTCGGTCCCGTTGACGTCGGGTCTTTCCTGCTGGGTCCAGATCGTTTTGTCACGACCCATCGGTACGGAGGGAGGACCCAAATGCAGGACTCCGGAGATGCAAAGGTAGTTTGGGAAAAGTGTTTATTCGGTCCAAAGTCGGGAATCAGGCAGACAGTCAAGTGGGCAGCAGTAATCAGGACGTCGGGCATAGAGAGCAGGTCCGCGGACAGGCAGGGGTTGGTACACAGAAGATCGATCAGAGAAGGCAGAAGTATCAAAAATGTCGAGATTACGGGGTCGGTCGGAGGACAGGCGGAGGTCGGTACACCAGGGTTGACGATCAAGAGTACGGGAGTGCAGGAACGGGGCATGAGTTGCAACGATCTGGCGAAGACCAGTCGTCCCCTGGGTCCTATAAATGCAGGGGTTAATCTACGAGGATGAGGCACAGGTGTGCAGCTCCTAATCAGCCCCGGTGTGCTGGGAACCGCCCAGCCAGTGCTCGACAGGCAGAAACATGACAACAGAGGTCTTTGGACTATGAAGAGTATTTTACTTTTATTGCACTTTCATTATTTGCTTAGATATGACCTTATTCATTTAATCAACGGATAAAGTGTTGCCCATTTGCTAATCAGACAAGGATGTGTTGTGGAGCCAGTGGTTGTCCTTGATTTTTGTACGCAGAAAAGCGGCCGGTGCCATCCTCCTCACCCAGGCCTTGCCGTGGAGATGAACAACACCAGATAAGGAGCGTAAAGTTACCATCCCTGCCCAGGACCAGACTGTCAGGGGGCAGCCACTTTTACCATGGACCCACACATATAAAAACTTTGCGTTACCGGGCAGATTTTGTCTTTCAGTGAAAACAGTGTTGTTGATTTCATTCTCTCGGTTAACAAAATGACTATTATATTATGATTGTTATTATGTATTAGGGCGTGGGTGGAAATTCATCTACTCTGGGTCGAAGACAAAGAAGAGGAGGAAACCGGATCCGTCGTCAGAAGAAAAAGAGGAATCCACAGATGCTATGACTGAGTGTAGGGACTTTGAATGTTGGGACTATGACAGGAAAAGCCCAGGAGTTGGTTGACATGATGATTCGGAGAAAGGTTGATGTATTGTGTAACCAAGAGAGCAGGTAGAAAGGTAGTAAGGCTAGAAGTTTACGAGCAGGGTTTAAATTATTCTACCACGGAGTAGATGGGAAGAGAAATGGAGTAGGGGTTATTTTAAAGGAAGAGCTGGCTAAGAATGTCTTGGAGGTGGAAAGAGTATCAGATCGAGTTATGAGGCTGACATTTGAAATTGAGGGTGTTATGCATAGTGTGGTTAGCAGCTATGCCCCACAGGTAGGATGTGACCTAGAGTTGAAAGAGAAATTCTGGAAGGAACTAGATGAAGTAGTTCTGAGCATCCCAGACAGCGAGAGAGTTGTGATTGGTGCAGATTGTAATGGACATATTGGTAAACGAAACAGGGGCGATGAAGAAGTGATGGGTAAGTACGGCATCCAGGAAAGGAACTTTGAGGGACAGATGGTGGTGGACTTTGCAAAAACGATGGAGATGGCTGTAGTGAACACTTATTTCCAGAAAAGGGAGGAACATATAGTGACCTACAAGAGCGGAGGTAGAAGCACGCAGGTGGATTATATTTTGTGCAGACGATGTAATCTGAAGGAGATTACTGACTGTAAAGTAGTGATAGGGGAGAGTGTAACTCGACAGCATAGGATGGTGGTGTGTAGGATGACTCTGGTGTAGGTAGGAAGATTAAGAAGACAAAGGTAGAGCAGAGAACCATGTGGTGGAAGTTGAGAAAGGAAGAATGTTGTGCGGCCTTTCGGAAAGAGGTGAGACAGGCTCTCGATGGACAGTAGGAGCTCCCGGAAGACTGGACTACGACAGCCAAGGTAATCAGAAAGACAGGCAGGAGAGTACTTGGTGTGTCTTCTGGTAGGAAAGGGGAGAAGGAGACTTGGTGGTGAAACCCCAAAATACAGGGAGTCATACAAGGAAAGAGATTTGCGAAGAAGAAGTGGGACACTGAGAGGACTGAGGAGAGGCGAAAGGAGTACATCGAGATGTGACGTAGGGCAAAGGTAGAGGTGGCAAAGGCTAAACAAGAGGCATATGAAGACATGTACACCAGGTTGGACACAAAAGAAGGAGAAAAGGATCTCTACAGGTTAGCCATATAGAGGGATAGAGATGGGAAGGGTGTGCAGCAGGTAAGGGTGATTAAGGATAGAGACGGAAATGTGTTGACTGGTGCCAGTAGTGTACTAAATAGATGGAAAGAATACTTCGAGAAGTTGATGAATGAAGAAAATGAAAGAGAAGGAAGAGTTGAAGAGACAAGTGTGAAGGACCAGGAATTGGCAATGATTAGTAAAGGGGAAGTCAGAAAGGCACTACAAAGGATGAAAAATGGAAAGGCAGTTGGTCCTGATGACATACCGGTAGAGGTATGGAAGCAATTTGGAGAGATGGCTGTGGAGTTTTTGACCAACTTATTCAACAGAATACTAGCGGGCGAAAAGATGCCTGAAGAATGGAGGAAAAGTGTTCAAGTTCCCATTTTTAAGAACAAAGGCGATGTTCAGAGCTGTGGGAATTATAGAGGAATAAAGTTGATGAGCCACACAATGAAGTTATGGGAAAGAGTAGTGGAGGCTAGACTCAGGACAGACGTAAGTATCTGCGAGCAACAGTATGGTTTCATGCCTAGAAATAGTACCACAGATGCATGATTTGCCTTGAGGATGCTAGTGGAAAAGTACAGAGAAGGTCAGAAGGAGCTACATTGTGTCTTTGTGGATCTAGAGAAAGCCTATGACAAAGTACCCAGAGAGGAACATGCGTAAGTCTGGTGTGGCAGAGAAGTATGTTAAAATAGTACAGGACATGTATGACGGCAGCAGAACAATGGTGAGGTGTGCCTTAGGTGTGACAGAAGAATTTAAGGTGGAGGTGGGACTGCATCAGGGATTAGCGCTGAGCCCCTTCACTGGAAAGGAGAGGAATGAACATTAGCCGAAGTAAAACAGAATATATGTGCGTGAATGAGAGGGGTGCGGGAAGAGTGAAGCTCCAGGGAGAAGAGATAGCGAGCATGGAGGACTTCAAATATCTAGGGTCAACAATCCAGACCAATGGTGAGTGTGGTAAGGAAGTGAAGAAACGGGTCCTAGCAGGTTGGAACAGCTGGCGGAAGGTGTTATGTGAGAGAAGAGTCTCTGCTAGGACCAAGGGCAAAGTTTACAAAACACTGGTGAGGCCGGCCATGATGTACGGATTAGAGACGGTGGCACTGAAGAAACAACAGGAAGCAGAACTGGAGGTAGCAGAAAAATTAGAAATGAACTCATTAGACGGACAGCCAAAGTTGGATGTTTTGGAGAAAATATTCGAGAGAGCAGACTTCGATGGTTTGGACATGTTCAGAAGCGAGAGAGTGAATATATTGGTGGAAGGGTGCTGAGGATGAGCTGCCAGGCAAAAGAGCAAGAGGAAGACCAAAAAGAAGGTTTATGGATGTGGTGAGGGAAGACATGAGGGCAGTTGGGGTGAGAGAGGAAGATGCAGAAGATAGGCTAAGATGGAAAAAGATGACACGCTGTGGCGACCCCAAACAGGACAAGCCAAAAGGAAAAGAAGAAGAAGAAGATTATGTATTATATTATGGCAGCACGGTGGAGCAGAAGGTAAAGCGTTGGCCTCACAGTGCTGAGGTCTCGAGTTCAACCCTGGACCTGCCTGTGTGGAGTTTGCATGTTCTCCCCGTGCCTGCGTGGGTTTCCTCCCATGTCCCAAAAACACGCAACATTAGTTGGACACTCAAGGTTGCCCCTCGGTGTGATTGTGAGTGCGACTGTTGTCTGTCTCTATGTGCCCTGCGATTGGCTGGCAACTCGTTCAGGGTGTACCCCGCCTCCTGCCCGTTGACAGCTGGGACTGATTCCAGCACTCCCCACAACCCTTGTGAGGATAAGCGGTAAAGAAAATGGATGGATATTATATTATATTATATTATATTATATTATATTATATTATATATATTATATTATATTATTTTATATTATATCATATTATATAACAAGCAAACAAAATGCTATAAGGTTGAAAACTTTTTTTTCTCATGCTTTTTAAAATGTATCCACTTTTTGATCATATTACTTGCACTGTATGCGGTTTTAATTCTCTTTTAATATTGTGTTTGTCGTTATTCCGTTTTAAAGGTTTTATCTCTTTGTTTTCAAATGTCTTTAATCGTGTTAAGCACATTGAGTTACCTTGTGTATGAAATCTGCTATACAAATAAATTTGCTTTGCTTTACAATGATGTCTATGACAGAGGCTCCAACAGGTCCAAGATACAAGCCATTTGATCTTAAAGATGTTGATTGTCTTGCTTGCTTCCCTAGTCTATATTCTGGTGTTAATGCATGGCTGTCTAGTTTTGTGGAAACTTTACAGGCGTATACACTCTGCATGGGAGACAGGAGACAAGCAGCATCTAGATCATTCACTAGTATTGAACAACGATAAATCGAGACAACTGCAGATACGCTTAACATACCCAATGGAACCATATTGATAGCACACTTCGCGCGTCTGGTTGCAGCTATCAGAGAGAGGTTCCCCACTCCTGTTACAGCCGCACCCACTTCTTTCCCTATGTTAAAAGACCCACTTGATCACTTGACTAAACTTTGGACTGAATCGACTGGACGTCACCCTGGACAGTCTGGTTAGGAGGAGGCTATGTTCAGGACTGCGATCCTGGCAGGTCTCTCTCAACCAGTACAGACCACTCTTAAAGCTGATTCTGACCTCCTGTCCGGAGATGAGCCTAGATTTAGACAACACTTAGTGCATCAGCTCAAAATGTATTCAATCCAACAACAGGGTGAGGATAATGAAATTACTAAACTCCAAAAACAATTTCTTAAATTACAAGTAGCATAGGAAGGAAAAGTCCAAAACCACACCAGACATAATTTTTTGGCAGGCACAACCACCAAGACAGGCAGGTGGGTTCCGGGGTAATAGCCGGGGTGGATACGCTGGAAGGCGTGGAGGGGCCGGGGGAGAGTGCAACATCAACGTGATCAATGATGTTTTGGTTGTGGTTCTCTCGATCACTGGATTAAAGACTGTCTTACAGCTCCTCCACCTCAAGGTCCAATGTGAGGGCGTGGTGGTTGGTCCAACAACCGAGAGGGCCAAGGCAGAGCCAGATACGACAGCTTTGGCAGCCCACCTTGGCAGCAGGATGGACAGCAGCAGGTTGTACAGTACCACTAGGAGTACCCGGGAAGCCAGAGGTCAGGCGATGCAGGTGCCATGATCCCCATCTCTGTTGCAGGGCTAAAGTGAACAATCTCGTTAAAACAGGGGCAACACACTCCTCACTCAACATCTCGCTCCTGGACACTTCATTGTCACAACACACTGTGCAATTGATGGGCTTCTCAGGGACTCAAAAGGCCCTGCAATAGATTCAACCCCTACCGACAATCTTGGCTGGATAGACCTTCCACGATTATTTCTACATTCACCACAAACACCAATGGCAGCTGACACCCTCTGCCACTCTGGACAATGGCTTGTAACACCTGTGAGTGAACCAACTCAAACTGTGGATATTTATTGGGCCCGACTTGAACCACAAACACATCTCAAACCTGGTCTCATACATCAATTTCTGTTGTGGAAGACCTGGTTAAACACTCTTAGGGCTTACCTGCCTCCACTAGATCCATACCATTGCACACTATATTACGACCGCAACCGCAATTTATTATACATGGAAAACTTTGCATACATACAAGGTGATGCTTGGAACATTACATCCACAGATATATATGCAGCAAGAGAGGGTGTAGCGGCATCCTCCTCTCTTACACCAAATCAAATGTCAGTACCCCACATTTCACTCGCTCTGCCTCTAGGACACGAGGCCCAGCAGCTGGGACCTATGGTGAAACGACTGACTCAAATGACTGACTGGGAGGACACACCACTCCTGACGTACAGATCTCTAACTCTGCAGATGCAAACCGCATAATTGTTCCTGACACACTTCTGACAACTAATATGACAATATTAGAACACGGACGTGACTACTCTGACCATGACGATGCCGAGTCAATGTTAAACAAACTGCTAAATTAGTTTGGTCCTCTGGACCTTTTGATGTTGGGCATTGTACTAAGTCACTAGACAATAAAATCACTGATTTTCCAGGCTCTCATGTTTATAGATCTCGATATGCTTGGCCCATGGCTGCTAAACAGGGGATGGAGGACACTCTCATTGGCCTGTGGAATTTTGGAGTCCTGGAAACATCCAATTACTTTTGGTGTACACCACTCAGGCCCGTTTTAAAAGCAGATGATACCACTTATCGTATGGCGCATGATTTGAGAGCTGTTAATGATGTAACAACCACACTATTGTTACCTGTGCCAGACCCCCACAGAATGTTGTCTACCATCATACCTGATTTGAAATACTTCACAGCTATTGATTTGTCAAATCCATTCTTCTGTGTCCCACTTGTACTAGAGTGTAGACAATATTTTGCATTCAGATATCAGGGACACAATTTGCAATACACCAGGTTGCCACAAGGCTTCAAAAATTCACATGGAATTTTTAATCAATGTTTGAAATCATTGCTGCAGGATCTAGATCTCCCAGAAGGATGTAAACTCGTGACGTATGTTGATGATCTCCTCTTGGCAGCCCCAACAGCAGAGTTGTGTTTGTCTCGAACTAAACTTGTTTTGCTTCGTTTGCATGAGCTGGGATTCAAACCTTCCAGAAAGAAGCTTCAGTGTTGTCACAACTCGGTGACCTTCTTGGGCAGAGTGGTGTCCGCTGAAGGATCCACTATGTCCTCGGAGCATCGTTCTTCTATTCTACAGATTCTCTTCGTCCATGTGCTGATCCCTCTATCCAATCTCTGACTAACAGCAGGGTCCTGTTCACTGATGGTTGCTGTGACCGTAAGACGAATGGCTCTTTGGCTCCGGCGTTTGCCGTAGTGGTGGAGCAGCCCTCAGGTGAATTTTTAACTGTTTCCGCTTCTGTACTAACATCTGCTCCCTCAGCCCAGGCAGCGGGAGTGCTCGCACTCTGTCTTGCACTGGAACTGGCGCTCCGACAATCTGTCACTGTGTATTCTGACTCATCAACAGCTGTCTCTACTGCTGTGTTGGACCTGTCTGCATGGAAACAGAATGGCTTTAAAAGAGCCAAAGGTACCCCTATTGCGCATTTGACACTGATCCAATGATTAGACAAAGCCCTGGCCAAACCTTCGCCGGTGGCTATCGTCAAGGTCCCTGGCCACTCCAAATCCACTTCAACCACAGCCCTCGCCAATAATGCTGCCGACTTGGCTGCCTGTAGACGTCGTATTACACCAATGATAGCACAAACGCAGACCAATTTTGGCCTATCTCCAACTGAAAATGCCAGAGAGTCCCTTTAAAAATGTTGCCTACAGGAAAAGAAATTCCGAAAATAGACTTAGTAAAAATTTGAGGCTTATTTTTTTATGACAGGTTTTTAATTTTCATTCAGATTTTGACCCGCCCACATTTAGGTCCAAACTTTGCCTCCTGATGTAAGCAACAAAGGATGAAAAAAAAAATTGTATGTGTTCTGCGGCACAATTATCATCGATACTGATAGTCTGTTTGTTTCCGTTAGACATTAAAGCCCAAGTGTCATCCCTATAAACATTTTAAAATAGATATTGTAATGAAAAATACATATAACATTATTCACTTCAATGTCTATATGAAAAAATAAATGTGAGCGGAGAGAGCGTCATCCATGCACAAAGTTACAGAAGTGTCATTCTACAATATCCAAGTGGTCGCCATATTGGCTGCATCCTCCGTCAGTGACGTCACCCGGACATTCGCCAATGAAAACACGCGGTGCACCCTAACTATGGGAGACAAACGCGCCCCTTCTGACACGGAAGCTCTTTTCGAAAAGGAGAATACCACACAACCGAGTGAAGGTACCGGGGCAATATTACACGATTGTTTCGACCCCTCGGGGCAATATTACATTCTTGTTTCGAGCCATATTCAGATGATATGCGACCACGGCCAAACCACATACCCGTCCGATCCACTTCCGGGGCGGAGATGAGCCATCGCATATAAGCCGGCTAGTGTGGCTTATGATAGAGCCAAGCCGTCCTGCTTTAGGGGGGTGTTCACAGACGCCGCAGTACTGAGCAACACAGTCGAGCCGGGGCCCTTTATGCGCGCACGCGGCTGAGTGTAGCATTCTCGGCTGGGTTCTTCAGAGCCGCCACCGTCCCTAAAGCCAATAATAACATACTAAAATTCATCCATTTCATGACATGAGCCCTTTAATGAGTGAAAATGAGAAGGTTATATACTGTACATTTGAGTGAGCTTCCTCTTGTGAAAATCGTAATGCTTCATTTGTAGAAGGATGGCGGCAGAGGATGAGGGAAGTATGTGCTGATTCATCCACCCTACCTATCCATCTAGTCACGTAGTTCCTTCCACTTATCCAACTTGGGTCATCAGGGCACCAGTTTAAGCAGGAAAGCCCAGACTTCTCTCACCCCAGCTACTTTGTCCGGCTCTTCTGGAGGCATTCCCAGGCCAGGCGATAACAGTCTTTGTACAGCATGTCCTGTGGTGTTCTCAGGGTGTCCTTCCAATGGAACGTGCCTGAAAAACTTAAACAAGGATGCGTCCAGGGGACATGCTAACTAGATGCCCAAGTCACCTGACCTGGCTCCTCTCAATGTGAAGGAGCAACAGCTCAACTTTTCCGAGATGACCAAGCATCTCAACCTCAAAGGAAGACCCAGACACTCTACAGAGGAAACTCATTTTCGATGCTTGTGTCCACAATCTTGTTTTTTGTCACAGTAAAACGAGAGCTTCGCCTTTTGGCTCATCTTTATATTCACCGCAACAGACCAATGCAAAGTCTGGATTACTGGAGGTGCATTCGGTATTCTTTAATCCAGGAAGATCACACCACCTTTTTTCTGGCAGAGGAAAATTTTCTCAGATTAGAATGTGCTTTCTACCCAGCTGCGAACTAGACCAATGAGGATTCAAGATCACGGCTTGACCACACCATCTGCAAAAAGCAGAGGCATAGTCCTGAAGTCACCAAACCAGACTCCTTCAATACCATGGTTGTGCCTAGAAATTCTCTCCAAAAGTTAATGAACAGAATCGGTGAAAAAGGGCAGCCTTGACAGAGTCCAACCCTCTCTTGACACACATTAGACTTACTGCTGACAATGCAAATCACACTCTGACATTGATCGTACAGGAATCGAACACCCTTGATGAAGGTTTCAGTTCTCCATACTCCGAGAAAATCCTCCACAAGAACCCCCAAGGGACACGGTAGAGCATCTTCAATTCCAAAATACACATCTTGACTGGTTAGGCTAACTCACACGTATGCTCGAGAACGTTGCCGTCCACTGTTCCATGACACAGTAGCGCAAAAGTAAAGGATGTTACAAAACCACAGTTTCTCTGAAATCTGTAATGACTTTCAGAATAATGTCTGTGTGTGTGTGTGTGTGTATATACACAGTGAAGAAAATTAGTATTTGAAAACCCTGCTATATTGCAATTTCTCCCACTTAGAAATCGTGGAGGGGTCAGAAATTTTCATCGTAGGTGCATGTCCACTGTGACAGAGATAATCTAAAAAGAAAAATCCAGAAATCACAATCTATGTTTTTTTCACGAGTTATTTGTGTGATACAGCTGCAAATAAGTATTAAAACACCTGACTATCAGCTAGAATTCTGACCCTCAAAGACCTATTAGTTAACCTTTAAAAGTCCACCTCCACTCCATGTATTATCCTGAATCAGATGCACCTGTGTCAGGTCATTAGCTGCATAAAGATACCTGTCCACCTGTAAGACTCAAACTTGTTACATGATCAAGACCAAGGAGCTGTCCAAAGACACCAGAGACAAAATTGTACAACTCATGGCGGGAAAGGGCTTTGGAGAAAGTGCCAAGCAGCTTGGTGAAAAAAGGTCCACTGTTGGAGCAATCATTAGAAAATGGAAGAAGCTAAACATGACGGTCAATCTCAATCAGAGTGGAGCCGCAAGCACGATATCACCTCGTGTGGTCTCAGTGATCTTAGAAAGGTAACGAATCGTCCCAAGACTACGCGAAAGGACTTGGTCAATGACTTGAAAATTGCTGGGACCACCATTTCCAATTTGACTGTTGGTGATACACGAAGACGTCATGGTTTGAAATCATGCATGGCATGGAAGGTTCCCCTGCTTAAACCAGCAGATGTCAAGGCCCGTCTTATGTTTGCCAATGACCATTTGGACGATAGAGCGGAGTCATGAGAGAAAGTTTTGTGGTCAGATGAGACCAAAATGGAACTTTTTGGTCATAGTTCCACAAACCATCTTTGGAGAAAGCCGAACGACAACTTCCATCCCAAAAACACCATCCCTATTGTAAAGCATGTGGGTGGTAGCATTATGCTTTGGTGGTGTTTTTCTGCACATGGGACTGAACGACTTCACTGTATTAAGGAGAGGATGACCGCGGCCATGTAGTGTGAGATTTTGGGGAACAACCTCTTTCCCTCAGTCATGCCTGGATCGTTCAACATGACAATGATCCGAAGAACACAGCTATGAAACCAAGGAGTGGCTCCGTGATAAGCATATCAAGGTTCTGGCACGGCCTAGCCAGTCCCCAGACTTAAACCAAATCGAAAATCTTTGGAGGGAGCGTGAAACTCCGTGTTTCTCAGTGACAGCCCAGAAACTTGTCTGATCTAGAGAAGATCTGTGTGAAGGAGTGGGCCAAAATCCCTCCTGCAGTGTGTGCAAACCTGGTGAATAGGTACAGGAAACATTTGACCTCTGTAATTGCAAACAAAAGCTACTGTACCAAATATTAACATTGTTTTTCTCAGGTGTTCAAATAGTTATTTGCAGCTTTATCACACAAATAGATCATTAAAAAATCATACATAGTGATTTATGGATTCTTCTTTTTTTTTTCATAGTGGACATGCACCTACAATGAAAATTTCAGACCCCTCCATGATTTCTAAGTGGGAGAAATATATATAGCAATATAGATATATAATATATCAGGGTGTTCAAATACTTTTTTTTTCAGGCTTTTGCTTTAAAGATTTTTGCACAGCGGTGGCGTCATGTAACTGTGGTGGAATTTGATTGGCAAGGCTTACTGGTGCTGTGTTTGTATGGTTTTAATCAATAACATCATAATATGCTATTTCAAAGCTGCAAGTAACTCAGACAATGAAATTCCTGGCAATGCTGCTTGAAATTTGAGCTGGAGGTAAGAATTAAGTAGATAATACATTACTTTAATTTATTACGATACTACACTGTAAATATTATCGTACTTTCTTTACTCTACTTGTCACCTGATTTACGGTCACCCACGGCAGGGTCTTGAGTGCAAGCAATGTGAGTGAGTATTTTACACAGCCAACCATGCATTTAAAACAGGAGAAAGTGTCAGCTTTCACATCTGATCACACTAAATCAGACAAACATGCACGAGAGGTGGAGAGAGACATGGCGTAAGAGGGAAGGGAGGGAATTGTGTCAAGGGAGACAGGAGACATGACCTGACTGACAATTGTGTGGTATGACTTGTACACAAACTGTAGGAACTGAAAAGAAACACGCTTGCAAAATATACACATGCTTATATACAGTTAGTTCTTTCTTTGTAGTCACCTTCTCGTATAACTTACTGGGGAAATCTGTTTCTCAGCCGCAGCCAGTCTCTCATCTCAATTACTTTAAATAATAGAAAATAGAGCCAACATAATCAAAATCAGTATGTGAGCCGCTGTTGTCCCCGAAGACCCGAGCTCTCAGATCTACTTTGTCAGTTGTAGGTTTGAGAAGCCACTGGGCCTATGGAGGTCACAGAGCTCAGGCCTCATCAGGAGGGCTAATTTGATTGTGGCAGAACAATGTAGCTGAGCCCTATGCTGGCCTGATGATGAGTGGCATACTAATGCTTCAAGAGACACTCACAGCTTCAACCATAAAATAAGGAAGAAAGAGGTGTTGTAGCCTTTGCTTTAGGCATCACATCAAACTCAGATCTTTGGTTCTGCAGTGACACTATCTGTATTTAGAAAGTTCCGCATTTGCTTTTTTCAATTAAAGAAAAAATCATTTATATTTCAGCCATCCAACTATGAGATTTCGATTAAAACTATGTTCAGTGTCCACTAGACCTCTGATTGGGGTTCACTAATAATGAACACAATCTTGCAGAACATCAGCGGAGAAGTGTGCATACTAATGGATAGTGTAGCTTAGCATAACCCCCACAGTCCCAAAGTGAGCCATACTAATGTTCCACAGCCCAAATCCAGCCCTGCTGCACCAAAGAGCATACTAATTGCGAGGGCTGCCCTTTTTCTGTGACCTTGACAGGTCACTTAACAGTGTGATCAGTCCCCAACTCTTAATAAAGACAATTTAAGAGGATGAGAAACGAGGGCACAGCGCTTTCTACTGCTTCTAACTCACTTATAGTAAAAGAGAATGGCATTGCCTTACACAGTATGGTTGCACTAAAGGTACAATTTTCACACACATACACACACACACGTATAAGTGTAAGTGTATATACATAAATACAGACGTGTGTGCATGTGTGTGTGTGTGTCTATATAGAGGCAGACTGACAGACTTCCACTCCCCAGCAACTTCAACCAGCTCTTTCTTTTTTCTCATGCTTTTTAGAGTATTTTTCACTTTTTAAATATTTCTTGCACTGCACGCTGTTTTTAATTGTACTTTTATTGTCCATTTTATATAAATATATATATTTTGTCATTTTATTTGTGCTTTTTGTTGGGTTTTTTTCCCCCAGTTTCACATGTTTTATTTCTTTGTATTCAGTGGCATGGTGATGCAAATAGCTAGAGCGTTGGCCTCACAGTCCTGAGGACCAGAGTTCAAATTCTGGCCCTACCTGTGTGAAGTTGGCATGCCTGCGTGGGTTTTCTCTGCGTGCTCTGGTTTCCTCCCACATCCCAAAAACATGCATTAATTGGACAGTTTAAATTGTCCCTAGGTGCGATTGTAAGTGTGACTGTTGTCTGTCTCCATGTGGGCTGCAAGTAGCTGGCAAGCAGTTCAGGGTGTACGCTGCCATCTGCTCTTTGACAGTTGGGATAGGCTCCAGCACTCCCATGACCCTTGTGAAGCGGTGCACTGAGAAAAATGATCATTAATTTTAACCAAGTTAAGAATTTTTTTTTCCCCACAGTAGCTGTTGGGCCCAAGATCGTAATCATGTATATTCTTCTTCATTGGTTTACACCGTTTCTTCATTGTTTTTCACCAATTCTTCATAATGGCCAGTGGACTAGGCATTGAAACTGGAAACCGATGTTTAAATTTGAAAGGTTCTGGAAGAACCGTAACATTATTTCCAGTTTTAATTGGTTTTCAAATCTACATGACCAACCCTACTCCTGAGCCATTGTCCATTTTAATTAATCTCTTCCTTGTAATGCTGCTAGAAACAGGGGCAGGCCTACCAGGTATAGTAGGTGGTAAAACGAATAATTACCTCATGTTTGGAGTTCCGCAAGAGTATTTTCACTGCAGTGTGTTTATGGTGAAGTATTATTTTAATGCAGATTTTATGCTTGCTTGTCCTTTAATTTACCCTCCATTATTTGCCTGTAGATTCTTATAGCAAATAAAACATAAAGTAGGTGTAGTTATCACAATTGTTGGGTTGGTTTGTGAATGATGAGTGTTTTATGTATGCACATCAAGTTAGGTTTGATGGAGGAAGAGGATGACGTGAAGAAGAATATGTTGGTATTCATCCACATCAAGGAACTAAGTGTAGAACAAAAAGCAAAAAATCCATCCATCCATCCATCCATCCATTTTCTTTCTTGACAAAAAAATGAAAATTTATAAAATTAAAATTTTTAGTCAAGAATCAACAACAAGTGGGACACAATCATGAAGTGGAATGAAGTTTATTGGATGTTTTATACTTTTTTAACAAATAAAAAACTGAAAAGTGGGCCATGCAATATTATTACTTTCAGTGCAGCAAACTCACTCCAGAAGTTCAGTGAGGATCTCTGAATGAACCAATGTTGACTGATGATGATGAATAGAATCCACCTGTGTGTAATCAAGTCTATGTATAAATGCACCTGCTCTGTGATAGTCTCAGGGTTCTGTTTAAAGTGGAGAGAATATCATGAAGACCTAGGAACACACCAGGCATGTCCGAGATACTGTTGTGGAAAAGTTTCAAGCCGGATTTGGATACAAAAGGATTTCCCAAGTTTTAAACATCTCAAGGAGCACTGTGCAAGCAATCATATTGAAATGGAAGGAGTATCAGACCGCTGCAAATCTACCAAGACCAAACCGTCACTCTCAACCTTCACCTCGAAAAGGGGAGAAGACTGGTCACAGATGCAACCAAAAGGCCCATGATCACTGTGGATGAACAACAGAGATCTACAGCTGAGGTGGGAGAGTCTGTCCATATGACAACAATCAGTCGTTCACTGCACAAATCTGGCCTTTATGAAAGAGTGGCAAGAAGAAAGCCATTTCTCAAAGATATCCATAAAAAGTTTTGTTTAAAGTTTCCCACAAGCCACCTTGGAGACACACCAAACGTTGAAGAAAATTCTCTGGTCAGATGAAACCAAAATCGAATTTTTTGGCCATAATGCAAAACAATAAAAGCAACACATCTTATCACCATCCCCACTGTCAAATATGGTAGTGGCAGCCATGTGGTTTGGGTCTGCTTTTCTTCAGCAGGGACAGGGAAGATGGTTAAAATTGATGTGAAGATGAATGGAGCCAAATAGAGAACCATTATGGAAGAAAACTCGTTGGAGTCTGCAGAAGACCTGAGACTGGGACGGAGATTTATCTTCCAACAGCACAATGATCCAAACATAAAGCCAAACCTACCATGGAATGGTTCACAAATAAATGTATTCAGGTGTTAGAATGGCCAAGTCAAAGTCCAGACCTGAATCCAATCGAGAATCTGTGGGCAAAGCTGGACTGCTGTTCACAAACACTCTCCATCCAACCTCACTGAGCTTGAGCAGTTTTCGCAAAGAAGAATAGGCAAGAATTTCAGTCTTTCGACGTGCAAAACTGATAGAGACATACCTCAAGCGACTTGCAGCTGTATTTTCAGCAAAAGGTGGCCAAATGATATTGCATGCCCCACAGGTTTTTATTTGTTAAAAAAGTTTAAAATATCCAATAAACTTCATTTCACTTCACGATTGTGTCCCACTTGTTGTTGATTCTTGACAAAAAAAAATTATATCTTTATGTTTGAAGCCTGAAATGTGGCGAAAGGTTGAAAAGTTCAAGGGGGCCGAATACTTTCACGAGGCACTGTATACACCCATCCATCAGGCTTTATAACCCTGGAAGAACATCCATGGTGGATTAGACAGCAACCACTGTCAATCCCCTTGCAGAAAAACAACGACCCACATCATCAACACCTCCTTACATCCCCATCCCTCTTTCCACCCACCTGTCTGTGCCAGTGCCAGATCCCGCCTTTTCTGACTGCGCTGCAAGCGCCGCCAGAGCCATCAAATCTCAGGAGCCTCCATCACACTCCGCTTTAGCCTCAGCTGTTGGAGATGTTGTCCCTAATTAGCAAGGGATTAAGACATCATCTCCGCTTGTATTTCAGTCTGGATGGGAAATCCAATATGGGATACTGAGGGCAAAATAAGGAGGGGGACTAGTGGTTGACTGGATTGGATTGGGTAGGAAGAGTGTGAGGGAGAGACTAGTGTCGTTTAGCAGCTCAGTAAATTACGCTTGGCCCAAAGGGCTGAAGGAGTCTATCGGCATGGCAAACCTGCTGCCAATTACAGCTCAGGCCTGCCAAAAGTATTATTGGATGGAGGGCAGGGGCCAGTTGGAGGGTGAACTTGTGTGCGTATGTGAGTGTGTATGTCTGTGTGTGCATATACAGTACTTCCATGTGTGGGTGGGTGCAAATGTGGAATTGGGACTAATTTTAATGGCCTTGCTCCATTTTCTTTCTGTCATCACATTTGCATATTGAGGTTTAGTGATATAAAAATTAAAATGATTCAGTGGACACTAAAATTCTACAGTCTTGCTTCACCACAAATATAATTTCATGTGGTGAACTGATGCCATAACCAGACAGTACCCAGACCTATCCAAACCCCATTTTAATCACAATTTTCCCAAGATGTCAACGAGCAAAACCACAAAACTTTTGACTGAAAGCTGTAAACCGGTACCTTGTGGTTTTGACAGGTGTATTTATGCAGCTCATGACCTCACACAGGTGCATCTGATTCAGGATAATACATGGAGTGGAGGTGTACTTTTAAAGGCGGACTAACAGGTCTTTGAGAGTCAGAATTCCATCGGATAGACAGGTGTTCAAATACTTATTTGCAGCTATATCACACAAATAAATTGTTAAAAAATCATGCATTGTGATTTCTGGATTTTTCTTTTTAGATTATCGCTCTTCCAGTGGGCATCCACCTACGATATACATTTCAGACCCCTCCATGATTTCTAAGTGGGAGAACTCTCAATAGAGCAGGGTGTTTAAATACTTATTTACTTGTAAATTTGAGCTTCCTCCCTCAGAGTCACTTAGACCTATGTTGTCCAATGCTTTGGATAGATTACTGCTCATTGACTATACTGAGTGACCACTATGAAGAAAGCAACACACACGTTCAGTATATGTACACACATGAACTCACAATCATGTACACGATCCTTGGTTGCAGGTTACCCTGTGATTTCTTATAGCAGACAAAAGGACACCACTGGATAATAATCAAGAGTGCCCTGTTATATCGCTGAAATCAAAGCTGCTATAGAATGAAACTTTGAGAATAAAAGTTCTGTGTATGAGATATGGAAAGGGCAGCATTTTAGAATCAGAACCAGCTTTCTTGGCCAAGTGTGGAACAACACACAATGAATTTGTCCTCGGCGGTCGGTGCTGCCCGTTCACATTCAGAACAAAGAACAAACAAAAACTAATAAGAACACAGAACAAGAGACATTGAGTAATAGGAACTATTCCTTATAAGAGTCACAAGATGCAGTCTTCTACATTTAGAACAACAATATGCTCTGCGTTAAAATAAAAAATAGAGTTAAGTTCTGAAAATGAAATGTTGAAATAAAAATCGTGTATCAATTTTTACAGCGATTACAGATCTATATAATACATTCTGTTATTGCCCTATAATACAAAAGATATTGCCGAGTTAGGGTATCAAATTCCACCGCATGCAGACAAAAGATTATAGTGGATCAAAACATAAGTCCATGTGTTGTTTCTAAATATATTTGAAGATAAGTGCTGAAAACATTTAAAGACTGAGAACACAATTATAGTTAATTGTTGAGGTTTGCCTGAAAGCTTGGTTTCAAACACTAAATGTTCCTAATTGTGTGGGCAGGGCTCAAAACAATTCTTGTGACATCAAGATATTTAGACGTATTTTTTATGTTCTCCACTAAATAAACACAGGTGGCCTTATTCCAAGCAGTGGCTATCGGGTATAATTGCCACTTCCTCATTCATAATGGACCCAGTTCTACCACTGCAGCATGCAATTAACCATCAAAGTATGTAACTCGGAAAAAAAACATCTTTCTTGAAGTACAAATTTGGGCAAATAATTCACTGCTGTCTTGCCCTACGCCAGCCCGATAGTAGTTAGAGTACACTGCTGAACTCCTGTGCAACAACAAAGGGCCTTCAGCCGCTTGTGTTGCAGAAGAAAAGCATGAGGGGTGAAAAAAATCATCCAGCTGTGGTCGCTGAAGTCTGCAACTTGCAATGCGTGGACAACGGAAGCTCCCCCTCTCCTTTTTACAATGCGTCACAGCTGACATTGTCCTTCGTTAGTTAAGGGCCACTGAATTTCTACGGAAACAATGAGGCAGAAAGACTCTCTCCGGTCCATGAAAGTGTGTACTATGTGCATCACTCTCTCCACTCAGATAGAGAGAAGATGTGACAGAAGTATTTGATTGACACCTGGAGGCGGGACTTTCCAAGCACCCAGTTACAAGCTCACAGCTTCTGGATGTTCAAAAAATGTCTCAGTTCTTGACCATTTTGAAGCATGAGTTCACATACATTGCTGTTTTTTTTTATTATTATTAATTCAGTCATTGTCTGGCTTGATCATCTTTTCTGCGGTGTGTCGAACTCATAAGACATTTACAGTTGTACCTCTATTTACGAAATGAATCCGAAAGTCGTTTCATAACTTCAATTTTTCGTAAGTAGAAGTCCATTTTACATGTAAATAGCATAATCCGTTCCAAGCCACCTGACCCCCCCCCCCCCCACACACACACACACCGCCAAAAATAAGCATTCAAAGTAACTAATGTAAAGAATAATAAAAATGATGTCAATTTACCTTTGGCGTTGGGCAACTGTGCGAAAAAAATGGTGAGTAACAAACAAAAGGCATCTAGGGAGAGGTAGGAGGAGGCACACGTTTGACAGCTAAGAGAAAACATATGTACGAATAGTACCACTTAATTCCACTAAAGTTTTTTGGGGCTCATGGTGAAGAAAGATGAACCATCCAAAAAAAAAAAAAAACGCACGAAAAAGTTGTACTTTTCCAATGTGTGTTAGCGTGATTCTGCCTCCTGCCTGATGACAGTTGGGATAGGCTCCAGCAGTCCCGCAACCCTCATGAGGATAAGCGGCTAAGAAAATGGATGGATGAATGTATTTTTTATTGTGACCCTCACCCACCACAGTACTTTGTAAAAACTCCACTAGTCGCCACTGATCTGAAAACAAGTCAGACTACTGTAGTATTCATGGTATGTAGCATACACTTGTGTTTTGTGGCCATCCATCTTTTCTATGAAAACCATGGGCCAAATACCACTTCTGCATTTTCTATAGTTCTACCGTAAGGGTTAAATTAAATCATATCCAATTAGGGGTGGTATGCATTTTGTTCCTTTTTTGTGCACCACCTTCATACTGGGGCTGTAGTTTGTAAATAGGGATGGCTAACCTGCCACTTTTTCTGTCGCTGATGTAAACTGATGCAATCTTTACTCAACACAAAGCAACAGAAAAAAAAAGGAAAACAAGGAGGACAAGTGTCCACTATGAATAGCAACACAACAGTTTTTGGCAAATGGTTGCACTGTTGTTCTATGAAATAGGTCTAATAATTGATGACACTGATGGATAATCGAGTGGGCATGTTTGGAATTGTTTTTAAAAGAAAAGAAACCACAGCTAAAGAGAAACAGTGAAAATATGTGAGAAAGAGAAACAGCCCGTGGAAGCTATGATGAAAGAAAGTAGACAAGACAGTTTCATCTTGTGTGCGTGTGTGTGAGTTGTATCTGACAAAAAAGGCAAACTGTTGATTTGTAATTAGGTTACATATTACTTAATTTACATTTTACTACATATAACTTAAATGAATGAAAAAATTTATATACTGTAATTGTTATTATTGTACTGGTACAAAATGTCATCTTCCTGTGATTGGCTCTCTCTAGTCATGTGCCATTACTCCATTAAAAAACAGTCATAGAATCTATATTCAGCCATTGATTTTCCCAACCACTTATCCTCATGAGGGTCACGGGTGTGCTGGCACCTCTCTCAGTTGACTCTGAGTGATTGGTAGGGTACATCCTATACTGGTTGCCAACCATGGTAGGGCAAATACAGTATATATGACCAAGCATTTCCACTTACTATATATTCATACTTCACTTCATACTGGCCTTGCCTGTGCTGAGATTGCATTTTCTCCCGTTGCTTGCATGGGTTTCCTCCCATATCCCCAAAACACGGTAGGTTAATTGAAGACTTGAAATTATCTGTAGGTATGAATGTGATTGAAAATGGTTGTTTATTTGTATCCATCCATCCATTTTCCAAGCTGCATATTGTCACATTGTGCCGTGCATGCATTAATTGGACACTCTAAATTGCCCGTAGGTGTGATTGTGAGTATGACTGGTTGTTTGTCTCTATGTGCCCTGTGATTTGCTGGCAATCACTTCAGGGTGTACCCCGCCTCCTGGATGATGATAGCTGGGATCGGGTCCAGGACTCCTGCGACCCTTGTGAGGATAAGTGAATCAGATAATGGACGGATGGATACAAATACACATACATACATACAGTACTTTCATAGTTTATAGTGTATAAGTAGTGTGTGTACCAAAAATACGTCAAATACATAAATAAAATTAATACGCTGACCGGAGAGGAACTTATTTGCGTAGGACACTGATTACATGAATTTACCTTATAATGGTAAGGGAAGTAGCAAACAGGCCGCCTGCTTGTGGGATATTGAGTGTGCATTCAAGGCCATGTCTTATCGTGCTATCCTGTCTGTTTGATACAGCTTCTTGCTTCCTAGCTCCTCTCTTTTTTGTGTCTTCATTTTGATTTTTCACTCCCTCTCACGAGCATTTTCTTTTTCGGCCTACTCCTCCCTTTTTCATTGTCTCCTCCCAGCACACAAGTCAGGACAGTTTTTTTTCCATTTGCATGACAATCTACACTTGTTTTTCTGCTTAGATGGAATTCACAGTATGGTGCCAGCATGACTGAGACAGGGGTCATTGCTACGTATCGAGTCGAAGAGAGAGAGTGAGGGAGAATGAAAGTGAGCATTTATGGTTGCGAGAGAAGGAGACAAAAATACACATATTGATGAGCAAATGCTCCGATGAAGATGGGCGTTGGTGCGCACACACACACACACACACACGTACATACACCTGCTCAAAACCCACAAACACAAATGCCCACACACATAGTGTTGAAGTGAATGTATCCTTTATCATGTGACCATAAAGCCTCTCACACACATAGTGAATATATTGTAGTGTCTTTGTGGTAGGTGCATAAATCTGGCTTTAAGAGGCGGGCCCTGCTGGGTTGATGTGTAAAGTTGGCGAGTCTCCTTCGGAGTGTCTGGGCAGGAACCGTGGTTGAGACATGCTCCTACATCAATGTGCTTATCGTGGTCATCTTTTACTTATGTCTCTGCATTTATTACATCTGAAAAAATTTTAGGCAATGATGGGTTTACTTGCATGCGAGAGCATTATGCTAAGTATACTACAGAAACGTCAAAAAAACGTCATAAGTGAAAACTAACATCTGCTGAATTTGTTATGGTACAAAATCTAAAATAATACATCAATACAAATGAATAAAATACCCAATAAAATAATAATAATAATGATAATACTGTGCCCTGTGATTGGGGGTGTTTTTATGCACATGGGGCAGAACGACTGCACTGTATAAAAGAGAGGATGATTGCGGCCATGTATTGTAAGATTTTGGGAGACAACCTCTTTCCCGCAGTCAGAGCATTGAAGATGGGTCATGGCTGGGTCTTTCAACATTACAATGACCCAAAGCACACAGCCAGGAAAACCAAGGAGTGCCTCCGTAAGAAGTAAATCAAGGTTCTGGAGTGGCCTAACCAGTCTCCAGACCTAAACCCAATAGAAAATCTTTGGAGGGATCGGAAACCCCGTGTTTCTCAGCGACAGCCAAGAAACCTGTCTAATCTAGAAAAGATCTGTGTGGAGGAGTGGGCCAAAATCCCTTCTGCAGTGTGTGCAAATGTGGTGATCAACAACAGGATACATTTGACCTCTGTAATCACGCTGCAGTGGCTATGGATCCGCGACCGAGCAAGGTCCACGTCGCTGTGGCAATGGACTCCCGGACAAGTCACGCGCACACCGCAGTAGCAACGGACCCGCTACCAACCAAGGGTCATGTCATTGTTGCAACGGATCTGCTCTCAAGACACGCCCACATTGCGGTTTCAACTGACTCTCCTCTTACCTTCATTCACACCGCAG
This sequence comes from Syngnathoides biaculeatus, assembly GCF_019802595.1. Lineage (NCBI taxonomy): Eukaryota > Metazoa > Chordata > Actinopteri > Syngnathiformes > Syngnathidae > Syngnathoides > Syngnathoides biaculeatus. Next base: position 24,392,435 of record NC_084651.1, read on the forward strand.
TAGCCACGGACCCGCCACCAAGCAAGGCGCACATCGCTGTGGCAATGGATCCACCGCCGTCATGGCACCCGTTGACTCCTTCCCCAGCCGAGCCCACATTACGGCTGGCAGCAGATTCACTGCCGCGTCAAACCACGTCACGGTGGCGACAGGCTTCCGGGCGACCGTCGAAGGAGAAGGATGGAATTGGCTATGGAAGATGGGCCTGCCAGAGCATCTGCAACGAGTGTTTTCCCAAGGAACAAGACCCAGAAGTGACTTGCACAGGGCTTAAGTTCAGAGGCTGGAGTGAATCTGTATAAAGGTGAGGCGAACTATTATCCTTCAGTGAAGAGGAGGAGGACTTCTTCATTCCCGTCGCTCCGTGCCTTGCCCAGGGATGATCCATTCACGCCCCGTAGTGTCTGCCTGTTCTCCTCCGGTACCCCTGGCTATGAGCCAGATGGTGTCCATCTGAAGGAGCTGACTCTCATTCAAGAGCAAGTGCCCAGTTCAGTCGTGCTGAGGCGAACACCGAAGGAGCAACAACGCAGCGTACTGCCACCTGTGGGGTGTCGGGAGCCACTCTCCAAATCCCACGTTCCTGTCCAGGAGGTGGCGATGGCACCGCAGCCGCCTCATAGTTCCATCCAGGAGGTGGTGAGGGCTCCGCAGCCGCCTCACACTACTCTCCAGCAGACGGCGGCAAGGGATCCGCAGCAGACGGCGACAAGGGATCCGCAGCCGCCTCACTTTCCTGTCCAGCAGACGGTGGCGAGGCTTCCCCACCCACCTCATGTTGCTGTCCAGGAGGTGGTGGCGCCGCCACCGCCTCATGTTCCCATCCAGATCGTTGCAACTAATGCCCCCTTCCTGCACTCCTGTATCTCTGATCGTGAACCCGTGTGTACCGACCTCCGCCTGTTCTCTGACCGACCCCAGAAGCCTGACTCCTTTGACACTCCTGCCTTCTTTGATCGATCTCCCATGTAACGACCTGCTCTCTACGCCCGACATCCTGACTACCGCTGCTGCGCCTGACTGCCTGCCTGATCCCCAACCTTGGAACAATAAATGTTTTTGCCGATTACCTCTGCATCTCCCGAGTTCTGCATTTGGGTCCTTGTTCCGTTCGATGGGATGTGACAGCACCTACAATGAAAGTTTCAGACCCCTCCATGATTTCTAATTGGGAGAACTTGCAATATAGCAAATACTTGTTTTCTCCAATGTAGATGGGGTGGGAGGTTCTGTTTACTGGACTGATGGGGTTCTTTGAGCTGTAGAGGTTTGTGAATGTGAATGTGTTATTATTTTTTATTATATCCACAGGTGTACATGTAAATGCTGCATACCTATGCAAACAACAGGAGAGTTTTTGCTGCGATGAGCGTCAACATATTTACCAGAAAATGGTGGATTATCCAGAGCATTTATTGCAGTGCATGGTGGAGCATCTATCCATCCATCCATCATCGAGTGCTGGAGCCTATCCTAGCTGTCATCAAGCAGAAAGAACTGGAGATCCCCCTGGGGCTGCAATTGAACTCGGGTCCTCATAATTATGAGGCCAACACTTTACAGCTACACCTCTGTGCCACCTGATTTACATTACGATTTTTCAAAATAAAGATTTATATATTATTGTTCCTGCTAAAAGCAGAATTTGTCCAATCAATTCTTGTTCAAACAAAGACCCATTCTGGGAAATTGTCATCTTTTCTTATTTTGAGATTATTGCGACATAGACATCTTGTCAGATGGCGTTGGGGAATTGTTGAAAGAACCGTGTGTCACTTCCATCTTGCTGTGTCAAAGATTTGTGACACCATTCCTAATCAGAGGGCCACGACTATGTGAGATTTAAATGGTCTACATCCTGATTTGTTTTCTTTGTGTAAATGTTGATGTATGTTTGTATATGAAGTAAACATACATCACAGAACTAGATTCAAAGCAATTTTATTGAACTGTATGCTTATATTTTGTATAAATATGTTACATAACATTTGCACAGAATTATTATTTGGGCTTCCAATAAGAGTACTTTGAAAACACCTGGGGTTGAAATACATGTTGCAGTATTCTCTCTGCTGTCGGAAAGATATGTTTTCCATTTTCATGAATAGGCACGTCATCGATCTGGCAACTTTTGGAATGGACCAAAAATGGAGATTCAGCATCTGCTGGTTCAATGTCAACCTCTTGTGCAAAAGATGATTCCTGCAACATCTGTAATTAATATAGAAAAATAAGGTTCAAAGTTTATAAAATAAGAAAAAAATGTGTATATAAAGTTTAATTTCAATCTATTTCATGGTGCACAAATTATTTTGGATAAATTGCAAACAGGTCTCCTATTCTGTGAGTGACTAGTATGTAATACTGCTTGTTTTAATACCATGTAGTATTTTATTAAAATTAAAAACCCTGCACAAAAAAAAAAGGTTTGTATAGACGCATCCATTTTCTTCGGGTCACGGGACTGCTATTTTATTGGTTCAAGCACCTTGTGGAGAAGTGCTCGTTATCTCGTATGCAGAGTCAAATAATGACAATAAAGGCTTTTGAATTATTTGATTGATTTGATGAATGACCTCCACTTTCTGTGGTGTAATTCAATAAACTGAACTTTAAATAAAAAAAAAACAGTCACTCTTTCTCTATTCAGGATCTCCCAAAAAGAAAATAATTTTCAAATGAACTGATAATTACTTCTTCTATTATACTCCAATCTATTTATTCCCACTGAGAATGAGTTTGTGTGTTCTTTCTTGGTTTCGTTGTCAGGGTCATGTGAAACCTAAATGACATCCTTGAAACTTTGTGGAAGGGTGGGGCATTTTTTTCAAGAGAGGAACCTCTAACTGTGTGTTAAGATGATACAGATGATGAATTTGGTCGAAATTTGCATAGCTATGTTCGCTATTGTTTGTGTATTGTATATTTGAATGTGCATTTTTAAATTATTTTTATATGCTGATAATTGCAAATCAGTGAAACCATGCTCGTCATGGGAATAGTGATGCCAAGCCCTGATGTGAATTGTAAAAATCTTCAAGTATTCATGTCATCTGAAAAAGGTTTATAATTGCCTCTTGATGTCACAAAAAAAGATGGTGGTAAAAAACTATATTTGTCTCAAAATGAAGCTCCTCAACCTACGTCAATATTTGAACACAGTTCCTTGCCAGAATGATGAAACAAAATGACAGAAAAGTAATACTTTCAATTCCTTGCCCTGAGCACAATAAATATTTAACGGGTGAATTTTTCAGCAAATAATGGTAGAGGTTAAAAAAAATCTTCACATTTGTTGATTGACAAACACTCAACCGTGAATATGTGAGGGTTAACAGTAGTCTGTTTTGCTCAGTGAAACATATCTTTACAACAGGTCATTGATTGTGAGGCTACAAGAATAGTATCCATCCATTATCGATTGGTTATCCTGTTAAGGGTCACGGGTGGATGTAACCTTTCCCCGAGAGGTTGAGTATATCCTTGAGGGGTTACATGATTGGCTTGGAACCACTTAAGGGTAGTCACATATGGTAAACCAGTCACATCTATGGGCCATTTAGAGATATCAATTAACCAATTATTCATGTTTTTGAAATGTGTGAGGAAACCCAAGTACCTTGAGAAGAACCATACAAGCAAGACGGTCTTAATATACAAATTCCACAAACTCGAACACAGAACCTTTGACTGGGAGGCAGATGTCCTTACCACATGTTCCACTTTCTCATTTGCACCCACAGAGCATTGCTTGCACATACACACAAACAGAGGTTCAGGTCATTTGCAGTTGGTTTGTGGAGGCAGATGAACATGCATTTTGAAAGTCGTGCTCACTGTGGCACCTATCTAAAGAGCACCACAAATAAGTTACAAGTTGATTTCACAAACAAAGACAAGCAAACTGGGCGATCAAGGCAAGTCTTCACCTGTTTTTATCCTTTATTTCAACAGTGTAGGTCCCTAAAATTAGTAACTCTGGAAATCCTCAGAACATCCAGAGTAATTCAAGACAGACGGACAATACAGAAGTTTGCAATATGGCAATTTAATTTGAAGAGATTATGCGATTTTTAATGGAGAATTAAAAGACTTATTTATTAACCCCACCACTTGGGGTTCTAGTCATTGTTGCTTTGGCTCCTGTTTTTCCTTCAGTGATTAGTAAGTATTCTTCCATGAATCTTATCCATTCAAAAGATTTCACATCATGATGTCAGATCAAGTTGAAGAAGCAGTTCCCTCACCACATAGAACAGGAGTGCTTAATGCGTTGATCAGTCGTCGACCGGTCAATATGGCAGTGTTGGTCAATCGCATGACTGTGTGACCCCCCGCCCCCAAAAAAATGATACTGTTGCTCGATTTAGGTGGGCCTAATACATTCATCCCACATGTCGATTGACTGGCAGTCGGTTTGACCAATCCTGGCCTTTTCTGACGTGTCACTGTGCATATGCATATATAGGCACGCTCCAGTAAGCTAGTGAGTTGGCAAGACCTATCGGTACACGAAGCAGTGAAGGCACGGCCAAGAATTTGACCAAGCAACTATGAAAGGACATTGTAGACTGCGAGTGCTTCTCACTGAAGCAAAAAAGTAAGGAACAAAAATGGGCATAGAATGTCTGCACACACATTGCATGTCCACGCTACCATAAACTGTGGATTAAGCTCACACTAATTAAATTACACTTCATTGTTGTGCTCAAATGTGTAACCATGTGTACATGGCTCTTGACTTTTTCCTCTGAGAGATGAGACAGGCAAGAGATGCCCATCGACACCTATTATATGTGTGTCATGAGCCAGGCTGGACCACGGCCAAGAGGGGCATGGCCACTGCCCTGGCCGGTGACACCTGTCACCGCTCACAGCTGTTTCACATTGGGACTGTAATTAGATGGTGTATTTAAGTTGGAGTTTTGGTCAGTGGAAGTTGGTAGTTCGTTCTATCACGCCCCTTCGGTGCGGGGCTGGACCCAAGTGCAGGACTCCGGGACAAGGACGTGACGTTAGGCTTAGTTTTATTCAAAGCAGAGGTCATACACGGTGTAAGGAGTCCGAGAAGGGTTATATACAAAACACGAGGCTAGACAGGATCCAAGAGACATGCAGCGAGGTCGGATGACGAGGAGACAAACTAGGATTTGATGATGAAACATAAACGAAGACAGGACAAAACCGAGGTGGCACAGAAACAATGTGACAAGGATAGCTCAACACTACACTATTTTCAGTGGTGGAGATGTCAGTGAATACAACTCACCAAGTCAGGGCACGACGAACAACGAACTGGCAAATGCCAGTGACCAACTGTCATCCCTGTAAACATTCTAAAATAGATATTGTAATGAAAAATACACATAACAGTATTCAATTCAATGTCTATACGAAAAAATAAATGTGAGCGGATCGTGGGTCATCCATGCACAATGTTGCGCAATTGAGTGTCCCTCGACATCCAAGTGGTCGCCATATTAGTCGCGTCCTCTGTCTTTGACGTCAACGTCACTTCCGCCGTTGAAAACACCCAGTGCCTGCTCCTATGGAAGCCGAACAACAGAGATATTCAGATTTTTCCAAAGCCCCTTCTGACACCGAAGCTCTTTTCGAAAAGGACAACACCACACAACCGAGTGAAGTTACCGGGTCAATATTCCACGATTGTTTCGAGCCCTCAGGGCAATATTACACTATTGTTTCGAGCCATATTCAGATGATATGTGATCACGGCCAAACCGCATCCCCATCCGATCCACTTCCGCGGCGGAGATGAGCCATCGCGGCTAATCGCAGGCGGCTGGTGTGGTTTATGACAGAGCCGAGCGGTGCTGCTTTAGGGGGGTGCTCACAGACGCCGCAGTACTAAGCAACACAGTCGAGCCAGGGCGGTTTATGCGCACACGCGACTGAGTAACTCATTCTCGGCTGGGTTCTTCAGAGCCGCCCCCGTCGCATAGCCTGACGCGCAGCCTTCGCAGAAGCTGTGACCGGCGAACGCGGCACCTCACCCAGTGTGCCTGATTTTCGGTGTGCTGCTTTTAGAGGGTTGTTCACAGCCACTGCAGTACACGATGAACACTATCGAGACGAGGCTGAGTGAGACATTGTTGGCTGGGCGACGCGCACATCGACACATTTCATACTTTTGTTACGTTATGAGAGAGACCGATTACGTGGTCCGCCCCAAACTATTATTTTTTTTAGTAGCTGTATACACACCTACCTGTTATTTGGAACCCACAAATCTCTCATCCTCTGCACCCGTGCAATCCATTTTTCCCAACGAACAGGGTCTCTTTCAAACTTATGAAGGGTTCCATTCTCCGAGTGTTCAAGCAATGTCCAGCAATGGAATCAGCCGGCATTTCGGCTCACACGAAGGAACAACGATCTACCTTCCCGGAGGTAAAACTAATAGAAACTAATGAGTCCACTAGAGGGCGCCACTGTCCTTTACCTCTCTTCCTACTTCTTCTCGAAAACAAATCCCTCAAAAGGATTTTCATGGCGGGAGTTACAAAAAGCTGTATACGTCAAAATCATGTTTCATGGTGAAAAAACGGGGACCATATTGGCTGTGGGTTTTTCATTAATGATATACCAAAAATCATCCATTTCATGACAGTCGCACTTTAAATACACCATCTAATTACAGTTCCAATGTGAAACAGCTGTGAGCGGTGGCAGGTGTCACTGGCCAGGGCTGGGCCACTCCCTTCTTGGCCGTGGTCCAGCCTGGCTCATGACAATATGAGGTGACATGCACGCATTGATTTGCAATTTAGGAGTAGCATGGAGATGCATTGTATGAAAACACAGGATGGCGCAAGTGACTTGGAAGTAGATTGGAATGGAATGGTAAACACTATTTTAGTAATCCAGCTGTCCTTTCCAACTAAGCCTGCTGGGTGCATGACTTGGACCCATTTACAGTGAAGAAAATAAATATTCAAACACCCTGCTATATTGCCAGTTCTCCCACTTAGAAATCATGGAGGGGTTGGAAATTTTCATCGTAGGTGCATGTCCACTGTGAGAGAGATAAACTAAAAAGAAAAATCCAGAAATCACAATGTATGATTTTTTTAACGGTTTATTTTTGTGATACAGCTGCAAATAAATATTTGAACACCTGTCTATCAGCTAGAATTCTGACCCTCAAGGACCTGTTAGTCTGCCTTTAAAAGTCCACCTCCACTCCATGTATTATCCTGAATCAGATGCACCTGCGTGAGGTCGTTAGCTGCATAAAGACACCTGTCCACCCCTTACAATCAGTCAGAATCAAACTTGTAACATGGCCAAGACCAAAGAGCTGTCCAAAGACACAAGAGACAAAATTGTACAACTCCACACAGCTGGAAAGGGCTACAGAGAAATTGCCAAGCAGCTTGCTGAAAAAAGGTCCACTGTTGGAGCAATCATTAGAAAATGGAAGAAGCTAAACATGACGGTCAATCTCAATTGGAGTGGAGCCTCATGCAAGATATCACCTCGTGGGGTCTCAGTGATCCTTAGAAAGGTGAGGAATCAGCCCAGGACTACACGACAGGACTTGGTCAATGACCTGAAAAGAGCTGGGACCACCATTTCCTAGGTGACTGTTGGTAATACACGAAGACATCATGATTTGAAATCATGCATGGCACAGAAGGTTACCCTGCTTAAACCAGGACATGTCAAGGCCTGTCTTAAATTTGCCAATGACCGTTTGGATGATACAGAGGAGTCATGGGAGAATATTTTGTGGTCAGATGAGACCAAAATGGAACTTTTTGGTCATTTGGGGGTGTTTTTCTCCACATGGGACAGGACTGTATTAAGGAGAGGATGTCCATGGCCATGTATTGTGAGATTTTGGGGAACAACCTCTTTCCCTCCGTCAGAGCATTGAAGATGGGTTGCGGCTGGGTCTTTCAACATGACAATGACCCAAAGCACACAGCCAGGAAAACGAAGGAGTGGCTCCGTAAGAAGCATTTCGAGGTTCTGGCGTGGCCTAGCCACTCTCCAAACCAAAACCCAATTCAAAATCTTTGGAGGGATATGAAACTCTGTGTTTGTCAATGACAGCCCATAAACCTGTCTGATCGAGAGAAAATCTGTGTGGAGGAGTGGACCAAAATCCCTCCTGCAGTCTGTGCAAACCTGGTGAACGACTACAGGAAACATTTTATTGGAAAAGGTTACTGTAACAAATACAGTATTAACATTGGTTTCCTCAGGTTTTCAAATACTTATTTGCGGCTGTATCACACAAATAAATCATTTTTAAAAATCATATGTTGTGTTTTCTGGATTTTTCATTTTAGATTCTCGCTCTCACAGTGGATATGCACCTACAATGAAAATTTCAGATCCCTCCGTGATTTCTAAGTGGGAGAACTATCATCATAGCATGGTGTTCAAATACTAATTTTCTTCACTGTAAATGTTTTGGTCGGGGAGGGGGTAGTGGATTAGTTGGATTATTTATATTTTATTTTCTTGTATCAGAAGAAATTTTATATATGTCTTGAGAAATGAATGTCAGAGGAAGCTAGCGTACCCAGAGAAAACCCATGCAAGCACAGAATGAATGTGAAAAAATTATGGAGGGATGCTCTGACTCTGATTTGAATCTAGATCTCCTGACTGTGAGGATGATGATATATTACATTTCAGAAATGACTCGCTCAGCATTGTTTATAAGAACACTGTGGACTGATGGTTTCTAAAATAGAAATTGATTTTTGATTAAGGAGTTTAAACAAGGGCATCAACATAATACATTTATGAATTTATAATAAAGTGTAATCTCTCCAGATTTGTATTTTCTGATCAAATGATTACATTTGATGTACCTACACAACTGTCCAAGGTTACCACATCAATCCCCTTCACTACTGTCATTGTCATCGTCTTGATCAAGAAAAGAACTCATAGCAGCTAAATAAGAACAACTAGCACCTTAAAAGGCAGTTGATCATGACAATTTAAGAATATATGTGTAACATGGCAGGCATTAAGTGGGAGACAAAAAATGAGCAATATTGTCAATGTTAGAGTAGCCATGGTGTAAAAGCATTATGTCAATGCACCCTCATGAACCTCACTCAGACTTAATGCTCATTATGTGTATAACATTGACTGTGAATTAAATTTACCTTGGGAAAATGGTTAGTGTTTCTATTATGATCATTTTCCAGAGACATGGAGAGTGACTAGATGAGTGAGAAAGAGTTCAAAGTTCTCCTCTGATCACTGGCAGAAGAGAAAAGCAATATTGCCAACTTATCGTGAGATACACATGCACTCAACACACAATGCTAAGTATACTTGGAAAATCTAATGGAATCCATGAACTGTTGTAGGACCTGAAGGCCCTACTGTGAAGCAATACAAGTGACACTACCAGGCAACATGCAAGAAAAAAAATATTGAATTTCCAAGTATTATATAAGTATTTGAATGTCTTAAGAATGTCTTAAATAAAGCAATTAAGCAACGTAGAAGAGGGAGACAGTGGCATGGTGGCACAGCTGTAGAGCGTTGCCCTCACAGTTCTGAGGACTGGGTTAAAAAATCTTGAGAGGTTAATTGAAAACAGTTCAATGCTTGGGGTGTGTGCCCGACTATTAATAATGATACATCTAGAGATGGTTCAACGCCTTTTTCTGAAAATATAATCTTAGACGGTATTGCTTCAAATCTACTTCCATTATTGTAAAAAAAAAAGTGCTTTTTCTTATCTTTTATTTTTTGTATCTTATGCATATTCATTCCACTTTGTTTCAGATCAGAATCAGCTTTTTTGGCCAACTATGTGACAAAACACAAGGAGTTTGTCTTCGGTACTTGAAGCCGCCCTAGTGCGACATACATGTTGAGTACAATAAACAATAGACAAGGAACTATTTTTTTTCTTTTAAAAACTCACAGTTGTGCAAAGTTGTGCAAAAGATGCAGTCTTATCATATTGAGAGCAGATACAATGCCCATGAGAGCGATAGTCCAGTCCAATGACAATTGTTCAAATGGTGTTAAGACTTCAAGCGCTGTATGCAGTTTAAAGTGACTCGTCATCCAATAGTCTATCCTATATAATACAGTACAAATACTGATTGGCCCAGAAGGGTGTAACATCAACAACAACTCCAGGCATAAATCTGGCAGCATGTTGCAGTGGAATTTTAAGTTAGCTGTTCAAAAATTTAATAACTTTATTCCTAGAGGGAAGAAGCTGTTGGACTGCCTGCTAGTTTTGGTTTGCATTGATCGATAGTGTATACTTGATGGAAGGAGTTAGTGGCTAGGATGTGAAGGGTGCAATAGGATCTGTCCCGCTCTTGTTCTAGTCTGAATGACGTGTAATTCGTCAAGGGTGGATTGGATGGTGCTGACAATCTCTTCAGCTAGTTTGATTGTCTGCTGCAGTAGGAGTTTGTACTTTTTTTGTGGCAGTCCCAAACAAGACTGTGGTGGAGGTACACAACATTTAATCTCGTGAACACAACCCAATATAAAATGGAGTTTCTAAATCTAACCCTATCTCATTCATTTAAACCCAAAGCTACATGGCCCTTAATGAAAAATGAAGGTGGCACGATAGAACAACTGGTTAGAGCATTGCCCTCACATTTCTGGAGACCGGGGTTCGAATCCTGGCCCCATTGGTTGGAGTTTGCATATTCTCCTCGTGCCTGCGTCGGTTTTCTCCAGGTACTCTGGTTTTCTCTCACATCCCCAAAAACATGCACTTGTTGGAGAGTCTAAATTACCCCAAGGTGTGATTGTGAGTGTGACTTGTTTGTCTCAATGTGCCCTGCGATTGGCTGGAAACCAGTTCAGGGTGTTCCCCACCTCCTCCTCCCAATGATAGCTGGGATAGGCTCCAGCACTCGCATAGTGTTCAGAAAATGGATTAGAAATGAACTTCCCAATGAAACTCAGTGGTTTAATTGGCTGGCAACCAGTCCTAGTTGCACCCCACCTCGTGTTCAAAGTCAGCTTGGATGTACCCTAGCTCGGATACGACCTTGATGGATGGAGAGATGAAATACCAGGTGATTTTTTTTCTGTCCCCCCCATACTAATTGTATCAATCCATCCAAGTGAAGAACTTAGTGTGTTACAATGCTGGATGTACTGGATGGGATATAAAGAAAATTTAGATTCACAAGAGTAGCTGTACCTTTTACATTTGATATCCAAGACTAAACCAAACTATGATTTCATGATACTTTTTAACAAATAAAGCCTTACTTTACTGAAGTCCACTTGTTGTAGCTCCTTACTCAAACAGCTGAACCTCACTGATACACAATGATAAATAACGGGATGAGGGCGGCACGGTGCCTCACCTGGTAAAGTATTGGCCTCACAGTTCTGAAGTCCCGGGTTCAATCCCAGACCCACCTACGTGGAGTTTGTATGTTCTCTCCGTGCCTGCGTAGGTTTTCTCTGGGCCCTCCGGTTTCCACACACATTCCAAAAACATGCAACATTAATTGAACACTCTAAATTACCTGTCGGTGTGATTGTGAGTGCGGCTGTTTGTCTCGATGTGCCCTACGATTGGCTGGCAACCAGCTCAGGGTGGGCCCTGCCTCCTGACAACTAGGATAGGTTTCAGAACCTCCCGCGACCCTTGTGAGAATAAGCAGTGAAGAAAATGGATGGATGGGATGAGGGCCTGTGGTGAGTTTCGACCTGTTTGTAGTGACAGCAAGGCCTGGAAAATAGATATTTTTAGACCAGAGAGAATACAAGAGGAAAATACACATCTGAGTGCTGTGGAGAGGGACAAAAAAAAAAAACGCCTTAAGAATCTCTGCTGTCATGCTTGTGATCAGTCATGAAATGTTTTTTTTTCTTCTTCAAAAGTTAGTAAAGCTTCAACTGGCAACTGAAACTGTTGTGTTTTGTTTGGTATGTAAATATGTTTCAGATGGCCTAGTACGAAGAACAACATGTGATACCATCTTTTACTGTCATAGAGATGGGTAATGATATACTTGCATTTGGATGCATTTCTCTAACAACCGTCTGTACCTGCTCATCTGCAACGCTAATTCGGAGAAGTGGAATAGAAAATGGATGGTTGGTTTACTTGAGTGACAGATGTTCCAGGGTGCTCACCAATCAATCAAGGGTGTAACCCAAAGTACCTGCAAAAGCACAATGTAAACTCCATGGAGAGAGATTAGAGATGAAATTGATGTCACTCTTCGATGGTTACGCATTAATACGTACTGTATACATCATGTTTGACAAACAATAAGATTGTTTACCGACAAACAACTCTCCAAGAGGGGTTGCGTCAGGAAGGGCATCCAGCGTAAAAACTGTGCCAAACAAATATGAGCGTTCTTCTGAGATGTTACGCTGTGGCGACCCTATATTGGGACAAGCCGAAGGAAACTTACCGACAAACTACCCAGATAAGCTCATTTTGATGACTCAGCGTTTTCCCCACATACTGTATGTGAACACATCAAGATCCCTCTGAAATCTTTCAAATCTACAGAAATTTTGTATCAAAAAAACCAACACCTACTGCATTTTGCCATCTTTCCAATGGATTAGTACATTTACCAGTGAAGAATTGCTGTCAAGGTAAAGTTCTAAACATGCAGAGTATATTTGAGGGATGTAATGGGATGAAACATAAGAGAAACCATATTTTGCTTGCAAAGGTCATGCCACTTTTCATTGTGTTTTTTAAAAACTGTATATCTCAAATAAACCTTGTCCTTACTGCAGTAATGAACTGCATGTTTTGACTAGTTTGCTGAGCGTATGAATCAAGGTTGCTATTATTTAATTTGAGGCTAGACGAGGATGCTGCTGAAGCTCTGGTCATTGACTTATTGCTATCCATAGAGCTTCACATATAGTTTTACAAAGAACAACAAAAATGAAAAAATAGTCAAACACCTTGATATTTGTTCCTCTTGGACTTGGGTAAGTTTATTTCAGGTTCTCGAACACAATCTGTCATAAACCTGCGGCACAGGGGCGGACCCAAATCCAGGACTTCCAGGCAGGCAGTGTTTTTATTCCAAGAACAGGTCAATACCAAAAGGCAGTCCAAAACGAGGCAGAAGCACCAAAACGCTAGGCTAGGCAAGATTAAAAAAAAAAAAAAATGAAACAAGGTCCGATGACTAAGAGACAAACTAAGAAGCATAACAAGATGTGCTCAAACTGAAAAAAACAGAATCGCTGTGACAAAGGATTGCTCTACACTAACCTACGCAGCATAGCAGAGTATCCCAGAATGCAGTGAGGTATGCGCAACAAACTGGCAAATGCTGATGACCCATTTACCACTTAAGTACTTAGTTTATTTGTGTCCCAAATGTGACACAGCTGTGACAGCTGTCCAAGGTGAAACCGCCCAGAACAGTGGCCTGGCCACACCCTTCACAAGAAGCACCGCCCACAGCAGTGGCCAGACCATGCCTATGAAACAAACGTTCCATAATACTCCAAAATGATCAATGTTGACAAGCAGGACAAGCAGGAGAAAAAAATTAGCATCTTGGTGGATGATTATTTCTTGATTATAACATGAATATTGATAATTACATTACTAAATAGGAACATTTTTTTCAGTACTTAAATGTAATGCTTGATCAATATTATACTTTGCAGAGAAGCTCTGTTAGCAGGCTTTAATTTGGCATGTAAATGGGAGTACACTTTTATTACTCTTTACTGCTCCAAATCATAAAATGTAGTGAGCTCATTGAAATGAAAAGGACCCGCATTTACAGGTGGTCTATAAATTTTTGATGATTAAAAATGTTTAACACTGCAGATAAGCTGCTCAGAAAATGGATGGATGGATGGATGGATGGATGGATGGATGGATGGATGGATGGATGGATGGATGGATGGATGGATGATGGATGGATGGATGGATGGATGGATGGATGGATGGACATCATACAGGCTGTGTCAGTGTGAGTAAGACTACTGTCAAGTAACTCAATCCTATTTATATTCTGATTATTTGTACAATTTTTAACTAACTACAGTGAAGACAATGAGTATTTGAACAGCCTGCTATAATGCAAGTTCTCCCACTTAGAAATCACGGAGGGGTCATAAGTGCATGTCTGTCACGGACGAGACTCGGGGGTGGACCCAAATGCACGACTCAGGTGAGAGGTAAGCAGTGCGGAATAAGCCTTTATTCGTTCCAATGTCGGTTACCAGGGAGTCAGTCCAAACAAGCAGCAAGATCAGTAATGGCAGGCTTATGGGGTAGGTCGGGAGACAGGCGTTGGTCGGTACACGGGAGGTAGACGTCAGGAGTACGGTAGTGCGGGAACGAGGCATGAGAGGCAACGATCTAGCAGAGTCTCTGTCGTCCCCCGGGTCCTATATGTACTGGGTCTAATCGGAGGTCATGAGGCGCAGGTGTGACCTTTCCGATTAGACGGCCACGCCCAGCCCTGGCTGGAATCCAGGATCATGACAATGTCCATTGTGAGAGAGATAATCCAAAAAAGAAAAATCCAGAAATCACAATGTATGATTTGTTTTAACAATTTATTTGTGTGATACAGCTGCAAATAAGAATTTGAACACCTGAGAAAACCAATGTTAATATTTGGTACAGTAGCCTTTGTTTGCAATTACAGAGGTCAAACGTTTCTTGTAGTTGTTCACCAGGTTTGCAGACACTGTAGGAGGGATTTTGGCCCACTCCTCCACACAGATCTTCTCTAGATCAGACAGGTTTCTGGGCTGTCGCTGAGAAACACGGAGTTTCAGAAAGATTTTCTATTGGGTTTAGGACTGGAGACTAGCTAGGCCACGCCGAACCTTGATATACTTTGACGGTTTGAGAGACAAGGGAACAGGAGTACTCACAATCACACCTAGGATCAATTTAGAGTGTCCAATCAATGCACATGTTTGGGATGTGGGAGGAAAATTGAGTGCCTGGAGAAAACCCATGCAAGCACAGGGAGAACATGCTAACTCCACACAAGTGGGGCTGGGATTTGAACCCTGCGCCACCATGCTGTCTGGACAGAATATGACAGGTAGAAATGAAGCACATTCAAAGCATCAGACACCATTGTGCCACAATTGAGTGTTATTGTTTTAGATGACAGTCATGGTTCACTTCTTTTCAGATTTGTGTAAAATATATATATATTTTTTTGAGCTAGCACATTTGCCCCTTCAAAATCTCTGTACTCATTCATTGTTAAAAGTTTAAGAATGCGTAATCGAGGGTTTTATTGTTATGGAATATTCACATTGCAGTGCTTTAATTTAACATTTGTATAGCTGTTATGAAGGTTTTATAATGATGACACTTTGACCTGCAAAGAATGTATTTCCAATTCCCATCCATCCATTTTCTACAATACTTATTCTATCCAGGGTTTTGGGGCCCAGGAGGCTATCCCAGCAGACTTTGGGCGAAAGGCAGACCACACCATGAACCAGCCATATATCAAGACAGATGACCATTCAAACTCACATTCACAATATCACTGAGTGGAAACCAAAGTCACTACGTCTACTACTACAGCATGACTTATTAGTTCCCATAATCAATGCATGTTTTGGGGATGTGGGAGGAAACTGGAGTGCCCAGAGAAAGCCCGCGCAGGTACGGGAAGAACATGCAAACGCCATACAGATGGGGCCGGGATTTTAACCCAAATCCTCAACTGAACTGTGAGGCCAAAGCTCTATAGCTCCTCTTTCCACTGAGAGGCAGTCTCACCTCTTTCCAAAACTCCACAAAATATTCTTCATTTATCAGCTTCCACCACACGGTTCTCTGCCCTACCTTTGTTTTCGTAGTCTCCCTTCCCACCACCAGTCATCCTACACACCAGTATACATATGCTGCCTATCAGGGTCAGTCTGGTGACCATTGAAGCCACCCAAATTGAGGTACCCAACTGAGCAGGTCAGGATGTGGTCCAGTACATCAAGCACCATCGATGCGGACGTCTGTGTAGACAATCCCAATGGCAAAGGAAATAGGAAATAGCGCTAGGTACTGGCCCACTAGTTGAGCGCTGCCGTAGCACGGTCAGGTGGTGGCCAATGACCAAGTGCCCAAGGGGCAAGATCAGGTGGAGACCACTGGACAAACACTGCCATGACATGGACAGGTGCCAGCCATTGGACAAACGTCGCTGGAACAGGGACAGGTGGCAGCCGCTAGATGAGGGCCACCAGAACAGGTGCAGGTGGCATCCGCTGGACAAATGCTAACAGAACAGGGACAGGTCGGGGCCGCAGGTTGAGCAACTTTCAACTTTCTTACAACCCCAACTTAATTGAAATTGTGGTTGTAAGTTAAAAATGGTGCATCAATTGCATTTATGTAACCACATCAACTTAAAATTGTGATTGAGTTTTTCTACCCTGGAGACTGGATCAACATTGTTTTATATGTGTTGACAAATATTTCCTTAGTCAATTATATATGTCAGTCACCAAAAACCACATCAAGTATTCAAAAATTTGTTGTCGCTCCACTTTTTTAAGACAGGAGCTTAGTAGCCCTCCATTTTAATAAAGAGATGACAGAGGTTGTATTATGAAAGAGTCTCTCTAAATTCTCCAAGAAAAAAGACATTTTATTCAAGCATTACCTCCAAATAAAAAAGTTTCAAATAATAGATAAACTAATATGAGGAAAAAATATATGACCAATACATGAAAAGTATCTTTAATTTTAGAAACAGCATGTGTGCAAAACTACCAATAAAACTCTTCATGGCAATGTTGCGGTAACTTTCACTCATTGAAAAATGGTTCTCTGCTTATATCTCTCCTTATCAATGTCATGCCCCCAAGAGCCATATACCCCACCGCGCATAGTTGGTTCGTGTACTCTGCAAACAACATTGTAAAAGTCACATTCATAAGAAAAAACTCGAATGGTGCACTAATATTAAACTTTCAAATTAAGGTGAGGGCCACAAAATATCATCACGCTGGTCTGAAATGGTCACTGGGCTGCCTGTTTGAGACCCCTTAATTCAATGTAAATTTATGAACATAAAACAGAAAAACAACAGAACTCTACTTGGACAATGATTCACTTGTGTATCACTCGTGGTACTTGAACCACACAGTGTGTGATTCCCTGCTATAGGCCCTTTGTGGTCCTTGCCCTAAACGAGTACTTCCAGTTCATTTCCTGGTGACTATTGTAATGGCCAATATTTCTCAGGTATTGGGGTTCTAATTGACCAAAATACATCATATGCCCTTATTTCAATCTTTGTTTCCATTAACTTCATTCCAGTTTGCTAGGTTAGTCTGAACAGATGTGGTATTTTTTTGTTTTGTTTTGTTCTTGGTCTTGTAAATTATCATATGCAAGTCTTTTTATTATTCTATTTTGCAAAATCATTTTGAAGGGCAGCACGGTGAAGGACTGATTGGTTGGCACACCTGCTTCACTATTCTGTGGACTGGTGTTCAAATCCCACCCTTGCCCTGCTGGAATTTGCATGTTTTCACTGTGCCTGCATAGGATTTCTCCAAGCACTCCAATTTCCTCCCACATCCCAAAAACATGCATAGTAGGTTGATTGTAGAGTATTAATTACCCACAGGTGTGAATGTGTGCACAATCTTGTTTGTATGTGCCCTGCGATTGGCTGGCGACCACTCCAGGGTGTACTCCGCCTCAGTCCAAAGATAGCTGGGATAGGCTCCAGCACACCAGCAACCCTTTTGAGGATAAAGTGGTACAGAAAATGGATGGATGGGTAATTTTGAAAGATTGAAAAACTGGGAATGTGATCACTTACACCAGGGGTGCTCAATGCGTCGATCGCGATCGACTGAGGCAGTTTTGGTCAATCGCAACAGCATGCCGAGAAAAAAAAAAGACATCAGCCGTATTTTTTTTTTTTAACTTTAGCTCACCGCGCATGTGCAAACAACGACAGTACAGGAAAAAGCTGTTAGTGAGTTCCCGATACTGTATTTTAAGCTCTCATTTAAGAAATCTTAACAAACATGAGTATGGATGCTCCAGTAAAGAAGACAAAAACGTATCACTTTCATATGGAATGTGAGGCAGCCAACTTTTTAACAATGTCATTTTCGAAGCACGTTTGCCTCATTTGCCAGTGCAGTGAAATATGGAGCGGCATTTTCGAACTCTTTGTGGAAAATACGACACCGACACTCCGCTGAAAAGCAAGCTGAGAATGAGAAAAGTGAACGAACTAAAATTGTAAAAAATAAGGCGGAAATATTATCTTCAATAAAATCTCTGCAGCTGTAAAGGAGTACAGTTACACGGCGCTGTGAAGCCATGGCTGCTGTGTGGAAAGAAATTGGAGATTGTGAGTGTTTCTTACTGAAGTTGGAAAAATCCACAGACGTGAGTGACAGCCCAGGTGTGCATTTTCATTCGTATGGTGTTTAGTGATCATCAACGTATACTCAGATAGTTAAAAAAAATGTTCAAAGTTAATTATGTAGTGTAATATTGGCTCATGCATTTATGCAAGGCACACAAACATACATTTACAGATAAAGAATACTCAAAATACTTTAAAATAAATATGAAATATGATTTTTAAAAACAACCCCCCGGCGATTGCGAGAGGCTGGCTGCTTGAAAAGTAGATCTTGGGGTAAAGAAGTCTGGGCACCCCTGACTTACACTCCTGATGAGGAGTCCATTTATTATTTTTTTGTTCAATTTTATATAAGAGATC
Source organism: Syngnathoides biaculeatus (assembly GCF_019802595.1). Taxonomy (NCBI): domain Eukaryota; kingdom Metazoa; phylum Chordata; class Actinopteri; order Syngnathiformes; family Syngnathidae; genus Syngnathoides; species Syngnathoides biaculeatus. Next base: position 24,411,151 of record NC_084651.1, read on the forward strand.
GACATGTGGCTGTATCATTCAGTTTGGAATACCAGTTACGTATTCCTTCTCTACCCTCTTTGTCTAAAAGCACCTCACACTCACTATCAGTTCAATGTTGTTCAATTAGATTCCAGTTGACATGCACCGAAAGTAGGCACTTCTCGTAATTCAGACCTCTTTATAGCAAATCTATTTTTTAATAAAGGTTAAGATGAAAACATTAAAGTATTGATCTTTATTTATCGATCTCAGCCCAAAGCATAGTTAAAGCTGACACAAATCAATCAAAAAAAAATTTGAAATGATGATACCACAGAAGAGGATTCAGACCGTCTGTTTCGGGAGTAATTAGGGTGCGAGGCATCAAGAACCCAAGGCAATAACAGCAGCAGTTTCTCACACACACACACACACACACACACACACACACACACACACACACACACACACACACAGAGGCCTGTAGAATTATTTAGCAGCCTGCAGATTAGAAATGTGTTTTGTATTAAATGAGACAACTAAGAGGCAAGGTTAATGAAAGGGTATCGAACATTGGGACCATTGTTATCCATTGAAACCTGCTCTTTCCTAATTCAAATACACACACACACACACACAAGGTAGCTTGTGGGAATTCCCTGCTTTTCAAAAATAATAGCTATTAATTCTTTAAAGTGAGTACATTTGTTTTTCAATGAACAAGGAAGACTATGTGATTTACCTGTTGTGATGATGCAATCAATCATGCATATGATTCAACAGTTTTAATGCTGAATATTGAAGATTTACAAGATTTGTCATCCAGCCATATATTTTTTCAGCCACTTATTCCCACAAGGGTCACGGGACTGCTGGAGCCTATCCCAGCAATCAGCGGACTGGTTGCAAGCCAATCACAGGCCACATGGAGACAGACAACAGTCACACTCACAATCACACCGAGGGGCAATTTACAGTCTCCAAGTAATGCATGTCTTCGGGATGCAGGAGGAAACCGGAGTGCCCAGAGAAAACCCAAGCAGGCACAGGGAGAACATGCAAACTCCACACAGGCGGGGCCAGGATTTGAACCCCGGTCCTCAGAACTCTGGGTCCAACACTCTAGAACTCTCTCTCTGCATCACCGTGCTATCCAAGAACAAACAATTAGATGAAAAATTACTGGAGAATCGGCTGATAGTAGGAAATTGTTGGAGTTCAAACCAAAACGTACCAGAACCACAACGCAAAATAATGGTATAAATCAATGTATATCCCATTGATGAATGATATTTGATTGTTGAATTATATTTGATAGAAGCACACATTTTGTCCCTTTTGTTGGACATTGCTGTATGGTTTCTGCAAGTCCCAAAAAAGCACAATGTATGTGAAAAATATTTAAAATATTGTTCAACCTATATGGTGTTGGAATGCACATTTATCTAATTTACCATGGCAGTTGGCAGTAGCGTGGAAAATATCTTTGTCCTGAGATCTGCCACCTTCGCCTCCATGTGTGAAGTGTTTGGTGGGTAACTGCAGGTATGGCCACAGGCCTGTTTGCAGCCAGCATCGACACATTTTGGGGCAGATCAACTCATCAGCAGTTGCTGGTTTTAAGACAGTCTTAACTCCACCACGCCATCAGATTTACAACGCACTTCATTGAGTTAGTTTCATCCAGACCTTTGAATGAACTTCAATGAAGTTTAGCGTTCAATGTAATTATCAGAAATGTTTTTATGTTCCTTTTTCCAACCTGCCTTGTGCTTCGTACAACCCAATTCCTGCCTCAAGCAAGCATAGGAAATTTATTTGTATTGCGCATTTCATAGACAAGGTATGATGTACTGTAGTATCATTGTATAATATTGCTAATTTGTGCCTATATTTAACCTGCTGGATTGTATTTTTTCAGAAAAATAAATTCATTGCATTCACAAACTGTTTCGAGTTGTGGAGCTATCTGATTCAGGGGGGTTGTGAACGTCTCAACCACTGCAAACATAGTGCAAGTATTGTTGAGGTTCATACTGATAATTTCAGATAAGTGTTGCTGTTGAGCCCTGAGTCACTCTTTGTTAAAATTACGAAGACACTGTCTGTAGAGGTCATAGTCAACTTGGAGTTTAGTTTTTGTCCACTTGTGTTCTGCTTTCCTACACTTGGATTTGGAGCTCTTGACCATTATTATGCGCCTACACGGTGTTTTAGGTCACTTCAAGCTGGTCTTGGTTTTAACAGGAGAGACAGCATTCATGGCATTTGAGATTTTTGACGTGAAAATTTCCAAAACTTCATCAATTCTCTTATTACTCACAGCTACAGTCTCCATAATTTTACTGGCAATACTCTCATTTATGTACCGCATTTTCCCACTAAAAGGTGTACCTTCAATGAATAGCCTATTTTAAAAACTTTTTTCATATATAAGGTCCACCACATTATAAGACGCATAGAATAGACACTAAAGTAAAGGCTGGGGTTACATTATCCATCCATTAGATGGAGCTACACTAAATGTTCAATATTGATCTATATATAGGGCGCACCGGATTTTAAGGTGCACCGTCGGCTTTTGAGAAAATTAAAGGCTTTTAGGTGCACCTTATAGTGCGGAGAATATGGTACCTTTTCTTAATAGACATTTAGGTATTCTGAATTTTTGGAAGAATCTATATTTAAAAAAATACACAAAATTGGTCAGAAATAGTCACATCCTTAATGTCAATTAATAGAATTTCAACATCCTTAGACATGACCAGGTCTAAGATGTGACCTTGAGTGTAAGTTGAACTCAATAAGTTTAGAAAGGTTAAACGTGTTTAGTACGAAAGAAAGTTCTTGGGAATTTTCTTTCCATGTTGTTGTCATCATGAATGTTAAAGCCTCCCGTTACCACAAAATATGGTTAGTCAGTACAAATAATTGGCAGCAGTTATGAAAAATGTTTCATCAATTATCTATTATATCTTGGAGGTCTCGTCATATGCCCGCGGCACGGGGGCGGAGCCAAATACAGGACTCCCAGGAAAGGGCATGATATTAACAGTGGTTTTATTCCACAAGGTCAAACACGAAAAGGCAGTCAAAAACAGGTGGAAGCACAAAAATGCAAGGCAACAGGCAAGATGCAAAATCGTGCACAAGGTTCGACGACTATGAAGCAAATTAAGAAACATGGACAAGACGTGGTCAAACTAAAGAGGCAAAGACTCGCTGTGACAAAGGATTGCTCTACTCTAAACTTCCGACTTACGCACAGTAGCAGACTGTCCTAGGATGTAGTAAAGCATAGGCAACGAACTGGCAAATGCCAATGAAACATTCACCACTTAAGTGCTTGGACATTTAGTGTCCAATTGACCCCTCCGTAGAAATTGCGTCATCCGCGTCGCTGACCAATCAGAGGCCAGAGATCTGCATAAACAGCGCCCTTTGTTGGCCTCCGCTATTGCCTCAGACAACGTTGCATGTTCCAGTATATCTTTTGCTTGCGTTTTATCGCATATTTGGGTTCTTTAAAAATAGATATGGTTAAGAGGTGTAGTCACGGACTTTGTAATAGTGACGACAGGTATCCTGAAAGGCTAGTTGGTGGAGTTCAATTCGTACCCTTTCCAAAACCGAAGACCCAGTACGAAAAATGTCTTCGATGGATCAAACTTTGTGGAAGAAGGCATGATCAACTGAATCCATCTAAAATCAACTGGAACAGAAGACCGAGTACGAAAAATTTCTTCGATGGATCAAACTTTGTGGAAGATCGTATGATCAACTGAATCCATCTAAAATCAACCGGAACAGATATGTTTGCACGAAGGTATGCCCTATATTTGATTTTCAATACATGTCTCATATAAATGAATTAGCAGTTCTTCGCTTGCATAACATAGCTACGTGTGTATGATTGACACACTTGATCTGTGTTGAGCGATATTTTGCGATGATCTGACTGCACAAACGTGTCTCTGTTGGCGGCCTTCGAGCTAAGCTAAACCGGACTAGCGAGTCTTAAAAGCCTTCGACGTGCACCGAGACACCAAGACTGAAGGAAAGATGTTTGTGGACACTATAAAGTAGTGATTGTCGTACTCGGTCGGGACTTACGTAGGTTCGGCACTAATTCAAGAATAATTATTGAGGGGAGCTCGTGACGTTACACATAGAAAACAAGAGAAACAACTCGTAAATCAAGCCTCCCCTTCTTTTCCTTCATACGGCGGTTCACAAACGGCTATACAGATACACATACAGATTCTGCACACAAGTCTGATATGTAACACGAAAATAGGAAACTGTCAATGACGAATTCGTCTTTGGGTTATAATATATTATATTATGTGGCTTCTCGGTCTTCCTCTGACTCCGGAAAGATCTTGCGCTAATATCAATGGTTTCTCCGTCGATATGCACGTAAATACCATTGAAATACCCCTTGCTGAAATAGTTGAAGCCCTGCTGTCTGCTTTTCAACGATATTTCACTATTCGCTAAGAATGCGAGTGAGAAATCAGCTGGTAAATTGGACAATTTCGCTCTAGTCTTTTCTTCCTGCGCCGCACTTTTTGTTAATTGTTTGTCTGAGGTTAACACATGAGGGGTGACGTAACTTCAGGAGGCGTGGTTAAGTGCCCTGTATGGAGGGGTCAATTAGCAACACAGCTGTGTGACAGCTGTCAAAGGTTGCACCGCCCAGGGAAGTGGCCTGGCCCTGCCCCTTACAGGAAGCACCGCCCGCGGCAGTGGCTAGGCCATGCCCCTGACAGAGCTTTCCTCCCCCCCCCCCCCCAAGGGACGGATCCCAGACGTGACACAAAAAAAAAAAAAAGAAAAATAATGACCAGGGGAGGGCGGAAGCGGGCCAAGGGGAGGGCACAATCCACCCCTCCCCAGTCTGTCTCGTGGCCGTCCAGGCCACTGAAAGCAAGGAGTAAGACCGAGCAAGTCAGGAGGTTGGCCAGGGTACCACGCTCTGTCATGAGCATGGCTTGGCCACTGCCAAGAGGGTCGTGGCCAGGCCACTGCTCTGGGCGGTGACACCTGTCACCGGTCACATGAATTTAGGTCTTCCTCAGAGTCCAAAAGGATATGCAGTGGTGAACCATGCCTTACCCTGACCCTGGTGCATGTCAGGAGCAAGGTTTGGCCACTGCGAAGAGGGCCGTGGCCAGGCCACTGCTCTGGGTGGTGACACGTTTCACCAGTCACATAAATTTAGGTATTCTTCAAAGTCTAAAAAAGTCGAGTCAAAAAGGATATGCGGTGGTTAACGGGTAGTGGTTGGCATGTAGTCGTGACTGAACGAACTGGCCAGAACAGGACCAACCGGGAAAGGTGAGGCATCGCTGGGTACGTCATCTACGTGCCAACCACGACCCTCCTGACATGCACCAGGGTCAGGGTAAGGCATGGTTCACCACTGCATATCCTTTTGGACTCTGAGGAAGACCTAAATTCATGTGACCGGTGACAGGTGTCACTACCCAGAGCAGTGGGCTGGCCACGGCCCTCTTCGCAGTGGCCAAACCTTGCTCCTGACATGCACAAGGGTCAGGGTAAGGCATGGTTGTCCGGCGGCCGAGAATTTTTTCATAAAATGAACATTTTCTGGTGTTACCTCATTTAAAATGCTATGACAGCTACTTTCTGTTAACCATGTTTCATTTGAGAACAAAAAGTCCAGATCATAGGTTGTAATTATGTCATTAATCAACATTGATTTACTACCCAGTGACCTGAAATTAAAAGAATTAGTCTCGCAGCGATAACTGAAGACAATAGTTTGATAGATTGACATTTTATCCTCACTAAGTTTGAAGTTTTACTTTTTTGTGTGCCATATCTCTTTGACAAACTTTCTGTCACTGGTAATTACAGGAATGAAAAACACCTGATCTCCATAAGGGTCTGAGTTATTCTTTTAAAAGACCGGGCAAATATCAGTCATATTCACAGATAACGTTCTTTATGTGTGGAGGAGGGGCCTTTCACAGGGGGCGGTGATTTGAGGCGGGGGGGGGGGTGGGAGGAAGATCTTGGCTTGGTATGGGCTGGAGTTCACATTGACAATAATCTTCACCCTATCCATCAGACATCACATTTCATTTAGGGTAGTAGAGAGTGAGTTTTGTGTCAGGCTTAGCTAAAGTGGGGTAGGGAGAGGTATGGAAAATTTAAAGGGTGCTGGCTCATCTCATTTGTCATTTGCTCCTTCGATTGTTTGGATGAGAGTAATGAACCACAGTCACTCACATTTGACGACCGCAAACGCGCTCGCGCGCCTCCATGCTCGCAAATCTGCACAGTCGAACACAAAAAATCACATGCGTAAAATTTGTTACAAGTAGAAAAAATAGATATTGAAAGACGTAGTTTATTTTGTGTAGTCATGACATTAATTTACGTGTTTATTTGAAAAAGATTGTTAACTAAACAAGTCTCCTCCAAAACAACCAGTATTCACCCGGAAACAGGAAATGAAAGTTAACCGTACTAAGCATGTACGGAAGTTAGGCAATAAGCGCATGTTCAGAGCTTCTTCAGGTACTGCGAGGACATTTATGTCGAATGTCATCAACATAATGAGACATGTCAAAGGAAATTCAGTTAGACCAGGGGTGCTCATTGCAGCGATCGCGAGGCAGTGTGATGGCGTGCCCCCACCACACACACACACAAAAAAATAGACGTTAGACCATCATCCACCTCGTCGCTTGATTCAGGTGTGGCCAATACGTCTAGCAAGCCGGCCTTCTGTTTACGGCAGTCCCACAATGCGTGCCCTCCCCCCAACATTACATCACGATTGCCGATAGGAATGTTTGTTACCATGTATCGCGAACTTGTTGCCACTAACGCCGACTATGATGGACTAAACTATGTTTTCTATTTCTATTCTCTTCTATTATTTGTTTATTTTATTTTTAATTTACAGTTATGTTATATTAATCCAGTAAGTTATTTTAAGGTCTTGAGATTCCACTCGCAACTTCATCTGCGAGCATGACTGACCACACCTGCACGTTTTGAATGACTGGAATTAGTCTGCCCCTTGTCTCGCCTTATCTCTTGTTTTTCTGATTATTAGGGAATATCGTCATTGTTTTGTTTTTTAGTTGTGTACACATTTCTACCATTTTGTTTTTAGGCCATTGAATGACATACACAGAAAAAATGTTAGAAGCTAATACCCTAACTCCTTGTCTAGACAGAAACCGTCTGCCTTGTAAAGATGTATGTGCTCCCAAAAAGGGGAGAAGTTGTCAATGAAACTCACAGGTAGCGTATTACACACGCTTAAAGCCTGGGTGGCATCCTTATAAACATTCTAGAATAGATGTAATGTAATGAAAAATACATATAACAGTATTCACTTCAATGTCTATACGGAAAAAAAAAAGTGACCAGAGAGCGCGTCATCCATCCACAAAGTTGAGCAATTGAGTGTCCCTCGACATCCAAGTGGTCGCCAGATTAGTCGCGTCCTCTGTCCTTGACGTCATCGTCACTTCCGCCGTTGAAAACGCGCAGGGCCTGCTACTATGGAAGCCGAACAACAGAGATATTCGGATTTTTCCGACGCCCCTTCTGACACCAAAGTTCTTTTCAAAAAGGACAACACCACGCAACCGAGTGAAGTTACCGGGGCAAATTTACAGTATTGTTTCGAGCCCTCAGGGCAATATTACACTATCGTTTCGAGCCATATTCAGATGATATCCGATCACGGCCAAACCACATACCGTCCGATCCACTCCCCGGCGGAGATGAGCCAATTGCGGCTGAGAGTTTTCTTAGAAAAGAGCTTCCATGTCTGAAGGGGCATGTCCTAAAGTAGGGGCCATAGCGTGTTTTCAATGGCGAATGTCCAGGGTGACATCACAGACAGTAGATTCAGCCAATACAGCAACCACTTGGATGTCGAATGAGACTTCCGCAACTTTGTGCATGGATGATGTGCTCTCTGCTCCTATTTATTTTATTTTTTCGTGTCAACATTGAAGTGAATAATCTTATAAGTATTTTTCATTTCAATATCTATTTTAGAATGTTTATATGGATGACACTTGACCTTTGATCACTTATTTAATTGAGAGAGCCTCAAGAAATGTTCATCTCCAAACCATACAAGTGGGAGAGCTCCACTTTTAAAAACCTCAGCATCCAAAGATTGTATTTTTGTTAGATCAATATAATCTCGCTTCAGTCCCGTTGATTGCCGCTTGAGAACGTCCAAGCCCCCTGTGTGTATGATGACAGAGTTTACAGTTTGGATTGGTGATATCAAGGATCTTTTTTTGAGAGATATCAAACACTGTGTCATTAGTAAAATACCGTACTTTGGTGTTTTTCTCGCTGCAAAAATGTTTCACATTGTTGACAGCTACATCACCAACTATTATCATGTGGGGTTCCAATTTTTTCTTGTATGATTAAATGTCCCACCTTTCAGTGATGGTGGGGATGAACATTCTTGGACTGGATCTTATAAAACTGGCTCAAATGTATTTGTAAGTCTAATGTCTATGTTTTGCATTGATTCACCTTTTTTCTTGCTCCTCACCATTGCGACCGTCCACGGCCACCCACTCGGGGTTGAGTTAGTCCGCAGCACAGGCCAGACAGATTCCTCAGTAATAAACTGCTGTTGTGACCTCCCTTTTAGATGTCCCATATCTTTGGCCTTTGCTCCCAATGAATTTCAAGGAGAGTTGTTGGAGAATCAGCTAAGTAGTTGTTTGTTAGCACATCTCTGCTCCCCATTTTGAGACATTGGTGGAGTGGTTTCATTTCCAAACTGTCCATTCACATCTACATACACTTCAAGACGGGGGAATATTCATTTCTAGAATTGACATTCTCTGCAACAGTGTATTATATTCCTCGATTGAAAGGGAGGCATCTTGATGGCTAATCGTGTTGCTAACACCAGGCTTGTGTTATTAACCGTGAAGCTCTCACATAATGGTGAGAGGGTATCGGAAAATATTGGAATATGCCAACAATTTTGCCGAGTTAGCTCATTCGGGACGAAGGTGTCCCAAGTCCGTCGCGTAATTTAAAAATTGTTAGGTTGAACGAGCACAAGAAAACGAATGTAAGTTGATAAATGGTATATTTGGCAATCAATTTGAGCGCCGGGTCAAAAGAAACTGGGTTATGGACCATTGAGCTCAAGAAAACTTCCTGTGTTCCGCTGCCTGTCACACAATCGCAAAAAATGTGGTGAAGTTAAACTAGCACGACAAACAGTCCAAAAAGTACACAAAGATACAAAAAATATTCATATGACGGAAGATAAATGCTATATTTAGATTTAAAAAAAATGTGAGGTACGTTCAAGGACCCCTGCAAACTCTAGAAAGCAAAGCTACTTTCTACGCTCTCAAAATTCATAAACTCAAAAAGTGAAACAGAGATAAGTGATATAATTAGAGGAGGAAAAACAATAAGAGTCATCTTCCCGAACTCATGCAGTGTCTTTGCGACTGGAACTGTTTCTTGCCCACATGTACCTGTTACACTTTAAAGAATTGAGTCACCCAATTCTTTGTGCAGCATATTAAATTAAATTATTTTTATTTCTGTAAACAGCACAGAATACACATTTAGCTCACGGCACATAAATAGCATCCTCTACTCTAGCAATAGCATCTCTACTGCAGCTTCTTCTGCAAATCTGAATCAAACACCATATAAGATAACAAGTGTATTGAACAGAAATCGTGGAAACAAAATTTTAAATAAGTGAGTTATATTCCGGTGTTCAAGAACATACAGAAATCAAGTGACGAATTAAAGTGAAATGACAAGTTAAACATCTAAAATAATACAGCCAGATTAGACATGAAAATCACTGAAACACTCCTGCCAAGCTGTCGCCCTTACTGTGAAACAACTGGAAGTTGCACACTCTCTTCCTGTTCATTTGTTCATTTTAACGCGGGCTTTATCGTGTTTAATTAACGTGTCAAAACAGAAATACTATACAAGTTCAACAGCAATGCATCTCAAACGCAGCAACAACCCCCCCGTGTATGTTAATACACGATTGACCCCTCCGTACAGGGCACTTAACCACGCCTCCTGAAGTTACGTCACAAACAATTAGCAAAAATGGTGGCGCAGGAAGAAAAGACTAGAGCGAAATTGTCCGATTTACCAACTGATTTCTCACTCGCATTCTTAGCGAATAGTGAAATATCGTTGAAAAGCAGACAGCACGGCTTCAAGTATTTCAGCAAGTGGTATTTCAATGGTATTTACATGCATATCGACAGAGAAACCATTGATTTTAGCGCAAGATCTTTCCGGAGTCAGAGGAAGACCGAGAAGCCACATAATATATATTATAACCCAAAGACGAATTCATCATTGACAGTTTCCTATTTTCGTGTTACATATCAGACTTGTGTGCAGAATCTGTATGTGTATCTGTTTAGCCGTTTGTGAACCGCTGTATGAAGGAAAAGAAGGCGAGGCTTGATTTACGAGTTGTTTCTCTCGTTTTCTTCGTGTAACGTCACGCGCTCCCCTCAATAATTATTCTTGAATTAGTGCCGAACCTACGTAAGTCCCGACCGAGTACGACAATCACTACTTTAGTGTCCTCAAACATCCTTCCTTCAGTCTTGGTGTCTCGGTGCACGTCGAAGGCTTTTAGGACTCGCTAGTCCAGTTTAGCTTAGCTCGGGAGCTGCCGAACAGAGACACGTTTGTGCAGTCAGATCATCGCAAAATATCGCTCAACACAGATCAAGTGTGTCAATCATACACACGTAGCTATGTTATGCAAGCGAAGAACTGCTAATTCATTTATATGAGACATGTATTGAAAATCAAATGTAGGGCATACCTTCGTGCAAACATCTCTGTTCCGGTTGATTTTAGATGGATTCAGTTGATCATACGATCTTCCACAAAGTTTGATCCATCGAAGACATTTTTTGTACTCGGTCTTCTGTTCCGGTTGGTATTAGATGGATTCAGTTGATGATGTGGTCTTCCACAAAGTTTGATCCATCGAAAACATTTTTCGTACTGGGTCTTCGGTTATGGAAATGGTACGACTTGAACTCCACCAACTAGCCTTTCAGGATACCTGACGTCACTATTACAAAGTCCGTGACTACACCTCTTAACCATATCTATTGTTAAAGAACCCAAATATGCAATAAAACGCTAACAAAAGCTATATTGGACCGTGCAACATTGTCTGAGGGAATGGCGGGTGCAAAAAAGGGGCATAGTTTATGCAGATCTCTGGCCTCTGATTGGTCAGCAACGCGGATGACGCAATTTCTACGGAGGGGTCAATTAGCAAGCAGAACATAAATAGAATTTGCTAACAGTTCTCACACGCGATACTGTACTGCAGCTTCTTCTGGGAATGTGTTGGGCAGCGTCAGCCAGCGGCTGCAACACAGCGCCTTCCGCTGGCGTATTGCTGTTAGTATAAGAATGAACACACTTAAACGAAGCAAATGTTATTCATGTCCAGTCACGCAAGAGTTGAATTTGAGGGGTAAAGCATTTTAAAAAATGTTGTGTGTGTTGTGTATTGGGTGGGACAAAAATAATAATGTTTATAACTGTACATGTTATTAAATATCTTGGCCATTCCACTCCAAACACAATGTGTCACAAACCCAGCAGCTAGATCACAATGACCCTCTCGAACCAGGAGCCTTGAGTCACTAGCGTATAATTAGCAAAAAAAAACGAATTGAAAAAAATGTTCAGACTAACCTACATTGGTACCATGGGCCTGCATCTTTGTCGTTTTTGCAATCAGAATTGTGACAGAAACTGTCATTCCATGTTTCCAGGATAATAACTTTTGTTGTTTTTGTCCATTTGAAATTCAGAACATCTTCATAGATTGATTTTGTAGCATACTGCATGATCAAAATATTTTAAAATGTTGCTCATTACAATATATTTCATTGCTGTGTGTTGTCTTTTCAATTCCTTTATCAAAGACATCTAAAGAGAAATCACCCAGCCCTGTATCCATTTCACAATCTTTGAAAAAACTCCTTTATTTTCCCTCAGTCTTTACAAAATGCTGTCCATGTTAATTGCTGGGAAAAAAACACCAGCCATTCAACTTAGCCAAGATATTTATGAGTTTACAAGGACCTTCCTGGTCTAATTATGTCAAGCAAGTGTGTCTCTTACTGGGCCATTCCCCCCTTGGGAAAACACAGAAAACCAGGCAAGCAAAACTCACCTACTTTTGACAAAACACTCAACATATGAGGATACAAATAAGAGAGGACATAGACCATTAAGACTTTGGCATCACTGCTAGTGGGGATTAATATTGATTCCCTGCATTGTCGCAACTATTGTAACCAAAAAACACAACAGCTTGACTTTAAAACTATAACTTTTGTAATGTTATTTTACCAGGCAATGGGACCATAATATGTTCCAAGCGAAACTGTATCTTGTTGGTAAGCTTCACGTTGTTACAGGGCCACTGTGCTGAATTGTTGACCCCATGATAGACAGAAGAATCAAGCAATCTGATTTTTTTGTAACAAAAGTGCAGGGAACCTTGAAAAATAAATACTAAGTACAAGAAGAAAAAAATATGATGATAAAAGGTTGACACCTACTTTAGCAAATATGGCATTGCCAACGAAGGTGACACAGATTTGCCATGACTCTATAAACTGCATTCATTGATGCTGGCCATAGTGAGATGGTCTTGTTGCCACCTAAAACAGATTGACATCTACCCTTGAAGTCTGGACACTCACAGGTGCCACCAATCCAAACCAAGCAAAAAGCTAAGGAGAAATCAAATGGACCTTAAGTTGATTAGAAGTTTCTCATCATATTTTGATTCCTGGAATATGGATGCAAGGCGCCACCCACTGGCGTTGAGACAATCTCCAAACTTGGCATGATCCGTGTCAATGATGAGATAAGATGTTTTAATATTTCATGAGCACTGCAGAAATATGCTAAATATATGCCTTGATCTCTGTGTCAGTGTGTCAACTCTATAAGCATTGTCAGCGTTTTATGAATAACTTTATAACTTTTGAGAATTGTGCCTTCATTTTGGTTCCAAGTTGTGTCAAATGTGATTTTAAACAATAAGCAACTGATCTGCCACTACAAAAGTTAAATAATTATTCTTTGCCAGAGAGATCAATGTTGTGATTTACTTAGTTTGATTGTAAACTTCCAATAATTTAAATTTTAGATTTGAGCCAGTCATGGGTGTGGTCTTCCCTTCCTAAATGCCCATCCTTAATTTGGATACACTATTTTTTTGCTCTTGATGTTTGGGCATGCATTGTTTTCCAGTACTGGCTGGTAACACACCACCCGGGTAGCCATGGGTCATCCCCCTCCCTTTCTTTTTCCTTTGTTCGGGGAAGCTAACTGCCAGAGCCTGGGATGAGAACAGCCTTGGCTTCCTAGCCAATTTGTGGGTGACCGCGAGGCAATCAAATCAGGTAGGAACCAGTATGCTATGTTTAACAAATATATTCTATCGACCCTGGTAATTTTCATGTGAGTCAAGCTCCCAGATCCAGAGTTACATAGAAGTTAGGATTGGAGAATAGTTTTGCAGGTTTGAGCAGAATTTTTTTTTGTATGTTTTGACAGTCCATAGTTCATCTCTTTCATTTTGTAGTATTCTATGTTTTGCCTGTTGTGACAGGTTGTGGCCAAATTCACCTTGTCTGGTCTCCTCCCATTCATTCTATAAATTAAAAAATAATAATAATAATTACAGCATCTCACCCTCATAATGCATTTTTGTCAGTAAAGCCTGTTGGTAAATGTCGAAAGTAAGAAAACTTTGATCTCTTATCAGGCTTTTGGAATGTGCCTGGGTCAGGCTTCTTGCCCAAACAATACTTTAAGTCCATTTCATATGATACATCCTGCCCCGTAACCCTCCAGATAATCATGTGGCTGGCTACAACAACAACAACATAATGACGATAGAGATCGTTGCATTCATGGTTGATGATCATGGAGTGAAAGTGATTGTGGTTTGGTTGATGTGGCAATGAAATAAAATGACCACAACTTACATATCTGATACCTGGATGAGACTACCAAAGAAATTTTGTCTTTCACGATTTCACTTGGTCAGACGAGTGCCATAAAATCTTGTTGTACTGTATCTCGCTCAGACAGTGGCAAAACTACAACACATGAATTCCCATACCACCAGATCCTGCCATTCAAGATCACTCAGCTTCATCAAATCAAACATTATCGGAAAATGTGTCACTTTGCACCGCAACTGGATACAATTGGTTACCTGACAACAACAAGTTGTTGTCAAACATTGATAGCTGCAGCACTTCAAATACTTGGGGTCAACAATACAGAGCAATGGTGAGTGTGGTAAGGAAGTGAAGAAACGGTTCCAAGCAGGGTGGAACAGCTGGCAGGTGTCTGGTGTTCTATGTGACAGAAGAGTATCTGCTAGGATGAAGGGCAAAGTTTATAAAACAGTGGTGAAGACGGCCATGATGTACGGATTAGAGACTGTGGCTCTGAAGAAACAACAGACAACAGAACTGGCTGTAGCAGAAATGAAGATGCTGAGGTTCTCTCTTGGTGTGAACAGGCTGGATAGGATTAGAAATGAGCTCATTAGAGGGACAGCCAAAGTTGGTTGTTATGGAGACAAGGTTCGAGAGAGCAGACTTTGATGGTTTCGGCATGTCCAGCGGCAAGAGAGTGAGTATATTGGTAGAAGGGTGCTGGGGATGGAGGTGCCAGGCAAAAGAACGAGAGGGAGACAAAAGAAAAGGTTGATGGATGTTGTTAGGGAGGACATGAGGACAGTGGGTGTTAGGAAGATGCACAGGGCTTAGATGGAAAAAGATGACACGCTGTGCCGACCACTAACGGGAGCGGTCGAAAGGAAAAGAAGTAGAAGATAGCTGTAGCACTATTGAGGAAAAAGGAAAAAAAGAAAAAAAAGGAAAAATGTGTGGTGCCACCGGGTGCTCGAGACATGAAGTTTTGGGCTATCTATTCAAGGACTGTATAGGGTATGTTAACATACTTAAAGGGGAAATCCAGTGCCTTGCATGAACTTTGTATCCAATAGGTCATGTAATATATGTACCATATTTTGACAATGTGATGTTAAATCCTCTCTCATTTAATAGTGTCTTGAGAAGATTTTTATCGACAATTCCAAATTTTCAGGGGCGCTGCCATTTTCATGAGTCACATGACCTACGTGCGCGGATGTGATGTGTATCATGCTGCAACAAAGGCTTGATTACATGGGACACCATTTATGCCCAGCGCCAATTTCTCATATTTATCCTCATCTGATGAAGAAATAGGAGTATCGGTTGCTCAAGAAGACAGAGGAATACTTCCATACAGATTTCAACCTGTGGCTGTAATTAATGATGAATATTTGGATGGTTCTTTGGGCGGAATGACGCGGAGTCTGACAACTCGGAGGCCTACCCGCAATATAAGTGCGTAATCAAAGGGAGCTCCGGACTGGCACGTAGGTCATGTGACTCGTGAAAATGGCAGCGCCCCTGAAAATTCATTATGGCTGATAAAAATCTTCTCAAAACATTATTAAATGAGAGAGGATTTAACATCACATTGTCAAAATAGGCTAAATATTACATGACCTATTGGATACACTGTTGATGCAAAGAACTGGATTTTCCCTTTAATACATAATGTTATGTAGCCTAGCATGTGAGTGCTCGCATTAAGTTTGTTTGTGAACAAGCCAAAGTTCTGTCAAATCATGCTTTATATCTTCAGTAATCATTGTTTCATGTGTGTTAATAAATGTGGACAATGGTGACCAAGTATGTTGACAATGGCATGCACGGGAGGCAATATCCCAGTCACAATAAAAAAAAAAAAAAAAAATCCTATGGTCGACAGAGACTTTTGTTAGATATGTCACACATGTAAAATATCCAAAAAAGTAAAAAATGGTCGACTTTTCATTTTGGGATTGTTGAGAAATCGTTGGTCATGGATTATGACAAACTACAAGAAATGTTGTAGTTCCCGACCAAATATGTCGGGCCTGATCTGGGAAATTGCCCGCAATAGCCAAAGCACTAAAATCCGGTTGTTTCATTTTGGCAATATGTAAATATCCAGATCAATCCATTTCACAGCATGTAAAATAATGTGTCCAGTGAAGAGCACAGCCTATTCATGCTCACTGCAGGCCTCATGTGCAGTATTTTACCTCACATGCACACAGTAACTTGTACCTCAAGCATAGATTAACACACCAAAACAAACACGCACACACACACTTATCTCTTCCCCTCTAATAAAAAAAAATAAAACACTTGACACTGTAGTGTATGTAGTGATATTGTGCACGGCTGAAGTGATGGAGTATAATGGCCTTTATAAATTTATATTCCCAAAGAAAGGCGAAGAGAGAGAGAAACAGGCATTAGTATTAATGTTAAATGTGACTTTATCTGCACTTACATGCTATATTTACAACCAGGGCAAAGCCACCAAACGTATTACAATGCTTTGAACTTGGCCAGCACTTAGCCCTTCACAAGGAAAATGTCTTTTATATGTCATATAGAATTCTGTAAGCATTTTTATTCGCATATCAAATGATTCCAGCAAAATATTGTCAGTCTGTATGTTATTGATTACTGTGTGGAACAAGAAAAGGCACTGTCCTCATGTCCTCCCGAACAACATCCTTCAACATTTTCTTTGGTCTTCCTCTCGCTCTTTTGGCTGGAAGCTGGTAGCACCCTTCTACCAATATACTCACTCTGTCACCTCTGAACATGTCCTAACCATCTAAAGCTGCTCCCTCTAATCTTGTCTCCAAAACATCCAACTTTGGCTGTCCCTCGAATGAGCTCATTTCTAATCCTATCTAATCTGTTCACTCCAACCAAGAACCTCAGCATCTTCATTTCTGCAACCTCCAGTTCTCCTTCCTGTTGTTTCTTCAGTGCCACCGTCTCTAATCCATACATCATCACCACTGCTTGATAAACTCTGCCCTTCATCCTAGTGGAGCCTCTTCTGTCACATAGAACACGAGAAAACTTCTGCAAATTGTTCCACCCCGCTTGGACCCGTTTCTTCACTTCCTTACCACACTCTCCATTGCTCTGTATTGTTGACCCCAAGTATCTGAAGTCGTCCACCCTCGCTATCTCTTCTCCCTGGAGCTTCACTCTTCCTCCTCTGCCCCTCACATTCATGCACATATATTCTGTTTTACTTCAGCTAATCTTCATTGCACTCCTTTCCAGTGCGTTTCTCCATATTTCTAATTGTTCCTCCACCTGCTCCCTGCTTTCACTGCAGATCACAATATCCTCTGCGAACATCATAGTCCAAGGGGATTCCAGTCTAACTTCATCTGTCAGCCTATCCATTACTACCGCAAAGAGGAAGGGGCTCAGCGCGGATCCCTGAGGCAGTCCCCCCTACATCTTAAATTCTACTGACACACCTGCGGCACATCTCATACATGTCCTGTACTATTGTAACATGTTTCTCCGTCACACCAGAATTGCACATGCAATACAACAGTTCCTCTCTTGGTACTCTGTCATAGGCTTTCTCTAGGTCTACAAAGACACAATGTAGCTCCTTCTGACCTTCTCTGCACTTTTCCACAAGCATCCTCAAGGTAAACAATGCATCTGTGGTACTCTTTTGAGGCAAGAAACCATACTGTTGCTCACTGATACATATTTCTGTCCTGAGTCTAGCCTCCACTACTTTTCCCCATAACTTAATTGTGTGGCTCATCATCTTTATTCCTCTATAGTTTCCATAGCTCTGAACATTGCCTTTGTTCTTAAAAATGGGAACTAGTACACATTTCCTCCATTCTTCTGGCATCTTCATGCCCACTAGTATTCTCGAACAAGTTGGTCAAAAACTCCACAGCCACCTCTCCAAATTGTTTCCATACCTCCACTGGTGTGTCATCAGGACCAACTGTCTTTCCATTTTTCATTCTGTTCAGTGCCTTTCTAACTTCCCCCTTACTAATCATTGCCACTTCCTGGTCATTCACGCTAGCCCCTTATACTGTACCTTCTATCCCATTTTCTTCATTCATTAACTTCTCAAAGTACTCTTTCCATCTACTTAGCACACTACTGACACCAGTCAACATATTTCCATCACTATCCTTATTCACCTTTACTTGCTGCATATCCTTCCCATCTCTAGCTCTCTGTCTGACCAACCTGTAGAGATTCTTTTCTCCTTCTTTCGACTCCCAACCTGGTGTACATGTTGTCATATGCCTCTTGTTTAGCCTTCGCCACCTCTACCTTTGCCCGACATCGCATATCAATGTATTCCTTCCGCCTCTCCTCAGTCCTCTCCATGTCCCACTTCTTCTTCGCTACTCTCTTTCCTTGGATGACTTCCTGTATTTTGGGGTTTCACCACCAAGTCTCCTTCTCTCCTTTCCTATCAGAAGGCACCCCAAGTACTCTCCTGCCTGCCTGCCTCTCTGAATACCTTGGCAGTAGTATTGAGGTCCTGTCCATCTCCAGCCTGTCTCACCTGTTTCCGAAGGGCCACAAAACATTCTTCCTTTCTCAACTTCCCCCACCTGATTCTCTGCTATACCTTTGTCTTCTTTATCTTCCTACCCGCTACCAGAGTCATCCTACACACCACCATCCTATGCTGTCGACCTACACTCTCCCTCACCACTACCTTACAATCACTAACCTCCTTCAGATTACATCGTCTGCAGAAAATATAATCCACCTGTGTGCTTCTACCTGCGCTCTTGTAGGTCACTCTATGTTCCTGTCTCTTCTGGAAATAAGTGTTAACCACTGCCAATTTCATCCTTTTTTCCAAAGTCCTCCACCATCTGACCCTCAAAGTTCCTTTGCTCAATGCCGTACTTACCCATCACTTCTTCATCGCCCCTGTTTCCTTCGCCAACATGTCCATTGAAATCTGCACCAATCACAGCTCTCTCTCTCTCTCTGGGATTCTCAGGACTACTTCATCTAGTTCCTTCCAGAATTTCACATTCAACAACAAGGTCACATCCTACCTGTGGGGTATAGCCGTCTATCACATTATACACGATACCCTCAATTTCAAATGTCAGCCTCATTACTCGATACTCTTTTCACCTCCAAGACATTCCTAGCCAGGTCTTCCTTTAAAATAACTCAATTTCTCTCCTCATCTACTCCATGGTATAATAATTTAAACCCTGCTCCTAAACTTCTAGCCTTACTCCCTTTCCACTTGCTCTCTTGGATGCACAATGCATCAACCTTTCATCTAATCATCATGTCAACTAACTCCTGAGCTTTTCCTGTCATAGTTCCAACAAAGTCCCTACACTCAGTGATAGGCTCTGTGCATGCCTTTTCTTCTTCTGCTGACTAATCCAGTTTCCTCCTCTTCTTTGTCTTTGTCTTCAGTCGCTGAATTTCCACCAACGCCCTGTCGGTTAATGGTGCCGGGGGTGGGTGTTGTTTACCTGCGCCATGATTAATCCGGTGTAGTATTCTTGAGATGAATTCTAATATTTGTTCGGCACAGTTTTACGCTGATGCGTTTCCTGACGCAACCCTCTGTATTCATCTGGGCTTGCTACCGGCCTACACATTGCACTGGCTTGTCCTTCCATAGTGCTACATTAAAGGCCACTCTCATGAAATGCATGATTTGTAGTCTGTTATTAATGAAAAAAAAACGGCAGCCGACTTGGACCCATGCATTTTTTCACCACAAAACACGATTTTGACGTATACAGCTTTTTGTAACTCCTGCCATGAAAATCCTCTCGAGGGATTTGTTTTTAAGAAGAAGCAGGAAGTGACGTACATGGCAGGATTGCCCTCAAGTGAACTCCTTTGTTTCTATTAGTTTTACCTCCGGGAAGGTAACTCATTGTTCCTTCATGTGAGCCAAAATGCTGGCTCGTTGCATTGCTGGACAATGGTTGAACACTAGGGAGGATGGATTTACTCTTCATAAGTTTGGAAGACACCTGGTTCGTCGTAAAAAATGGATTGCATGGGTGCAATGAACGAGACCTTCGTGGGTTCCAAATGACAGCTAGGTGTGTATCCGGCCAACAAAAAAAATAATAGTTTGGGGCGGACCACGTAATTCGTCTCTCATAATGTAACAAAAGATCTGCGTATGTATGACAGGGGTGCTAAATGTGTCGATGTGCTTGTCGGACGGCTTCCGCATCGGCTAGCCCACGAAGGCTGCCGTGACAGCTCGCCAGCGAAGGCTGCCGCATCGTGCCTTGCGGACGAGCACAGCTTCCCAGGCTGGTTCACACATACTCTCTGGGAGTCTGTTGCAGTATGTATGAGCTAGGCTGGCCGAAACCGTGTCACGGCTTCGGCTGGGGTGGCTCATCTTTGGCGCCGAGATGGCTTATCACGGTGCCGAGCCGGACCGCTTTACGCTGTTGTCTTCGCAAGTGGTTCAGTGCGCCATTGCCGACAGGGTTGTTCATAGCCGCTGCCGTCATCCGCGATGAACAACACCGCCGATGGTGGTAGTGATAAACAATTGTTTATGGCGCCCTCAGCCGCGAGCGACAACAATGCCGTAAAGCGGCCCCATTCAGCGTGGTGATAAGCCACCTCGGTGGCGAAAATGAGCCACACCGGACGGCAAGGCAGGCGGCCGACTCGGCCAGGGTGGCTAGTTGAGGCGCTGGGCCGGGATGGCTCATCTCCGCCACGGGAGTGGATCAGACGGGGAGGCAGTTTGGCCGTGATCGCATATCATCTGAATATGGCTTGAAACAATAGCGTAATAATGCCCCGGTAACTTCACTCGTTTGTGTGATGTTGTCTTCTTCGAAAAGAGCTTCCGTGTCAGAAGGGGCGTGTTCGTCTCCCATAGTAGGGTCCACAGCGTGTTTTCAATGACGAATGTCCGGGGTGATGTCACGGACAGGAGATGCAGCCAATATGGTTACCACTTGGATGTCATAGAATGACACTTATACAACTTTGATATTTACAATATTTATTTTTTCGTAGGGACATTGAAGTGAATAATGTTATATGCATTTTTCATTACAATATCTATTTTAGAATGTTTATAGGGATGACACTTGACCTTTAAGCGAAATAGATGATTTTAGTAGATTCTTTTCCAGAATGAAAGCATTTAAAGAGGAGAATGCTATTCTTGTGACAGCTTACAGCAGGCATCGGGTGCAGGTGGAGATGGGCCTGGCTCAATTTGGAGGCAAAAACAAAAAAGTAAAGAAATGAGGCAAATGTAATTTTTATTTAAAATTTGTACATCAAAATACTTGCCCAATGTAAATAAATGATATAAATGATTTGAAAAAATTCTCTGCAAGGGACCGTGGAATGTCTACAAATATCCCCCGATACAATGCTTTCTTTGTCACCTATTTCATGCTTTTAGCATTTGCATGTCTGACACATAGTCTACACATAGAGGTGTGTAGACTAGCCAAAAAATTGTACTTTTTATTTTAATTGTAATTTTTATACTCCCGCACATCTGACAACACCTGCATTGTATCTTGTAACATATTTACTGCCAATGCAGCACCTCTGCGTAGCTTGTGCATAGCCTGCCGCGCACAAGTCTATTTCTTCTTTATGTAACGAGATCAGTGAATGGCCCATTTAGTCACATGCTGTGATGACGTACTAGCTGTTCCTCCTGGCTCCACATACCACCTATGCCGCAGCCTTTTCAATCGATTTTGCAGCATAATTAAACGTATCATCTGGTCATTTCAGTCTATTTGTTCAAGCAGACATGCTTTCATGGTCGAGTTTGTTGTTGTTTGGTTCCTTGTTATGGAAAGGAAAGGAAATATGACTTCTGGAAATGACCAATATGGGCGGAGGAAACTCCACCCTGAG
This sequence comes from Syngnathoides biaculeatus, assembly GCF_019802595.1. Classification (NCBI taxonomy): domain Eukaryota; kingdom Metazoa; phylum Chordata; class Actinopteri; order Syngnathiformes; family Syngnathidae; genus Syngnathoides; species Syngnathoides biaculeatus. Next base: position 24,433,017 of record NC_084651.1, read on the forward strand.
GCATCATTGTCAATACCAGCCGCTCCCTCTTTCCCATCCCTTGCCGGTGCTCAACCAGCAGAAGCAGCTGGCACTTCTCCCCCATGCCTCGGCGGTGCTCGATCAGCAGCAACAGCCCCTACCTCTCGCCTATGCCTCGGCAGTGCTCAACCAGCAGCCACCGCCTCTTGGCCATGCCTTGGCGATGCTTCACCCACAGCTGTAACCTCTTTCTGTTTGGATCCTGCTTCAACATTGGGACCCTCCTCATGGATGTTCGTCTGAGTGGCCCCGAAAGGACCCTTGTGGTTAACATCCTTGCTAACCTCCAGAACTCCTCAGCCAAGCACCTCACATTGGGTAGCCAGGAAGGCCACCAGACTGACCGGGGTGGAGGTCTGTGCCTTCCTTCGGACCCGTTTCTGCCCGCCCTTGTTTGGTGTTTTGGTTGTTGTTTTGACGCGTCTGGGATCCGCTGGTATGCTGTCATATGTGTACAGAGATTATAGGAGAGGGCTCAGTACACAGACTTGGGGGGACCCGGTGCTGAGGGTGACTGAGGAAGAGAGGTGTGGGCCAAGTTTGACAGACTGTGAGGAAGTCTTTAATATAGCAGCAGATGAAAGGAGATAGTCCAAGGAGGGAGAGTTTGTCAACCAAAATACCTGGGATGGCGGTATAAAAAGGCTGAGCTAAAGCCTATGAAAAGCATCCTGAAGTAGTTCCCTTGGCGTTCCAGGTGGCTCACTGAAGTGTGGAGAGCTATTGCGATAGCATCCTTGGTGGACCAGTATCCTCTATAGGCAAATTGGTTGGGGTCGAGTGAGGTAGGGAGTGAAACCCTTATGTAGCCTCTCAAAGCACTTCATGATCACAGGTGTGAGTGCAACAGGCCTGTAATAATTTAGACTGTCAATGGCTGATTTTTTTGAGATAGGGATGATTGTTGCATATTTCAGGCAGGATGGAATTGTTGCAGGGAGCTGTTAAAGATTTTTGCAAAAACACCTGTCAGCTGATCAGGAAAACCATGTCCACGCTTCTACATTTCTAGTTATACATTTGGGTACTAGCCCTTGCCGCTTATTCATGATAACTAGTACTAATTAGTGTATACCTTCTGATTTATTATTTGTTAAAATCAAAGCATGGGCATCGACTAGACAAAAATAAAAATAACGGTATATGTATTGTATCGGTGGAATGGTGTATCAACTGGTAAAGCGTTGGCCTCACAGTTCTGAGGACCCGAGCTCCATCCCGGCCCCGCCTATGTGGAGTTTGCATATTCTCCCCATGCCTGCATGAGTTTTCCCTGGGCACTCCAGTTTCCTCCCACATCCCAAAAACATGCAACATTAATTGGAGACCCTAAATTGCCCCTAGGCTTGATTGTGAGTGTGGCTGTTTGTCTCTATGTGCCCTGCGATTGGCTGGCAACCAGTTCAGGGTGTACCCCCCCCCCCTCCTGCCAGTTGAAAGCTGCGATAGGCTCCAGCACTCCCCACGACCCTCGTGAGGATAAGCAGCAAAGAAAATGGATGGATGGATGTATTGTACCATACAATGAAAACAAAGGCTTTCTATTTGTGTTCAATCTTTGTGCGCTGTCCGGGTCTATGTTTTTGTTTTGTTTAATATTTTCCTGTGTACCATGACATCCATGTCTTGTGTGCTCATTATGTTAGCGGTGTCCACCTGTTCATATTTATCCTATAACTTGTGTTGACCAGTCAGCTCCCTACAGCCACTCATGTCTTGTCCAGGTCTTCCTTGCTGTCTCATCCCTTTGTGTGTATTTAGCTCCCTGGTTTCTTTCATTTCCTCTTGGTACATTGTTTTTTAATGTCATTATTTTTTCCTGTCAGTCTTGCTGTCCGTGCCCATGCTGTTGTCTATCTGTGCCACTGCTTTGTCACCATTCAGGGTTTTTTTTTTTTTTCTAGATTCTGGTTCAGTTACGTGTTATGTTGGTTAGTTTCCTTTTTCCCATGTGTCTAGTTTTACTATACCATTTTATTGAGACTCCTTGACTCCTGCCTTGCCACCCTGCTTCCCTGCCCTTCAGTCCTCCATGTTTTCCCTTGCCTTACGAGTGTCCTCAAACCCCAACTGTGACAGCCCTTTATTACAGCAGTTTTTTTTAAGTGCTTGATAAACAAAGTTGAAAGTTGAAAGTTAAATGTCTTAAACATTAAACGATCCAAGTTCAAATGCATATAGACCTGCATGTACTGCGAAATTGTGAATGGCTCATTAAAATCATTATGAGCATTCTTTGATCACTGTATATAACTGTAGCAATGATAAAGATAATACTATCATGATTCAAAGTTGAATAAGAATTGGATTGGACCCATGAACAGACTGTGCGGAGGGAATAGATTTTTTTGAATGGTTTATTGCGAGTTGGCTCTGGGAAGGACATCCAAGGCAAGGTGGAGAACAATCAGGACAAGGGTAGTCGTGGAGACAATCTTAGGTAGAGACACGAGGAATGTTGGATGGATTTTGAGGGATTGGGGGAGGGATTTTAATTTAACAGCGATGGTATTGATGTTATTCCACTGATGGTATTGATTGATTGAGATTGTCATTAGTGCATGGTGGAAGCAGGCTCTCCCTCTGAGCTGCTTTTACCTCCCCAAAATCCAAATCCTCACCCCTACTATCCTTTAATCCTGCAACCATGTCTTTTATATCTCTTTTTCTTCTATCTTCATATGTGTTTGGACCCTTACTTTAACTTAGCCTAGGTAGTAGGTGAATTGTGTACCTTGTGTGTTGACTTTGTTTATTTGATTGTCTTTATTTGACTATCTGTAGCCCTATAGAGGGCACAAGCCACTGCAATCTGTAGGCCTGTCCCAAGCAGAATGACGGGAATGACGCAGAGTCTGACTACTTGGAGGCGCGGGACATAACTGCATAAACAAAGGGCCCCGGAGCTCGCTTGTGGCCAGCCCCTGGAGCGCACTTGAGGCCTGCCGCCGGAGCTTGCTCGTGGCCCGCCCCCGGAGTTCGTGAACTAACTCGCCGTCCGCCGCTGGGGTTTGATGGCAGTCCACTGCTGGAGCTCACTCGTCAGACTCCACGTCATTCCCATCCGAAGAACCATCTGAATATTCAACATTATTTGCAACCACAGATTCACATCTGTATGGACGTATTCCTCCGTCTTCCCGATCAATCAATACTGCAACTGCTTCTTCAGCAGATGAGGATAAATAAAAGAAATCAGCACTGGTTGTGTCCCAACGTAAGTGTGCCTTCGTTGGGGCATGTTACACGTCACATCCGCTCATGTAGGTCATGTGACTCGCCAAAATGGTGGCGCCCATGAAAAATCCCCTTAAAACTACGTTGTCCCACGCAAAAACTTTCTCAAGTTCTGCGATAAAAGTGTCTACTGATACAAGTACTTGGGAGGAAATAAGATGACACGCAGTTGCCCATTTGTCAGCTCTTCCACACAGAAGTATAATTACTGTGTAAGCAGCTTTGGATCTGTCTGTAATTTAGCTGAGCGGTTGTAGGTTGAATACTAGAGTACAGTTTAGTAAAAATTAATTACATCAACCAAGGTTCCCCAAGTAAGGTTCGGTAGGAGGAATGTGAAGCTCTTTGTATGGGAGGTGGAGATGGAGGGATGGCTGAGGTGGCTCTGGTCGGACATGAGGAATACTTGTTGCGTAAGAGTGAGCAGTAAGCAAGAATGTGAGCAATGGACAAAGATTGGCAGCGTGGCTGGAGCCGACAGCATGGCGGTGAAGGCACGGGAGGAGGCAGCTCAAGAAAGTGAAAATTATTCGTGTACCACAAAACTTGGAAGTGTGAGCGTTGGCCTGTGAGTCACAGACAAGTGTTCATATTCAGGGGTCAAGGCTGCAGGACCTGATAGGCTTTAAATGTAGGCAGTAATGAGTGAAGAAGGCCCAAGTGATGCTGAATGCTGTGGAGGAAGAGGGGGAGCGTGAGAGACAAGGTGCTAGGCACCACCCAAGCTCCAAAAGTTGAACTGCAGGCCATTGATCATGACAAATACATCATTCATAGTAACTTGACATAATTCCTGAAGACAGCAGGTACACTTTGAGGTATTTGATACTAACATTGTTATTGCAGTGCATTTGGATGGGAAGCTGACTGGGCCTCTCTCCAGTTGGAGGGGGCCATAGGAGTGCAACAACCCAGCAATAGAAAAGTTATCTGCTTTTTGTGCTCTGCAAGGAATGAGAGACAGCACTGCCTGACCCAAAACTAAATTTGACCTCCAGTGGAGCGTGTGTGTGTGTGTGTGTGTGTCTGTACGTGTGTGCACATGTGTGCAAATGTGGGCATATGTGGGTTGTCAGGTTGTCTGTCATTCTGTCAGTCTGTCTGTCCATCTGTCTCCATTGTCATAAACACTGGCCTGAAATCACAAAGTCTGCACTCACAAACTGGCACTATGCTGCCAGAATTGGCAGATTTGCCAGTGGCACCCTGTTCTTGTCACAGTTGAGAGCAGGTTCCCACTGAACGCATTTGATAGAAGTGAAATAGTCTGAAGATACTGTGGAAAATGAAATGCTGCCTGCAACATTTACAGCATGGTTCTGTGGTGGCAGGTCAATGATGGTCAGGAGAGGCATACAGACTTTTATATGTTAGCCAGAGATACTCTGATTAGAGTCATGCATCAATCCATCCATTTTCCATACCGCTTATATGCTCGCAGGGTTGCTGAAGCCTATCCCAGCTGACTCTGGGTGAGAAGTTGGGCAGAGCCTGAACTGGTCACCAAAAAATCGATGGAGACATACAAACAAAAAACCCTTCGTACTCACATTGACACCTACAGACGATTTAGAGTCTTCAATCAACCTATCATGCAAGTTTTGGGGAAGTGGGAGGAAACCTGAATATCCAGAGAAAACCCACCCAGCCATGGGGTGAACAAACAAATGGCACCCGGGTGAGGCTCAGAACTGTGAGGCATTTATTCACTGTTCCGCCATACCGGATTGAAAAAAATAATAATTATATTATATCATATATATCATATTGCACCAAATGACTACAGAAACAATCTCAGGGTTTCTAGCAGGTTTAAAACATACACCTGACATATTTAGAGACCATTTGAACCACTTACGAGCAAGCACTGAATGATGGAGCAAAGAAAGGCATCAAAGGAAGATACCTCATGCAGACCCAGATTCAGTGTGGGGCGGGTGACTGGGACAACTGGTTAAGAGAGGCAGCAATACTGTCGTCACCAGGAGCAATAATGGAGTTAATTCCTGAACTGTTTTGTGTTTGGTTGTGATCCTCAGGTCAGGTCCATTACCACAACATACTTTGACTGTGTGGCATGTGTTCAAAGTTTTTATATGGCCAAATAATTCATATGATTGAAACTACATACAGTCTCCACCCAAATCCAAAAATAGTTTCATTTGATCCCAAAGCTACATTTGATGATTGTGTGCTTTAGTTTAGACTAAAGTACATACAGCAACTTTTACTTCCAAAACCACCACTCTCCACCTCCATGATGAGACATAAAAAGAGAGAGATGAAAGAAGGGTCAATGCTGGCTACTTTTTCTTTCTCATACCTTAATAATAAATGTTTTAAAGTTTAAGTGCTGCCAGAGGGCTGCAAGCCCTGCTGTTCATTAAGTCAGTCACAACCATAGAGCTGCATTTACATCGACAGCGCTATGAATGCCTGCGCTGAGCAATTACATCCACTCTAAAGTGCTTGGTAGCAGTCAGGAAGTGGAGAGGAGAACACCAGGGTGAGGAAAAAAGAACACTAAAGTGGAGAGAAATATAGGAATAAGCAACACACAGGCACACGCAGAGTGCTACAGGCAACATTTAAGCGCCATGAGATACCAGCGGCTCACATGGAAAAAACAACAGCCGCCACATTCATCACCGTGCACTCACAAACACAATCACCCTCTTATGAAGCTGCAACAGGAGAGGAAGGGAGGATAGCTCATGGCGACATATGTGCTTTATTATGCTTGTCACAACAACGTGTTTCATCTGGTAAATATGCCTCACCCAGCGACAAATCCGCCAGGATGGTAAGAGCAGCATAAATTTGTTTACAGATGAAATGACACAAAGATGTCCAGAGGTAGACGGCAAATGACACCCACTGATAATAGCAGAAGAGTTAGGAAGACACACTGAACATGCACAGGATTCTTAACTTCAGTACCTATTGCAGCATATTAATTGAACATTTCTTCAGCTTTTGGAGGTGATCCTTTCAAAACTCCTGGCAATAGTGTTCCACCAAATAACAAACAATTTACAGTATTACAATAATTTCTTTAGCTTGAAATTTTAAAACGAAAATTGCATCCAATATGTTGACGCAGACAGCCCAACTCACTCATATTTCAATTCATCATACACCATGAATCGATCTCTCCAGAGTCTTCCATCTGGTTGGGCCGGGCCCACAGGAGTGTAGCCTCTTACTTTACACACTGGACTTTTATTTTTATTCATACGCTACATATTTTGTACACTGGGTGTATTCACATCTCATTCGGGCTCCCCTGGGGTACGAGGACCAGCTATGGTGGGGCAGGTACTGAGACATCTGTGGTGGTCTCTAGTCAGGTTGCCCTAAGGTCAGTGTTGGTCCGGGGAGGACACTCACTCATCCAGGTGTTCCAGCACTTGGGGCTGCTCTTTTGCCCACCGTGCCTTTGCCCTGGATATTTTTAATGCACGACATACATTCAAACATCCTTTGGGCAACTACTTGGCCTTGGTGGGGTGAAAGTGGTGGGTCATCATTACCCCGTAACGGTGTTGGCTTCCCCCCACCAGTCTCCACGGATGGCTACAGGGTAAATAGGCCTTGAGGAGCGGGGTCTGGTACCCAAGCCACTCCCTTTAGGACTGGTCAGGGGACTTCCGTTGGGCTAGGAGACTGCCTCTGGTCCTAGTGAGTGTTTGAGCCCTCTGTAGGATGGGCTTGCTGGGATGGCCCCCCATCGCTGATGTGTTGGGTCAGCTACTCTGTACACCACTTGACTCATTTGCAAGTGACAGAATGTGAATTCGTATTCAGTTCCCCTTTTTTGTCCTCTCTCATCTTGTGCCATTGATTAGTTGTTGAATGTCCGTGTGGCCTCCTCCCCATCCAAAAATAAGAAAATATGGTGTGATACTTAATATGATAATAATAATAATGATAATGTGATAATGATATTTGTGGTCAAATATCTACACTTTGCACTGTAGATATTATTCTTCTGGGGGTCACACTCTTTGTCCATTCCGACCCTCTGTCGGCCCCCTAAAATTTTTTGAGGTCCAGCTGCATTTTCAAGAAACATCAGAATAATTATAAGATTAAAAAATAGTTAAAGGAACATCAAAACTGTTTCAGCACAAAAGGCAAACAGAGCCATGATCCTGCATGGCTACGCAGCTGAAAATGACAGGTGTAAAACAAGAAAAGAAAAAAAAATTAAAGAAAATCTCTCAGCCCGCTGGTATTTTGCCTTTGGTTGCAAACAGTGATGTGAATTACTACTGCGAGATGGTAGCGGCAAACTTCACAGCATTAAGAACAAAACAGGCTGAATGCTTTATTACCACTCCAAATTGACGCATACTACAAAAGTAAACATCAACAGATTAAAGTAAATTTTGTGAATTTAATCAAACCAGGTACTGTTACTGTACAGTAACTTTACCTTTCAAGAGTACGCTAGCTTCGTCATGAAAATTAGAAAAAATTGACAGGCGAACAAAACTAGCATCAATGTTGCGGTAGTGTACCTCATTCGTCACAAGGGTTTTAGGTGGGTAAGGCAGGGGTGTGTGGTTGGGGGCAAATGCCTTACTCATCAGATGTAAATTATGTAAAAATATATATCCATATATTTTAAAATCTTTTCATTCTAAATATTTTTTGTCCATTTTCTTTTTTCAAGGAATGTAATGCATTGACTGCCGTGTATTGTGGAGCGTTGCCGTAGTGCTCTCCATTGACCAGCTGCCATTCTTCTTTTGTTCTGACTTTCTTATCTCTACGGTACTAAGCAGACAGGATGAAAAGTAGCACAGCCTCTAAGAGAAAAAAAAAAACCCTCTATTGACTGTTAGTACATGGCTGGTCAACAATGTCAGTTTATGTTCAACAATACATACGAGAACTGGTTTATTTTCTCGAACTTCTCATAAACAAGGCAATGTCAGTCTCACCAGCTTGCAGCCCCTTTAGTGCACAAGTGATCCTTGCATGCTGTATGGCCAGGGTAATAGAGTAAAATCAAAATTTTGGCACAATGGATGGATCGGTTTTCGGGGTGGGTTCCGCTTACCGCTCAGAGCAAAACAAATTTGCCTCCCCACAAAACTCATTTGTCCATATAGCCTCAACTTGGCCATGTGCCTTAATACTTTCGAAAACCCAATTTGGAGTTGTTTTCCACAATAAAATTATATGTTGCTTTTAAAGAATCCTATTTAGTGAGAGGTTTGTCGTTCTCAAAGCTGGCGTCATGCTAAAACCCTATTTTCACTGGGAGCGGCCACCCTATCACAAACTCAGCAGGGGAGCCACATTAGAGGTAATGTCATCCACCGTTTAGCGCTCTACTCTTTATTCTTCCATCTCTCCCCTAATGAACTCCCACAGAATTACCACTTCGCCAGCTCCCAGCCTTTTTATGATTCTATCTATCTATCTATCTAATCTATCTATCTATCTATCTATCTATCTATCTATCTATCTATCTATCTATCTATCTATCTATCTATCTATCTATCTATCTATCTATCTATCTATCTATCTATCTATCAGATTTCCAGCCTTCTTCTGCCCCTGGCCATGCATCGGTTCTTTCATTTGGTTCTTTACCGAGTTAAGGCATTTGGATGGAAACATTGTGAGATTTAATAGCCCCCCTCACCACCCAGTTTGGAAAGATTATCAGATTTGGGCACTCATTGGTCTGAGAGGACCCCCGTTGCGAGAGCAATGTAACACAAATGTCTCAAGGAGGCATTGTTCCTTAATTGAATGTGCGATAGTTTACCCTAGTAGAGTTATCATTGATATTACGGCTGTAAAAATAAATGGGTGTATTTGGCTGTTAATCTTGTTCATTGACAAACTAATATAAAGTTTTATATGAAAACTTTAATATACTGAAATAAAAACAAAATATTAATGTAATTTGTAGGTTCAGCATATACAGTATACACTTGAAAAAGAGGGGAAAAGACAATTCTTTTTCCTTCTTTCATCCTGCCGAGTTTCAGTTTCTAATTGATAACAAGTATTGTTACATCATCATCATATCTGAAAAGTCCAGAGGTATTTCATTCATTAGAAATTACATTTAATTTAAAAACATTAAAAATATCTCTCCAAATGTCCTGAGGAAAAAAATCCATGAAAAATAATCTTAAAATATTCTGAAATCAATCCATCCATCCATCCATTTTCTGTCGTCCATGTCCTCATCACGGGGAGCCATTCTTCTTTTTGAGCAAGCACTTGAGTACATGCTGGGCATGTCACTTGCCAATCACAGCATTTTGAAATAAACCAGTCATTAATTATGTTTGCAGTACACGACACCTCACTCCAAAAAAAAAAAAAAAACGTTATGAGGATCCATGTCTATCAATTTTTTTCTTAAACACAATGTACATTTTTCATGTCAACAATTTAAAAGGAACAGTATTAATCATAAAATAATTTTGTTTTAAAAAAAGTGTTCATCCATCCATTTAGTAAGCCACTTATCCTCACGAGGGTCGCGGGAGTGCTGGAGGCTATCCCAGCTGTCATCGGGTAAGAGGCAGGGTACACTCTGAACTGGTTGCCAGCCAATTAGAGGGCACACACAGCCACACTCGAGTGTTCATTTTAAATTAATTAACTTCAACAAATGGAACGCGAAGTCTTTTTGGAGTCTGAAGTAAAACACGAAGCCGCTTTGTTTTGTGATTCAGAATGCAAACTTCCAGTGATACGTACCATTGTCTTCCGGGCAATGTGTACTGTAAATATGTCTGATATGTTGTATTCATCAATCTAAGACTATAGAGACCTTTATTATCCACGTTATTGTTTTGCGCCGATCTATGGCCAAGTTGTTTTTTGTGGCAAGTTATCGGCAGCTTCCATATTTGAACTGTACGCAGCTCCTGACACCTGTGTTTGATCCTGTTTATGTTGCCATGGTTTTGCTTCCTAGGAGTGTGTGTTGATTCAGGCTGTAAGGTTTACACAAAGCCACCTTTAATTCTTTCCCTTCAGTAGCCTTCAAATACTCGGGAATAAGTGCTTGACATGTTTGCTGAACAGTAGATGTATTAACTCCGTAAGTGTTTTTTTTTTTTTTTTGGGGGGGGGCAGGGGAATGGTTTCATTGTTATGACACAAATAGCAAAGAACATAAAGAGGAGTGTGCAGTACATTTAGAAAAAGTTTTACAGTGTTCATTTGATGACATGTTGACATGACATGACATGGAAGCTCCTGGATTTGAGAGGTGTACCAGGCAGGTAAAGATCTCCACCTACCTAATGGATGAACTGCTGGTCTCAACAGCAGAATTGTCTGCTTCTCAAAAGAGTTCTGACTGCAGGTCAAAGCTGACAACAATTTCTACATGACAATTTCTGCCCAGTGGAGGACAAAATGGGATGTGCAAACAGCCCTAAACTCGGCCATCTGGTCAAAAACTTCAGAGGCTTTAAAACAGACAAAAAACATATTGCATGTCTTATGCTATATACATATCTCTAAATATACTTTTTATTGTACGCTGTCTTTAGTTTAGAATGTAAAATAGCATCTGCTAAATGTACCCTTGGAAATATTTTTTATTTGATCGAATGTTTGCTGCCCCCAAGTGGCCCTAAAATTGATGAAACAGTGCAAAGGGGTTACGTTGAAAAATAATGGAAATTTAAAACAGGTCATGGGGCTGTTGTGAATTATTTCCAATATCCATTTGTAACTAAATGCAAATATTTACGAGATAGGACATAAGACATTCTTAAAATAAAAGTATGTAAATAAAAGTGAGAATCTGTATCAAACAAAAGATGCTGCAAGTTGACGTATTTTACATATAACTCATATGTTTAGATAAGGCATTGCGAGATGTTCCCACTGCAGTTAAAAGTTGCTGAAGGACTACAGAAAAACTTGGAACTGCTCCCACAAAACAGCAACACAAGCAAAAATTTGAGTGAGCCTGCCAGAGAGGTATTAATAAAGGTTTAGTAATATGGTTTGAAGTTTTGCAGTTGTGGATTGCTTCTGTAGCCTGGAATTCTATCAAAAATAAGTCTCGGTTTCTTTTTAAAAGTTGAATTTTGAGATACAACTTTTGGGTTTTGTGTGGGTGATGAAGTGTTCAGTCAGAGGATGCATTCAATAGATCTGAACCAGCCTGAAAGAATCCCAAAGTTTATTTCCCATAAATGTAATCAACATGATCTCACAGCTTTAATTACCAGACCTGCCCTTTGACACAAATCTACCTAGGAAAAAAAAAAAAAAATCAGCTTCATCAGACTCCATCCAAGTATTTTTTTTTTTTATAAAGTTCTGCTTTAAGTGAGAAATTTGTATTGCAGAAACATATTTTCCATGGTATTGACTGGCGACAGTTCCTCTACCCGCCAGCAGGCAGTTAGGAGGCATAGGTTTCTGTTTGGATGTGAATAAGACAAGTGGTATAAATGTTGATTTTTTTTTTTCATTTGTTTTTTGAAATAGTGTCGTCTACAGAAACAGAACACAAGCTGAAAAGTAGTGACAAGCATTGTGTATTGTTTAAGCACCTGTCTTCAAATCTCACCTTGGGCCTTCCTGTGTCAAGTTTGTCTTCTTTCCCCATGTACTTGCAAGAATTTTTCATACTAAGTTTATTCAAGACTGTCAATATGTGTGAATGATATGAATGAAACTGACCACCAAAAATGCAGCAATCAATGTTCGAGTAATGTATTTGTGCAGTTTGTTTACTTGAAGCACACAGCCCTTATCGATCATAAGTTATTCTTTCATAAATCTGTTGTTTGGGGAGTCGTGCGTGTGTGTGTGTGTGTGTGTGTGTGTGTGTGTGTGTGTGTGTGGTGTGTGTGTGTGTGCCTGTGTGTGTTGCATATGTGCGTGGCCGTGCTCAGGGAAGCACCGCGCCCCGCGGACGACACTCACAATGCTGTTTAACCATTAATGAAAAAGTTAATGGGGCATTTTCTTACATATCAATTTACACTTGAGCTATCTAGGCAGGCAAATGATGTCTGGGTCGGCATGTCAATGCCACTCTGCGCTGAGACGGAGAAGTCTACAGTAATGTCTTTTTGTGGACATCCAATGCTGCGAATTGGCATCCGCTGAATGCCAATCAGCTGAGGGGCCACGATCATCAGCGCTCGCATGAGAACCTCCACATGCCGATACAGCGGAGAACAAAGAACAGAAAAAAGGGAGGTGCTTCGCTACACCTAGGAGATACACGGGGTTGAGTAAGCTAGTTGGAAAACGTTGAGGGCTCACATATAAGTTATGCTACATTAAGTGAAGCTTCGCAACACCGAAGCCGCCCACTAGAGAAAATAAAATGAAATGACAGAAGTAGCTAGACCATCCAAGCCTTTTTTTATTTTTTTTTTTTACATCAAACCAAATTGTTGTAATTGTATAATTGCAGAAAACGGAAGACTTATGCCTAAAACCTTTGGATAATCATCCTTCATACTTCCGTTGCACTGACATCTCTGTACTAAAACAATGTTCTATTGTTGAAGATGTGCTCATTGTTATCGATTAAATTTAGCTTTTCCCTCTGATGGTCAGGGATCTGTGTGGGCCATTTACATTCTGCCCAAACTAAAATATAAAACAATCCTCCAGCCATATTTTGATAGAATTTGGTTTGTGAGTTGGGGTCATCCAGAAAACAAAAGGGATTGAATGCCCAGGACTGGGCTCACAAAGTTAGAAGCATAGAATTTCTATCAAAAATGTCTGTGACAAAAAAAGGGAAAATAAGAAGATTAAATGAACCAACACAAGGAAGGGAAGAGATGGGAAAGGATATTCACTGTGATACTTACTGTATGCAAACACTCTTAATACCTATGTAAAAACATTTTACATGATAGACATTGTATATTTGTATGCTACATATAGAAAATTGTTGTAAAATAAACCACATTTGTGCATTTAGCTATAAAAGAGAGTGTTCGGTATACGGTGCCGTTCTGTTCCTATGATGGTGATATCATACGCATACTATATAAATGTTGGAACGCACCATCACTAACCTATGGGAATTGCAATATGTAAAACCTACAATTACTTTAAAGCTATTTCATGACCCTTTAATACACTCATTTGTAAAATACATATATCACACATTGTCTTTTGTTCAGCATTTGAGAGCATCCTTGCATTCCTTCAAAAGTGTTTTATAAATCCAAAGCTATGGATTGTTTTCACGTGACGTCACCTGTTGGGTTGCCTCGACCATTTTCGACCTCTTAGCACCCGTTACTCATACATAGGCAAGGTGGAAAACATTATGTTTCCAATCGCATTTTTTTAAGACGTGACCGACAGCACATCAAACCCAGACTGACTTTTAGGTTACCTGGCATACACATATCATAGGACACAGGACTGTGTAACAAAGGCGCAGTATTGCGCCCTTGATCTTTTACTCTATGTTACAGAAATCACGAAGGAAGAGCTCTTTCCTATTGACTAACACCGAAAACGAAAGGCGGTGGAATATTATCGAGGCAAACTCCATTTATTCCATTTTTTTAAACAGTAAAACCTAGATATTAGTTCACCACAAGCAAAGCGAAATGTTTATTATTTGTTTAAAATTTGATGACAATGACAGAAAGACAAAAGAATAAACAAATCCACTATTTCACAAAATTTTCAAATTTTTCAAGTCACTAACAAAAAACGATCTTAACTGTAATGTTGGGCTTCTGAAAAAGAGTATCGATTAAGCTTCTTAGCTTAGCTCGGCGACACATCAGCACGATGGAGGTTGGGATCGGGCAGTGGGATAGCAGCATCGGGCAATTGTCCTCAAAGCCAAGTCTCCGTGAAGTACAGAGCCGCAGAACGTCCAAAGTCTTTCATCGGAAACGTTAGACGATGTGCCCGCTTACACAGCCGGACTTGTGTACCAGATCGCAAGGCTTAGAAGAGCGCGCTGACTAGTAACTCTGGAAAAAGCTTCAGCGAATTGTTGAGAGTTGTGGAAAAAAAGTCAGAACTAAAGTTAGAAGAAGGCTCTCTATTGGTTAGCAAGTCCTCTCTTGTGTACTTGAGACGGATGTGAAACACGAAAACACAAACAGTAACCGCGAGTATTCCGTAGACTTCCACACTGGGTACGCGTTAGGTAGCAAAGTCAAACGGCGGCGCGCAGTGGTTCAGCAAAAAAATGTGACGTGAGTCAAAATAACCCATTATAATTACAATTACAATAATCATTATTTGTAGGTGGCGTGATAGTTGAAACAGTATACTACACGATGCAGTAGTAAAGTGACTTTACAGTAAATATTTGGATGTAAAAACATCATTTTTAGGCCATAAATACGCAACAATCAAATAAATAACTGCAAGTATGGCAATAAGTGAGCATTACTACTTGGGCTGCGTGACAGCGTATTGTTACATGGCTCTGTAAACTAGTTTGATTTCATTTTGAAGCTCGAGACATTGAGTATATTGTAGATAAGTGCAGATAATAGAGTTCCATCTGAAGAATCCTGCATTGTGGCTGTTCACTTTAGGCTTGTCCATCCACCCATTCATCCATCCATCCATCCATCCATTTTCTTAGCCACTTATCGTCACAAGGGTCGCGGGGAGTGCTGGAGCCTATCGCAGCGGTCAAAGGACAGGAGCCAGGATACACCCTGAACTGGTCCAACAATTTTTGAGTCAAATGGGAAAAGTATTTAATTGCTTTGCTTTGGAATGCAGGACTAAAGCAGAAATCAACTGAAGTTGACTCGATAAAACCTGAAAATCTGTATGAAAATCCATTTTACATCATTATTTGCTTTCTTTTCATTTTGACTCTTGGTAGGAGGCCATATTTTCTTCCGGTTTGTCCATGATACATTACACGAGAATATCAAGCCACTGTAATATCTTTATTAGTGTCTTGAAATTTAAGAGATGTGCAAGTTGACTTAATTATCTGGCTTTGAGGAATGCCACCTATTTCACATCTCAGTTCTTATTTTCATTAGCTGGTATTGCCACTTATTCTTCCAATTGCAAATGAAAAGCCACCCTGCCGTTTCTTTTTTTTCCCAACTATTGCTTCTGTCCTACGCTTTCCTCCCAGGCTCACCTATCACTCATTATCTCATTCCTTCACTCGCTGACCCCCCCACACCTCTTTGCCAGCGAGTGGGCGAGAGCGATGGGCAATAAACCAGCATGCCGCTTTTCGAATTAGCGCTACCTGCTATGCTAATATCATTAATCAATAGAGCCTAGATTGTCTTTGCTGAGATTTAGAGGATGTAAGGGTCCCAGTGGTGCACAGGTATCTTTTTCTATTTTCTCCCCCCGTCTCCACATTCACTCTTCTTTCACACACAGAAAACGAGCTAATTTGCGAAGGGACCCCAAGATGGTTGACTTAATGATGGCCACGGAAGTTTTCCCAACAAATTTCATGGGGCATGATCCAAAGATAATAGCTTTTCAGCCCCAATGACAATCCAATTACCGTGCCAATCAAAGCCCACGGCATGCTGTCTAATTATGATCAAATCTGTCTGTCAGCTCAAATACTAAAACAGCAGCTTTAAGTCAGACAAATCACAGTTTTGAAAGGCAGCCACGTCTGCTCAGCCATTGCTGCTCTGGAAAAAAATTCGGGTTTAACTTTGTATGAGACAACAAGAAAACGAGACAGAGCCTTTCATTTTTTTGAAAGTGCAATTGATGTGATTGACACCGGACACTCAATAATGATGCTTAATACTGCGCCATTTAAATGGACTTCATTATACATGCACTAGGCAACTTGAAAAGTAAAAAGCAAAGAGAAATAAAAAGCCCTGATGTTCGTTTATCGTGTAAGCCCGGACACAAACACAGGCATAGATGCATAAATATCTACACATACATGCACACATATACATGTACACACAATCCCAGATGGGCGCATAACATGCTAAAATAGACACACAAGACCTTAACAGTCGCTCAGACTTTCTAACAAACAAAAAGACGGCATCAATAACACAAATGATTAAACATTCATGGCCTTTTCAGTAGAACATCTGCTGTGTATGGGCTCTAGCCTCAGGGACTCGGCGAATCAAGAGGATTTCTCCCCTAGAAGCTCAAGAAAGCAATAAGACAGGGGAGAGGCAGCGGGAGATTTACACACAACTTCACACGCGCTGCACGGACACACAATGGATGCATGTTTGTAAAGACACGACTGCGCATACACACACAGCAAATACGAGACAGCAGCTCAAACAAGCAGCTGTTACGGCGCTTGCAGGAAAAGGACACTGATCTGGACAACATCTGAACACACATGCAGTGAAGAAAATAAGTATTTGAACACCCTGCTATATTCGAAGTTCTCCCAGTTAAAAATCATGGAGTGATCTGAAATTTTCATCGTAGGTGCATGTCCACTGTGAGAGAGATAATCTAAAAGGAAAAATCCAGAAATTACAATGTATGATTTTTTTAACGATTTATTTGCGTGATGCAGCTGCAAATAAGTATTTGAACACGTGTCTATCAGCTAGAATTCTGACCCTCAAAGACCTCTTAGTCCGCCTTTAAAAGTCCACCTCCACTCCATGTATTATCCTGAATCAGATGCACCTGCACACAACCAGGAAAACTAAGGAGTGGATCCACAAGAAGCATATCAAGGTAGCAGGGTGTTCAAATACTTATTTTATTCACTGTAAAGCCTGCATGCTTACCTTCTTGAGAGTTAATATTTTTGGGGGGTTGGAGACTCGCTAGTTCACGCCAGAACCTTGATATGCTTCTTACGGAGCCATTCCTTAGTTCTCCTGGCTGTGTGCTTCGGGTCATTGTCATGTTGAAAGACCCAGCCACAACCCATCTTCAACGCGCTGACTGAGGTAAAGAGATTGGTCCCCAAAATCTCACAATACATGGCCGCTGTCATCCTCTCCTTAATACAGTGCAGTCGTATTGTCCCATGTGCAGAGAAACGCCCCCAAAGCATGATGCTACCACCCCCATGCTTCACAGTACGGATGGTGTTCTTGGGATGGAACTCCTCATTCATCTTCCTCTAAACACGGTTAGTGGAATTATGACCAAAAAAGTTCAATCTTGGTCTCATCTGACCACAAAACTTTCTCCCATGACCCCTCTGTATCATCCAAATGGTCATTGGCAAACTTAAGGCGGGCCTTGACATGTGCTGATTTAAGCAGGGGAACCTTCTGTGCCATGCATGATTTCAAACCATGACATCTCAAGTGTATTACCAAAAGTCACCATGGAAACGGTGGTCCCAGCTCATTTCAGGTCATTGACCAAGTCCTGTTGTGTAGTCCTGGGCTGATTCCTCACCTTTATAAGGATCACTGAGACGCCACAAGGTGATATCTTGCATGGGACTCCACTCCGATTGAGATGTACCATCACGTTTAGCTTCTTCCATTTTCTAATGATTGCTCCAACAGTGGACCTTTTTTCACCAAGCTGCTTGACAATTTTTCCATAGACCTTTCCAGGCAAGTGGAGTTGTACGATTTTGTCTTTGGTGTCTTTGGACAGCTCTTTGATCTTGGCCATGTTACAAGTTTGAGTCTTACTGATTGTAAAGGGTGGACAGGTGTCTTTATGCAGCTAATGACCTCACGCAAGTGCATCTGATTCAGGTTAATACATGGAGTGGAGGTGGACTTTTAAAGGCGGACTAACAGGTCTTTGAGGGTCAGAATTCTATCTGAAAGACAGGTGTTGAAATACTTATTTACAGCTGTATCACACAAATAAATCGTTAAAAATCATACATTGTGATTTCTGGATTTTTCTTTTTAAATTATCTCTCTCACAGTGGACATGCATCTATGATGAAAATTTCAGACCCCTCCATGATTCCAAAGTGGGAGAACTTGCAATATAGCAGGGTGTTCAAATACTTATTTATTTCACTGTAAAGCCTATGTGCTTACCTTCTTGAGAGTTAATATTTGAAGATATTTGCATTTTTCAGCTGTGGTCTTGAAGTTGTTCTTTGTATAAAGAGCATGACAATATTTTAAAAGAGTCGAAAATGAGAAAACCGAGACAAACTGAGCAAATGCCAACAGCTCATTATTTGATGAAAATCATTCACAACTAATTAACTCACGTTAAAGAAAAGCTGCTTTTAGAAAACAGTCTATTTGTTGTTGTTTCTTTTTAATTTATTCATTTAACTGATTCCCTGCACAAACATAAAACTGAAATGAATACTCGGGGTTCATTTGGATTTAAGCAATGTTATTATATTATTATAACCCCCAGTGTCGAACTGCATTTGAGCGGACTTCATGAGTGGTTATGCTTTTGTGAAATATGATCTTTAAGATGGATATGTAATGTAAGTATGAGCTATATATCCATGCAGCGTTACTTTAATAAACACAGATTAAGAATTTACTTTATAATACCGTATGTACATTTATAATCCACTCTGCATTTGATTGAACTTTTTTAACAGTAAATATGTTGTCTTGACTTTCAGCCACAGCAAGTAACTCGCATGTATTGCCTGGCACAGTTTTGATCACAAATGCTCTTCCTGAAGCTACACACCCTTTTTTGGTTTGGACTATTAAATATATATATATATATATATATATAATATATATATATATTATATATATATATATATATATATATATATGCGCTCCTGTGTGTCTGCAAATTCTAAGACAAGACATTTCGTTTTGACACCTCTATTAACACTGCTCAAAACTAAATCTGTGTCTGGTCTGTATTTCACTTCTTCACATTTGTGTTTGGTGCCAAACGATAGCATATCTTGTCCAAAGTGATGCGACAGAATCAGTGTAATATTACGACATGCCCAAGGGGTACAGTGGCTTCCCCTCCCTTCTAAAAGAACAGGGGACAGTAAGGGATGAATTAATTTGGTCCATGACAGGAAGAATGTCATTGTAGATTTTTTTTTTTTTTTGTACCGTGCATATCAAAGACCACAATAAGGCTAATTGCCACTCAAGATACCATTTCTCACAGTCCTCTCAACAAACTGATTCAACTCTGACTAGAAGTCCACATGAGTAAGCACTTTGGCTAAGGAAAAACTAACCCTCTTCTGAAGACACCTTAAACAGAACTAAGACTTGCTGTGGGGCTCTCTCTAGTTTGACCAGTTGGGTTGAGGTGGAGTGAGATGAGATAGATGAAGGGGTTAAAATCAAGAGGGACTCAAACCATCAGGTATGATTTTTCCCTTGAATTCTACATATTAATGGGTATATAAGTGGTCTATCATGGTGTTTGAGACTTTATCAAATTTCAGACATCAGATTCTTTTTGGGATTTTACAGTTTGGCTGTGTTTGCCATGATTGGGGTCGTCAAACATTTGGGGACATGATGTGCATCATGTATCCCAAAAATATCTGAATGTCATGGGAGATGTGCTGACATTGGAATTCCAAACTCAAGGAAAACAAGTGAGAAATAAATAATATGTTTGAGGAAATGCAGTTCGACTGTACCTCCTATTCTCAAGGTGCCCATTTTCATTCAACAATTGAGGGACAAGCTAAAACTCTGTTCACTTAAAAGGAATGAAATATAACCAACACTTTTTCAGGATGGTGTTCTGGACTTCAGAGACGGCTAAGTGCAGTCAAGTGTTTCCTTGTACAGGATTTGTTCTCAACTGGGAGGACTTTGTTAACCCACACAGGATGAGGAGTACCAATATATGAGTCTTATGCCCCTGTTTTCATTGTTAACTCATCTGCGGAAACACTGTACCTGTTTGCCAGTTCGGCAGACCGCTCTGTGCCAAGTACAGGGGGTGTCCATGACTGCTCATACAATTTCTAGATCCTGGCGCAAAACTCCACAAACATATTTAAGTCACCAGCAGTCATCACAAGGTCGTTAATAAGGGTACCCACCCACTTTGTCTGTTACCTAGCAGCCAAGAGCAGTGACAATACTCCCGTCATGCACGCATCACTTCGATAACGCAAAATTGTCTTACGTACAGAGAATACCGCCGTGTCTCCATGCAAGACTGTGAGTGCACCACATTTCAAGGGAATAAGAAGAGCTGCTTTGAATGGCGGTGAGTGAACTCGGGTGTAAACACTCTCAAGGTGGCACAGAAAGAACAACCAACACCTCGAACGCAGAGATGCACCGCCTGCCATGCAGGTTTTATGCCTTGCAAGAAAAGACTGTAGTGTCCTTTATGTTTATAATCCCTTCTTGACACGTGATTGGTGAAATCACATTTAAAGAAGCTGTGTATGTATACAACCTGGTAGCAGTAACAAAAAACAAGATGTGACTGGGATGGTGGAATTTCTGAAAAGTGTGCTGGGCATCAAATTCAGTGCTAATTGTGTAATTGTCTATGCTAGTTGTTTCACTTGCTTTTGAGTCCACATTGACATCCTTGAGTCCTATTTTAACAATCCATGTTTTGTTAGATAAAGTAATATAGGTACTCACTATAACCGATGGTCTAGGCCACAGGTGTCAAACTCAAGGGCAAGGGGGCCAGATCCAGCCCGCTGCATAATTTTATTTGGCCCACCAAGGAAAATCATTTGTATCAACTAACATGAGTTTTGTTAAAATCTGTACCAAAATTTCAATGTCATATCATAAATGATAACATTGTGACTTTGCAAGCATGAAGTCCAGCGCGATGTGTGACCACAGACGAAAGGGGGTGGACAGGGGTCGCAACTCACCAACAGGCCATAGGCGGGAAGTCTTATTGGCCGCACACACCGGGCAGGCGTTGACGAACTCCCTTACGTCCTTGCTGAGGTTAGGCCACCAGAACCTTTCTTCGACCACTGAACGTGTCTTTGCCATACCCGGGTGGCAGACCGTCTTGTTGGTATGGGCCCAGTTGATGACATCTCCCCGCAGAGATGGAATGACGAAAAGGCGGCCCGACGGACAATCCGCGGGCGGTGGCGTCTCTTCCAGGGCCTCCTTCACCCGCGACTCGACCGCCCAGGTGAAGCCGGACACGAAGCACGCCGCTGGCAGGATAGTAGCGGCTTCTGAATCCGTGCGCCCTTCCTCGCGGATCCGCGAGAGTGCGTCCGGCTTGCCGTTCTTGGAGCCTTGGCGGAAGGACACCGTAAAGCGGAAGCGGGTGAAAAACAGGGCCCACCTGGCCTGGCAGGCGTTCAACCTCTTCGCAGACTTCAGGTATTCAAGGTTCTTATGGTCCGTGAAGACAACAAACGGTACTTGCGAGCCCTCCAGCCAGTGCCACCACTCCTCCAACGCGCTCTTGACCGCCAGCAGTTCCCGATCTCCCACATCGTAGTTCTTCTCTGCCGGGGTCAGCTTCCTAGACAGGAACGCGCACGGGTGGATCCTTCCGTCCCTGGGACTCCTCTGCGACAAGACTGCTCCGATTCGGGTAGGCTCCCTGATGTCCTCCGCTTCCGTGTCTTACGCTCCGCCAGCAAGGTATGAATACGTCCCGAACACGACCCGTCCGGCTCCTCATATTCTTCTGGACTCTGATGTTTCGGAATATGAGGAGGACTGTGATTTGTATGACCGGCTACGACTCCGATTATTCTGATTATGAATCTGCTCGTCCGATCTTTCATCCCAGTCAGTTTGTTTCACCTCCCCGCGTTTCCAGCACCCGAGCGTCTTCGCCCAGTAGGTTGAAGTACACCAATCCGTATGAGGGAACCCGGTTGGCCATCTACCCGGGACCTCCGCGTGGTGGCCAGAGGAGACTCCCCGGCCGGGCGCTCCCCGGTGCCTCCCGCTGCGCGGCAACTAAAACATCGTCCTCCCACTCCTCGCCGGCAACGGCGAAACCGGCAGACCCGCCGCTGGTGGCGAAGCTTCCAGCCCAGAGGGAGGAGGAGCCGCCAAATTACGAGGCATTCTGGGGCGAAATGCGGGGGCAGATAGAGCGGCAGAGAGCCGAATTGGCGGCTCTCACGGCCCAGGTCCGGCAAGGATTGGCGAACCAGCCAAGCTACGCTGACGTCACAACTGCGACGGACGATGCAGGTTCACGTGGCAATTGGAACTGACCCGCTCCCGAGACACGCCCACGTGTCAGTTTCAACTGACTCTCTGCCTACTCTCGTTCACGTTGCCGTGGAAACCGACCCGCCCCCTCGCCAAGCGCACGCTGCAGTGGGAGCGGACTCACCACCTTGCCAAGTGCACGTCGCAGTGGGAGGGGACTCGCCACCTCACCATTCCCACGTCGAGGTTTTGGCTGTTCCGAGCAGAGTTCACGCGGCAGTTGGAACTGACCCGCTCCCGAGACACGCCCACGTGTCAGTTTCGACTGACTCTCTGCCTACTCTCATTCACGTTGCCCTGGAAACGGATTCGCCACCGCGCCACGCCCACGTTGCTGTCTCAACGAATGCACCGCAAGCTCACGTGGCAGTGGGGACTGTCCAGGAGGTGGCAACGCCTCCTCAGCCACTTCCCGTCCGTGCTCTGGAGTACCAGTGGCGACTGGCCCACAGACGATCCACACTCCTGCTCTGTCGGCGACCGGCCCGCGGTCGCTCCCCGTTCCTGCTCTGTCAACGACCGGCCCGCGGCCGCTCCCCGTTCCTCCTCTGTCGGCGACGGGCACGCCCATACGTTCCCATCCAGGATGTGGCGACGGTGACACTGACGCTGCCTTCTCACGTTCCTGTCCAGGAGGTGGCGACGGTTCCCCAGCCGCCTCATGTTCCCGCCCAGGAGGAGATGGAGTTGGTGATGCTGCCTCCGCCTTCACACGTTCCTGTCCAGGAGGTGGCGACAGTTCCCCAGTCGCCTCACGTTGCTGTCCAGGAGGTGGTGATGGTGATGGTGTCGCCGCCTTCTCACGTTGCTGTCCAGGAGTTGGTGATGGCGATGGTGTCACCGCCTTCTCAGATTTCTGTCCAGGAGGTGGCGATGGCGATGGTGTTGCCGCCTTCTCACGTTCCTGTCCAGGAGGTGGCGATGGCGATGGTTTCGCCACCTTCTCACGTTCCTGTCCAGGAGGAGCTGGGGAGTTCTGTGGAGCCACCCTGGAGCTGGAGAGACTTCGGTATGGCTTCGATGGTGGCGGTCATGGCTCTGGTCCTGCGCTCCATCATCCTCTTCACACCTGAGGGTGCCCAGCTGCTTCAGGACCTGGCCTCGTTGGTGACCAATCCACGGCTGCCTCCTGACCAAGCCTCGGTGGCGACCAGTCCCTGGTCGTCTCGCAACCACGGCGTGGGAGGTTCTCGTCCAGAGCAGTTGCCTGCCTTGGCCTGGTTCCTGCTTCGTCGTTTGGTTCATCACAGAGGTCGTCCGCCCGAATCGCTCCGTGGGGACCCTGGTGCTTGGTGTCCGGGTCGTCCTCCTGACCTGTCCACCCCGACGCCTTGCGTTTGGTGGCCTGGATGGCCACCAGACTGGGGTTCGCATTCCGCCCACCCCTGTCTGTGTTTTTTCGTTTAGGCACGTCTGGGAGCCGTAACTTTGAGGGGGGGTACTGTCATGATCCTGGCGCTCCAGCACGAGCTGTGCAGGTGCCTGTGCGGTGCGCTGATTGGGGCGCACACCTGCGTCTCATGTGGGCTGATTAGTCTGTGTATTTATATCACCCCTATGACGATTGGTCCCCGCCAGTTCGTTGAGCTTCATGTCCCGTTCCAGCACACTCGTATCCCTGATCGACAACCTGTGTGTACCAATCTTCGCCTGTTCTCCGACCAACCTTGTAAGCCTGACTCCTTTGTTACTTCTGCCTGCTTTGATTGTTCTCCTGTGTACCAACTCCTGCCTGCCCGCTCACCTGCTCTCTTCGCCCGACGTCCCAACTACCGCTGCTGCACCGGACTGCCTGCTCTATCCCCTACCTCTGCATATAATAACCGTTTCTCCTTGAACTATCTTGCATCTTCCGAGTCCTGCATTTGGGTCCTACACTCGTTTCGATGGGACTTGACACTTGTGACATATTTGTATTCCTGAAATGACTAATGTGCAGATTTGCCTTGCAGCAGTTCCACACTTCTTTTACTGCAGACCTGACACTATCTATAAAAATGTTAAGCAGGGCCGAACGTTGGAGACAGCTATGGCACTTTAGTAGCCAGAGTGTCTCTGGGGCCTGCACACCCGTGATCCTTGTGAGGATAAGCAGTACAGTTGCTTGTCAGTGTGTTTCCAGCATCCACTAACCACTAGAAGTTGAAATATTAAAGGGAGAAAAGGAATGAATATTACAAAACACAGCACATCCTACTTCTGTCACGACCCATCGCAACGGGAGTGGGTCCCAAATGCAGGACTCGGACGTTCGGGGAGAAACGTTTATTATTTCGTGGTCGGGGATCGGGCAGGCAGTCAGGTGCAGCAGCGGTAGTTGGGACGTCAGGCGAAGAGAGCAGGTAAGTGGGCAGGCAGGAGTCGGTACACGGGAGAACAATCAACGCAGGCAGAAGTATCAAGGAGTCAGGCTTACAAGGTTGGTCGGAGAACGGACGAAGGTCGGTACACACAGGTTCAATCAGGAATACGAGAGTGCTGGAACGAGACATAAAGCTCAGTGAACTGGCGGAGGACCAGTCGTCACCGGGTCCTATATATACAGGGGATGATCAGCCCGCATGAGGCGCAGGTGTGTGCCTCCCAATGAGCGCAGCCGCGCGGGCACCCACACAGCTCGTGCTGAAGCGGCAGGATCATGACAGCTACAACTTGCACAAACACATTCCAGATGCAAAAATATGTCTCAGATTCAAAGGGTCCCAAAAAGACATCACCACTTAACACTTCGTCATACATTTCAAAAAGGCAGTACTGTTTAATTCAGTTTAATGTGTTGGGCACTTTTACAAAATGTCAATTGTCAAAGGCTGTTCAATAATAAATTAATAATTGCGTCAGTTTGGCAAACTATCATTTGACAATGTGAACTGGATGGCGGCTTTTTCTGAAGCAAAAGTTTAATTCCCTCAGTTGTTGCATTAACTGGCAGTTTTTCGAGTGCCACGCAGGTATGATGACACTACAATGTTAACATACTGGACTATAGCAGTCACTAAACATTTTTAAACTGAGAGCGACTTTTTGGGTAATGGTTTTATTAAAAGGACTACAAATTTCATTAACACTACTTCTTAGTTTGCTTGAATTACTTTTTATTACACAGTATGTTAGTATTAATAACACTGTGCTTCAATTTTTGTTTTTTTGTTTTTTGTGAGTTGTCCATGTTTTTTTCAACAGATTTTGGCCAATTTTGGATTGCTGAATCTGAAAATAAGACCTGTTTCTTCATTTCCAGGCCAGGCTTTTGTCGGGTAATTTCATGAATATAACTTGTTAAGATGTACCACTTGTTGAGATAAATACCCCTTTAATGTTTAATATTAGCCAACATTGGTCTGTAGATATTTATACAGTGTTCAATCGGATGAAAGAACTCAAAGATAAACAAGCAAATCCACCATTCAAATGCATTTGGCTTCTACTGCAAGGAAATTTTATGCTGTGCTTATAATAAATGATATTTATCATTACGGTCTGATACCATAAAGCAGCAAAATGCCATGCACTGGGATTGACACATAAATCACTCTTCTATATTTTGACACATGATGGGTATAATGTGCAGATTATGAGCTTTCCATTTTAGCTTCCTCTATGACGCTGCCTTCAGAACAAACACCTTAAAAAAGTCACAATCATAACAGAAAGCAGGCCAAATCCACGCCCCCGCACACACATACACACACACACGCAGACACACACACAATATTAATAAAAACACAGCCCCACACGCACATTTACATGCACCCAAGCTACTGCATTGCCGTCGAAGCCGCATAGAGTAATCATTTCACACACACACACACACACACACGCACACACACACGCACGCACACACACTTCTAAACATTTCACGCAAAGCACACAAAAACAAAAGGCTTGCACTGAAGTGATTAATGCCTCAAAGCAGAGAGAAAGATTCACCTATCTGCCTCCTGCCAAGGCACTGTACTAAAAATGACTTTAATCACCATAGTTTAACCAAAGGATTTGCAAGACCTGAAAGAAAGAAAAAAACATCTCTCAGCCATGACAGCTCCATTTTGCAGAAGGGTAGATGGTGAATATGATTTGATTTATTTTTAATTAATTGATTTATTTGTAATTATCAGATCATTTTCAGCCTATCGTTAAAATTACAATGACGTTAAAACCCCTGAAACCTGTAGTTGTATGTTATTAATAATATGGCACGGTATGTATTTCCAAACAGTATGCACCAACTAAATTCCAAATGTTTTCCATTGAGTGCTTAATTTAAAATGGTTCTGGTACTTCATATCCAGAATTTTTCATTTACTTCATGCATTTTTTTAGAATACAGTTGGAAAATATTAATTGACAGAAAAGAGTAATATCAATGTGAAAGAATAGCAGAGCATCTGTGATCTTAGTTTTATAATTACTAGATACTGAAATGTTATCCTTTAACAAAAAATGCCATGTCTTTTTTTCAAATGATATTTCAAAAGGTATACACTATATGGCATATATATTTTTAAATACCTGGCTTTCCTCATTTCCCTCACTGGATTAATATATTAGACGTACCTTACTATATGTACCATGTTCTTTGTGTAATATTACTTCGTAGGTCACTTGGCAATGTAAAACTGCCTCATTCAACATCATTTATTGCTGGTACAAGTATCACAAGAACACAAGTGCATAACCTCACTGATGTGAATTTCAATCTCAAGAGCAACAACATAAAAATACCACGAACAATTAATTGTGCTCTATTGTGGTTAGCCTGTCAGCTGGATTCACCAGGGGCAACGATCTTCTGTCATAGACTTTTCAATATTTTACACTAATGTCCATATGTCTGCGTTATACGACCTCCCACTTTTGATCAAAGAAAGTGAAAGTCAGAGTAATTAAATACACATTAAGGCCTTCTTCAATTTGTCTCTGATTAAAAAGCACCCAGGTTTTTTTTTTTTTTGGTCTTATATCATCTCATTCATTCTTCAGTTAAGGGAAGTGAGTGCTGGAGTTCTTTAAAAGCCCCTGTGAATGAGCAATAACTTCAAAATTGAATGTTTGGTGTTTATCATTTTCTCAGGTGCATTCATGCAAAGAAAACAACAAACAAACAAATACATACTAGATTTGTGGTTACTATAGAAGTGCCAATAAAGGCTTGACGTCACTCATCTTTTACAGAGAGATATTTGACATTTTCCTGTGAACAGTAACTCTTTTTGACCGAGTGAATGATTGTTGTTGCAGGTCGATTATAATGTATTAACATTCACAATTCGCAACATAGTTTATATTGTACAGAGTGAGTATTTTCCTCAAATTCTGCCTGATGGTGAGAAGGTTTTCATAAATTTCGGAATTTAAACGTCTCAATAGGAAGCTGAGTTGTCGCTCAGTAAAATAGAAAAAGAAAAATTATGCCGATTCAGATATTTGACCAGATAAAATTCTGATAACCGATTTATCGGGCTATTGATTTAAATTGCTCTGGGAGAGAAAACTACAGTATTACCAAAAATAAATAAATAAATGAATAAATACATATCTTCCTTGCTCCATCCATCCATCCATCCATCCATTTTCTTACCTGCTTATCCTCACAAAGGTTGCGGAGTGTTGGAGCCTATCCCAGCTGCCATCAGGCAGGGGTCAGGGTCCACCCTGAACTGGTTGCCAGCCAATCGTAGGGCACATAGAAACAAAACAACCATACACACTCATAATTACACCTTGGGGAAATTTTGGGTCTCCAATTAATGCATGTTTTTGGGAAGTAGGAGGAAACAGGAGTGCCCAGAGAAAATCCACGCAGGCAACGGGAAAAACATGCAAACACCACACAGGCGGGGCAGGGACTTGAACCCCGGGTCCTCAGAGCTGTGAGGCCAGCGCTCTAAAGCTGTGCCACCTCTACATGTTAACTGTAATAATTTGTTTCTCTAAAGTTGTTGTATAATCTCGTTAACGTGCAAAAAAAAAAAAAAAAAAAAAGATAAAACATGTTATCTCTTTGGGTGATGTACCTACAGGAAAAGTACACACAGACCACCGCTCTTCAGACAACATAACATAACACAATAGCTTCTGAACCTGTATGTGAGTTTACTTACTGTATAATAATGGGGATGATTAACAGTGAAACCTTAAAGGAACCATATGTATGATATACCAAAACAGCAAAAATGTGTCTTGATAAAAGGTGACATACTTCAAGCAAAATACACAGAAGATCGCGAATTAGAGCAAACGTGGGCACATGTCAAGATGTGGTTCAAATTGCTTTTCATGGCCATGACGAGCGAGGAGCAGCAAAAGCATGCAGGAAAGTTAACAGCTTCTCAGTGTTTGCCTACTTAGAGACCTCACTTGCTGTATTTAGCAACTTTTCCGACTCTGTATTTTATTTTTATTTTGTTTAAAAAGCTTATAAGCAACAACTCGAGTGAATTTTTGTTTATTTTATTGCAGACTTGAGGAACAAGAAATGTTCACCGCTCCAAGTCCAAACATCAAATGAATAACAATTGTGCAAAACTACCACTGGTTGAAATCTTTGTCTAATTTCACACTCTGGTATTCCAGACAAACAATTATGTATGTATAAATGTATTAATATAAACATTTGCCATACTATGTCCCTTTTAAATATCAAACACAAACCATTCTCAAATTTGTTAAAACAAAAAAAAAAACAGTTCAACATTTGAATTATCTATTTCAGAGTCAAACCCTCACCGTAATTAGTGGCACAAGCAATTTAAAAAAGAACAATATATTTTAACCATCCTCACAGTCATTAGAAATAAGTTGAGCAATGTATGGTATAACTAAATGGACCATTTCCACTTTTTGTAGGTGTCATGTACATTTAATAATTATAATGGAAAATGGTCTGGAAATGTTTTACATTTTCAATAATTTACTTGTACTTATTAACCATATGAATTGCGAATGCAGAGCAATATTTGCATTTGAGTAGTGACAACTAAAGATGAGCTTACGAGACATTACTTTGACACCAACTTGCTCTGTTGCTGACAGAGGACACGTAATTTGCTTGGCAGTCTATTCTCAATTATAAATTGATACCTGTCTCCTCCACATTCTTTTGGAAGATGGAAGGGGGATTTATCGCTCATCAAATAATTTTGGAGCCTCCAAGATTGCTGTGATTTAGCATGTCTATCTAAGAAAATTCATTCCACTTTAACAAGCAATGAACTGTATTCCTTTGTCTTTTTTTTAGGACTTCTCTTTTAATTGGATAGAGGCCATTAAAAGAAAACGCATCAATCAGCTGGAACAGACGTTTCTTTTTGTCAAACACATTGAATTGTGAATGGCCGAAATGTAAAGTCGGATGTGGGTAGGTGGGTGGGTGGGGGGAACCATAATTAGGTTTATTACTCAAATCAACACTTCCTCTCAACCATTTAAATCATTGATGATGTTCTCTGTTAAAAGGGAGCAGATTCTTTTTCTGCCTTTCTTTCATTCTTAGTCGTCGGTCACGTCTCCCTTTGGACTCTTACGGAGTGACTTTGGAGGCATTATATTCACGAGGGGTTCCAGTAATTGGATTAAATTGGTTTCAGAATGTCGCAATTTATATTATAATATCCCATTACTTCCAATGCAGTTCTTAATTAATTAGCGTGCTTTTTGTCCATATTACTGATAAGTCAAGTTGGCTCAGGAGGTGATCTGTCCCACTGTAATACATTGTAGCACTCATATAGTTACACGCACCTGGGCACAAAATGCCCACAAAATAGGGAGGAATCTTTCTTTCAACACTTGATGTTTAGTGGGGAAAAAAAGCAGACGTTTGAGGATGCTAAATCTCCAAAATGCAGGGATGTTTTTATTTCTAAAGGACTGCATGCAGATTTTTGGAAATCCATCACCTGATCATCATGTCGTCCAGCATTTATTTTGATAAGTCTTTAATTCAGAGAAAGTCTCCTTTGAATTAAACAAATTAATGACATTTTCAAAAATTTCCATATGCAAATATAGTTTAATCAAGTAAATGAAACGCAAATGCAATGCCTAAAGGCTAAACGTGAGTGCGTGCGTGTGTGCACAAGTGTATGTGTGTTTGTCTGTTTTACTGGCCTTTATGATTCATATTCTCCTAATTTTCATTTGTGAATGCTTAAGAAGTAAACAAGCCTGCTTTAACAAAGCAGGTGTTTTGTGTCGTAGCCCCTATTCTTTATGAAGACTGCGTGTTTATCTTCTTCAGTCTGTTTAGAAAAGGGACGTCATTTGCCTCCAGCACCGTTGTTAGTTGAAGGAAAAGTCAAGAAGACACCTGCGGGGTGATGCTTCCTTCTGTCCTTGACTTCCTTTTACTATGACTTGAATGTTGTGAAAATAATCATCTTTGGCATTAATAATAAAGACCAACTCTGCCCCTGACCTTTGCTTGTTTGTCTACTTTGCATAACTGCTTTCCAAATAGGCAAGCTTGTTGAATATCAGTGAATTGAAGTACATTGACTTGAGTTCGGTTTTGGATTGGAGAGTTACAAGTGTCAATGGGTTAATACTTTGAGTGACATCTTTCACATTTGACAAAAAGTGCTTTCAAGCAAGAGGTTGCCATCTTTTCAAATGGGAATGTTTTACTGGCTTGTTCTTAAGCTCTTCACTGTCTGTAATTGTCTGTCTTGGTGATCATACATCATATCTTGCAACAAATCAATTTGAGATGGGGCTTTTGCTTGGAGTGGCTACAGCAATATAACTTCTTCCAATTCTGTTGTATTGTCTTTGAATGAGTCTTGATGGACTTTAAGGGTTGATCCCAATTCTACCTCTCTTTGAGTTTTGTAAATATGATTATCATGTTAAAATCTGTACGGCAGAAATACTGAAATACTTTGGTGACAAAGAGGAAGAAACATCAAAGAAATATTTGTAGCTTTTGAAAGAACAACAGCGGTGTAAAACGAGAGGGAATGTGATTATTTATCCACTTATTTAACGATTTTCAATTGTTTAACAATTTGTTTAAAAACAACAACAGTTATTTACCCACTTATTTAACAATTTTCTGACTTTGTATTTATTAATAACGCGAAAAGATTTACCTCATGGACACCTCACTGTGCTTCGTTGCTCGCCATTAGTATTTGACTGTCGAGAAAAGGGATTGCCCAAATAAGTAAAGCATGTATTTCTTTTGGCTTGTCCCGTTAGGGATCACCACAGTATGTCATCCCAGATGAACTCTCATATTTCTTTGGCATAGTTTTTACACTTGATGCCCTTCCTGACACACCCCCTCCGCATTAATCCAGGGAGTGAGCTGGAGCCTATCCCAGCTAACTTCAGGTGAAGGCAGACTACACCCCGAAATGGTTGCCAGGTAATCGCAAGGCAGATATCGACACCATCACTGAGCGGTGAAGTATGTCTTATGCCCATATTTAGTCATGACAGCATAACCACAGGTTTGATACCACCCTTAGTCCGCCCTTCTGACAAGATAAAGGATGTGTGCTTTCTCTGTACCTTTGCACTTATGATCTGCTCTCTACAGCCATTGTCTGTAACTCATAAGTGCCCGGAATATTCTGTAAGTAAATTCTTCAAAGAAACTGTTCATCATCTCCAGCCTTTATTTGGATAACTAACATTCTCACTACCCGAAATTAAACGAACATGCGGAGGAAAAAAGCGTGCTCCAACAGCGGGAACCGATTCCACGCTACCTGCACCAAAGGAAAGTGTGTATACTACTACAACATCAGTGACTATGTAAACAGGTAAAGTAAAGTAAGATATACTGTAAATGAACAGGTATATAGGAAATTTCACCTGCACTGTCGAGTATCAAGGTATTTCTTTCCCAGTCACACTGGATGAATTTTGGGCTAAAAATGTACTGAATTGATTTCCGGCCACAAGCAAATATATTTGAGCCACCAGCTGTTATCACAAGCTCATTTTGTGTCCTCACTCAGATTGTCTGTTGCCATATTGACAAACCAATGACAAGGATCCACTTTGCCAAAGATGATCCATCATCCTCTTCCGTTCATTTTGATTGGCAAGGTATGAAGTTGGCTTGAAAGACTCCCACATTGTCTACGCAGGTCTACGAAAATCCCAGTACCAGTGTACCTCTCCTCTAGTGCTCAGTTTTACTGCATGCCATGCCGAATTCACGCTGTTCAGGAGAGTAGTGCCCATAGTCTGCAGCGTAACCTGAATCTTCCCCACGACCTCCTCATGGTGGGTTGTCCCAGAAACACCTCACCAGGGTGGCGTCCTAGAAGCCACCTTACCTGGTTCCTGTCAATGTGGGGGATCAATGGCTCTACTTCTGACCCCTCCTGGATGATCCTGTCTCTATCGAAGAGACTGGACACCCTACGGAGGAAAATAATTTTGACTGTTTTGACTGTTTCGTTTTGCCATTCAACTCCTTGAAAACAGCAAGTTGTACAAATATTGCACAGTTTGACATGCATTCAAAAGACCTATGAGAAATTCCTATCAGACACCCCAAAAATATCACTGCACTGAAATAGTTTTTTTTTTTTTTTTTTTTTTTTAAAGAGGGATAGCCCACTCCTTCAGACCATTATGTGGATTTAAAAATTTTTGATTCTTTATTGTAAATTTTTCATGGCATAGGAGACTCTCATTTTTTCACCCCTTACTGTGAGTAGGGTATTTAAAAAAAACCACACAGATGAATTTTACGTACATTTTCTTGCTAATGGATTTAAGAAAAAAGCAAATAATTTCTTTGTACAAAGTTCACGGTACCTATACAGTACATCGAGCCATCCATTATCTGAGCCGCTTATCCTCACAAGGGTTGCAGGAGTGCTTGAGCCTATCCTAGCTATCTTCAGGCAGGAGGTGGAGTATACCCTGAAATAGTTGCCACCCAATCGCTGAGCACATAGGAACAAACGACCACTGGCATTCACAATCACGCTTAAGGGGCCCCACCTCGACCACCAGCCACCAGTGTCTGGGCACCCCTGACGTACTTACTTCGCCCGGCATAGCTACTTCTGAGTATGGTACATAGACAAGACTTGTAAAAGGGTTAGGAAATCAAACAATTATGGGCCAGTCATTTTGAATATTTGATCGGGTTCCTTGTCCTCTTCGTCTGTCTGTCGGGGAGTCTGTTGTCAGTTAGAGGTGATCCGCATATCGTCTAATATGGGTCAAAACTAAAGGGTAAAATGGCCCCGGTCACTTCACTTAGTTCTGAGATGTTCGCTTCTTCAAAAAGAACTTCAGTCTCAGAAGGGGCGTCAGAAAAATCCAAAAATCTCTCTTGTTCATCTGCCTTAGCAGGTGGCACAGCGTGTTTTCTATGGCAACTGTCCACGTGTGACATCTGTAAATGACGTGGCCGCCACCGGGATGTCAAATGAGACTTCTGCAACTTTGCGCATTAATGACACGCTCTACGCTTTTTCTTTTTTGTATTGACATCAAAGTGAATAACGTTATATGTTGTTTTCATAACAATATATATTTTAAAATGCATATTTCGGTGTCAGTTGCTCTCTAAAGTCTCCAATTAATCCATGTTTTGTGATGTGGAAGGAAACTGGAGTGATCTGAGATAACCCACTTAGCCACAGGGAGAACATGTAAACTCCACAAATGCGGGGCCGGGATTTGAACCCCGGTCCTCAGAACTGTGAGGGAGACGCTTTAGCCAGTCTCTCGTGCAGCCTGTATACAATGCAGTACAATAAATACATGGCTGGTGAGATGCAAAGTTTGTCTGACCATTTTTAGCTTTAACTAATTTATCTGGAAAGTTTATCAGAGCAAAGCTCTAAGATGCCAAAGAAATATCAAAGCTATTCTTAAAATACTGCAGATCAAACCACACAATTTTGTTTATGAAAAATTGTTCATGAAGGTTTAAAAAATGATCACTACAAATGTTTATTTAAAAACACACACCCAAAATAATGGTGGCTACTCTGGATATTTTTCGCTTAAACAGGAAGGAAAGCAAGGCAGCAGAAAGACCCACTTGGTGTTGCCTAGATTAAGCTTATCTATTGTCATGGCAAAGAGGAGCAGGAAAGTAATTCGACATTACATGAGGTCAGACACTGGCAGTTTACTGGTGTGACACATCCATGACATGCTTCAAATTAACGTGCAATGGTGTCAATTAAAAGCATGAAATACACTTAGGGGGGAGGCTCTTCCTGCACCCAAACACATTGAGACAGTGACTGAGGATTGTATCACGTTATTTATGTGTGGAAGTGACAATTAGCACAGCATGCTTATTCTTGGTAATTATCAGGTTAGACTGCTGTTCACACTTTGCAAAAAGTGAGATGATATCAGCAGGGAAGAATAAGTGTGTCCCTACCTATCGAATCAAATATAAGCGGCACCATTAGTGTGATTGCAGCCACCTACTAGTTTGCTGAATAAGATGGGTACAAAGAAATGCCTTTGAAATAAGAGACAAGAGGCTGCATATTCGGTCAACTGTACACCAACCTCAGTATTTCCTCGGCACCGTGTGCACACAGATTTGCTCTATCAGCAACACTAAACAGCCGTGGTGTTTATACAGTGGGCCTTATTTTTTCAATAACATGCCGTGGTTTTTGTCTAGAAGCATATCAACTCATGTCCCTCAAATCACCTGAGTGTGGAATTTGGAATGTTTTACATACATACATACATACATAAATAGACTGACGGCCCGACAAGGGGGCGGCGTGTTTGAATCAGAGAGACCCCTAGAACACTTGTGCTGGGGTCGTGGAACTACATCAAGGTAAAGTGGTGGCTTTGGGTTTGTATTTTACACCCTTATGGTAAAGTCCCGCACCATCTAAACTCGTGCAGCTCATCGCAGTGGTGTAATAACAATATCACTCATTTTATATCTTCGGCTAACTTTGCTTCCAATGCCACTGCCCCCTCGCTACACATTTATCATATTCATTTGATATTCAGAAATAAATGTAGCAGAAACAGAATAATGCACCTCCTGTACGCGGCATTCATTACAGATACATTTACATGGAGTCTGCGTTCACGGCTTCAAATAGAGCACCGTCCATTGGCGTGCCTCAGATTTGTTGAAGGGGAGGGGGATAGTCTCCTCACATTAGTACTATCACTGAGTGATGATAAATGGGTCGATCTATCCATCTCTGCAGTCACATTCATAAAAGAAATTTGGCCTTCGTCAGGGGAATCAAGTGGCGAGTTGTAATATCCGCAACACATATCCATCAAGTCTAACTTGAGATGTATTGAAACGCTAGACTGAATATACCTGAGTGAATAATATTTCACTCGTGATAATGTAGCAAATACGCACTGAAAATCTGCATTTTTCTGTCTCAGCTGCAAAGCATGGCGGAGGAGGTGAGCTACTGATCATATTCAATCTGGAGGCGATCATGTAAATAGCCCTCCATCTTGGGGAGGCGATATGCAAAGCACCCCATCTCCCCTGTGTCAGGATCAGATTAATGGAAACCTAAAAGTGGGAATTACGGCTCTTATCCGGCGCGGCATTCTAGGGAGGGGCCGGGATAAGGGCCCTGGGGGAATCTACGTGGTTCAAAGCCCATTCCTCTGGTTAAGGAACTCGCTAAGATCCATGCACTGAGGTGAAGGGTAATTTCCTTTGATATGCAGCAATGTATTACTTTATGTAGTGCGGAACCTCCATGCCCCACTGGCTCTAAGTGCATGTGTGAAAGTGTATGCATGTGTGCAAAATGCAAATGTATGTACATTCAAACAGCTCAACAAAGACTTAGCTGTAAACAGTCTGAAAATTGCACACAAGGTGGTGCGATTATGTCCTCATGGTAAAATAAACCAATGCCAAGATTGCCAAGGAAAAGATATGATCAATCACAAGACAGTGCAATAGTACAGAATGGACTTACGTTTATTCTATTGCGATTTGAAATTTAGTTCATTTGTTAACCCATTTAAAATAAATAAATTAGATGATATACACAGTGCATGGGGTATTTTGTTTCCCCTGAGCAATATTAAAAATGGTTTGATGATTTGAAACCTTTGCGTGAGATAGTAAAAAACACACACACACAAAATGTAGTGTGGCCATCGATCTGATCCATTTGATAGCTATTGGCTGAATGTGAGTGGAGAGTGTTGTCCTAGACTCTGACACATTGTTTTGACCACTTTTAAGAGTCACATCATCAATACACACCAATGATCACATTTCTTTAGCAGCCGAACATTTCCATACTGCAACACTACCGAGACCATGTTTGACATATGAAAATGTATGCTTTGGATCATGACCTGTTTTTTTTTTGCCGCACTTCACTCTTGCCTTCATTTTGATATATGTTTACTGTGGCTTAATTATATCTTTAAAGAATCTAAATAAAAAAACATCCATCCATACATTTTCTGAACTGCTTATGCTTACAAGGGTTGCGGGACTGTTGGATCCCATCCCAGCTGTCACGAGCAGGCGGCAGGGAACACAACAAACTGGTTGCCAGCCCATCGCAGGGCACATGGAGACAAACTACCAATTGCACTCTCAATCAGTCCTAGGGGTAACTTAGAGTCTCCAATAAATGCAGGTTTTTTTGGATGTGGGAGGAAACCGGATTGCCCGGAGAAAACCCACGCAGACAGGGGGGCAACATGCAAACTCCACACAAATGGTACCGGGATTTGAACCACAATCCTCAGAACTGTGAGACCAACACTCTACAGCATGCTGCCATAATAATTTTTTTTAAATTTATTTACAGTATGTATTTGCTTCTCCGGATGTTGGATTCTACTATTTGTCTGAGGGTTTAATGATCCCACGGAACATCTCCCCCACAGTTCGATGTACAGGGCTAGCAGAGTCATCAGTGACAAACATACAGTAAATTCAGCTACAGTACATATTGTTCAGCACAATCTGACTGGTGAACTAATGGATGAATCTTCTGCATACTCAAAAAGTACAGCTGCTCACAATGTATACTGTCAACTGTTTATCAACCCGAAATGGCGGATGGGTGGGTTGCCTACTGCCTATGAGTGTCATATGTGCTGAGGTGCCTATTCCAGATGAATGTATTCAGTGTGAGCTGTTTTTTTTTTCCCACCTGAAGATAAAGGCTTGAACTGTGTGCATGTGCTAGCGCATGTTGCAGTCAGAGCATCTGGCTCCTCTCTGCTCTCTGACATTAGCAGACAAGAGAATCAGTGGACTATTGAATGCAATTACAGTCTGCAGGCCAGACAATAAAGATTGATGATTCATTCGGCTTTTATCACACACCAAACATACCAGAGGTTATAGCCTGCGAGCCTTGAGCTGCTGGAATTCTAATAATGATTGAAAATATGCCACTAGTGTGACAAGGTGTGCTTATGAGAAAAATAAAGGAATGCATAAAACAAAAGGGTGGATGGGTTGGATGTCGGCTTCTTTGCATTTCACACAATGTCTATGAATGAAGAGTGAGCATGAAGAGAAATAAGATGAGGACAGATATGAATACGAAAAGCAGTTTTCTTTTCTCTGGATTAGGAGGGGATTTTTGCTTGTTGCACTTGCTAAGACTCACTGCTTTCTTCTGGATAACTCTCGATTGCCTACAGAAATATACTGCAGTATTTAAATGTCTACCGACACGTGAAGCATGATTTTTGTGTGTTTATATTGGTTTATACCAGGGGTGGGCAAACCTTTTGGCTTGGGGGCCACATTGACTTTTAAAATTTGACAGATGAGCCGGGTCAGCACGAGATACAATGCATATAAAAAACTGCATTTGTTAACAATACATATCAAACATAAACAGAAAAAAGCATTGCAGTATTAATGTACTTTTTAATGAGAACAGTGTTGTTAATCATCCATTTTAGCCAGTGCATCGAATTCTTTCTGTTGTGGCAATTCTCAGAACAGATCTGAGGTGTTCATCACTCATCTGGGATCTGTGGGGTGCTTTGTTGGTGTTTATCACACTAAAAGTCTGTTCACACACATATGTAGAGCCAAATAACACCAGCATCCTCTGTGCCATCTTTTGGATGTTTGCCTGCACTTAATGAAGCATAAAACTCATCCAGTTTCAGGGAGTTGAACTTATCCTTTAATACCATGTCACATTGGAGATCAATCAGTTCCAACTGCAACTCCTGTGGCGCCGTTTCCGGGTCGTGTGAGAAGGGACATGACACCAGCTGAAGTGCACTGTCAATTTTTCCAAAATCACAAAACCGACGGCAGAATTCCTCATACAGGTCATCAAGTGTTTTCCTATATTTTTTCACATGTCGCGGGGCCTCTTTTCTTTTAACGTAGCCAGTGTGGAGAAATGAGCGAATCACTTGTCTGACATTTGCTTCGAAAATAAAACCTGCTTGGTTTTGAAGGCTCTGACGTTTGCTTGCATTTCATGAACAAACTGGTGTTTCCCTTGTAGCTTCACATTCAGCTCGTTCATATGTGTCATTATGTCCACAGTAAAAGCTAAATCACAAAGCCAATCTGTGTCATTCAGCTCAGGAAAATTGTCAGTATTCTCAAGTAGCTCCAAAAATAAAATAATATCCTGTTTGAGCTTCCATACATGTTGACATACTTTTCCCAAACTTAACCAGCAGACATTAGAATGGTAAAGTAACTCCGTGTGGTAAACATCTGTTTCTTCAAGAAAATGAATAAACTGACGATGGTGAAGTCTCCTTGCTCGAATAAAGTTAATGAGTTTCACAACCGGCTTCACTACGTGGTCAAGCTGCAACACGGATTTACACAGTGCTTCTTGCTGAATTATGCAGTGTAGGGTTAGGTAAATTACCTCCTGCTCAGGTTTGTACTCTTTCACCCTGTCCTGAATTCTCTTGAGCATCCCAACGTTTTTTCCTGTCAGATTTGGTGATCCATCTCTGGTAACGTTGCCGAGTGTACTCCATGGTAACTTGTGGTTCTGTATGACCGCTGACACGCTGTTAAATAAATCCTCTCCACGTGTTTTTCCTTTCAGGGATTCCATATCCAGAAACTCCTCCGTTACCTCGAAATTCTCATGAATCCCTCTGATAAAAATTAAAAGCTGAGCGGTGTCCTTTATATCATGGCTTTCATCCAGTGCCAAGTAACATAAAGTAAATGACTCCACTTTTTTGTTTAGCTTGCTAGCTAAGTGTTCGTCAATTACTTCAATACGGCGAGTCACTCCCCTGCGTGATAAGCTAATTTTTTCGAATTTGTTCTTGCTCTCAGGACATAAAATACTTGCCATACTACCATGCACTCTTTAAGAAACTCCCCTTCGGAGAAAGGCTTGCTGGCTTTTGCGAGTTTGAATGCCAGTAAATAACTTGGGTTCGTGCTTGCTTCTTGGATGGAAGTTGCTCGAATAAAGGTGTTTTGTGAGCCTGCAAGCTAGCTACCAACCTGTCAGCGGTAGCCATACATGCTTGTGTTGAAAGGTTGCTGGCGTAATTAGCATGCTTGGTGGTAAAGTCACAGCTGATGTTGTACTCTTTTAAAACTGCAACGATTTCTTGGCAAATAAGACATACAGCCATGGACTGGACTTCAGTAAAAAAGTACTTGGGCGTCCATTCTTTGTTAAACACCCGGCACTTTTCTTTTGTTTGACATTGCTGTAGATGGGCTCTGATCTGACCAGTAGAAGAAAAGTGATAACTGGAAATGGCTCGGGCTCCGTAAAATCAAGACACTGCGCCTACTGCGCAACCTTGTGTTGAAATGCCTGTCATTACAAGTCAAATGAAATAAATGCAATCATTCACATCAAACCTTAATTCTGTACAAATCTTCGGCGGGCTGGATTAAAAAGACCAACTGGCCGGATATGGCCCGCGGCCGTAGTTTGCCCAACCCTAGTTTTTACCTATTGTACCGGAGAAAAATTACTCGTTTTTTTTCATCGTGTTAGCAATAATGCTGGCTCGTCTTATTGATGGATTTTGCCCTAACACTCCGTAGGATGGATTAACTCCACATTTTTCCAAAACGCCCGGTTTGTCGTGAAAAATGGATTGCACAGGTGCAAAGGATGAGAGATGAATAAATCCCCTTGATCAAACCGGCAACATTACCACAACAATATAACAAATCCCCTTGGTCAAACCGGCAACAATACAACAACAATATAACAAAGCACTTGTATTGCGTTTAAGACTATTTCATCACACACAATACAATACAACACAAATAAAATACAAGTACAAAGACAGTTTAGTCATGTGTAACACCAGCTAACTATCTAACTAGACGTATAGTCACCAAACTTGAACAACTTCTCCGAAAGCAGCAATCATGAGCATCAAGCTGTGTCTGCATCTGACGACGTAGCCCTTCATCTCAGAACGTAACAAAACATTCGTGTCATAATAACTTCATAAAATACACCGGTGAAGTCGTCGTCCACTGGCCCGGCATTAGCCCTAACACAGAGGCGGATCTGGCGGGGAGGTGGTTTTTGGCCGCGTGTGGGGAGGAGAAAGGAGCCACCCCACCCCACCGGCTACCAGTATCTAGGCACTAGTTACTTCACCTGGTATGGGTCCTCCTGAGTACGCTACATACACAGGTCGGTTCTCACAACGATGGGATCAGCACGCCACAACCGTCCTGGGCCAACCCAGCCCAGCCAACAATCGTCGAACCTTCCAAGCAATCGCTACTGGTCAGCCGTTTTTTGGCCAGTGGAGCGGCCTATCCTAGCCGGGCTGCTCCGTATGATCCTCCCA
Source organism: Syngnathoides biaculeatus (assembly GCF_019802595.1). Lineage (NCBI taxonomy): Eukaryota > Metazoa > Chordata > Actinopteri > Syngnathiformes > Syngnathidae > Syngnathoides > Syngnathoides biaculeatus. The sequence continues at coordinate 24,474,083 of NC_084651.1, forward strand.
ATGGTCGGCGATATCCACCCAAATCCGGGGACATGGACCTGCCCGTTGTGACACCGCACTGTCACCAGGGCCCACACTTCCGTCCAATGGGTTTCCTGCGAGGAATGGCTCCACTTCAAATGTTCAAACTTAAAATCTACCAAGGACTACTCAGATGACTTCCAAGGTCCGTGCTGCGGCAAGCCACCACCGTCTGCAGCCACATCGGTGCAACTCAATCGCAACCTGCCTTGCTTCGGATGATCCAACTAAACTGCAACAGCATCTCCAACAAACTCCACGACACTGTTCGTTTTGCGCAAAAAAATGATGTCGTCATCATCGCCTTGCAGGAAACGAAGCTATCGGACCGATCGAAATTGGCTCGTTGCAACAACTTTACCATCGAACGTCGTGATCGCCCACAAGATGCCAGAGGTGCCCTCGATCAAATTCCGAGTTCTGGACACCAATGGACACAATGATACCTATCTCGAGATGCTCGGGATCGCCGTGCGCGTTGGACGCAAAGCTACTGATCAACATGTACGTTCCTCCCTCCTCCTCGTGTCCACCTGGATACGTTCTGAAGTATGTTTTATGCCCATATTTAGTCATGACAGCATAATTTCCTCATGTCCTCACTGGAGCTCTGTAGCCAGATGTGTCCTTGAGCACATCTCTGCACGTAGACTAACCTTGATGAACTGCATACTGGACACTTTGTAATAATCCATTGCCAGCTAGAACCGGTTGAGACAGAAACCTTTTGTCTAAGTGGAAAGACCTGATCCCACAGGTTTGATACCACCTTTAGTCCGCCTTTTGGACAAGATAAAGGATGTGTGCTTTCTCTGTATCTTCGGACTTCTGATCTGCTCTCTACAGCCATTGTCTGTAACTCATAAGTGCCCAGAATATTCTGTAAGTAAATTGTTCGAAGAAACTGTTCATCATCTCCAGCCTTTATTTGGATAACCAACATTCTCACTATCTGAAATTAAACGAACATGCAGAGGAAAAAGGCGTTCTCCAACAGTTCCCAACATCAGCTAACTTACTGAAAACAAGGTGATATATTCTTCCACGGCTCACCATCCCACGAAAACACCAAGTGTGCCAACAAACTAGCCAAACAGTTCATCAAGCGGCCTGCCCTGCCCAGCCCACTACAACGCAAAGTCGAACGTCTTGCACGGAACCTCCCGTGCTCCGCCGAACCACCATCGTTCACACCCGAACAGGTCGGCACCGCCATACAGAATCTTAAAGCCTACAAAGCACTCGGCCTCGACTAAATATCAAACATTGAGCTCAAAGACCGATTGCATGCACTTTCCTTGCCAACATGTACAGTCTATCAATTCGGTCAATTTTGATCCCAGCCATTTGGAAAAGAGGGCGGATAGTGGCTGTACCGAAACCTGGCAACCTGCCAGAACAAGGCACGTCCTACCACCCAATCACGCTACTAACCCCGGTAGCAAAACTACTAGAATCCCTCCTCTTGGCTACATTGGTGGAACATGTACCGTTGGCCGATCATCAACACGGATTCAGGAAACAGTGTGCACCGTCACTGCGCTCCATCAAATAACGTTGGCTACGATCAATAGTTTCAACTGCAAGAAACCATGCAAAAGAATGGTGCTGCTGTCCCTTGACCTGTCCAAGGCATTCGACGTCGTCAGCATTGCCCAACTCACCAATGACCTTCTCCGCACCACACTACCAAACTATATCAAGCAATGGTTGTCATTATACCTATGTGAACAGTTGTCTTTCGTGGAATTCAGAACATGTTGCACACACTCCCGGCGGATACAAATCGGCGTGCCTCAGGGTGGTGTTCTATCACCACTCCTGTTCAATCTAAATATGTCAAAAATCCCCACGCCGCCCGCCAATGTCGCATGCCGACGACATCTCGATCCACGCGTCCGACAGGAACATCAATGCTGCCTATGAGCGTGTGAACAACGACCTCGACACCGTACATCAATTCCTGGTTGAACGTGAACTACGTCTGTCCATTGAAAAAAGTACGGCCACTCTGTTCACCACTTTCACGGGTGAATTTTGGACAAACCTACCAATGAAAATCAATAACCTGCCGAACCCAACTGTCAACCACCCAAAAATCCTGGCCGTTGTACTGGACACCATGTTCACCGTCAGTCCACACACTATACTCAAAGCCGTCTCCGTCTCAAACTGAGGCCCGAGTACCAAGACTCTCATCGTGACATACAAAGTCATCGGAAGGTCCGTCCTCAACTATGGCGCTCCAGTGTGGTCTCCCTCGCTCAAGCCATTGCACTGGAAGAAGCTCCAGACTCGGCAGAATGCCGCCCTCAGAGTCACCACTGGATGCCTGGCCATGGGTACCGAGGACCACCTGCATCGTGAGACCAAAATCCTACTGGTGAAGCAACACAAAGAACTACTCAACCGGCAGTATCTGCCACGCTGCCAGATACCCGTGCACCCGTGCCATCAGGTGTCAAACGAACCACCTTAACCGTGCTTACTTCCCCATGACATCTGTAAATATCGTCAAGACATCGACGAAGACATCACCACCAACATGGTGTTCGATGAACAAGCCTACCGAGACGGGCTATGTAGGCTTCATCGAATAGTGGTTGAAGACGCGGTGGCTTGCTACAAACCGGTAGTCATCCTTGGTGGCTACCCTACCCCCGAGGTGGACAAAACCGAAATCGATTTTACGCAGGCCACAAGATCCAAACTATTGCAACTCCGCTCCGGAAGAAGCCCCATCCTCAATGAATATATGGCTCATGTCGACAAGACTATCGTCAACCTCCGCCCGAAATGCTCACAGGACCCTCACGACACCCAGCACATCTTCAAGCGCCTCACACTATGCTGACCGTAATGGACCTGTGGAAACGCCCGAAGGAAGTAGCTGTTTTCCAGGAAATAGAAATTGACTGAACAATGCGATTGCCTGGCTACAAAAAAGAGCTTCAGTCTCAGATGGGGTGTCAGAAAAATCCGAAAATCTCTCTTGCTCATCTGCCATAGCAGGTGGCTCAGCGTGTTTCTATGGCGACTGTAAAAGACGTTGCAGTCAATATGGCTGCCACTGGAATGTTGAGACTTCCACAACTTTGCGCATGAATCATACGCTCTCTGTTCATTTTTTTTTCATATAGACATTTTTTGTGGATAATATTATATGTAGTTTTCATAACAATATCTATTTTAAAATGTATATAGGGATGTCGGTAGACGTTTAAATTGCCATCCACTACTGGTCAATTAAAAAGGATTGAAGCTTACAATCGCTGCTGTTATGCTATATGTACAAAATGATTGGGACATCTGACCATTAAGACAGCAGGAAAAATATATTCAGTGCCTTTTTATACTTGGAATAACTTCCATTATTTCAGCAAAACTTCATACCATATAAGAATTTTGAGTGTCACACATTTTGACATTGGCTTAGTCAGATCTTTGAAGAGACATGTCATGTTCAGGACTAAACTCAACCAAGTATGCCTTCCAGTAAGTATGCCAACTTCAAAATGTAATAATATGCTAAAGAATGAAATATTTATTCAGGTAGGGTCAAATAAATAAATCCCCACCTGGTTGATTGATAGGTATGTCACAATACTCGTGTCTCCATACAAAGTAGCGCAGTTTCTCGCTCACAATCCTGACTTTAAATGGACCATTATTTACATGCTTGAAAAGATTTACTTGCTTGAATAGACCAAAGACATTTTCATATCTATAGAAATGATTTTACAAAGACCAAAAAAGTTGATCAGTTTCATCATTCTCTGTGGGATACATTTTGGCACGTGAAAAGCACTCTTCATCTTTGAAAATCACGGGACAAAGTGTGTTTTCCAGTGAGGAAGACACATTGAAATAGTTGGTTGCCAAACACATACAATGCTTCGTGATGAAGGAATAATGGGGGATGACCAAGGACACATCTGAGAGAGGAAGAGTGGAAACAAAGAGCAGAACAGAAGAAAAGCGATGAAGATGACAAGAAGAGAAAAGGACAAAGCTGGATAAAAGCCCTTTATATTCTTTTTAATTTTTAAAAGGAGTAACAGCTGTGTATGAATAGCAAAGAATGAGTGACAATGATTTTTCTATTATGTGGCTGATTGGCCATAGCCCTCTAACATATGAACATGCCTGTGTGGATACTTTCTTTGGGCGCTACTGAAGCAATTGGCAACAATATCCTACATTTGTTTTTCTTCAAACTATAATTTGGAGGACTCGGGCCTTATTTCTGTATTTTCATTTCTGCATTTAAGTTACAGCCTCCTGTTATAGCCTTCTTTGCTCATTATCAGACTGCAATATTATGTATAAAATGACACCATAGACAAAAGATGAAGGCAAATCCCACAAAATTCATTTTGTGCCCCACAAAATCAGATAAAATTCAAACAAAGAAAGGACTGGAAAATCCTGGAAAGAGAATTTAGATGGGGTCAACACTGGACATACTGGACATGCTATATCCATCGCTGTTCCCCTAACTCAGTGTTTTTTGGGGTGTTATTGTTTTTTTGTTTTGGGGCCTGCTCCTCTTTTGGGAGGTTTAGTTTTGCGGTACCCCTTGAAAATTTATCCTGGGGGGCTATCCTGAAAATTGGTTGAAAAAAAAAAAAGCAGGATGTGCTAGCCCCTGTTCCCTTCAATATGCACGAGTGAGCAATTGCTGATGTGGTTTCTGCGCGCAAACGTTATGCGTTGCACCCAAAAAATACAGATTCAACCTGAATTGAAACTATAACATTGAACCATTTGTGCCATTTTGCAATGTGATTCATTGAGTGACGGGGTGATTGGCCACTGCATCCAATGGCATGATTCACATGTGTACTTATGCTGCCCAACAATGGTAGCGTCCTTATGCGCTGCCCACTAGCGGGGTTTAGTTAGCAAAGTATGTTTACCCTTGATAATAATGGCGAGGAAAAAAAAAAAACAAAATGCGAGAGTATGTATAAAGAGAAGAAAAATCAGTGAAACCAAATAAGAGTTTATCTTTTTTGAGCAACAAAGTTCTGGTCTGAAAAATGTTGTGAAGTCAAAGTAGAAAGTGAGTTTTGAAAGGAAATGTGTGGACAGAATGGAAGCTGGAGGACCTCAAGCGTCACATTCACCACAAGTCATTTTAAAGCAGTTAGAATTGTACGCAGATGTAAGAGGGGAATCGGGATCGGCACTTTGTTGGGGAAGAGTCCCAAAGACAGAGAGAAAAGGAACAAGCTGACACTGGAAAACAAATCGAACCCAGAGCAAGTTAAAATTCTCATCAACAATATTCTCCTAACGGTCAATAGGAATCCATCTCTGCTGTTAGTTCAACAAATACACAATCACATGACAAAGTACTTGAGTATACCAGAAACCCAACCCAGGATACCCTGGAGAGGCTACGTCTCTTGGCTGGCCTGGGAACACCTCAGGATCCCACTGGAAGAGCTGGAAGAAGTGGCTGGGGAAAGGGAAGTCTGGGTATCTTCTGCTAAAGATACTTCCCCCATGACCCGACCTCGGATAAGCGATAGAAGATAACCTGGATAACCTGCGACATAGTGGTTGCAATGACGAATGATTTGTTATATAATGGGGTATTACTGTTCATACTGTATATTTTCAAAATATTTCTGTTTTACTTTCAACATTTTTATTCATTGATTGTTTTTTAAGGAATGTGGTGATGAATGTGTGGTAGAGGAACACCCTAGCACCCTCTGAAGGCCAGCTGGAGAAGAAGTTAACCACCTTTAATAAATAGGTGGAAAAACTCATATTTATAATCTCCCATACCTTTGATGATGATGTACAGCCTTAGGAATATCAGACGCAGGATTTGGTGGCACTTTAGCATTGTATTTCCGACTTAGCATTCTTGCGCAACACCAACTTGTACTTCAATTGATCTGACAGACATTTACGTTACTTACACGTACAGCACAATCTACTGAGGTCAAATGTATCTTTCCTCTTTTGTTTGACTGTTAGATAGATATTCTCATTCATTGCAATAAATAGACAGGTAATTCATATTATTACCTTTTCTGTTGTCTTTGCTGTTATTTGCAGTGGTGTAGATTTGTACACATCACGCTGTGATTCTGAGTTCCGTTCCTATGCTGGCGACGGAATCCGGATTTCCTCAAACATCAGTATCATCCCTTTTGTACCCCTAAATATCACCATAATCTCATACTATACTTCATATTTATAAAAGGAATAAATTAAAATAAAAACGAGATACTGTACTTACCATCGCTGCTGAGAGTTGGCTGGAAATGAATGAAGGGGGGCTATGAGAGCTGCTGACTGCCTTTCTGCTCTTTCAGAGTTTAGAAAATATACCATGCCTTTTCCTGAATGAGTATTGGGCTACATGTTGATTCTGATTCTCGATCCATATCAAAATTAATATTTCCATCTCAATTAGGATGGAAGAACGCTGCTTCTTCATCACTGTAGCCTTCATAGCTGCTGAACCCTTCACACGGTCTAAAATACGGGCTTTGTCTTTAATAATGTTTGCCAAGGTCTCCGACCTTTTGATGATATCCAGCTTTTTTTCCATCATAATGGTATTCCTGTTGACCAGACCAGCATCGTTAGAATATCCTACTTTCTTTTTTGGAGCCATGATGTACCGAGGATACCAAGAAAAATACAAAGCACAAACAGACACTCTACACCAGGGGTGTGAAATTAATTTCACATTGTGGGCCACATACGGCCTCAGTAGATGTCAAGTGGGCCAGACCATTAAAGTTATACCAAACTCTGCTATAAATAACCAAAATATCATGTCTTTCCTTTGTTTTGGTGTAAAGAAGCACAAGAGTGTTAGGAAAATGTTGAAATTTAATGAACATTCCTTTAACAAAACATTTCAGTAAACACCTCAGATTTTATAATTCACATATATGTATTGCAACCGATCCCATTGATTTTACAAAGGCACAAAACTGGCTTTCTTTCCTACCATGAATGGTGCGCCGTCTGTAGCCAAGTTGATAGCACGGGACCAGTCCACTCCAAGTCTGTCCAGTGCAGCAGCAAAAGAGCCAAAGATGTCTTCGGCTGTTATGGTGTACATCATTGGCACCAACAAGAAACTCTTCAGTAACAGTCAATGTCTCATCAACTCCATGAATAAATAAGGCCAGTTGTACCACGTCTCCAATGTCAGTGCTCTCGTCAATTGCAACGGAAAATGCAATAAATGACTTGACTCTCTGTTTCAACTGGCTGTCTAAATCTGATAGGTCCGAAATCCTCTCTGTTATGGTATTCCGTGTCATGCTAATTTTGGCAAAAGCTTGTCGCTTCTCGGGGCATACAAGTTCAGCCGCCTTCATCATCCATCATTTAACAAAGTAACCGTAGGAATACGGCTTTGATGCTAATGCTATTTCGCTAGCAATTAGGTAGCTGGCTTTTACCGCTGCTTTACTGACTTGTGAGCTCTGGATGAAAGTTGAGTGCTGTTTCCTCAAACCTGCCTGCAATTCGTTGATCTTATCTCTTCTCAGTTTTCTTGCAAGCCGTCACATTTTTCGCTGTGAAGCGTTTCAAAGTGGCGTCGAATATTATATTCCTTCAATGCCAAAACTTGTTGCAAACACACCAAGCACAAAGGTTTTCCGTGCATTTCTATAAATAAATGGGACGTGGTCCATTTTTAATTGAAAATTCTACACTCCATATCTACTTTTCCCCATTTGGATAGTGACATTTTGGCTAATGAGGGTGTAGGGGAGGAGTAGAGACCAGGGTAAAAACAAAGTCGTAACAAGCAGCAGATGGCGCATTGATACTGCTGTGTTGGGTCTGTCTCAGTGACAGACTGAAACTGCTGTTGTCTTCTTCTCTGATCAAAACAATGTTGTCTTCTACTCGAATCAAAACAGCGTGGATAATCCATGAATTGGATCTGATTACAAATATTTATTCCGCGTCTTTTACACATTTTTTTCACTTTTAAATTACCTCGCGGGTCTGATCGAACCTCCTTGCGGGCCGGTCCTGGCCCGCGGGCAGTTTGTTTGACACTTGTGCTCTATACTATGGGGTTGGAGACAAATTGGCAGACGAGACTCAGGTGTCGTAAAGTCGGAACAGCATAGGTCAAGTACCGGATAAATCCAAGACCGCCTGTATTGTGCCCATAGCTCAATTAGGTAAACAAGAAACTGTTGGAAATCTGTCAGTATGAAAATGTATCCAGTATGTTACCTTACTACTGAGAAAAAAAAGGATTGTTGTTGTTTTATTGATAACAGTCAAATTTATTGACCTCCACTATACATTCAATGCATCCAATATACTTTGTATGAGTCTTTTTGTCCTTGCTTGCTTTAGATAAAAATTCAATCCATAATGCGAGGCTAATTGGTTTGTGTTGATTTAGCTGTCTCAACGTGACACATACAGCCAAAGAGAGTAGATAATCTGTCACACTAACAATAGGCCAATGTATGGAGCGGTCAGTGTTCTGTTTACGATGCCAAACATATTTGCATATGAAAGAGTGACCTTAGATAATACTCCAGGAAATGTTAGAGCAAATCAGAAGTAGATGGGATTAATATACAGTGTGTTCTAATGCAGTGCAGACACTATGTAAATCCCAAATGTACACACAGTCGCTCTATCTATTAAGAGATAACTGTATATATGAAATAAGTGGGATGAGGGTTCAAATTTTATCTGACAATATTCAAACCCAGATTATTACAAATATGTTTGAGCAAATATGTAGGATTTCTTTGTTATTCAACAAATCTACCATCCGTTGAGTTGTAAGATTTCCGTCTAGATGCGTATCTGAAATGTCAAAAAGAATTAATACTGATAGCAGTGGAAATGAAAAGGGTCCACATGTGTCCCTGATAAGGATGCAAATGGAGTCGAGCTCTCTTCCCACAATCGCTGGACTTCCTGCACATTTAAAAAAGATCCTAATTCCATGCCAAATGTGAATATGCCACTTGGCTCATTTAGCCCACAGCCCAAACCTCCCTTCCCGCATTCCAGTGGAGAGAATTACAGTATTGTCCCCATGAAGAAATTGTCACTGCCTCACCTCTGCCACAACAAAAATGCCATCGTAATGTCAGAGAGATGGAGTGATTTAGATTCTGCTGATTGTCCCATGTCATCTGCACATCTGCCAGCCATGAACAAGTTGATTAGAATTGGGACATCAAAAGAGGCTTTGCTTGGCAATGTAAGGTGGTGGGAGGTGGGAGCAGTAGATTTCACATATTTCCTGTCAGGAATTAAAAAGTCAGAGTTGCAGAAAAGTTATTTTCTCTTTCACCTTTTACAATCTCGAAAGTGTTGGCAGTTACTTAGGATTTCCTTTTTCTTTTTTCTTTTAGCAAGATAATCTCAACCTATTTCGATCAACATTCAGTAAGTTAAAGGGAAGCTCGTCTTCCAGTAAATTATGCTGTTCCTCATGAGTTCAAGACTTTTAATGTATGTCCGTACTGTCATTTTTCCTTCATCAACTTGATCACATAGTCGATTTGACATTACAACTCCTACACAGATGCTTGAATGCTACACCTACAGATGCTTGAATGCCACACAAACCTAAGTGTTGGAAATTTTTCAAAATAAATGTTAAGAGTCAATATTTTTGCTGCATTGTTGGATGAATCAATCTTGTTATACAAGTAGTGTATGTGTTTCCTTGACCATCTCTTTTCACATTCCCATTCCCTCCTTGTCCTCAGTATCTCAATTTAACACCCAAGCCCTCAAAGGTCAAACAGACACCCTGGCGCCAGTTGTCCATCCTAAAGAGGGTAGTGAAGTTGAGAACAGGTTGAGAGGGGGTAATTAATTATACATTGGCCATTTTTTGCACAGCTCTCCTGCTCTGCCCCTTCACACCAATGTCAGGATTTTAACAGTCTCCCGAGCAAGGTCTGCATCCGCTTCATGATAACATCTCCAATAACAATTAAAGAGGGAACCTGCAATTTGCCAAGGAGGGAACTGTCAATAGGTCCTTGTGGTTTGGCATACTAAAGAGATTTAAGCTTCTTTTTTGTTAATTACAGCAATTTGTCACAACATTAAGACTTGTAAATGAAAGGCAACATTTTAATACACACTAAATACTATGACACCATAGTATGGATGGCAGTTGGATGGTACTATTACTATTATTATTATAATAGTACTAAGGTACTATTATAGGATGACATGATAGTATGACTGACCATGAGGAATGGAACTTAGTAGAGTGTACACTTCTGTGGCTTTTTTTTTTTCATTGTAGCCCCATCTGGGTCACTGCCAAGCCTAGCCAAATTGCAAGTGAATGGTCATGGTGTATTCGTTACATCTCAACCTGATTAACTTAATGTTTCTTCCTGGTTGTCCCATGTCCAGTACTAAAAGTACTCAGTACGTAATGTAAAAAACAGGAGTCTTGTAAAGGACTAGAAAGTTTGATCATATTACCCCTACACTGACTATCTTGTGCTGCCTCCAGGTCCAATGGAGATGGGATTTTAAGTTTTTTATTCTTTTACTTTTTATGATGTTAGATGGATCAGTGTCTTCCTATCTTGCTGACATAGTGGTACTTTATGTTACATTCCAAGGCTTAAGCTCAAAACATTCTAGTCTTTTGGTGACTCAGAGAGCTAAAAAAATTAAAAAGTCAGCAGGCTCCAGGGCAGTTTATTAGGCTCGGTACTCTGGAATGCCCTACCTGCTGAAATTAAAGCAGCTACCTGTCAGAATGTTTAAATCTGAATTTAAAACATATTTCATAATCTTGCATTTGGTTAAAATACATCTATTCTGCAACTCTTTGCTCTTCCGGCCTCACTTATTGACATCAAGATTTTGGGGTGTCTAGTTACCGTTTCTCTTTACTCCTCCCCACCTTCCTGCTCAGATTGATCATCTGGGAAAGGAAACCACTTCCCTGGAGGCATCTACCTGAGGCGCTTCATTTCATTAAATAGACTCTAGTGCTGCACCAACGATCACTGTATATGATCACATCATTTGATTACTGTAGTTAAAATACTGTCGCCGGTTAGAATATTTGACTTTCTGGAAAGCCCCTGGGTGATTAAAAAAAAAAAAAAAAAAGACGCCGGTTGGCCGGAGACTAAATCTGCGTATCGCAGATTGATTGCTATTCCTTTCAGTTTGCAGATTTCTGTCACGACTAATGTAAAATTGAATTTGTCAAACTTAATCTGGAATAATCCAATTGAATGTGAAAATATATCATTTGAATTTCCAATGCGAATGAAAAATAACCTTATATTCAATTTCAAACTCAAATTATATTTCAAATTATACCATTCAGATAAAATTTTTATACAATATTTGAAATTAACCAACACAAATTCAAATTCAGTTTTCCAGATTCAGTTCCCTTTGTCACATACTTCAGACCATACACCTGTGACTTTTTTTGTTTGCATGGTAAGTTGTGGTACTTTTCTGTAAAATTGTTGACAGCATCTTTTATGAGACACTTATCCATGTATGGTCATTTGTATTCATTAAAACCCCTAACGAATGGCCGCATTAGTTTATACATGGGATCAAACCCCCCATCTTTTCTTTTTATCTTAATAAAGTAAAGAAGAAATGCTGTACCTCCTGTACAAGTCAACCTTGCATCTATAGGAGTTTCATCTTTACACCAGTGGGAAAACACCCTTATCCTTTTAAGCATGTACCCAGATTGACCCCATCCTTTCATCAAAAGTGATAAAAGGTTTGCCTTAACTTCTGATGCCACCTTTCCCCAAGCCTCCCACTTCCTCACTACCTACAGTCACCACGAGTGCTACATTTGAATCAAGAATGCAAATGGGGCTGCAGCCTCACAAAGCCTGGGGTGACCTATATTACAGCTAATGATCGGCCACAGTGTCGGAAGAGGAGCTGGAATGAAAGAGAATTTGAATGAAGCTGACCCACATACAAAGGCACCACCAGTTGGAAAGGCATGTTCTCTTCCCACTAAGTAGGCCACAATGGGCTTCAGGATTATGCACAAGTTCCGCTTTTCTCCTGATGGATGGAAACAGGAGGAAAGTGATGGTGAGCCCCTAGCAACAAAAGTCATGCCGTGAATATCCTGGTGAACAGGTTGTAGAACTGCTCCCATCTTGGTAAGGTAGGTTCAGCTTCTGTTGGCTTACCAAGCATCAGGCTGACATTCCTGTGCTCGGGCAGCAAGTAGAATCATAATGCAGCTAAATGTACCTTTACCACCTAATCAAACCAAAGCCAGGGCTGGAAACTCCTCATGTAAACACATCAAACAGAATGCAAAAATCCCAAGGTTATATTCCGCTGTATGAAATAGGTATTCGAAGTGTTAAATACAAACCAGCTGAAGTGTGTTGAGTTCTTTGCTTTTTTTCCTTCCCATGACTCAGTTGAGTAGATGAAGTAAGCACTCAAATGCCTGTCTTTCAAAATTTGTGCTCGGCAAACCATCACAAAGTTATTGAACAGAGGGAATTAAGGGTGTGGGTTTTCTTCGGGTACTTAGGCTTCCTCCCACACCTCAAACACATGTGTGATATGTTGACTGAAAACTTGCCCGTAAGTGTGAATCTGAGTGGAAAACGTGTACCCTGCCTCTCACCCAGCGTCAGCTGGGAAAGGCTCCAGCACACATGCAACCCTAGTGAGGATGAGCAAGAGAGAAAATTGATGAACGTATGCTTAATTTTGTAAACATTTGCATTCTACTTCATACCCTTTAGAGCAGGGGTCAGCAACGCGGTGCCCACAGGCGCATGGTTGTCCATGAGGACCACTTAAAGCACCCCCACGACATGTAAAAATACACAAATTGTAATTATTATTTTTATTATTATTTTCCTTTAAATTTTGAATCTGACTTGCTGATATTAATGACATTTTGAAAACAATGTCATATTATATAAAGTATGTTTCCTCCCACATCCCAAAAACATGCATAAACTGGAGACTCTCAATTGCCCCTAGGTGTGATTGTGAGTCCGACTGTTGTCTGTCTCCAGGTGCCCTTCGATTGGCTGGCAACCGGTTCAGGGTGTACCCTGCCTCCTGCCCGATGACAGCTAGGATTGGCTCCAGCACTCCTACGACCTTCGTGAGGATAAGTGGCTCAGAAAATGGATGGACTGATGGATGGATGGGTTGATAAAGCAGAAGGGGTTTTATTATTTCGGACGTTTGAAGGTCATTCATACGATCGGTGCTCACGAAGTAACCCTCAGTCTCAAAATGGTTGGTGACCCTGCTTCAGACATTATAAAATGAACTAACAACTGATTCACCACAAATCTGAATTAATTAATAAAGTAATTAATTATTTAATTAATTTAAAATTGGGATCCACTTCAACAGATGACCAAGAAATGTGCTTCTAAACTATGAATCCTTTTGTTGGTACTTTAGCTCTTCAAAGCCCAAGGAAATGTGGGGCCTGTCTTGTGTGAACACTAATGGGAAATGTTTTATTTCCTGAGCTCATGTGGTGAACAGGTAGTAATTGGTGCATGTGTTAATCCTGGGATAACAAGTGTTTTCTAAGGAGAGTCAATGATCATCTTACAAGGTCAGTTTAGCCCTGTACGCTGCATGCATAATGGAGAATGCAAAGGCTAATAAGAGCATAATCACATCTCAAGCACAAACACACACACGCACCCATTACACACACACACACCCATTACACACACACACACACGAATGTGTTTTACTCTGAAACTATACTCTGCACAAGACCGAAAGTTTTTTTCTTCAACAGTCTTCTCGACATTTTGGAAAGCTTTCCAAAAGAACAGAGACACCCTGTGGTACAACCTTCACTTTACTGCCATCTTTTCAAGGGGCTCTTCTTCTTTTTACCTCAAGCCAATAGGATTAGAGCCAGGAGGTGGCAGCAATAGCGACCACGCACTGTGACCCGTCCGTTTTTTATGACTTCATTATTTTCCCTCCCTGCCATGCTCATTTTCATTTGCCAAAGCGAGAGCATAATGACTGTGCTATAAAAACGTTGCTTTAACGTTTGCATACTGTTCTCATTTGGTCTGGCCCACAACCCTTCAGATAGCATATGGCAGGTAATCAGGTCTGCAATCAGGACTGCACGTTACACACGGCCTCGCTTTCTGCACTGGGGCTATTACCCATCTGTCTCAACACACACACACACACACACACACATAAACCATGCATATTTGTGCAGGGAGGCAAACACACCACTAGTTATTTGAATATATATTTAATGCACAATTCAGTGAACACAGGTTTGCACTGACTTCACATAACACTCAACTACTGGAAAAAAATGTGGCATAGGATACTACACTGATAACCCTCTCAATGTTCCCTACCTTGGTGTCCTGTGTTAATTTATGGACTCCATAATCCAAGTGTAATCGCACAGGTCCTTTATATGTGGCAAACGTCTTTTGTATAATGAGTGTATATTACCATCCAATAACCAAACCCTCACATCCATCCAGCCAACCATTTTCTGAGCCGCTTATCCTCGCGAGGGTCATGGGAGTGCTGCAGTCAAAACCAACTGCCATTGGTAGGAAGCAGGGTACACCCTGAACCCATTTCCCGCCAATCACAAGGCACATGGAGACAGACAACAGTCACACTCACAATCACACCTAGGGGCAATTTAGAGATTACAATTAACAGGTTTTTGGTAACTGGGAGGAAACCGTCGTGCCCAGAGAAAACCCACGCAGACACGAGGAAAACATATAAACTCTACACAGGCAGGGCCAGGATTTGAACGCCGGTCCTCAGAACTGTGAGGCCAACGCTATACACTGTGCCGTCAACCCTCACATCGGACTGCTTTAATTATTTTTGAACACATCAAAGCTTACACTTTCTTATTAGGCCAATAATATTAGGCAACATGCAGACTGCAGGCAAACCTAGCTCCGTACAATTTTGTCCATGTGATATACTGTATACACTATACGCAGGGGTGCACATAAAAAAAAAATGGTCTGGCTCTCAAAGGAGAACCAGAGGGTATTGCTTGGTGGTCATTTTTGTCTTGCGCAACTGAACTCACTGGATGAAGTTTTAGAAGGAATATATATAAAGTTTCAAAGATGTGTCATTTTCTTGTAACACTGAATATATTGTACCTACTCAATACCCACTGAGATTGTGCCATAAAGCGTGTCGCTCGCAAGTGCCGGCAGCCGAACACAAAGAGTTACAGCATGGAATTGCACCATCATCTGATTTAGTATTGTTCTCTCGGGCAACGGTCCACAGTCTTTTTGCGCCATGGATCAGTTTCATGTAAGGACATCGTCATAGCCCCTCCATGCTCATGAGTCACCCTCACCCAGAGAGTGACACCGTTTTGTGGTGCAGCACACGCTCATAGCTGAACTCAACTGAACTAAAAAATTAATCTGTCCACAAACTCATTTCATTTAGTATGTTCACTAAAATGTTTGTACATTTGAAATAGTTGTTTATGAATGACAACTTGGAGGATTTTTTTTAATTAATTTATTTATTTACTTATATTGTTTGGCTCATTGGCCAAGCAGAAAGTTGCCTCTGTATCCATTTTTCAGTTGTTTATTTGCGTTCTGACGGGTCTTTGTTTGGAAAAGTCATTATAGTCATTCAGTTGAAGACAATATTTGTAAAGGGGTCTGATACAAACAACAAAAAAGTGAGGAAAGTAAATCACAATATACATAGTACAATGGCACTTTCAGGTTTACAATCTCTATTTTGGCCTACCAGTGTGGAGTTGGTATGTTCTCCCCATCTTTAAGTGTCTTTTTATATCTGCAAAATGCGGCTCTCTCCCACTTTACCAGAATAGGGATGTTAAATAAATTGAAGATTCTAAATTGTCCATTCGTGTCAATGTGGTTATTTGACTATTCAGTGCCGCCAGCATGTTCTGTACAGCAATGTTGAAAAGGTTCACCACTCACTGACATGCTTCCATATTTAAGTCTCTAAAAGAGTAGCTGTCTATTTTTATAAAGACGATAAATCTGGGGTAAAAAAAAAATGTTCAGCATCTGTGTTGCACACAGCAGTTCTGAGTATTGGCAATCAGGCATGAAAGAGAAAACCCTGTTTTATGTTCATGATTTTAATGTGGCTGACAGCCCACTGTATTGTCCAAAGGTCACTGTTGCCGACACGAAATTAAGGGCAAGAAAGGCTCATTTTCTTTGGCAGGCACAAGTAGAACTTTCCGTACTCTATCCAGAAAACCAGAGATATTTCAAGTCAGCATCAAATTTAACTCTGATGGCAGCCAAGAAATAAAAGGTACGACATGCTATTCTCTAAATATGTAAAATGATTAACCCAATCTGACCACAGAGATGGAAACCTTTACCTCCAACTGAACCACCTTGGAACGTTGAGGATGTCTTGTTGTGGGATATCCAGCCTCGGAGCAGGCACCACAGTAGAATTCATCACTGCTGCCTCATTAATACTGATGTATTTGTAAAGTCAACCATTTGTCTCTGCATGTCTATATGATGGTGTCTATAAACATGTACAATTTACGTATATACTGGCACTCCATTTGGGTACCCAAGCTCAAGCCTACTAATCTCCCTGCCTTGTGTTTGTCAAGCTCTCAGGCTGAAATCCATTATCACCTCCTGAAATGACAACTCGTTTCCTCAAATGTAATCCCTTCCCTTGCCTGCATGAGGTAGGAAAATAAACACAGCCCCAAAATAGACAGCAAACGAGGGTAGGGAGATAGTACTTCAAAATTTGCTAAGTGAACTGGAAATGGGGACCACTAGACCTGCAGAGTTAAGATGATAATGAGAAGGAACATTTGGAGGAATTTATTCCAGAGCACCAATAAGATATGGTAATACAATTCTCCACAGGAGGGTTTTCCAGTTCATTTTTCGTTTCAGATGCCATAATCAAACACATTACCTATTTAGGGTATTCTATTTTATTTGTTATAATAATAATATTTGGAACCAAATCCATCAGTAGCCTAAGTAGAGACCTTCATCAAATGGATACTTTCAGGGGCTCTGAAATCCTTCTGTCTGTATGGAAATGTGTAACATGTTTTTCTTCATGTTCAGATACTGTACTCTAAAATGATGTTTGAATGAAGAGCAACAAACTGTAATCATATCCTATATCCTCCTATATTATGAATACGTGTCAATAGGTGGAATTGGTGAAGTATCTGCCTCACAGTCAAAAAGATCAGGGTTCAAAAAGCTTACCACAAACCTTTCTGTGAGCGGAGGTGCGTGGGTTTTCTGCAGGTACTGCAGCTTCCTCCCACATTCCAAAAGCACACATGGTAGGTGTGAATGTTGCTTGTCTATATGGTATGTGCAATGTGATTGGATTGCAACCAATCCTGCATCTCACGTAAAGTCATGCGGATCAGCTTGAGCTCACCCGTGAGCCTGATATGAACACGTTTTAGATAACAAATGGAGTCATTATGCATTATTTTCAGCCATTTCATTTGCTATACCTGCTCAATATAATGAGATCCAAAACAAGAGCTGTGTCAACAAATGTATTTACAACGATCAACACCGTTTTGAATGAGACTGCCAGAGAGATGTTAAAAAGAGCACCGTGTGAAACTAAGACATCCAGGCTGCACTAAGCTCATCGATTGGAATTAGATCTGAAGGGGCAACGAAAACTGAAATGAAAGTCTCCAGTATTTACAACTCAGTGTATACTGTTTTTGTCTGTATGCAGAAGAAAGGAAGAACTCAAGATTCAAAGCCAATCAAATCAGGTGTCAAATAAAATCTGGATGTCAATGTCACCGTAACTGATAGTGCTTCAGAATGAGGTTGGATAATGACCTTAAACATACTTAGATAATTTTAGAAGGGTACAGGAAAACAGATTCTCTAATGGCCATCCTAGAGGCCTAACCTAAAGCTGATATTTCATGCTTTTCACAAAGCAGTACTTCTGTATTCCAAAAATTGACATCAGAATAAAAATCATCTTTATTCGCCAACTATGTCAGAAACATACAAGGAATTTGCCCTCCTCTTCCTCCTCTAGCATTCAGAGCAGTTAGAGGGCCTAAAAGATTAATAGTCCAGTGCAATGACCATGGTGCAAAAGGCATCAAGACTATCCACTTTAGTGTTTAGTGTTGGTCAACAACAGATGTGCGGATGGTGCAGCGTGGTGAGACTAATTCAGTGAGTGGACGAATAATGTATGATATACAGTGAAGAATATAAGTATTTGAACACCCTGCAATATTGCAATTTCCCACTTACAAATCATGGAGGGGTCTGAAATTTTCATCGAAGGTGCACGTCCACTGTGAGGGACATAATCTAAAAAGAAAAATCCAGAAATCACAATGTATGATTTTTTTAACGATTTATTTGTGTGATATAGCTGCTATAAGTATTTGAACACCTGTCTCTCAGCTAGAATTCTGACCCTCAAAGACCTGTTTGTCCGGCTTTAAAAATCCACCTCCACTCCATGTATTATCCTGAATCAGATGCACCTGTGTGAGGTTGTTAGCTGCATGAAGACACCGGTCCACCCCATACAATCAGTAAGACTCAAACTTGTAACATGGCCGAGACCAAAGAGCTGTCCAAAGACACCAGAGACAAAATTGTACAACTCCACGTGCCTGGAAAGGGCTACAGAGAAATTGCCAAGCAGCTTGGTGAAAAAAGGTCCACTGTTGGAGCAATCATTAGAAAATGGAAGAAGCTAAACGTGATGGTACATCTCAATCGGAGTGGAGCCCCATGCAAGATATCACCTCGTGGGGTCTCATTGATCCTTCAAAAGGTGAGGAATCATCCCAGGACTCCACGACATGACTTGGTCAATGACCTCAAAATAGCTGGGACCACCGTTTCCAAGGTAACTGTTGGTAATACACTAAGACGTCATGGTTTGAATTTATGCACGGTACAGACAGTTCCCCTGCTTAAACCAGCACATGTCAAGGCCTGTCTAAGGTTTGCCAATGACCATTTGGATGATACAGAGGAGTCATGGGAGAATGTTTTGTGGTCAAATGAGACAATGGAACTTTTTGGTCATAATTCCACTAACCGTGTTTGGAGGAAGATGAATGAGGAGTTCCATCCCAAGAACACCATCCCTACTGTGAAGCATGAGCGTGGTAGCATCATGCTTTGCGGGTGTTTCTCCGCACATGGGACAGGACAACTGCACTGTATTAAGGAGAGGATGACCACGGCCATTCATTATTATATTTTGGGGAACAACCTCTTTCCCTCAGTCAGAGCTTTGAAGATTGGTCGTGGGTGGGTCTTTCAACATGACAATGACCCGAAGCACACAGCCAGGAAAGCCAAGGAGTGGCTCTGTCAGAAGCATATCAAGGTTCTGGCGTGGCCTAGCCAGTCTCCAAACGCAATAGAAAATCTATGGAGGGAGCTGAAACTCCATGTTTCTCAGCGACAGCCCAGAAACCTGTTTGATCTAGAGAAGATCTGTGAGGAGGAGTTGGCCAAAATCCCTACTGCAGTATGAGCAAACCTGGTGAACACCTACAGGAAACGTTTGACCTCTGTAATTGCAAACAAAGGCTACTGTACCAAATATTAACATTGGTTTTCTCGGGTGTTCAAATACTTACAATGCTTCAAAAAATCATATATTATGATCTCTGGATTTTTCTTTTTAGATTATCTCCCTCACATTGGACATGCACCTACGATGAAAATTTCAGACCCATCCATGATTTCTCAGTGGGAGAACTTGCAATATAGCAGGGTGTTCAAATACTCATTTTCTTCATTGTACAATCATAATTGGACAGGTGTAATGAGCCAACAAATTCAAGACAAAAAATTGGCACCATGCTGCAGATGAATTTTAAGTTAGCTGTTTAAGAAGATAATTGCGAGGTGGAAGAATATGTGAAAACCTGCTAGTTTTGGCTTGCATCGCAAAGTAATGGCTACCCAAGGGAATGAGTTGGAAGAGTTGGTGGCCAGAATATGGAGCGTCTGAGAAGATTTTGTCTGCTCTTGTCCTAGTTCGGGTAGCGTGCAAATCCCCGAGGATGGTAAGGGGGGTACGGACAACCCTTACAGCAGTTGTGATTGTTGCAGTCAGAGTTTATCCTTTTTTATGGCAGCACCAAACTAGACTGTGATGAAGGTGCATAATACTGATTCAAATACCATTGTGTAGAAGTGTCTAAGCAGCTCTCGTGGCAAGGTGACTTCCTTTGGAGCCGGAGGAAGTACATCCTCTGCTGGGCCTTTCTGAGGACGGAGTTGATGTTCATCTCGTACTCCAGGTTCTTTCAGACTGCAATTCCGAGGAACTTAAAAGTCTCAATGGTTGATACAAGACAGTTGGACAGCGTGAGGGGCAGCTGCGGTGAAGGACGCCTTCTGAAGTCCACAATCATCTCTACAGTCTTTAGTCTGTTCATCTCCAAGTTGTGTTGGCCACACCGGATGATGGATGTGGATGAGGTGGTGTTTCCCAGCCTCACCTGTGTGTCCTGCCCATCAGGAAGTTGTAGATCCACTAGCATATGGTAGGCGAGATGCAGAGCTGGAGAAGCATAGAAGAGAGTTTGGGGATGACTGTGTTGAACGCAGAGTTGAAGTCCAGGAACAGGATCTTCCCATAGGTTCCCACACTATCGAGGTCTTCAACGATGAAGTGCAGACCCATATTGATTGCATTATCCGCTGACCTATTAGCTCAGTAGGCAAACTGGGGGCCTGTGATGCTCTTGATGTGGTCCAGCATGAGACGAGAAAAAGAAATTTCATGACCACAAATGTCAAGGCAAAAGGTCTCTAATTATATAGACCCAAGAGTTCTTGGTGCTGGGATGATGTTGGATCATTTGAAGCAGGTTGGTACTTCACGCAATTTTAGTGATCTGCTGTAGATCTTTGTGAAGACTAGAGCAAATTGGTTCACACAGACTTTGAGGCAGGGTGGGGACACAGGGTCTGGCCCTGCTAATTTGTTAATCTTTTGTTTGAAGATGTGTCTCACATCCCATTCATTGATGATCAACGCAGAAGTCAGAGGTGTTGAAGTGAAAAGTTGTGTGGCTTGGTAGGTGTGGACTGTGAAAGTGTCCTTTTTGAATCTCCAGTAAAAGCTGTTCAGGTCATCGGCTAGCCTACTATTGTTCTCCACTTGGAGAGAACATCGCTTGTAATTGGTTAGCGATTTTAATGCATTCCGGACCAATTTGGAGTCGTTAGCACTAAAAGTGTTGTCTAGTTTTTGACAAGGAATTAAGCATTCCTCTTTGCACTGTTAATTTCTTTAGTCAAATGGTTTCTAATCCAGTTGCTTAGGGCCCTATCCCCACTAAAATATGCAACCTTTCGAATGAAGTTGCTTAAGTTTGGCAATAAACCATGGCATGTTATTGAATGTGCATTTTTGTTGGTACATTTGATATTATTAAAAATTATTATTAGTAAATGGTATTAAACCGGATCCAGCGTCAGAAGAAAAAGAGGAATGCATAGAGCCTACAACTGAGTGTAGGGACTTTGAATGTTGGGACTATGACAGGAAAAGCTCAGGAGTTGGTTGACATGATGATTAGGAGAAAGGTTGATATTCTGTGCATCCAAGAGAGCAGGTGGAAAGGTAGTAAGGCTAGAAGTTTGGGAGCAGGGTTTAAATTATTCTACCACGGAGTAGATGGGAAGAGAAATGGAGTAGGGGTTATTTTAAAGGAAGAGCTAGCTAAGAATGTCTTGGAGGTGAAAAGAGTATCAGATCGAGTTATGAGGCTGACATTTGAAATTGAGGGTGTTATGCATAGTGTGGTTAGCGGCTATGCCCCACAGGTAGGATGTGACCTAGAGTGGAAAGAGAAATTCTGGAAGGAACTAGATGAAGTAGTTCTGAGCATCCCAGACAGCGAGAGAGTTGTGATTGGTGCAGATTCTAATGGACATATTGGTAAAGGAAACAGGGGCGATGAAGAAGTGATGGGTAAGTACGGCATCCAGGAAAGGAACTTTGAAGGGCAGATGGTGGTGGACTTTGCAAAAAGGATGGAGATGGCTGTAGTGAACACTTATTTCCAAAAGAGGGAGGAACATATAGTGACCTACAAGAGCGGAGGTAGAACCACGCAGGTAGATTATATTTTGTGCAGACGATGTAATCTGAAGGAGGTTACTGACTGTAAAGTAGTGGTAGGGGAGAGTGTAGCTCGACAGCATAGGATGGTAGTATGTAGGATGATTCTGGTGGTGGGTAGGATGATTAAGAAGACAAAGGTAGAGCAGAGAACCATGTGGTGGAAGCTGAGAAAGGAAGAATGTTGTGCGGCCTTCCGGAAAGAGGTGAGACAGGCTCTCGATGGACAACCGAAGCTCCCGGAAGACTGGACGACGACAGCAAAGGTGATCAGAGAGACAGGCAGGAGAGTACTTGGTGTGTCATCTGGGAGTAAAGGGGAGAAGGAGACTTGGTGGTGGAAGCCCAAAATACAGGGAGTCATACAAGGAAAGAGATTAGCGAAGAAGAAGTGGGATACTGAGAGGACTGAGGAGAGGCGAAAGGAGTACATCGAGATATGACGTAGGGCAAAGGTAGAGGTGGCAAAGGCTAAACAAGAGGCATATGAAGACATGTACACCAGGTTGGACACGAAAGAAGGAGAAAAGGATCTCTACAGGTTGGCCAGACAGAGGGATAGAGATGGGAAGGATGTGCAGAAGGTTAGGGTGATTAAGGATAGAGATGGAAATGTGTTGTCTGGTGCCGGTAGTGTGCTAAATAGATGGAAAGAATACTTTGAGAAGTTGATGAATGAAGGAAATGAGAGAGAAGGAAGAGTTGAAGAGGCAAGAGTGAAGGACCAGGAAGTGGAAATGATTACTAAGGGGGAAGTCAGAAAGGCACTACAAAGGATGAAAAATGGAAAGGCAGTTGGTCCTGATGACATACCGGTAGAGGTATGGAAGCAATTTGGAGAGATGGCTGTGGAGTTTTTGACCAACTTATTCAACAGAATACTAGCGGGCGAAAAGATGCCTGAAGAATGGACGAAAAGTGTTCTAGTATCCCATTTTTAAGAACAAAGGGGATGTTCAGAGCTGTGGGAACTATAGAGGAATAAAGTTGATGAGCCACACAATGAAGTTATGGGAAAGAGTAGTGGAGGCTAGACTCAGGACAGAAGTAAGTATCTGCGAGCAACAGTATGGTTTCATGCCTAGAAAGAGTACCACAGATGCATTATTTGCCTTGAGGATGCTCGTGGAAAAGTACAGAGAAGGTCAGAAGGAGCTACATTGTGTCTTTGTGGATCTAGAGAAAGCCTATGACAGAGTACCAAGAGAGGAACTGTGGTACTGCATGCGTAAGTCTGGTGTGGCAGAGAAGTATGTTAAAATAGTACAGGACATGTATGATGGCAGCAGAACAATGGTGAGGTGTGCCTTAGGTGTGACAGAGGAATTTAAGGTGGAGGTGGGACTGCATCACGGATCAGCTCTGAGCCCCTTCCTGTTAGCAGTGGTAATAGATAGGCTGACAGATGAGGTTAGACTGGAATCCCCTTGGACCATGATGTTCGCAGATGATATTGTGACATGCAGTGAAAGCAGGGAGCATGCAGAGGAACAATTAGAAAGATGGAGACATGCACTGGAAAGGAGAGGAATGAAGATTAGCCGAAGTAAAACAGAATATATGTGCGTGAATGAGAAAAGTGGAGGGGGAAGAGTGAGGCTACAGGGAGAAGAGATAGCGAGGGTGGATGACTTCAAATACTTGGGGTCAAGAATACAGAGCAATGGAGAGTGTGGTCAGGAAGTAAAGAAACGGGTCCAAGCAGGTTGGAACAGCTGGCGAAAGGTGTCTGGTGTGTTATGTGACAGAAGAGTATTGTCATGATCCTGCCGCTTCAGCACGAGCTGTGCGGGTGCCCGCGCGGCTGCGCTAATTGGGAGGCACAGACCTGTGCCTCATGCGGGCTGATCATCCCCCGTATATATAGGACCCGGTGACGACTGGTCCTCTGCCAGTTCGTTGAGCTTCATGTCCCGTTCCAGCACTCTCGTACTCCTGATTGATCCTGTGTGTACCGACCTTCGTCCGTTCTCCGACCAACCTTGCAAGCCTGACTCCTTGATCCTTCTGCCTGCGTGGATTGTTTCCCCGTGTGCCGACTCCTGCCTGTCTGCTCATCTGTTCTCTTCGCCCGACGTCACAACTACCGCTGCTGCACCGGACTGCCTGCTCGATCCCCGACCTCTGCATACAATAAACGTGTCTTTTCTTGAACTACCTTGCGTCTTCCGAGTTCCTGCATTTGGGTCCTACCCCCGTTTCTGATGGGACGTGTCAGAACGAACTGGCCAATACAGGACCCAGCAGGAAAGACCCGGCGTCGCCGGGACCGACGCAAGGTAGACCGTCTGCCGGAGGACCAAGCCTGTCCAATCCGGGTAGGCTCCCTGACGTCCTCAGCTCCCGTGTCTTACGCTCCGCCAGCGAGGTATGAGTACGTCCCGAACACGACCCGTCCGGCTCCTCATATTCTTCTGGACTCTGACTTTTCGGAATATGAGGAGGACCACGATTTGTTTGACCGGCTGGCGGAGTACGACTCCGATTATTCTGACTATGAATCTGCTCGTCCGATCTTGCATCCCAGACAGTTTGTTTCACCTCTCCGCGTTTCCAGCACCCGAACGTCTTCACCCGGTAGTTTTAAGTACACCAATCCTTATGAGGGAACCTGCTTACGGCCATACTACCCTGAGAACGCCTGATCTCGTCCGATCTCGGAAGCTAAGCAGGGTCGGGCCTGGTTAGTACTTGGATGGGAGACTGCCTGGGAATACCAGGTGCTGGAACGGGGCATGAAGCTCAACGAACTGGCAGAGGACCAGTCGTCACCGGGTCCTATATATACGGGGGATGATCAGCCCGCATGAGGCACAGGTGTGTGCCTCCCAATTAGCGCAGCCGCGCGGGCACCCGCACAGTTCGTGCTGAAGCGGCAGGATCATGACAAGTATCTGCTAGGATGAAGGGCAAAGTTTACAAAACAGTGGTGAGGCCGGCCATGATGTACGGATTAGAGACGGTGGCACTGAAGAAACAACAGGAAGCTGAACTGGAGGTGGCAGAAATGAAGATGTTGAGGTTCTCGCTCGGAGTGACCAGGTTGGATAGGATTAGAAATGAGCTCATTAGAGGGACAGCCAAAGCTGGATGTTTTTGGAGACAAGATTCGAGAGAGCAGACTTCGATGGTTTGGACATGTTCAGAGGCGAGAGAGTGAGTATATTGGTAGAAGGATGCTGAGGATGGAGCTCCCAGGCAAAAGAGCGAGAGGAAGACCAAAGAGAAGGTTTATGGATGTGGTGAGGGAAGACATGAGGGCAGTTGGGGTTAGAGAGGAAGATGCAGGAGATAGGCTATGATGGCAAAAGATGACACGCTGTGGCGACCCCTAACGGGACAAGCCGAAAGGAAAAGAAGAAGAAATGGTATTATTAAACTCATGACCAAAGTTGTGGCCATAAAATGATATTACATCTTCTTTCAGCTTGATGATTGGTTGTTTTTCCACTCATGGACAGCTCTCTGCTCGTCATTTGATTACACTGTTATAAATTCCTATACCTTCCAATACTTATGGAAACATAGAGTGTGTGCTCTAACCTAAGTTATGTATCAGTACTAGATTTAATTTTCTTTATTCATGTAATACTTTAATTAATAAGTATGCACAATAAAGTTCCATCCTGCCACACTCACTATTGACATGGTAAACAACAAAAATAATAAAAAGTCCATCAGCCTGCACAGCTATCCATCCCACACCATCAGCGACATTACATGTGATGGTTTTAATCACAGGCCAATCACTGACAGGTCACAATTAATAAAAGCCACAGTAGGCACAAATAAACAAGTCTAAATTGCTGCCTTAATCGAATGATGCAAACATTGGTGAGTTGCAAAGGTTCACCACTGCCACTGACAATTTCCTAATTGTAGTCACTCATTCATGGCAATTTTATTAACATGGAGTGAATGTCTTCTGCCCTTCCACAGTCACAGCACCAGGGATCTAATTTCATTATTTTCCACAAGATTTGCTTGACTACTGCCACCATGCTTGTGGCGTGTCATGGCCAGATGTTTATGGTATTTAGATGAGGACGCAAAGACTGTCGGGTAAACATAATTAAAGAAAGTTTCCTTTTTTGTTTTTCTTCTCTCCCTTACCCTCTTTGTGTCTCTACATCTCTTCCTATGACTCTCTCTCATTGTTAACTTCACCTTCTCAGACACTTTCAATTAAATCCGAGCCACATGGCTCTCTGAGCAGGAGCAAGAGGCCTGCACGGAGGACTGCATGCGCAGAGAAGTGTGACTTACTATGCGCAGATGCTTTAGCCAGCATTTTGCATGCAAATATGAAGACCTTTTGCACAAATGCATTTCACTGTACTGAAACACATATCAATGTATCTGAGGGTCCTGTGTTCTTTAAAGGTCCTAATTGTGTCTTAAATAATATATATAAAAATAAATAATGAATAGGAAATATTGAAGAAGTAAATAGTGTGTTTGGGAATCATTGAGAGCGCTACCTTACCTGATGAATCCAAACACTGTTGATCTGTTGTCCACTCATTGTGTCTGTTTATTAAGACCATCATCCAGAGCCCAGCCCCACAAGCGTTGCCATCTGTGCCTGTTGCATGCTAAATAACAGATTACAAAGAGTAACTGTGTAAAAGGCTGGAGGTAAATTTAATCACTCATGTCATGCTGCTATAACAGGCCAGCCTGTCTCTTTGTCAATTTGCGGGAATCGGCATTACAAAACAATATAATGCTGTTGTTTTTTTTTAAGTGTATGGAAGCGAATACAGAAAGAAATGTCATCCCATTGTGAACAAGTAACATAAGGCATATTTTACATGGGGCAATAAATATTTCAAGATCATGTTAATCATCAGAGGATCATGTTGTCATCCAAAAATATTGAAATGTCAAAAGATGCCAGAATGCTGCATCCTAAAAGGTATTGTCTTTATCTAATAATAAATTGATGTCTGGTAAAAATGAGACAGAACATTCTATTTGTGTTTGTATGACCAATTGTTCAATCTAAAATAAAGTAAATGTGCCCTCCATACGACTCATCCATGTTTTCTTTACCACACCGGTGTGGAACCAAGAATTTACTATTTCTTTCCATCAATTATTTGTCTGATGGACTTTTTCAAATCGTCATCTCTTCCAACTAATGTTCTGAATAACTGAGACAACATGAAGAATATTACAATTGCGCTAAAATTTGGGGGAAGAAAATTTTCACGTCACGCATTTGTGTCTGAAAAAAATAATGTGGTGCAGAGGTCAGTAACAAATTTGCCATATGCCCATTAGACTCTTAGAACGACAAATTAGCCGACAGGGCTGTGCCCCTTGACAGAATGTTAAAAGGAAAAGCAAGTCAGACAGGCATGCATTAAGCACAATAATTTTCAAGCAGACTGTTAGACAATTACAACGACTACTTTACTTTATTCCTATTAACAGCAAAATGAAATTAATTTCTGAATTTATAGAATAAAATCCTAGCAATAGAAGAAAGGCAGTGCCATCTGGTGGCATTTCCCAACCCCATTTTTAAAAATTGAGATTAGATTTACTGCATGTAATCGTTTCTGCAACAAACAAATATACAGAATAGGAATCGTCAAGGATAAACAGCACAAAAAAGGGTGGATGCATGAGTATTCATCAGAAATATTGTAACATATCATTAAAATGTAATGCTGACACACTCAAATGAGCAGTCCAATACAAGAGCTGTTTCAAAATTTCTTACAAAGACATTGATCATGTTGAATGACATGATGATGGCGAAAGATGTCACAAATGCTTACACCAATAAAAACATTCCCAGAACTAAGCCTTTAAATTTTAAAGAGCCAAATCATATAGTTCAAGCATGAGCTTTACTTAGATTAAACAGATTCTAACTAATGATGTGATCATTTGGACTGAATTTTATTTCTAAAGTCAAGGTGATCAGAGTATTTCAACAGTGTAGTGTTATCCGTGCATTCACACAGCGATGAGAGTATTGGTTATATTTCCATGAGGTAGGGAAAGTAACCAGCTAATTCACATACTGATGAGAGCGCATCAATATGACAGGACTGAACGGAAACCTGGTTTGGTAAATGTATCACAAACACCGAATCATCACAACTCCTGACTGCATCGGCATCTGTTTGCGACAGATTTTTTTTTCCAGCACATAAACGTATTCGTCCGTGCTATATGTTGGGATTCTTGGGGGGACACACACTAATAAAAGTGTTCATTTGAACCATCACAACCAGAAGCATTCATTTAGCCCATTTGAAAGAAAACACCCGATTCTCTGAGCGCATTTCATCCATGCACAGCCAGTTTGATGGCTGAAATATGCTGTGCGGCTCAAACCATGCAGCCACTTTTTAAGTATGCAGTGCGCAGCACATTTGATACCCTTTAGTGCACACGAACTGAGTAGCTGTCAAAAATACAACAGGCCACTCAAGTAATTATGCAGATTTATGCAAAACATTAACAAGAAGAATTAAAGGCACAAATGAGGTGGCTACACTTGAATTGTTAAGATTATGAATAATTACCATGAATCTTTTTACTCTTAATATAACTTGTTTTTTGATAAACAAAGCCTTAATTATTGGAATACTTTGGAGGATTCTGGTGACCTTCATTATTCTTAGACAACAAGTCTCCGGTGAGACTTGAGATGAGGCCTGCACGCTCAAGCACACGTGTCCAAATACACCCACACACACACGCACACACACACACGGTGACATGGGGTAAACATGCTCGGCTGGTGCTACATGTGCTAAAAAGCCACTTCAGCCTGGAGCGAGCAGGCAGACAGCTCACTTTCATAGTTAAGCTAGAAGAGCTCGTCTCACACAACGGTGCGTTCAGGTACACCGACACACACACGACGCACAGCAGGTGATGCACAAACTCCTTTGCGAATTGATGGAACCTGGTCCATTGCTAATTACAATTACATCTCATTTCCTTCCCCTTCCTACTTTCCTCTAACTTTGAATATACTAGCAGATCTATTCGACATTGGACACGCTTCTCAACTCGGTCCATAATTAAAACTACGATGTGCCAGATGAAAGTACTAGGAGCACTTGGACTTGGAGAGTTGGCGGTGCTGTAAAACAAATAAGAAAACGAGAAAAAAAAAAACATTTTATTTCCTTTGACACATACTTCTGTTTCTACTTGCAAACTTGGGACTTACTCACGAGTTCAATTTTATCTTTTTCTCTCAAACAAAAAAGGATGTAATTTTTTAAATTTTTAAATACCGGTGCACTGAAAATAAGTCATTGGATTTGACTGAATTAAAATATGTAAATCAGTTGCACATGATTAAAGCATGTTTAATTAATATACTATATATGATGTCGTAGCAGGGCAGCACCGACTGCTGGAGAAAAAAATCCTTGTGTGTTCTTACACACTTGGCCAGTAAAGTTGATTCTGATTTGATTATTTTTTAGGGGAAAAAAAGTTTGAGGGAAAACAAGGTCAGTTTATTAAATATTTTTTAGTATGTGCAACCACAAATTCAGTACTGTACCGGTAATTTTGTTCACTGGATCAAAGTAAATACTGAGATGATTTTGCTTTCACAAGCCATTAAAAATTACTTGTTTATCTATGTAGATGGTGGCATGGTGAATGACTGATTAGCACATCTGCTCCACAGCTCTGAGGACCTGGGTTCAAATGCGACCTCGGCTGTGGAGCATTTGCACCCCAATGTGGGTTTTCTCATGGTACTCCTGTTCCCTCTCACATCCCGTAAACATGCATGGGTAGGTTAATTGAAAATTAATTCACAGGAAAATCATTTAAAATTGTCCGTAGCTGTAAATGTGAGTGCAAAGGGTTGTTTCTTTCTATGTGCTCTGTGATTGGCTAATGACGAGTTCAGGGTGTACCCCGCCACTTTGCCGGAAGAGAGTTGGGATAGGTTCCAGCACCCATGCTACCCTGGTGAGGATAAGCGGTACGTGAAATGAAGGAGTGAAAAATACATCACACTATCTTGGCCTTCCCTGCAATGCCTTCATTATCCACAGCTTCTTCATCACGACCATTTTGATGTCAACCATGTCTCCTAAATTACATTCTTAAGCATGGGGAAAAACTAAAAAAAAACACACGCACACATGCACAGAGCTAGATCGGGTGTGAGATTTGGTCCAGCCCAATGTTCTTCTTGACCAAGAAGTGTCAAATGCTCTGGGCATTGTGAACAGGCGCATCGTCATGGTGAAACTGCCATATGTTGTTTCCTCATGCTGCAGGATCTGCTTTGTAGACATACTCGGCAATCGTCTGGTCCTCGGGGAAGAGCTCGCAGTGGACGATACTCTTCTGGAATGTAATCAATGTGATTTTGACTTTAACCTTTGACTGTCATACTCTTCCACAGAAGGCTCTGGGGTTTGGTCTCTGGGACGTACCTGACAATTCATGACTCATCATTGGTGATGAAAAATGTATCAAGTCTGGTTTCATCTGTCTCATCATCACTCGATGTGCTCATTGCCTGATCACCTGATGGCTGTAGTGCGGCCACAGGTATGTACTGCAGGGTACTTACATTGGTGAGGAAAATTCGTTTGGATCGTATTTTTAATTGTTAAAATAGTCTTGGAACTTTACTGACATTGCTCATATATATATCATACATATAATTTGCTACAATTGGCCATATTTTAGAATGAGAAAGAACATTTTCCTTCGACCCCAGCATGTCTGTTTAAAAAAATGCCTACACAACTCCCAGGAATTTAAAAGTTATATCTTATGTTTGTGAATAAAATTTTAAGGGCACATTCAGTCAGACATTAATTATCTGATAATCCCAATTGTGACTACTAAGCTAAAGTAACAATAGTCAAAACACAAATGTTATTGTTTCACACTCACTGAAAGAACAAGCTGTTACTTGGCTCGCCATGCCCTGCAGCGTATGGCCAATTAAAAAGACAAACTAACAAGTATACTGTTAACTGAGGATTACAACTTTCCTCTGGTGTTAGCAGTGTTAGCGGAATTGCTAATGTGAAAATAAAGGGCTTAGTCAGCTAAGCCTGGGCAGTTTAAAATGACATGCAGATAGCTTTAACACTATCATATACGAAAATATATTTTTGTGTACATATCCTATGAAAAGTTGGTAATGCATATTAGCTGTAAACGATTGTTAACCTCCAGTAATCCTTCTGGCAGCAAAACTAAAAAAGGGGCTTTCCAGTTCCAAATTCCTACCATCTTTAACGACCATACCAGAGAAAGCTAAGTAAAAAGATTGTTGTTCTGAGAAAATTTAAGCCTACAATGTATTGAAGCCACATTTTTTTCAATGCCTATACCTTGTAACTGCTTGCTTTTGTGATATTTATTTCCTTACATTGTTCTGGTCAAACTAGTGCAAAAGCACAAGGATAAAGGGAAAGGGTATGGAGGAAAAATTCAAGAACAATGATTTTATGAGTTTAAGGTTACTAATAATGTTAATAAATTTAAATTAAAAAAGCTGTTTGCAAAACATCTGTGATGTGATTTAAATAAAATTGAGACAGAACTGAACAGAAATGTGGTGACACGGTGGACGACTGGTTAGCATATCTGCTGCATAATTCTGAGGATTTACGTTCAAATCTGTCTTTGCCTGTGTGGCACTACGGTTTCCTCCCACATCCCAAAAACATTCATGGTAGGTTGATTGAAGACTCAAAATTGTCAGTAGGTGTCAATGTTTGTTTGTATGAGCTTTGCGATTGATTGGTGACCAGTTCTGGGTGCAATCTGCCTCTTGCCGGCAGTCAGCTGGGATAGGTTCCAACATACCAATGCCCCGAAAATGGATGGATGAATGGTTTAAAAGCAATGGAGACATTTTCACTGCAAGTGTGAACAAGGTTATTATAGGATTCTCTTTTGCTTGGATGCTCAATTCAAAGTTAGTCAGTGGTGTGGAGGTGTTAAGTGGCAACTGATGGGGAAATTATGTATATGGTAGGCGAAGACTTAATACCATATTTTATCTGATTATTATGATGTAAGTAAGTTTCTTTCGGCTTGTCCCTTTCGGGGTCGCCACAGCGTGTCATCTCAGATGAACGCACATATGTTTGGCACAATTTTTACGCCAGATGCCCTTCCTGACGCAACCCTTCTCAGGGAGTGGAGGCCCCAGTGGGATACGAACATTAAAGTGAGAGTTTTGCATCGTTTAATAATTTAACGATAAGGCCTGGTCCCGGAGGCACCAGAGCCCCGTGGGATCCTGTCAATCAAGTGATTGTTGATTGTTTGTCTCAGTTTTTTTTTTTTCTCTGAGCAATGTCTGTAGAAGATGGTGTATGACAACTAAAATTTGTCCTGATGACTACACACGTTTGATCTATGACTTTCAACACTATCCTTTAGTGACCAACAGAGAATCAGTGGTAGCCTCTGGAATTGTTAATTTGATTCTGGAAAATCTTGCAATTTTTTTCAAAAGATTCTTTTTAACGCAGCTGCCTTGTTTATGTCATCACACTACACTCATTTGTTTTTTTCAGGATTTTTGAGAATTCTCCAATACTTCTTGGTCCGAGCAAGATAAGGTAATTTTCTGCAGTCTTCAAAAAATGTACATTAAGAGAAGAAGAAAGCAAAAAGAGAAGAGGAATAACTTCTTACGTGAAGTCAGTGGATCTGTGATGGGTTATGCATCTATAAAGTGACACATTAGCCCTTCGTAATTTGTCATCTAAGGAAAGTAAATCCAAAACATATTTTCGCAAAAGTATGTTGTCGGTGTCCCCACTAGTCGAAACATGGTATTCTGATTAGTAGAGGTGAAACAAATTATCAGTTAATTGATAACTAAGCCATTACCAAGTTAACCAATAATCCATCCATTTTCTGAGCCACTTATCCTCACAAGGGTCACAGGAACTGCCATCAGGCATGAGCCAGGGTACACCCTGAACTGGTAGCCAGCCAATCGCAGGGCACATCAAGACAAATAGCCACACTCACAATCACACCTAGGGGCAATTTAGGGTGTCCAATTAATGTTGCATGTTTTTGGGATGTGGGAGGAAACCGGAGTGCCTGGCGAAAACCCACGCAGGCATGGGAAGAACATGCAAACTTCACACAGGTGGGGCCGGGATTGAACCTGGGTCCTCAGAACTGTGAGGCCAACAACAGCTGATCCACTATGCCGCCCATAAATGAATCCTAATCAAATTATTGTTGTATATTTTCTGCACTCTCAATTTGAAATAATATCTTACTTTCGAATAAAGGGATGGAAATAAAAAAAATCATAATTTGGACAATTCATTGGTAGATTGAAAAAAACTCGAGAAATTAATTGATTATCCAAATGATGCTTAACTGCAGCCCGACTGAATACAATTGTATTTTTTTAGTTATAATTGAACAGATTAAGTCGTCAATTTTTGTCTATCTTGGGCGGAAGATGGTGCCATGTTGCCAGTATCACACTCTGCTATCTGTTTTGCTAAATATACGTTGCACTATCTTTTGTGTTAACCTCACTAATGTCATGTGACCAAACTTGGAAAGCAGGTAGCGGTCTCCCCATGTATAGTGCGATAGTTGATCACACGATGGTATGAACACAATTTTAGCAAGTTTGGTTTCAAACCATCACCACCCGTAGTGACGCTAGTTGCAAGCACAAGAGCAGTTGTGATGTCAAGTATGGTTGGCAGCAAAGGGAGATATTGTCAAACATGACATCCCACAGAGAGGGATAAAAATTGATGAATTAATCTGTTTAATTCTTATACCATAAATGCAATACTGTCTTTAAACTGGTGGTGTCAGATAAAACAAATTTGGCCACCCAATAAATAAATAAAAAAAATAATAACATCAGGTGGCACAGTGGCGCAGTTGTAAAGTGTTGGCCTCAGAGTTCTGAGGACCTGAGTTCAACCCCAGCCCCACCTGTGTGGAGTTTGAATGTTCTCCCCATGCTTGTGTGGGTTTTTTTCTGGGCACTCTGGTTTCCTCCCACATTCCAAAAACATGCAACATTAATTGGACACTAAATTTCCCCTAGGTGTGATTGTGAGTGTGACTGTTGTCTGTCTCTGTGTGCCCTGCAATTGGGTGGCAAACAGTTCAGTGTACTGTTGTCCTGACCGTTGACAGCTGGGATAGGCTCCAACATTTCCGCAACCCTTGTGAGAATAAGCGGCAAGGAAAATGGATGGATGGATGGATGGATGGATGGACGGATGGATGGATGGATGGATGATTAAAACTGACCCCCAACATACTCATGGAATTCCACCCATGGATTCACCTATTTATAGATTTTTTTTTCCAATAGTTTTCTTTTTTTGGCAGGTGCTTTCATTGTTTTTAATTTATCAATAAAACACTACTCATTCTCATGCAGGAACATAAAGGATGATTACAAATGTTCATCATCCAGCTGTCACCCTTAACCTGCATTGTCTGGAGAGATGGCAAATACACATCCAAGACCAGTGAGGTCTACTTATTGCTTTACTGTCACTACCAACAAGAGGAGTTACTCAGGCCCACCCTATTGATCCACAAAACCATTACATTCCTCATCTATAGGAGAACAAAAGAAGTTGATACAGTTTACGAATGCTTTACTACCCTCTAGAAAACGTCAATGCAGGACTATTGGCCCAGTTTACAGAGAAGAAGAAAACAAAGAACAAAGGAGTGGAACTAGGGGGGAAAATGGTCCCCATTAAGCAGTTAGTCAAGAGAGCCAGAATTACCGTTTCTATTTCTGCATTTTTCCTCTGCGGATCAATGAGGAGTCAGTTCATTTTCTCCAACATCAATACAGCACATCCGTGTACAGTCCACTCCCCTCCAACTACCTTTCATCCTGGCCACACTGGAGTTTGTGCATGCTCGAGGTAGCAGGTGCCCTTTCCCACAGTGCAGGATGCGCCGCCTCACCTTTCGATGCCTCAACCTCAGCAGTGCGGAGGGAAGTAGTGCAAGGAGAAAAAAAGATGAACTCTGATGAGTGGTTTGGGGCGATGTCTGCCTCCGTTGGAGTTGCTTGCCGGAACTTTTGACAACCTTTTCTCACTTCTCGCTTAGCGGACGGATGCTAAATGTTGGCTGGTCTTTGGATTTCCTGCCCTTATGTTTCAAAAAAGAGGCTTTAAAAAATAATAATAATAACTGGAGGTTTTTGCTGCTGTGCCCTCACCACTAACTTCCTGAAGCTATAACCCATGCTCTTCCCCCCGCCTCATATCCCATGTTTGAATGCTGACAAATAACTGTCAGCACTCCAGGGCAAACCCAACCTCAAGCTTAACACCCTGACCTTCCTTTCTGGGTTCAGGATGGCATGGTTTTTGTTGAGACACTGTTTGAGGGAGGAAGGAGACTTGGCACATGGCATTGAGTGTGGTCCTGTACTGACAGGAAATTATGCCCTGGACAAATGAAGACTATTTTATTTTCATTTCTTTCCATTGTTTTAATTATCCTTTTCTCTACATCATGCTTTATTTTGAAAAAGTACATCAGCCACAAGCTGACAAAAGAAACTCCAATCCTTATTTGTACTTTGCATATCCCATATTGTATATGCATGGATCTTTTTCATTGAGTCTATGTCAGTGTTTATTAATTTGTAGCAAGCATGTAAACACCTCCCCACATTAGGAAACTGAGTTGCTAGTAGGTGTACATATTGAGTACTGAGCTTCAGCTTCTGTGTCTGCGTGGGTCCTTTTTTTGTTTGTTTGTTTTTTTGTCACCATGTGAAGGTACCAATGATAGCAAAACAAATGTTTAGAAAAGGGAAAGTGATTGCTCTGTTTCAGGTTCTGAACAAATTGGCTAATTGGGCACATTTCACCAGCAAAACCAGGTGGCATTTCGACTACGAAGGTTTAGGACACGAGCCCTCGAGGTTACAGTCTGCACTGTCTCCACTTTTCTACAGCGCTCTGCTTTCTTGTTGCAACTTGGTCTCCCCTCCTACAATGATGATACAGTTCGGTTCTACACTGATGTGTCACAAATCAGTGTTCCGAAAGTCTTACAAAACAACAATGGCAACTATTTTGGAGTTAACGTACCAAAATTTAATTCACGGGAAATGATTTTGGTGGAAAATGTTCATTCATCCACTGGGTTCCAGAAACAAAGGGTTATATCTCTTAATATTATGAATTCAATCATCAACAGGGAGGGGTGATGCTTATGTTTATTTAATTATTCTAGCTTGCAGTCCTAAAATGTATCACTTGATGAAGCCCTTGTTACCAATGACTGGATGTTAGTCATCCATACTGAATGGAATATATATATATATGTATATATATATATATATATATATGTATATATGTATATATATATATATATGTGTGTGTGTGTGTGTGTGTGTGGTGTGTGTGTGTGTGTGTGTTTGTGTGTTAAAGCATATTATCTTACCCTATTCCTGAATCTTTACAATTAAGAAATTATGTCAACACCTTTACATTCAAAACTCATAATAATGATTTACAAGCATTAAAAAGATTACCCTCCAGACTGATTTCCCCCAGGATTGTTTTAAACAAAAATGTGAATAAAGTACAAGATGTAAATACAAGTCCACTTTATGGATGCAAATATTAAAATGTGGACACAGAGAATAGCGCAATAAAACTATCCAAGTAAAACTACACAATCCTATTAGTTTTATCGGGGTTTTGGACATTAATTGTGTGACTGTGTCATACAAAACATTAACAGTATTGCTGTGATAACTTGCCTAAAAATTTACAGTTCTTCCCTCTAAACCACTGTGTGCCATATTACTAAAGAAAATAAAGCATAAAGCACTTTTTGTGGAGACTGCAAAATACGCATTCATCATTACTAATCTCAAGTATAGAAATTTAGCTCTGTTACTACTTGCTCGTTTTTGGGATAGGGTCTGTTGCAAAGGATGGGTCGGCTGGTCACTCTAACTGAGTGGCAGAGGAAGACGTATTTGGTGGCCACATTTGAAGGAGCCTCACACATTACAGAAGTGTGACAGCCTCGATGCAGTGCAATGACGTCGCCACCTTGAAACGTAGCCTGCAAAGGATGCAGACCCTGATTTGAGAGCACTCTACTGACCAGTGGGTGAATATCTATGAAGCCAGTGATGTGTATGCTGAGCATATCTCTTGGCTTCCGGGCTCAGACCCTCTCTAATTGGGCTTAAGTGAAGTGTTGTTGTTTTTGTGGCCCCTGCCCTTGCCTGCAGTTACCTGCTCCAACATGACCTCTCAAAAGAAACTGCCAGCACTGCCATTTGGCCTCGTGTGTTTGTGTTTTCCTCTGAGATCCCTTGTGGCACCCTCAAGTGCCCAAACACACAGCACGAATCTGCCCCCTCCTCCAGGCAAAACAGATGTCCCTCTAAGCTACCGTGTCCAAGATCACACACACACACGCACACACACGCAAGCACACTAATATGTCCAGGATAACAATTCACACGAAAAAAATTGTGCTTCCTACTCTAGCTTCTTTTGTTAGAACATATCAAAGCAAATCTTGTGATCAATTTCCTTGGATATTTCTTTCTTTACTTTTTTTTTAAATGCACGACAATTTCAAGTCGTTATGTATTCATATGACATTTCAGCACGGTCAAGACAGACAGAGCATTGTCTGTGCTTTGCAAACATTTTGAGAAAAAAAATAAATAAAATGAAATCTTCCAGACTACAAGATGCATTTCACACAAAACCAAAAGTAGTTTCCATGCTTCAGTTTAATTATAATTTTTTTTTTAACCACACTTGTTTTTTCAAAATTAAAATGACACTTACTTAGCCCCTCACACTCTCAACTTGTGAAATTGTTATTACCAACTGCTTTGTGATGAGTGTGTGTGTGTTGTGCGCACACGAGCATGCACAAAAAAGTGAAAGTAAAATTTGGAGAAGCTGGAGCAGAGCAACCTGACAAATGTATTCCACACCCAGCAGTAGCGGCAGGCTCCCAAATGCATGTAAAATAGCAGTAACGCCGCTTTTTAAAAAGGCTGGCCGATCCAGGATAATGGTGAAGATTTCAGCTTCAATTGAGGGAGACCACACCCATCAAATATTTCATTCCCTTTTTTCTACATTCTGAGTTCATGAAAAAGACAAATCATACCTGATACTGGCGCCCTATTGGGCAAAATGTGGAAAGAAAGAAAGAAAGAAAGAAAGAAAGAAAGAAAGAAAGAAAGAAAGAAAGAAAAGAAAGAAAGAAAGAAAGAAAGAAAGAAAGAAAAAAAAGAGACAACACAGAAAGGGAAGAGCTGAGATTAGAGGGTCAGTGAGGGTGCTTAACCGTCTGTACATATACATGTGTTCAGTATTTCAATGTCTTTTCATGCTTTTCAAAGAAAATATACACAATAACACTGCTCAGCCAAATGATTGTCTCACTGATTCTTAGAGATGAAAATACAAAAAATAAATAAATAAATGAACCCGAATTAATATTCTGTCATGCAATAGGTGTAGCAAACTATAGCATCAGCTCCGAATAAGGATATTGTTTGTTCTAATATGTAGTGTTGGGGAGATAATCGCACTTGAGCAATATTTTAGGTTACAAGAACAAATTATTCTCTTTAAAATGGAATAGTAGTGTAATTGTTTAAATTCATTTCTCAAAGTAATATAACTATTTGCATTTGTTTACATTTGTATTACTTTTCTTAATTTTGAATTAATCCAAAAACAGCACCATTGTATGTTTTCTCTAAAATTACTATTTTTTAATTAACCATATTTTAATTCTTTATACAAATAATAAACCTATAACAACACATGGAATGGAAATACTTGAAAAATGTGTTTGTAGCATATGTGTACAACAAATGGAAAACATATCATGTTGACCTCATGTCAAATGGGCACAATTTAGACAATGTCACTTCTTGTGACGATTCAGATAAGTTAGCTTCTTCATAGAAAACTGAAAAAGTATAAAGATGAAACTGTTGAAAGTCAGCGTTCTTTTATGTGATCAAAAGTATTACAGTGAGTCTAACCTTTTGAAAATCTCAGACAAACTAATCGATTGGACCACAAGGTGGCACTTTGAGGTTATTTGGGAAATAATGTCATGTTTGAGACTGCAGCAGAATGGCAAGTGACCAGAGCACACCAATCACAAGCATTGGCTTAAGATAGAGAAAGTGATGTGAAATATATATTTTTTTTTTAAATGAGTCTTTGTGGCTTTTTTTTCAAATGTAACTAAAACTGTAATAGTGGAAATTTTCTACACCAACTATAATTGAATTAAACATTTTCTCCCAAAAATCTGGATTACAGTTACATACATTCTGTAATTTAAAATATGTAAACTCTTCATATGTAAATCATTACTCCCTATAATGTTTGTTTAGGTTTTACTACAGGTAATGATGACTGCTATCTACCCATAACAGCTTGATAGATTTTAAAATAATTTTTTTTGGTGTGTACCCAAACGTTCGTTAATCCATATTTGGAAAGAATGAAATTCAGAAAATGTCAACATAATCACGAAACACAAGATTGTAAAAGTAACTTCATTTTCAAAAGGCTGCAATCTAATATTGTTCTTCAATCAAACATCTATCCATCCATTTTCTTAGCCGCTTATCCTCACAAGAGTTGGGGGAGTACTGGAGCCTATTCCAGCTGTCAATGGACAGGAGGCAGTGTACATACTGAACTGGTTGCCAGCCAATCGCAGGCCACGTGGAGACAGACAACCGCACTCACAATCACACCTCGGGGCAATTTAGAATGTCCAATTAATGTTGCATGTTTTTGGGATGTAGGAGGGAACCGGAGTGCCCAAAGAAAACCCACGTAGGCACAGGGAGAACATGCAAACTCCACACAGAAAGATTTGGAATTGAACCCGGGTCCTCAGAACTGTGAGGTCAACACTTTCCAGCTGCGCCACCGTGCCACCTGCATCAAACAAATGACAACAACAAAAAAAAATTCTAAAAATGTCATTCGAGGCTTGCTACTTCTGGAAGTTGGCTGTATCGTGCATATCACAGTCCTTTAAAACATTGGCACAAGCTGCCAACGGTCGATTTATTTCAAACTTGCCAGGTAAATTAAGTTCCACGACCTACATGTAAGGCCTAGACACAAAGGTGGTAAATGGAGACGAAAGCAAGGCTGGGGTGCAGGTGTGCTGGCAAAGAGAAAAGTAAGTTGAGGTCAACAAAGAGTCATGGCGACCATTGCCTTTAATTTCCCTTCAAGTGATTCAATGCTCCACAAGCATCTGGTTGAGGAACCTTTAGCGCTCTTCTCGATAACCTATGGGATAAATATGCAAAAGCATTCCTCTTTGAAAAAGGAGCGGGTGAGAGAGCACAAGGATGGGGGTGAGAAAGAGAGAGTACGTGATGGCGGGGGATGCTTGCAAAAGGCACACGCACACACAGACAATCAGAAATTGTTGGTAATGTGCAGACATTCACCAGTGGATGAACATCTTTCACTTTATTAGCATGACAAAGAACACAATCATTTTGGTTATGCCTGAGTGCCATTTTCATTAACTCCACAATGATTTATTAACAAAAGTGTCAGGAATGCTGTGGAACCTGCAGTTTGGTTTGAAAATTCCCCCCAACCACCACCACCCAAAAAAGGCAGAAAAAAAATTAAAAGAAAGTTACAAAGAAAAAAAAAACAAGTGAGCCAATATGGGGGAATGTCATTTTAGGGGGTGAGTAATGAGAGACAATGAGACAGGGGACAGAGGTGAGTAAGGAGTTAAAAGGTAGATGGTATTATAACAGTCAATTCCGTTCTAAATGTAAAGTATATCCAGTTAATTATGACATTCATTAAGTTTTAACACAGTACATTTCAAACTGAGACTCCCAGCTGGGAGACGTTCTGCAGTCAGTTAATAGTGAATTCCATCAGCCATGGAAATTGGGCCTCATGTGGTTTTACTATGTTTGCCGGTTTTGGAGGCTTGCATACAGTACATGAAATAGGGAAGAAACGAAAGGTGTGGCAGTAAACCCAATGACCTTTCACTTTGTATGACGCTTGCTCATTTAGTGATGATGTCTAAAAGAAATAATAACCGATTGAATGTGACGTGACGAATGGACAAATGAACTAATTACGGCTACGATGTAAAGTTTCTTTTCAGTCATATGCCGGCAGCATGCACACTCTTGCGTTTTATTATTAAAAATTCTTCTCCGGCTAATAAAGTGCAGCTCATTGTGTTGATTCAGCTGTTTGACCTGTGCTGCTCTACATATAGTAAGCGGCGTGTCGCATTCACTTAGCACTGCTTGACATTAAATCTTTCACAAAATGATCAGATTCATCAATTAGATTCATCTTAATCTAAATTTGATATGTGGAAACAACAAATTGCTCTATATTTGGCATGCAGGGCAGGGCCGAGTAAGTTGTTAGAAAAAAAAAAATTCTACAATGTCATGAATTCAAAAATATTTATTCTCTACCCTACTCTTCGTTGAGGTACACTGACAGAACAATGATAATAATACTAACACATTTATGATTAAATACCAAAATATAATTTAAATAAAAGTACTGTATATATTATTTTAAATAAAATCCATTATGTCGGAACGTCATTATGTTTAACTTTACATTGTAAGTAGAGTAATGTGCGGAATCCTAGCTTATTAAATACAAATGGAAGCCAGTGAAAACAAACACACATTTTGGAATGACCAGCATCAGTGCAGCTGGAGGTGTGATCAAGCTGGCTGTGGAGTCAGAATTCAAAAAGGATGGATTTACTCAGGTGAATCAGTCTATTCAAGCATCAGCCAGACCAAAGCCACCCAGCACTATGGTCACTATACACAACACATGCGTTTGAAAGTAAATGAAAACCTTACCATGCTCAATTTTCTCAGGTCTTTCTTTTACATTGAGAAAGAATGAGAAAGTGTCCGTGAGTTAAACTTCGAAGCAATGTTGAGAATTTTCCAAGTTAGATGTGATTAATTACACTATATTGTCTGTCTCTATGGGAATGGTTGTACATCCATGCAGAGGAGAACTTAAAAGTGTGGAGTCAACGGTACTCTGTAGAGCTTAGAAGGGACCTCACTTTATCCCAAACAAACTCACCCAACAATGCTTTGGTACTTGTTTTCACTTCGGACCATGAAA
Organism: Syngnathoides biaculeatus; assembly: GCF_019802595.1. Classification (NCBI taxonomy): domain Eukaryota; kingdom Metazoa; phylum Chordata; class Actinopteri; order Syngnathiformes; family Syngnathidae; genus Syngnathoides; species Syngnathoides biaculeatus. The sequence continues at coordinate 24,516,457 of NC_084651.1, forward strand.
TGTCTGAGAAGTGGGCCTTGCTATTAAACAAGGAGAGGCCAATTCAGATCACATGTGAACCCCACCAACAAACCTCAATCGTCGTGTTTAACCATCCAAATGAAGTGGACTATGGAGAGAAACAAGTTGGATTCAAACCAACCAATGATTGCTAGTGTTTTTGCTTGATGATAATAATATTACTAGTCTTTTTCAGTAAAATAATCCTTTGATATATTGCAGTTCAACTATTATGGATTTGGTGCATCACAGAATTCTTTTATGAGCCAGTATAGTGCATGTACTCACCTATACATCACTTATGTGGCTATTTGATTTTAATGTACCAGCAATGACTCATGTAAGATCAAAAAAAGGCTTTTAATCTTTGCACACACAAAAAAACAAAAACTTTGCTGAGTAGTACAGAGATTGGTTGGATATACAGCGTATAATATATATCATACTGTATGTACTGTACGTATAGCTCAAGATCAAAATCTGGACAGTCTTTCTGCTGCAGTGAAAAGCAGCTAAACTACAGTGAAGAAAATAAGTGTTTGAACACACTGCTATATTGCAAGTTCTCCCACTTAGAAATCATGGAGGGGTCTGAAATTTTCATCTTAGGTGGATGTCCACTGTGAGAGAGATAATCTAAAAAGAAAAATCCAGAAAACACAATGTATGATTTTTTTAACGATTTATTTGTGTGATACAGTTGCACCTATCCATCACTTATATGGCCATTTGATTTTAATGTACCAGCAATGACTCATATAAACTCAAAAATAGGCTCTTAATCTTTGCACACACAAAAAAATGAAAACCTTGCTGAGTAATCTCCACTCATACAGTCGGTAAATCACCAAATTGCTCGACCATATGAAAAACATGACAGGAATGCCACTGTTTAAACACAAGCGATAGTGACAGTTGAATTAAATAAATTCACAGCTATCAAACTTAGTCTTATATACATTGTACAGTGAAGAGAATATATATTTAAACACCCTGTTATATTGCAAGGTCTCCCACTTGGAAATTAGGGAGGGGCCTGAAATTTTCATCATATATGTATGTCCACTGTGAGAGAGATAATCTAAAAAGAGCAATCCAGAAATCCCAAAGCATTATTTTTTCAATGATTTATTTGTGTGCAGCTGCAATCTGAACACCAGAGAAAAACAATGTTAATATTTGGTACAGTAGCCTTTGTTTGCAATTACAGAGGGCAAACGTTTCCTGTAGTTGTTCACTAGGTTTGTACACACTGCAGGAAGGATTTTGGCCCACTCCTCCACACAGATCTTCTCTAGAACAGACAGGTTTCCTGGGTGTCGCTGAGAAACACGGAGTTTCAGCTCCCTCCAAAGATTTTCTATTGGGTTTAGGTCTGGTAACTGGGTAGGCCACACCAGAACATTGATGTGCTTCTTACAGAGCCACTCCCTGGTTTTCCTGGCTATGTGATTCGTGTCATTGTCATGTTGAAAGACCCAGCCACGACCCATTTACAATGCTCTGACTGAGGGAAAGAGGTTGTTCCCCAAAATCTCACAATACATGGCTGAGGTCATCCTCTCCTTAATACAGTGCAGTCGTCCTGTCCAATGTGCAGAAAATCACCCCCAAAGCATTTTGCTTCCACCCCCATGCTTCACAGTAGGGATGGTGTTCTTGGGATAGAACTCATCATTTGTCTTCCTCCAAACACGGTTAGTGCAATTATGACCAAAAAGTTCCATTTTGGTCACATCTGACCACAAAACATTCTCCCATGACTCGTCTGTATCATCCAAATGGTCATTGGCAAACCTTAGACAGGCCTTGACATGTGCTGGTTTAAGCAGGGGGAAGTTCTGTGCCAAGCATGATTTCAAACCATGACCTCTTAATGTATTACCAACAGTCACCTTGGAAACGGTGGTCCCAGCTCTTTTCAGGTCATTGACCAAGACCTCTCGTGTAGTCCTGGGCTGATTCCTCACCTAAGGATCATTGAGACCCCACGAGGGAAAATCTTGCATGGGGCTCCACTCCAATTGGGATTGACAGTCATGTTTAGGTTCTTCCATTTTATAATGATTGCTCCAACATTGGACCTTTATTCACCAAGCTGCTTGACAATTTTTCCATAGACCTTTCCAGGCAAGTGGAGTTGTACAATTTTGTCTCTGGTGTCTTTGGACAGCTCTTTGGTCTTGGCCATGTTAGAAGTTTGAATCTTACTGATTGTATGGGGTGGACAGGTTTCTTTATGCGGATAAGGACCTCACACAGGTGCATTTGATTCAGAATAAAACATGGAGTGGAGGTGGACTTTTAAAAGAGGACTAACAGGTCTTTGGGGTCAGAATTCTAGCTGATAGACAGGTGTTCAATTACTTATTTTTGTCACTGTAGGTAATGCACACACTCATAATAATATGGACAGAAATAAATGCAAGTAATGAGCAACATTTAGTTTATTTTTCTAAAACTTATACAGTACAGTAATTACGTAAAAACATCACCGGAAAGAATTCTGGAGCAGCAGGATCTGCCGACCAACCTCCCTCAATGCTTTTTGACTACATTGCTATGAGGTTCAGTGTGAGGAATAGTACCCATCCATGAGGCAGAGAATTGTCCGTTCCCATTTGCGCAATAGCTATTTTTCACGTCACTCAAGCTGAGCACACCCACCTTTTAGTGTTTTACGCTCAGGGTGAGTGTGCGTATGGTGCAGCTCTATAAAATATCACTTTTTGGCATTGAATTTCATACATGAAGCTTTTAAATTGATATAATAATACAAGATATAATTGGTTACTACTTTGCTGATTTCATTTATTACATGGGTTTCCAGACATAACTCAGTGATGAGTGAGGGATTACTGTCATGAATACAAAAGGGACTATTTTTTTCAAAGACAAATGTTGGTGTAGATGTAGACCTATAGAGCATCTGTCAAAGCAGCACTACTAAAAACTATCTTTAGTTGGCTTGGAAAAATACTAATTCCAAAATATTTAACTGAGGAGTCTTTCTTCGTGAGCCCTCTGACAAAAAAAATAAAAAAAAACAAATATCAGCCAATAAAATTCAACTCAACAGGGCAATTCAGAGAGCTGAATAATTCTATCCCAATAAGTACAAATATTTCTATGGAGGGAGAATTTATATGTTTAATTACTGAGCTGAGATGCCAGGGCCTGGCTTTACTCATTACAGTAAGATATATGAATGGCGCTGAGATCCTGGATAGCACTGGACAAAAGGGAGGACAAAGTAATTAGCTGGCTCTTATTTAATGGGACCCTTCCTCAAGCCGTTCAAGACTCCCGTCGCGGCTTCTTGTCCATATGCTTCAATTCAGAAGTCATTTTATAGAGGATCACTGGAGGCAGGTAGCACAGCGGCAATTAACACTGGCAGGGAATGAAATCGGTGGGGATTGCAAATGATGTGTTAAACACTGTGTAATATTTGATTGTCCAGCTTTTCTTACAACAGTCAATTCACTACGCCAGCCAACACTTTTCCCCCAACCCCTTTTTCCTCTTCTCTGATGGATTTTCCCGCAGAGACACAGAGCCAAATACTGGGATTCCCTGCAGTGTGTGATGACACTGCTAGTTTTGGCAAATGCACGTATTTGGCCAAAGTGTGTGTTTACCCTCCCATGGCCTGTAAGTGGACTTGGCTGTAAATATTGCTTTGGCTATTTGAAGCCTGTGTGTGTGAGCGTATGTGTTTAGTCAAGTGGCACGTGTGCTGTTTGAGGGGGCAACCCTGTTATGTGTGCCATCTTACCTCAAGGACTGGATTGATACCAAGCAGTGAACGGAGGCACTGACCGCATCCCACGTGTGTGTTGGGTAGATGAGAATCTGTCAAAAGGGATATAAATCTCCTGCTGAATTGAAAAGCAAAGGTCACATGACCATTCGGGATACAACTAAAGTTGTTTATTGGCAGCAGACTACTGTGTCTACATGTACACACCAATAATTTTGAACCATGCCAACGAGCCTGAGGAGATTGTTTGGCCAGGGTATTTCTCACTGGACACCACTTGGCTATAGGCGACCATTGGATGTTCACCGTCTGGAAACAACTTAGTCTCATTTGGCTGGTTCCTCTTGTCTGCTCTCTCTCGGAGCCTATATTACTTTGACCTTTACATCAAGGGGGTTGCATTTAGCACAAAGTCCATTCCCATTTGCTGCCGAACTTCATCTTTGGTTAAATTTTTACAAAGATGATCAGTCACTTCCTGTGAGAAGTTTCACACAAAAAAACTGTGTTGTCACTAAAGACGCAACTTGTGTGTTCTTTTCTGCTTCCAAATACCAATTATATAGTGACTCGCATGTCAGCAAAACATAAGCTTGTGGAAAGGTGAGAAGAATCTCTCTTGACCACCATATGCCACACAAAATAATTAACTGATGTGTGACATTATAAAGTGCAGACACCAAAGTTGGTCGACGAATTCTGAATGATTTATGATGTCTAAGATTTTAATGTTCCTATTTTTAAACTAAATAAGGCTACTAAACACTATGTGAAAAATTAACAGCATAATGCAGGAGTTCTACACTAATGGAAATGGTCCATCCTTTTATTTTTTGCTGCTGCTTCTCATGCAACCAGTCACACCCTGATTCAACAATACAGTCAATTTATATTCTTGAATTAATCTAACAAACCTGTTTTTTAACTCACTGGGGCTTGTTGAGTGTATCTATGACATGTCCAGTAATATTGGCATCATTGAGTAAACTATAAGCTACTAAATTATTGATTAACCTATTCATCCATGATATTTTTATTTTTTCCTGTGTGAGTCACAGATGAGCCAAGATGTTGCTTGATGTAAATTATTATGTCTCTTGTAATGGACACACCCGAAAGACTAGTCAACCAAACTTTAATTTATGTTTCTTTTCCCGTACAAGAATGGTTCATCTATGCCATTGCTGCTTAGCCCACTTATGCCTGGATTAGACGACGAGACAAATTTAGTCATTCCAAATTGCACTATGACAGACTACATCCATGAATTCGTGGGAGTATCTCAGTCAAACAGCGGCATTGCTACACGAAGCATTCTGATACGACACATCTTTTAAACTCATGGAGCTTTATCTTGTCAATTCAAACACTGTCAGAAAGGGGGGACCAGAAAACATGTGACCAGTGCGTTCACCAGATACACTCATTACAATGGCGAGACAACAATGTGCCATGCCAATGTTTCAGGTGAAAAAAGAACAAAATATGGAGAAACGGGGTGGTCATCACCAGTGCTCACAAGAGGCAATCATTGAAGGACTGCTTGAGTTAAAGTATGTTCCCCTACTTAATACGATAGAGCTTGCGAGCAGGCGATAAAACATTATGTGGCATAACAAGCTAGTGCTAGCACTAATGTTTGTACATAAACATCAGAATCATCTTTATTAGCCTTGTCTGTCCAAAACACAAAAGGGATTTATATTATCTCTGGTAGTTGGAGCTGCTCTAATATGATGACAATCAATTGACAGAGAGTACTTTGGAGACATACATAAATAAAAAAATAAAACGAAAAAAAAGATGGCAGCCTTCTGTCAAATCATGCTCTAAAGCTTTGGTAAACAATAGTTTGTGTGTATGAATAATTTGTTGACAATGATGACCAGGCATAGTTAGAGCAAAAAGACAACGCGGCAGTCACAAAAAAACAGTCCTATTGGTCGACCTCACGGTGCACTGTCGGAGATTTTTCATTGATTGGTCATACTACATGGAAAATAGCCCCCCCCCCAAAAAAAAAAAAAAAAAAATCAAACATGCTAGACTTTCCTTCTTGGCATTGGGACAAATTATTGATTGTGGATTACATCACCCTACAAGAAATTTTGTCATTCCCGATAAAACATTTCAAGCGCAGGTCTAGGAAGTTGGCTATGATATCAAATCAGGCCAATATTGGGACGAAAATCCTTTAGTCTAATCTAATCATTAATTACACTTCTTGCACAGTTATATGGTACCACAAATACTATAATTAGCACTGTTTGTAGTAATGCACTAATGTTATGTGCTACAAATAACATTTCTATAAAATATGCATAAAATTTCAGTAACACACTCTTGACAAGGCGTAGGTGTAGTTTTGCAAGTTACAATTTAGATATGGTTCTATAACTAATGGGCACAAATCTTTTCCTTCTGCTTTTTTTCTTTTTTTTTCTTTTGACTTAACCGTTAGGAGTCGCCACAGGATGTCATCCTTTTCCAGGTGAGCCATTCTTCTTATGTTTTCCCTCATTACATCTATCAACCTTCACTTTGGTCTCTTGCCTGGGAGCTCCAGTCTCATCATCCTCCAACAGACTTACTCACTCTCTCTCCTCTGGACTATTAAACCATCAAAGTCTGTCCTCTAACTTTGTTAACAAAAAATACAACCTATGCCATTCCTCTGATGAGCTCATTCCTACTTTTATCTAACCTGTTCACTCCTAGAGAGCACCTCAAAATCTTCATTTCCTTCATCTCTAGCTCTGCTTCCTGTTGTCTCTTCAGTGCCACTGTCTTTAATCAGTACATCTTGGGCTGTTTTATTAACTCTGCACTTCATCCTAGCACAGACTCTTCTGTGACATAGCACACCAGACATCTTCCACCAGCTGTTCCAACCTGCTTGGACCAGTTTCTTCACTTACTTAACACACTCACCATTGCTCTGGATTGTTGACCCCAAGTATTTGAAGTCCTCAACCCTCGCCATCTCTTTTCCCTAGAACCTCACATTTCCCACTCCACCACTCTCATTAACGCACATATATTCTGTTTTACTTTAACTAATCTTCATTCTTTTGCTTTCCACTGCATGCCTCCATCTTTCTTTTCTTCCACCTGCTCCCTGCTTACACTGCAGATCACAAAGTCATCCATAAACATCATGGACCAGGGGGATTCCAGTCTAACCTCATCTGTCAACCTATCCATCACCACTGGAAACAGGAAGGTGATCAGGTCTGATCCTTGATGAAGTCCCACCTCCACCGAAAAATTCCTCTGTCACACCTGCAGCACATCTCACCCCTGCCCTACAGCCATCATACATGACCTGTACAATTCTTTTTATCTGCCACTCCAGACTTCTGGATGCAGTACCACAGTTCCAACCTGGGTATTCAACATCCTTAAGGCAAATAATGTATCTGTTGTAATATTTCTGGGCATGGAACTATACTGTTGCTCGCAAATACTCACATCCATCCTGAGTCTATCCCCCAGTACTCTGCGTTGTGTGGATCATCAACTTTGCTCCTCGATAGTACCCACAGCTCTGCACATTACCCATGTTCTTAAAAATGGGCACCAGCACACTTGCTCCACTCCTCAGACATCTTCTCACCTATTATAATTCTGTCGAAAATACGGGTCCAAAACTCCACTGCCACCTCTACTAGATGCATCCATACATCCACCGGAATGTCATCAAGACCAACTGCCTTTCCATTTTTCACTCATGTTAATGCCTTTCTAACTTCCCCTGCCTGACTAATCATTGTGACTTCTTGATCCACCACACTTGCCTCTTCTACTCTTCCTTCTCTCTATGTAATTTTCCTCATTCATCAACTCCTCAAAATATTCTTTCCATATATGCTGCACTAGTCAACAAAATTCCATCCCTATCTCTGTCACCCTAATCTGATGCACATCCTTCTCATTTCCAGCCCTCTGTCTGACCAACCTGTGCAAAACTTTTTTATTGTTCTTTAGTGTCCGGCCTGGCATGTATGTCATCATATGCCTCTTGTTTGGGCTTTGCCATCTCTATGTTTGCACTACATTACATCTCCATGTATTCGTTTCTCCTCTCCTCTGTCCTCTCAGTGTCCCACATTTTTAGCTAACCTCTTTCCTTTGATGATGACCTGTACTTTGAGGTTCCAGTATGCTGTCTACCCCCACTCTCCCCTGCCACAACCTTACAGTCAGTAACCTCCTTCAGATTAAACGATCTCTATAAAATGTAATCTACCCACGTGCTTCTACCTCAGATCTGGTAGTTCATCCCATTTTCTTGCTCCTTCTGGAAAAAGGTGTTCACTACGGCCATTTTCATCCTTGTTGCAAGGTCTGCCACTAATTGTTTCTCCAAGTTCCTTTCCTTGATGCCATACTTACCCATATCTTCTACATCACCCCTGTTTCCCCTCACCAACATGTCCATTCAAATCGGCACCAATCACAACTCTCAGAACAGCTCAGAATTATTTCCGATGCTCCTTGGAGAATTTATCATTCACCTCTATGCCAAATTATACCTGTAGGCCACAGATGCTAATCACATTATCACACTTCAATTTCAAGTTTCAGCCTCATCACTTGATCGGATACTCTTTTCACCTTGAACACATTTTAAGTTAATGCTTCCTTTAAAATACTACTCAATTTCTCTTCCCATCTACTGTAGACTATGGTAAAACAACTTAAACCTTTCTCCTAAACTTCCAGCCAAACTGCCTTTTCACCTGCTCTCCTGGACACATAATCTATCAACCTTCATCCTAATCATCATATCAACCAACTTCCAACCAACAAAATTTTCCCGTCATAGTCCTAACCTTGAAACTCTCCACATTCAATTCTAGGCTCAGTTCTTTCCTCTTCTCTTTCTGCCCAAGAACACACTTTCTACCTCCCCTTCATCTTCGATCCATTGTAGCTGAATTTCCATTGACACCCTGCAGGTTAATGGCACCTGTGACAGATGTTGTTAACCCGGGCCATGAGCAATTCTGTATGGAAGTCTTTAGATGAACACTCATATTTGTTTAGCAAAGTTTTAAGCCAAATGCTCTACTGGACGTAACACTATGCATTTGGCTGAGCTCGGGATAGGCCAGGGATGCTCAATGCGTCAATCGCGAGGCAGTCTTGGTTGATCACGGGACAGCGTGCCAAAAAAAAAAAAAAAAACATCTGCCAATCTTCCCTCTAAACTGCACGTGTGCGCAATTGTGCACCGCTGATAGTCTCTTTGCAGACATTTTGCATTGCGCGCAAAAAAAAAAATTCCAATGCAAATTGAAAGTATAACATACAGCTATTCAGTTTATGGCATTTTACAATGTGATTTAATGAGTGAGGGATACACATACATACTGTAAAAAATGAAAAGAAGCCACTGGTTTCTTTTGGGCAGCACACGGAACGTTCTCTTACAACGACCGCTGCTCTGCCACACTTTCTTTTTCCCAGTTTACCTTACACCCACTCCCCAACCCCGCTTTTTAAGATGTACACTGATAATTACAAATGTTACAGTACTTATGCAGCCCATCAATGTGTTTTATAATGACAGCATCCACCATTGCTACTTTAGTTCACAACACAGTCTGGGCAACGTAGAGCAAAGACGAGCTCGACTTGCTGCTTATGTTTACTTTCAATATTAATGGAGAAAGTTAAAGAAAAAAATGCTGTTGTTTTAAGATGCAATCACTGTCGGAGTATGTGAATAATTTAAAAAAGTGGTTAAACTTGACGAGATTTTCTCTTTTCCAAGTGGGAAAGGTCTGGTCTCAAGCCAAAGTAGAAGGTCCAGGATGAGATGGTGTGTAATTTTAAAATTACACCTTGGCACAGCCTGATCCAGGATGAAATACAGTGCACAAAAAGCAAATTCTGGATCATCATCCCTCCCCCGTTGTTGTCGGCAGCTCGCGAGATGCTAGCTGCTTGAAAAGTAGATCTTGTGGTAAAAAAGTCAGGGCATCGCTGGGATTGGCCTACAGTTTACACTGGCTTGTGCCCCTCATAGGGCTGCATTAACTAATGGGCACAAATGATATACTGTAGGCTTAAATCATCACAAGTTCATAACACATCTTGTTTTCTTCTACATTTGTAGCCTTTCTTTGAAATCAATAGCAACATCAATCGCTCCAAAAAGGATGTTTGGAGCAAAGAGAATATTAAAAAAAAATTACAACAGGAGGAGAAAAACCAAGGGGGGAAATAAAAGGAAGAGGTAGCATTATCGGGAGGAGTAAAGCTCAAGAGGAGGAGCAGAGAAATCCCAAAACTAATCTGAGTATAATCAGGGCATTGCCCCAGTGTACTAACCCTGTCTGCAGACTGACACACACAGAAACACAGACACATACACTACTAAGCCTACCCCATAACCCCCAATATGTGGGTGGTGGTGTTCCCATGACCCAATTAACACATCTGGGTCAGCGGTATTCAACTCCATACTTGCACAGACAAACACATGACTAACGCAGGTTCAGGTAAGGCAGAGGGTGAGCATAATGGTTTTCGGCCCTCTCCTGTGATTTATTACTAAATTAGTAGACATATTGTAGCCATTTCTCAGAAAAGTCGGATTTCAGTGACTTGATGACTAGATGTACTGCGCTACCGTTTCATCACTTGTAATTTATTTCCCAGCATTTAGCAAACATGCAGCTTCACCTCGCTGCATGCAAACAGTTCTGCTGTATGTAAAATAACAAATCCCTCTGATGCAGACTTGTGTAACAGGAAGTAAGAAAAAGGGCAGATGAAGAATTTTTTTCTGTCTTTTTTAACGTAAGGGTAGTACTGCCTGTATCGTATTCAAAAATAAATAAATAAAATAAACATGAAAATGTTTGAGGTGATTTTGTGTTTGAGACAAGGGAGCAAAGGTGTGCTTTTGCGTTTGAGGCAAAAGGACGGAGTGTCTACTATTGTGTGAATGTGTGCAATTGTGTGTATGTGTAAAAACCTCTTGCCAGTTTTAAAAAACATCCGTAGCCCAGGTAAATGGCATGCTGTCCTCTTGCACATGCCCAGTGGCTTTCTTTTTTTCTTCCCAGGGAAGAGTTCAGAGGGCCGGTTAGCACCGTTCACTGCAGACCCCCAGGCATCAGTTGAACACACATCTTAAGACACACGCACACACACGTGCTCTCACACTGAAAACTCAACCATAAAGTTTTATTTAAGCACTCATATGAAGCATCCACAAAGCCATAAACACAATCACCCATGCTCTAGGCTCTCAAGAATTCATGCAGTGGCAACAGTTCGGTATACGCACACAAATGCACGCACGCACATACACACAGAAAAAAATGCACACATACACACATAGATATTTTGCATGCACCAACAACGCACACAGTTGGCCTTTAGCTATAATGTTCAAACAGCCGTGATATTGAAATCCAGCAGAAGTGCGACCAGCAGGTTTTGCCGAGGTCTACAGCAGGTTATTGATCAAGGTTAGTATATTGGGAAAACTCTGCCTGTGGCATTGGGGTCATTCACGCTAGAGGTAGATGCATTTGTGTTTCTATGTCTGTGTAGGAATGTACAGTCCACATTGAAAAGTAAGTTAACATATCAATATGAGATTGCTTTGGTGCTCTTTTACTATTTGCGAACAGTGGTGGTTTTAGCTAATTTTTACCCAAGTGGGCCGACTGGGTCCAAGGGAATACTCAGGGAGGTCAGATGCCACATTTTGTCAAATTCATTTTGTCACCGGAAGGATGTGTTGGTTGCAATCCACCTTTTTTTTTAAATTATCCATTTTAGTTTATCGATAGGGGTCGGTATAGGGCTTTGATTCATGAGTTTCAACTTCATATATTGAAAAAAATGTTTTATGCTGTGGAGTCACTGATGGTGTAGTGGCACACACGCCTGACTTTGGTGCAGGCAGCGTGGGATTGATTCCCGCTCAGTGAAGGTGTTGATATTTGACCTGCAACTGACTAGCGACCAGTTCAGGGTCTATTCTGCCTTCTGACCGAAGCTAGCAGGGAAAAGCTCTGGCTCTCTCGTGATCCTTGTGAGGATAAGCGGCTTGGATAATGGATGGATGGATTGATGTTTTGTGCTGTGAAAAACATATCGCGTGACATTGCAGCGGTGTGCAGTATGGTACAGTGAAGAAAATAAGTATTTGAACACGCTGCAATATTGCAAGTTCTCCCACTTAGAAATCATGGAGGGGTCCAAAATTTTCATCGTAGGTGCACGTCCACTGTGAGAGAGATAATCTAAAAAGAAAATTCCAGATATCACAATGTATGATATTTAACGATTTATTTTTTGTGATACAGCTGCAAATAAGTATTTGAACACCTGTCCATCAGCTAGAATTCTGACCGTCAAAGACCTGTTAGTCCGCCTAAAAGTCCACTTCCACTCCATATATTATCCTGAATCAGATTCACCTGTCTGTGGTCGTTAGCTGTATGAAGACACCTGTCCACCCCATACAATCAGTAAGACTCAAACTTGTAAAATAGCCAAGACAAAAGAGCTGTCAAAAGACACCAGAGACAAAATTGTACAACTCCACATGGCTGCAAAAGGCGATGGAGAAATTGCCAAACAGCTTGGTGAAAAAAGGTCGACTGTTGGAACAACCATTAGAAAAGGGAAGAAGCTAAACATGACGCTCATTCTCAATCAGAATGGAGCCCCATGCAAGATATCAACTCGTGGGGTCTCAATGATCCTTGGAAAGGTGAGGAATCAGCCCAAGACTACACAACAGGACTTGGTCAATGGCCTGAAAAGAGCTGGGACCACCGTTTCCAAGGTGACTGTTGGTAATACACTAAGACATCATGGTTTGAAATCATGCATGGCACGGACAGTTCCCCTGCTTAAACCAGCACATGTGAAGGCCTGTCTTAAGTTTGCCAATGACCATTTGGATGATACAGAGGAGTCATGGAAGAAAGTTTTGTGGTCAGATGAGACCAAAATTGAACTTTTTGGTCATAATTACACGGACAGTGTTTGGAAGAAGACGAATGATGAGTTCCATCCCAAGAACACCATCTGTACTGTGAAGCATGAGGGTGGTAACATCATGTTTGGGGGTGTTTTTCTGCACATGGGACAGGACGACTGCACTGTATAAAGGAGAAGATGCCCATGTATTGTGAGATTTTGGGGAACAACCTCTTTCCTCAGTCAGAGCATTGAAGATGGGTCATTGTCTTTCAACATGACAATGACCCGAAACACACAGCCAGGAAAACCAAGGAGCTGCTCCGTAAGATGCAGATCAAGGTTGTGGCGTGGCCTAGCCTGTCTCCAGACCTAAACCTAATAGAAAATGTTTGGAGGGAGCTAAAACTCCATGTTTCTCAGCGACAGGCCAGAAACCTGTCTGATCTAGAGAAGATCTGTGTGGAGAATTGGGCCAAAATCCTTCCTTCAGTGTGTGCAAACCTGGTGATCAACTACAGGAGACATTTAACCTCTTTAATTACAAACAAAGGCTACTGTACCAAATATTAACATTGGTTTTCTCAGGTGTTCAAATACTTTTTTGCAGCTAAATCACACAAATAAATCCTTAAAAAATCATCCATTGTGATATCTGGATTTTTTTTTTTTAGATTATCTCTTTCACAGTGGACATGCACTTTCAAAGACAATTTCAAACCCCTCCATGATTTCTAAGTGTGAGAACTTGCAATATAGCAGGGTGTTCAAATACATATTTTCTTCACTGTATGTCTGCCATAGCTAAACTGCTCTTTGTTGTTTTTGCATGTGTAACAGGGTCAGTTTAGCACTTGTAAATATTTTTGTATGAAATATAATTTATCTGGGCAACATGGTGGAGCAGGTGAAAAGTGTTGGCCTCACAGTTGTGAGGACCCGGGTTCAATCCCAACCCCGCCTGTGTTACGTTTGCATGTTCTCCCCGTGCATGCACGGGTTTTTTCCAGGCACTCCGGTTTCCTCAGACATCCTAAAAACATGCTTCCTGTTGTTCAGTGCCACCGTCTCTAATCCGTACACCATGGCCAGCCTCACCACTGTTTTATAAACTTTGCCCTTCATCCTAGCAGAGACTCTTCTGTCACATAACACACCAGTCACCTTCTGCCAGCTGTTCCAACCTGCTTGGACCCGTTGCTTCGCTTCCTTACCACACTCACCATTCCTCTGGATTGTTGACCCTAAATATTTGAAGTCCTCCACCCACGCACATATAATCTGTTTTATTTCGGCTAATCTTCATTCCTCTCCTTTCCAGTGCATGTCTCCATCTTTCTAATTGTTCCTCTGCGTGCTCCCTGCTTTCACTGCATATCACAATATCATCTGCGAACATCATGGTCCAAGGGGATTCGAGTCTAACCTCAAATGTCAGCCTATCCATTTTCACTGCAAACAGGAAGGGGCTCAGAGCTGATCCCTGGAATTCCCACCTCCACCTTAAATTCTTCTGTCACACCTAAGGCACACCTCACCATTGTTCTGCTGCCATAATACATGTCCTGTACTATTTTAACATACTTTTCTGCCACACCAGACATACCCATGCAGTACCACAGTTCCTCTCTTGGTACTCTGCCATAGGCTTTCTCTAGATCCACAACGACACAATGTAGCTCCTTCTGACCTTCTCTGTACTTTTCCACTAGCATCCTCAAGGGAAATAATGCATCTGTGGTACTCTTTCTAGGAATGAAACCATACTGTTGCTCGCAGATACTTACTTCTGTCCTGAGTCTAGCCTCCACTACTCTTTCCCAAAACTTCATTGTGTGACTCATCAATTTTATTCCTCTATAATTCCCACAGCTCTGAACATCGCCTTTGCTCCTCAAAATGGGAACTAGAACACTTTTCCTCCATTCTTCAGGCATCTTTCCGCCCGCTAGTATACTGTTGAATAAGTTGGTCAAAAACTCCACAGCCATCTCTCCGAATTGCTTCCATACCTCCACTGGTATGTCATCAGGACCAACTGCCTTTCCATTTTTCATCCTTTGTCGTGCCTTTCTGACTTCCCCCTTACTAATCATTGCCACTTCCTGGTCCTTCACACTTGCCTCTTCAACTCTTCCTTCTCTCTCATTTTCTTCATTCATCAACTTCTCAAAGTATTCTGTCCATCTGTTTTACACACTACTGGCACCAGTCAACACATTTCCATCTCTATCCTTAATCACTCTTACCTGCTGCACATCCTTCCCATCTGTCTCTCTCTGTGTGGCCAAACTGTCGAGATCATTTTCTCCTTCTTTCATGTCCAACCTGGTGTACATGTCTTCATATGCCTCCTGCTTGGCCTTTGCCACCTCGACCTGTGCGCTATGTCGCATCTCGATGGACTCCTTTCGCCTCTCCTCAGTCCTCTCAGTGTCCCACTTCTTCTTCGCTAATCTCTTTCCTTGGATGACTCCCTGCATTTTGCGGTTCTACCACCAAGTCTCCTTCTCCCCTTTCCTACCAAAAGACACACCAAGTACTCTCCTGCCTGTCTCTCTGATCACCTTGGCTGTCGTCGTCCAGTCTTCCGGGAGCTTCTGCTGTCCATCGAGAGCCTGTCTCACCTCTTTCTGAAAGGGCGCACAACATTCTTCCTTTCTCAGCTTCCACCACATGGTTCTCTGCTCTACCTTTGTCTTCTTAATCTTCCTACCCAACACCAGAGTCATCTTACACACCACCATCCTATGCTGTCGAGCTACACTCTCCCCTACCACTACTTTACAGTCAGTAATCTCCTTCAGATTACATCATCTGCAGAAAATATAATCCACCTGTGTGCTTCTACCTCCGCTCATGTACGTCACTATATGTTCTTCCCTCTTCTGGAAATAACTGTTCGCTACAGCCATCTCCATCCTTTTTGCAAAGTCCACCACCATCTGTCCCTCAAAGTTCCTTTCCTGGATGCCGTACTTACCCATCACTTCTTCATCGCCCCTGTTTCCTTTACCAATTTGTCTATTACAATCTTCCAGAATTTCTCTTTCAACGCTAGGTCACATCCTACCTGTGGGCCATAGCCGCTAACCACATTATACATAACAACCTCAATTTCAAATGTCAGCCTCATAACTCGATCTGATACTTTTTTCACCTACAAGACATTCTTAGCCAGCTCTTCCTTTAAAATAACCCCTACTCCATTTCTCTTCCCATCTACTCCATGGTAGAATAATTTAAACCCTGCTCCTAAACTTTTAGCCTTACTACCTTTCCACCTGCTCTCTTGGATGCACAGTATATCAATCTTTCTCCTAATCATCATGTCAATGAACTCCTGAGCTTTTCCTGTCATAGTCCCAACATTCAAAGTCCCTACACTCAGTTGTAGGCTCTGTGCATTCCTCTTTTTCTTCTGACGATGGATCTGGTTTCCTCCTCTTCTTTGTCTTCGACCCACGGTAGCTGAATTTTCACCGACGGGCTGCAGTAAGAATGAACAATGTATGGGTGGCATTTTTCATACCTAAAACAATTCTAAACACAATCACACTTCATGGCAGCACAGCTTGACTCCTGGAGTTATTGTGCTTAATTGCATCACTCTACCTGAATTGTTCTTATCTTCACTCACTTAATTATGATCAAAGACTCTACCTTTTGGTTTCTCTTCATTTTATAGGTTAATATCAAAAGCCCATCTTGTATGTCATGGCAGTTGTTCATATTGAGAATGGTCTTTTTACCGAAAATCAAGGCCATGTTATACCTGTGACCTTCCTTACACTGGTACCTGCCTCTATTTTGCCATTCTTTCCATTACAAGTTCTAGAATCACCTGGCCCCGCTCTTCCCTGACTCCATTGGCCTGGCCTGGCTTCCGTTGCTTTTGCATTACTACAGGTACCAATCAAAACAGGGAGGGACTGGAGAGGGATCAGGACGAGGTTGACACACTCATTTTTTGTCACAACTTCCATCTCGCTGTAATTTTCTTTCCTTAGTGGACTACTGAACAACACATGCTTTCAGCCTGCCGCCCACTGTGCGAAGAGGTTGAACCCGACTGGACCGGACCATCGTGCAGAGGTGCCAACGCACCTCCGTACATGATAGATTCACAAGTGAATGCCCAGTGTGCCTGTAAAAGTGTCAAATGTACTGTATTCACTATCATGTACATTGTCACATTCATCAAACCATAAAAACATTGATCAATAGTTCACAAAAAAAGAAGTTGCTAAAGATAGAGGGTGTTTGTCAGAATAAAAAAATGAGTGTGTGGATATTTTAAAGGAGAATCGCTGGCTCAATTAATTTGTTTAGTTTGTGTACATTCTAGTCAGAAGCTCTGCTTTTTCATCCACAGGTACAACATACTTTTTGACTCCCGTTAAGTGTTGATGTAGAATTATTTATTGATGCTTTTTATACTACTCATATGAATGCATCTCTATGAGGTGCACAAGCCAGAGCAAACTTGAGGGCAGTGCCAAGTCAGGAAAAAAGCAGAGGGTTGCGTCAGGAAGGGCATCCATCTTAAAACGTTACCAAACGTATATGAGCATTCATCTAAAGCAGGGTTTGGGAACCTTTTCAACTCAGAAAGCCAAAAAGGACAAATATTTTAAAATGTAATTTCAAAAGAGCCATACAGTATTTTAAAAACTAAGTACAAGCGTATTTGTGGATTTATGTAAAACCAAAGTTGGCAAAATGTTTATTGGCAATATCGAGTCCGAATGCTTTGGCATACTGCCCATCTGTAAATTTAGAATTTATTTTTTTCTTTAAGCGAACTTTATCAAAAGTGTTTCCATGATTAGTTGTTCCGACACGATCAGAGTCCGACCCTGCACCTGTGGACATCAACGGCCACACTAACCTACGGCAACCCCACTAGGACAAACTGTCTCTGTGTCATTTGCGTTACCTCCCACACCAAACTACAGCAATCCCACCAGGACAAAGCTCTGCTCTGTTGCTTGCACAAGAGAAATCACATGTACAGTATGTCGTTATGAGGGCTCCGCGAGCTACATACAACCACCAAAAGAGAGCCAGGTATGGCTCGTGAGCCATAGGTTCCCGACCCCTGATCGAAAGAATTCAAGATTGAATCGGTAATAGCCGGGATTAACAATGTCCGCCTCCGGCACCGTTAACCTGCGGGCATCAGTGGAAATTCAGCTACTGCAGGTCAAAGATGCAGGAAAGGTGGAAAGCGGGTTCTTAGGCCTAAAGAGAAGAGGAAAGCACAAAACCTATAATTGAATGTGGGGATGTTAAATGTTGGGATTATCACAGAAAAAGCTTGAGAAGAGGTTGATGAGGAGTGTGTCCAGGACAGCAGGTGGAAAAGCAGTTTTGGCTAGAAATTTAGGGGTAGGATTAAAATTATTTTACTCGGGTGTAGATGGGATAAGAAATGGAGCAGGGGTTATTTTAAAGGAAGGGTTAGCTAAGAATCTCTTGGAGGTGAAAAGACTAATATATCCAGTTATGACACAGACTTGAAGTTGAAGGTGTTGTGTATAATGTGAGCATATTCCACACTGGTAGGATGTGACCGAGAGGTGTAACAAACATAAATAAAATGGAAAATAATTCAATTATTAAATGTTTATAATAATAATTAATTCTGATTAATATATAAAAGAGGTACTTTCAGACTAGTAGTCTTTGGAGGTCCAAATTATGGTAGGCATCTATAAATTTGGAAACATTGTGTGGGATCTGGAAGAATGGGTTATTGAAGTGAAGAGACATTTCGACTCATACCCTGTTGGCAGGCAATCTTGGACCCACAGGACCATGGTGATACCCCAGACTGAAGGTTGGGGATGATGTCCAGTCGACGCTAAATTGTGCGAAGTCTCCACAAATGTCTCGAAGATGCTCCGCTCCACCTTTCATTGGAGAGCCTATATTGTCTGTAGGCGTAAATGGGAGTGTCTACTAGGATCGCAAAAAAACACTTTTTTCATAATCGGTTTTAACCGAACAGCTGTGGCAAAAAAAAAAAAAAAAACGATTAACGGGTTTTAAAACCGGTACCATTGTGGTGTTTACATAATTCACCCGCGGGACCTCGAGTTGGGGTGCAGGTTTCCGCACGGACTGTTTTTGTTGTTGCTCTTCCGGAGTGACGGGTTCAGAGTTCCCCCCGTTATGCGAGTAGTGTTTTGATGTCTGCCAATAAAACAAGTTTTGTTCCTGTGCCCGACACTCCGCCTCCGATTCCTTTTCTCCGGCGCTACACCATCGATAGTTAATTTACTCCACGGTAATGGGGTCGTTTGTATACAATGACAAACAAGCTTGTTGAATGTGGCTTTCAACAACGCACTCGTGTAAGTTAAATTTTTGTTATTTTTTTTGTAAAAATGTTTTAATGTTAACATTCTTCTTTCAGACTTTCAGAAAGGGCATTAAAGTATACCGAGCGTTTCCTCGATGCCATGTTTGATGTTTCTTTGATTTAACTGAATGTTCCTTTGAGTCCAACTTTACTCTAACACCGAAACTTGAAAAAAGTGTAAATGATGTTGAAAAAATAGCACAATGTGGAGTACCGGAACCGGAAGAAATGATTGGAAATTTTAACCGTTTTCGAAAGTCCGTTCACGGTTTCGGTTTTTAAAAACCGAAAATCGGTTATAACCGGTTCTTTGTAACCGGTTGCGATCCCTAGTGTCGACGTGTAACAGGCTGGTGACCGGTACAGAGGGTGAATCTGTCCAAAGCCAGCCGGACTAGGCTCCCGCTAAGATAAGCAGTACAGAGAATGGTTGGATATACAGTGTATAATATATATCATACTGTATGTACTGTACGTATAGCTCAAGATCAAAATATGGACAGTCTTTCTGCTGCAGTGAAAACCAGCTAAACTACAGTGAAGAAAATAAGTGTTTGAACACCCTGCTATATTGCAATTTTATTGCCATTTGATTTTAATGTACCAGCAATGACTCATATAAACTCAAAAATAGGCTCTTAATCTTTGCACACACAAAAAAATGAAAACTTTGCTGAGTAATCTCCACTCATACAGTCGGTAAATCACCAAATTGCTCGACCGTATGAAAAACATGACAGGAATGCCACTGTTTAAACACAAGCGATAGTGACAGTTGAATTAAATAAATTCACAGCTATTAGTCTTAGGCTTATATACATTGTACAATGAAGAAAATACGTATTTGAACACCATTATATTGCAAGGTCTCCCACTTAGAAATCAGGGAGGGGCCCGAAATTTTCATCATATGTGTATGTCTACTGTGGGAAAGATAATCTAAAAAGAGCAATGCAGAAATCCCAAAGTATTTTTTTTGATGATTTATTTGTGTGATATAGCTGCAAATAAGTATTTGAACACCTGAGAAAGCCAATGTTAATATTGGTACAGTAGATTTAGTAGCTTTTGTTTGCAATTACAGAGGTCAAGCATTTCCTGTAGTTGTTCACCAGGTTTGCACACACTGCAGGAGGGATTTTGACCCTCTCTTCCACACAGATCTTCTCTAGATCAGACAGGTTTCTGGGCTGTTGCTGAGAAACACGGAGTTTCAGCTCCCTTCAAAGATTTTCTATTGGGTTTATGTCTGGAGACTGGCCAGGCCACGTCAGAACCTTGATCTGCTTCTTATGGAGCCACTCCTTGGTTTTCCTGGCTGTGTGCTTCGGGTCATTGTCATGTTGAAAGACCCAGCCACAACCGATCTTCACTGCTCTGACTGAGGGAAAGAGGTTGTTCCCCAAAATCTCACAATACATGGCCGCAGTCATCCTCTCCTTCATACAGTGCAGTCGTCCTGTCCCATGTGTAGTAACTCCCCCCCAAAAGCATGATGTTACCACCCCCATGCTTCACAGTAGAGATGGTGTTCTTGGGATGGAACTCATCATTCTTCTTCCTCCAAACACGGTTAGTAGTATTATGACCAAAAAGTTAAATTTTGGTCTCAACTTTTTCCCATTACTCCTCTGTATCATCCAAATGGTCATTGGCAAACTTAAGACGTGCCTTAACATGTGCTGGTTTAAGCAGGGGAACCTTCCGTGCCATGCATGATTTCAGGTGTATCACACAAATAACAACAACAGGAAACGTTTGACCTCTGTAATTGCAAACAAAGGCTACTGTACCAAATATTAACATTGGTTTCCTCAGGTGTTCAAATACTTATTTACAGCTGTATCACACAAATAAATCGTTAAAAAATGATACATTGTGATTTCTGGATTTTTCTTTTGAGATTATCTCTCTCACAGTGGAGATGCACCTACGATGAAAATGTCACACCCCTCTAAGATTTCTAACTGGGAGAACTTGCAATATAGCAGGGTGTTCAAATACTTATTTTCTTCACTGTATCTACAGAATAAACATCTCGATTGTTTTGATTCAAATTTATTGTGTTTGTGTTTGAGGCAGAATGAAATGAAGAAATTAAAAATAAAACTGCCAGTTTGGAAATACTGTATTTCTGGAAAAGCTCCATGAGCGACCTGCACCAAACGTTTTTTTGGATAAATGAGTTTGTTCGTGTACTAATACCCCAAGGTGGCATTTTTCAAAACCAAACCCATCAAAATTGGTTCTTTAATTTTTTTTTTATCCGACAAATAGCTGAAATATCTTCATTTCACCGTTAGGAACTCTCTCTACTCAAAATTGAAACTTTTCACGCACATATACAATAGTGGCAACCACTTTCACACAACCACTTCATTCCATCTGCTTACTCATGCATACAGCTTACAAATTTTCCCCCTCTGATTGTAGCAAAACCAGTGACTGCATGATATGTGAAAATCAGGGAATGGCATGACAAGTGGACAACTCATAATGAAAAGGGTTTTGAGGATACAGAAAAAATAAAATGGTGTTGTCTCACAATAGCCCTCCGAGGAGTACATATGGTGCTTTTAACCGGTAACTCCTGTAAATATATTCTTCATTTTCAAATGATAATTTTGTGCCTATTTTTCATTATTCATCAGGTCTTTGACATTCTTTTGTTATATTGTAACTGTATATGGATTTATAAGGATACTGAAAAGATGTGCATTTCTCACGTGTTTGGCTCAAAGAGTGAGCTTTTCCAAACGAATGCTATGCATTTTCACCAAGACATTATGAACAATTATGCACTCCCAATTATTTGCAATTACTTTTTTTTAAAAGGCTCTTTTCAACATGACTGCACCCGAGTGCACAATATAAGGCCCATAAGGCTAGATGAATTTAATGTAGAACCCTAGCAAATATTTTACCTCTGGGGAGCAGGTCCTCTTGTCCGACTTCAGGGACCTCTGACCACACAACTATTCTTGATTGAATAGAACAAACTTGTCACCCACCTATGCCACTTTTTTTTCTTTAATCCCGACCCCGCCTGTGTGCAGTTTGCATGTTCTCCCTGTGCCTGTGTGGGTTTCCTCTGGGCACTCCTGTTGCCTCCCACATCTCCAAAACATCCATTAATTAGAGACTCTAAACTCCCCCTAGGTGTGATTGTGAGTGCGACTGTTGTCCATCTTCGTGTGGAATGTGATTGGCTGGCAACCAGTTCTGGGTGTACCCTGCTTCCTGCCCGGTGAATGCTGGGATTGGCTCCAGTACTCCCATGACTCTTGTGAGGACAGGCGGCTCAGAAAAAGGATGGATGTCATTGGCTGCCATTTTTCTCATGACAGAAAGCCAATCGCGTTATACTCGTCACACCCCCTATTTAAAGGGGAAATCCAGTGGTTTGCATTAACAATAGATCCAATAGGTCATGTAATATGTACTATATCTTGACAATGTGATGTTAAATTTTTTTATCGACAATTCCGAATTTTCAGGGGCGCTGCCATTTTCACGAGTCACATGACCTACGTAGACGTATGTGACATGTGAGGTGCCGTTCAAAATGCTCGAATACATGGGACACCATTATGCTCGGTGCCGATTTCTCGGATTTAACCTCATCTGATGAAGAAATAGCAGTATCGGTTGATCGGGAAGACGAAGGAATACTTTGATATAGAGCGGCGGAGCCGTGAACTCACTTGGCCGGGGAGCTCCCTCCGCTGAGCGGCTGAGCCATGAGCTCGCTTCCCACCGAGCCAGGAGCTTGCTCGGCCGGAGAGCGAGCTCGTCAGACCCCATGTCATTCCGCCAGAAGAACCATCCGAATATTCAACATTATTTATAGCCGAGGAAGCAAGATCATGGCTCCGCCACTCGGCGGAGCTCAGGTTCAAATCTGTATGGAAGTATTACTCTGTCTACCCGATCACCCATGCGGCCGAGCCGCTCATGGCTGTGCAACTCACGGCTGTGTATGGAAGTATTCCTCCGCCTTCCAGATCAACCAAGCGGCCGAGCTGCTCATGGCTATGCCGCTCACGGCTGTGCATGGGAGTATTCCTCTGTCTTCCCGATCAAACGAGCGGCTGAGCCCCTCACGGCTGTGTATGGGAGTATTTCTCCGTCTTCCCGATCAACCGATAATGCTATTTCTTCATCAGATGAGGATAAATCCGAGAAATCAGCGCTAGGCATAAATAGTGTCCCATATAATCGAGCCTTTCTTGCGGCATGGTACACGTCACATCCCCACACGTAGGTTCATGTGACTCGAGAAAATGGCAGCGCCCCTGAAAATTTGTAATTGTCGATAAAAATATTCTCAAAACACTATTAAACGAGAGAGGATTTAACATCACAATGTCAAAATAGAGTACATATTACATGACCTATTGGATACATTGTTAACGCAAACCAGTGGATTTCCCCTTTAGGGCTTTCTTGATGATGCAATTAGTGTCTCTGGCAGTCATCTGTGTAAGCTGCAACATCGCTAAACTGATTAGGTTTTTGTGATTCTCCTTTTTCTGCTCTCTATGAATTATGGATTTATACAACAGTTAAATTTGACAATTTGCTCACTTGCTCTCGGACCATTGCATACCTTCATCCCAAGACAAATTCTTTCAAGTTAGACCCTCCCAACTGTGAAGTTGACTGCTCTGTGTCCTGTATTTAAATTTACTTGTCACACTTGATCTCAAGTTGATTCTAAAAGCTTTGTTCAATACCTTGAATGTCTTTCACCAATAATCATCTCGTCTCATGAAGGTTTTGGAGCTGCCTGGTCAAATTCATGACCTAAATTATATTGAAATCCTCTGGCATGACCCCAAAAAGTCTGCTCCATTCAAAAACCCTCCACTGTTGTGGGATTAAAACAATTTTGCAAGGAAGAAATATCACCACAGATATGTGAAAGACATAGCCAGTTGTGGAAAATGACAGTCTCTTTGTTGCTGCTGAGGGTGGCACAACCAATTATTTCCCTTCATCAATAAAACAACCATTTAAAAACATTAAGGTAGTAAACTTAAAAAAATATTATTAGAATTTGAGACTGGGGCTAATAATTTTTTCACCACTGTAGGTGTTTGATCAAGCTGAGGTCAGTTGTGTTCACACATCATTTAATGGACCTTGCTTTGTATTCTGGGCCAGAGTCATGCTAAGGCCTATCACCAAATGTGCCCCAAAAGTGTAGAATTTTTCTAGATGCAATGGGTGTTTGAAAACAGACTAAAAGTCCAAACCAGTCATCTTTGAATTACTGAATAATGCTTGTGGCAGGCTGATATCTTTGTGCAACAGGGTCATCTATATCATTTCACAAATTTTACCCAAATTGTTACCTTGTGGATTTTTTGAGGCGGGGACAGGGGGTCTTTTATAAAATGCGGAGGCTTAATTGTACTCTGACGGTGCAGATATGATCTAACACAATGTACAAGCTATGGCAAAGGTTCATAAAAGTGATCATTAATAGGACAACATTCTTACTACTATTTTATGAGAAGCAGAATAAAATGGAAAGAAAGTGAATACCAAAAAAGGTGGGAAAGTATAGAGGAACAGAAGTGGAGCTGAAAAGGAACCCTCAGTAATTCAGAACACAAGACGTGATTTTGTGCCAGGCAAGCTTCTTGTATCTGACCTCCAAATTCTCTCCACGCCAACCATTTCTCTCTTTGAGGACCAAGGGGAGGTTGCAAAAACATCTTGCTGTCAGGTGCATACTTGAGCCACGTTGCTCATTTGCTTGTTTTGGAAACATAAAAAAGGACATTAAAAATGGTTTTCCCCTGTCATTCATTTCCTGTCTCATCACTCCTTAAGGGCCAACTTGAGGCTGTTATAGACATTAGGACAGCCGTGCTACTGACAAGGCCATTAAATCTATGTTGGCTGAGAAACCTGGCTGGGGCAAAAGCAGAGCTGCTTTAGCTAACAAAAAAAGAGAGCTGGGTCAGGAAACAGCAATTTAGGTGGGCCAATATGGTGCAGTGAAGACGGTGTTCTTTCATGATTTAGGGCAGATGTAAAAAAAAAAATGGCTGGCAAAACAATCCAGATGGCCTGCATTGTCGGCTTTCTCAAAACCGAGTCAGCGACCGTGGACAGTCATCGCTACAGCAAAGGGCAAGAAAAAAGAATGGGAATCAATACAAAACTGAGATCAGACTTAATTTGAGCCCCTTTACAAGACCCTGGTCAAGAATTCTCCCAACCCCGAAAGGTATGAAATTACATCAAACAAGAAAAGAATGGAGCCCAAAATATTAATAGTGATGGCGCTGTTAAGGATTTGAAATGTTTTTGCAGTAAGATCACCAAAAGTATTGTATTGTCTTCTACCAATGACAGTCTGTCTGATCTCTTGAAAAATTCTGGAGATCATTTAGCAACCAACTGTGAAATCCGCCATTATACACAAAGGGGCCATGAATGTTCTCAAGCAGCAATCAGAGATACTGAAGTATGATTTCATTGATCTCCAAACAAAAGTGCAATGTTTGCATGCTGGTGTTTTTATAAGCAGACCTCTCCCACTTGTACGATTTGGAGATGAACGTTTCTCGAGCCCCGTCAATTAAATAAGTGGTTAAGTGCTGTGTGTTTCATTGACAATTTCTGCCTTTTCTGCAATTTCTGTTTTTGGGAGCTCAGACATTTTTACAAAGCAGATGATTTCTGTCTAAATGGACAAGGGGTTAAGTTATTGGCTGACAACATTTTTTTACTATCTACGTCATTTGCCGGCCCGAAAGGAAAACAATGCAAATGTTTCCATGGATGAAAGACAAACGGTTGCAGTCGTGCCCAAACAATAGGAGGAGCAAGAGCTAAAGCGACATGAGTTGCAGACGGATTTGTCAGTGTCATCCAAACAATTGGAGGAGCAAATGATAAATGGGATGAGCGAGCACTTTCAATGTCCCATCCCGCTCCCTGATCCATGGAGCCAAGCCCAAAGCAAAACTCTCTACAGGCCTAAATTCTTTTTTTAGGTCTGATGGATAGGGTGAAGGGCATTGTTAAAGTTAGAGGCCATCCCACACCACCACAAGATCTTCCTCCCATCTGCCCTCGCCTGAAACCCCTGTCAACTGAGATGCAAAGCGCCATACCTCCACCCATGGAGAATCTTATCTGTGAATCTGACTGCGGGGACTTTCCAGAATAACTCAGACCCCGATGGAGATCAAGCATTTTTCATCCCTGTAATTACAAGGGACACAAAGTATGTCAAAGAGATATGGCACAAGAAAAGTTGAGCTACAAACTTAGTGAGGATAAAACATGAATATAGAACTGCGAGACTAGCTCTTTTTAATATCAAGTCAGTGGGTAATAAATCACTGTTCAATAATGACATTATCACAACCTATGAACTGGACTTTTTGTTATTAGATGAAACGTGGTTAACAAAGTAGCTGTAGTAATATTTTAAATGACCTACCCTCAGCAAATTTTAACTTTATGACCAAGTGTCGAATAGGGAAAAAAGGCTGTTATATTTTGTCATTTTTTCAGTTAAATAAATTATCCTGTTTGATTTTAGCTCATTTGAATATCTGTGGGTATTTTTAGGTGAAGGTGAGTCAAAGGTTATTGTTTTGATAATTTATAGAGCTCCCAGATACAATGAAAAAAATATGGAGGATTTTTCAGAACTGATGTCAGTTATTTGTACTCACTCCACCTATTGTGTAATAACAGGAGACTTTAACATTCATATTGACAACATGACTAAAAATATCTACTCTGTCACATGGGACATAATTGACCTCTTTCAACATTTTTTCTCAAGATGGTGCCGACTCATATGGTCACCTCAGTGTGGTTCTCCCTAGTATTTTCTATGTTTTAGTGTTTTTCAGTCATCTCTTGACTCAAGTACAGAAGTGATGACTTGCAAACCATCAAATAGTCTTCCCGGACTTTTTTCCGAAAACTCTCACATTTTCATGGGATCTTTTCCCTGTGTAACTCAGCGCAGCAGCAAAGGCAACAGCGTCTTTGGTCTGCAGCATATATATAGGCAGCAAGGCCCAAGGGGAAGACAAGCCAGGATCCAAGTGAAATTTCGTAGGTGAGTACACCGACTGGCGCGGCCGTCAATTCACCTTGAGAATCTAAATCCCTCCCAGCAAAAAAAAAAAAAAAAAAAAAATAGCTTCAACTCCTGCACTAAGGACCGGGAAAGACTTCGAACATTCCGCCACCTGTGCTTCACCCGGACCTGGCTTTGCGAATGGATTCTTGATGGAGCTCAAACAGTCCTCACAAAATCTGCAATCTCGGTTCTAAACGACTTTTGCCTTGACATCTGTGGTCATGAAGTCCCTTCAACGCTTCATGGACCATCTCAAGAGTGTCACAGGTTCCCAGCTGGACCGAATGCAGTTTGTCTAGCGAGCTAACACGTCTGCAAATGATGCAGTCAACATGGGTCTGCACTTTGTCCTTGAACACAGCAACAATGCAAACCAAAACTAGTAGGCATTCCAACAACTTCTTCGTTCTTGCAATCAATTTCTTAAACTTCTGATGTACAATTCCACTCCAATGTGCTGCCAGTTTTCTGCCTTGATTTGTTGTTGTGACACCGTGGTGGGCCAATCAGTATTAATATTATATATGATGGGCTGTCACACAACTAGTCACTTTAAACTGCATACACTCCTTGAAGTCTTGGACTATCACTCTAATGGGCATTCATACAGCTTTAATTGCTAGAAGAATGCTTTGCACAACAGTGAGATAAAAGAAACATGAAAAAGTAAAATATAATAATAATAACAAGATTCCTGCGGCACGGTGACCCAGCTGTCAAGCGTTGGCCTCAAAGTTCTGTGGTCCAGGGTTCGACCCAGGGCCCGCAAGTGTGAAGTATGCATGTTCTCCCCATGCCTGTGTTGAATTTCTCTTGGCACTTCTGTTTCCTCCCACATCCCAAGAGCATGCAGTATTAATTGGACACTCTAAATTTCCCCTAGATGTAATTGTCAGTGCGGTTGTTTGTCTATATGTGCCCTGCAATTGGCTGGCAACCAGTTCAGGGTGTACCCTACCTCCTGCCCATTGACAGCGGGGATAGGCTCCACAACTCCCTTGTGAGGATTAGCTGCTAAGAAAATGGCTGGCTGGCTGGCTGGGCAGATGGATGGATAAGGTTCCCACTCAATTGACTGTTGATCCGCTGTCGTACTCAACATGCATGTCGTCCTAGGGCGGCTCCAACTACCTGAGACAAATTTCTTGCATGTTGTTTACATACAAGGCCAATAAAGCTGATTTTGATTCTGACATTAGTAGTCCAGCTCACACTTCAGGTCACATCTTCGACCAGGTCTTTTTTAGGAACGCTGAAATTGTATCAAAAGTACATAAAGCAGAGTATGGCCATTGAGTTTATGGAGACAGTAGCTATGCCACAAAGTGTGAATGCGGAAACAGTTGACTTTTTGATAGTTGACCTTTGGACAGTTTTACCAGGAAAATGTAAAATGTCATGAATGCTAACACTCCTGTTAAAACTAAGACAAACTTGAGGCAACCTAGAACACCGTGGAGTCGCACAATGATGGTAAACAGCTCGAAATCAAAGTGTAGGAAAGCAGAACAAAAGAGGAGAAAAACTCAACTCCAAACTGACTATAATCTCTCCAGACAAAGTCTTTGTCATTTTAATCAAGTTAGTCGGGGCTGGACATTAACTTTTTTCTCAATCATTAATAAGAACAATACTCACACTCTGTTTGCTGAGGTTGACAAACTCACAAGCCCCACAAATTAGATAGCGCCAGACCTCCTAACAGCTGATAAATGCAATTAATTTGCTTATTTTAGTGAAAAATACAATCCATCAAGTTAAACGATTACAAATAATCAAAATGATTAAAACTTACTACATTGGAAGACAACCAGGGAAAACTCGATTACCATCTCAGAACTTGAGAAAGTTGACCAAAAAACTGTAAAAAACAAACAAAAAAAGCTGTTCAGCAGCAGCAGCCATCAACGGGCTGTCTTGACTTAATACCACCTGAGTTTTTGAAAATTAATGAGAAGTTTGTGTAAGCTGATTTGCAGCAAATAATCAATTGCTTATTCAGTCTGGCGAGTTTCCTAAAGTTCTTAAAGTACCTGCCATGAAGCCTCTTCTAAAAAACAGAGTGCTGGACGCTTCCATGTTAGCAAGCTAAAGACCTATCTTGAATCTCCCTTTCAGAGCCAAGATTGCTGAGTTATTTTTAATCAAATAACCGATTTTTCAATTTAAATGGAATTTTTGACAAATCTCTATCAGGTTTCCTAACTCATCACAGTGCAGTATCTCCTCTTATCAAAGTGGTAAATGATATATGCTTGAATAAGCCCTTAGGAAAGTTGTCAGTTTTGTTCTTGTTGGATCTCAGTGTGGCTTTTGATATGGTAGTTCAAAATATACTGCAAAACAGGTTGGAAACATAGGTAGGACTAAATGGAACCCTCCTTCAAAGGATCCTACCTGGAGGAAAGGTATTACTTTGTAACCATTGGAAGTGCTCAAACTCAACAAATGGCATTGACCTATGGGGTTCCTCAAGGGTCAGTTCTTGGACCCTTCCTGTTCAGCATGTATAAGCTACCCTTGAGTCATATTCTCCAGAGCTTTTCTTATCACAGTTATACAAATGACATTTGGTACCAAACTGCACAAGAAAGAATGAACAAAAACTTTTTATTGATAACCAAAGTCTAAAATATTTTTTATTTTGAAAATCAGGTGCATTCACCTCTGTAACACTATTTCAAACTGGTCTTTTCATTATGCAATACACTATGGGGCAACATGCTCATGTAAGAGGCAATGAACCCTTTAAAGAATTGTTTTCATTTCCAACATCCTATGTTTGTGAATTGAGATTTTCTGAAATGACGGACACCAAAAGAAAATTAGCACTAGACTCGATTTAAGTAGCACTCTTCACTTACTTACTGTCACGTATTACCACAGGATGGGACCGTCTATTTGAAAAGAAACAAGCCCTTCCCACTAATTACAACAACTACATTCAGCTTAGTGGTGAGTAGCTAGTCCATCCATCCATTATCTGAGCTGTTTATCCTCACAAGGGTTGCAGAAGTGCTGGAGCCAATCTTCAGGCAGGAAGGAGGGCACAACCTGAATTGGTTGTCTGCCATTTGCAAGGCACATAGACAAAGACAACTCAGAATCACACCTATGGGCAATTTCAAGTCTCAAATTCATGCATGTTTTGGGGAGAAAACCCACGCAGGCATGGGGAGAACGTGCACGTCCTCAGAACTGTGAGGCCAATACTCTAACCAGTTCTGCTACCATGCTGCCATAGATAAGTTGTGTTTTATTCATTTGTTTTTATTTGTTTCTATACGGTCTATCAAAATGGTGCTTTTCGTGGAACCAGCCCATTTGCAAAAAAGATTATCAGGAATTACTAATCTAATGGACATTTGCAGCCAAAGGATATAGTTTTAGCCATTATAGGGGGCAACTAACATAAATTGTAGATTAGAATCATATTGCTACCTTCTTGGCCGCGTCACCCTTGAAAAAAAAAACGTTTGTCTCAATTGGATTCTTCCTGGTTAAATGAATACATTGATTGATTGATTGATTGATTGGCAGTAATTATCAAACATCCATACTTTTTAATGTCTGCATGACAGGAAAAACACAATTACCAAGGAAGTATGCATTATTACCATACGTTTTAAATTTTTTTACACTGGATTTCCCGTTGGGGTCGTTTATCGTATTGTCAAATACAACTTTCTAATCTTACAAAACAACCGCAGTTATATAAATTTTTGCACGTATGTTTATCAGGAACAAATTTCCTAAAGCAGTCAAGAAACAAAGATAGAGCAAATGGGATGGTGCCATCATTTATCATTAAAGATTAAACTAAATGAACATAATATACAAAAAGTCACAGGAAAAAGAAGTTCATATAGAAGAAAATATACTTCAACATACAAATGCAGTGATGGTGTATTTGTGTTTATTATCAGTGTCTCTCTCTTGTCATTCAGCTTCCACCCACTACTTCACTGTTACAGATTAGGCCGCTTAGTGCTCACCGCAGGGCAAGCTAATCACTAAGAAAATAAAAGGGCTAAGGAGGGTGGGGGCACAGAGAAAAACAGTGAGAGAACGAAGCATAGTGGTATTCAACCCCCCCCACAACCCGCTAAACTCCCCGTCCAATCTCACCCCCATAATGCCCAGAGGGCACCGTCACGGTGACAGCGGTGTGGCAGTAATCTTTCACTGACGTCTGTTTTTCTTCCTTTCTTTTCCTATTTTTAATGGTGAAGGGGAGCGCACCCCTCTGACTAACACGGATACAGTAATACAGTATATCATATGTCTGAACACAAGCAATCCAAGTCCAGACAAACAGATGTGTGCAAGCAAGATTGCAATACCTACCTTGGAGCACACAGTGGCTCAGTGCTGGGTTTGCCTGCCAGAAATGCCTTTGCTGTCTTGTATCTACAAATACTAAATTCTCATACAACCGATAACACGTTTATGCAGTGATTCCGCCGGAATACGATAACGTCTCACGCTCAAATCCTTGAGTTAGTTGCAAAAAAAAAAACAAATTATCACAAAACTCTTATGATCTCTTAAATATAAGTATTTCACATAGTGTTCACAATTCACTATTTTACTTATTGTGAAAAGTTAACTGATCAGTACTGTTGTACAGTGGGGTACCACCTTAAGCGTAGTGCTGGACACCTTTGCAGTCTACACGAGGAAAAACATTTACAATAAAGATTCACTTGCCATTGCAGAGACAGATCACAAAACCCAAATGTCAAATTATTCTGTTGAAACTACCGCAGGTATACTTCCTGCTATGGTGTGACACACAGCTAAATCAGCTATTACCAAATCACCTAACTCAAGAACCTTGGTTTCTTATCTTTTTTTTTTTTTTTAATGGAACTCAAAGATTGTACAGATTCCATCCATCCATCCATTCATTTTCTTAGCAGTTTATCCTCACGAGGGTCACGGGGAGTGCTGGAGCCTAACCCAGCTCTCAACGAGCAGGAGCCAAGGTACACCCTGCACTGGTTTCCAGCCAATCGCAGGCCACATGGAGACAAACAGTCACAGCCACAATCACACCTAGGGGCAATTTAGAGTGTCCAATTAATGTTGCATGTTTTTGGGGGTGTAGAAGGAAACCGGAGTGCCCGGAGAAAACCCACGCAGGCACGGGGAAAACATCCAATCTCCACACAGGTGGGACCGGGATTGAACCCGGGTCCTCAGAACTGTGAGGCCAACACTTTACCACTGTGCCGCTTTAAAAATATTTAAAATCAGCTGGGATTTGCGGGATGTCCATGTAGGATATTGTTGTCACAATACAAAAATTCTGACCTCCATAATATACCTATAATACGGGTACTGAAATAATACTATGTAAAAAGACTAAAACATCAGTAAATGTGAACTCGTGAACAACAAAACATGGAACTTCATCTATCCATCCATTTTCCATACCCTTTATCCTCACAATGGTCGATCAGCTAACTCTGGCTGAGAGGTGTGGTACAGCCTGGACTGGTCGCTACCCAATTGCAGGGCACATATCAACAACAATAAAAATTGTTCACACCTGGATGATCACAATGGACAATTTAGACTTCATCAACCTACCAAGCATGTTTTTGGAATGTGACTATATATACAGAAAATGT
The DNA here is from genome assembly GCF_019802595.1 of Syngnathoides biaculeatus. Taxonomy (NCBI): domain Eukaryota; kingdom Metazoa; phylum Chordata; class Actinopteri; order Syngnathiformes; family Syngnathidae; genus Syngnathoides; species Syngnathoides biaculeatus. Next base: position 24,549,300 of record NC_084651.1, read on the forward strand.
ACACACACACACACACACACACATACACTCACACACACACACACACACACACACTGCAAAAGTTCCTGCTTGAACAATTTTTGGGGGATCGGCGAAATGAACTAGTTCAGTTCATAGTTCGTAGTTCATTACATTTTGAATTAAATTCACAGCTCCAATAATTAACAAGTTAGTTCTTTTTAAAGAGGAAAGTCTTTATTTTGAATACAAAAACAAAACACAGTGAGTGAGGACTGATGGTGAAAGTACTTTGATACTGGAACTGCATTCCTGGCTGACTATATTAACAAATTAATTCATTTACTCTTATATCACAAAACAAAATCAGTATTATCACTGTGTGGTTGTACAGTGATTTAACTAAATTATTGTGATACAAATAATTTTCCAAGTAATCTATTTTTGCAATTATGTACTATATTATAAAGGAAGATTCACTCTCATTTAGTCAGGTTGAATATTACAGACGATTCACAGTATATTATAGAACAACAACATTGCATAACACTCTGGCTGCGCTGTGATTATTGCGCATGCGTTCCTGGTAATGACAATACTCGTATAAATTTCGCACACCCTAGATACGGATTGTTTGATTCTGGGTTTTTTTTTTTTGTTGTTGTTTGTTTTCCATGTCAGTTTTATGGAAATCTTCAACAGTAAGTCCCACATTAAAAGCTTGGGGAATTGTTCTCTATCTGCCGAACTGCAGCAAACAGGACAGGTTATTCTTAAAGTACCAGTACTAAAAAACGTGGCTATCGTTAGATTTTTGAGAGCGAAATATTTTGCCACTTTTCCAATACCGGGTTACAGTCCCGTGCAACCTAAATGCAGGCATGATGGTTTCATGTTTCTGGAGGAACATCATCTTAAGAATGAAAGAGTGCTCAAGTTTTTGTTGTATACCCCCTGTAAACTTGCTGAACTAGATTAAAATGTAATTGGAAACTCAGCGGTTTCTGGTGATTTCTTCCTACATCCCTCAGAATTGACCTCCTTCTTGAGTTCAGTGCGAAGCAATGAGTCCTCATATATATCGGTAAGCAGAAGGTAGCACTACTGACAAAAGAAACAAACTAGATTTAAGAGTTCTGTCGCTCGGTTTGAGCCAAACATCTCCATAAATCCTAATACATCGCCTTTCCCTGTGGAACGAAAAAGAAAGTGAGAGAGAATGCATTTCTTCTTATCTATCTGTCTTTCACTCTTTCCCCAGTGTGAGAGACAGAAGGGAATAAATGGCTCCTCTCTCCTCGGTGTCGGCTGACAGTGCAGCAGATGGTGGTTTAAGCAGTGAATTTATGAGCACCACAATCTTAATGTTGCAGAAAGAAAAGAAAAGGACTTGCATCAAACGCCACTGACAAATGCACTTGCTAATATTAATGCACTCCTCATTCATCCAATATGCTGCCTAATTGCTTTTCTGTACACAGTAATATGGCACCTGCTGCTCAGTCTGGGTCTCGCGTTAGGGGGTGGGAAGGATAAGAAGGGGGGGATGAGGAAGTGGAAGAAATAGATGAGACAGTGTCTTACTCACACTTCTTCTTTCAGTCTTTTCTCCTTTTTTTCCCCTGTGATAGATCCAAGGCTGCAGATCATGCACCAGACCTGTCAGCGCTCCTAATTAAAATTTCATACTTAAAGCTCTGAGAGGGGGCGCAAAGAGTGAAAGTAAACGATCAATTATGAGTTTACGGGAGAGGCTATCTCACACGCACACACTAAAAGAGTCTGACACACTAAAGGAGCCACAATCCAACTTTAAGTACAATCATACCTTGAGAATCCACAGGCTTTATCAAAGCTTAACAAGGCCATCTTGCCAGCAGATCAAGTCAGAATACAAAAAGATGAAAAGAATCAGCACGCCTGTTCCTGCATGGACTCTTGTGGGTATGACAGATGCAAAGGAAAGCACTGTCTGTCAAAAAGTTTGGCAACTTACGAGCATCTACTGACGAAATAGTTTTTCACACAAACAAATTAGTGCAAGGTATGCTTTTGCAGTATGTCTAAAGCCATCGTTAACTATTCAGCAAAAATAGTGAAGTTACTATTGAGTAATTCTATCAAAAGTATAAAAATCAGGTAGAAATGATATGATCATCCCCAGCAGTAGAAGGGTTTTTTTTTCCTCAAGTCTTTTTGTTGCTATTTTTTTTCCTAAGAAAGGGGTGTGGGATATTATTCATGTGTCTCCCTGCTGAAATCTCACGGTTTAAGAAGAAACAGACGAACATCATTATTTTAGTACTTTGCATCACGTTTGGGGTCCATCAGGGGCCCATGCTAGCCCCCTATAGTCCCTCCATTATCTGCCCTCCAGCTGCTGATAAATGCACTAAATTGTAAAATAATGAGTTTTTAAATTGCGCACAATTATGGATGCAAATTGAATAAATCCTCCAAACTATAGATTGTCTTTCCCCTTCATATCACGTTAATTGTTTTATGTATAATGGGGAGTAACAGGTATTTTCTCTGTAAAATCTTTTTGGTGTTTGGAACATGTTTATTTGATTAAAACACAACAGAAAATTAAATGTGCAGCATAAATCGTTACTTAGCTTGGTGAAGAATTGATGTAATTTCAGTATGCATGGAATGAATATATACATATATATTAATGAATAAGTGCACAATAGGAATTGAAATGAAAAATAAATACATAATTCCACACTCATTCTACAATAGCATTGGCAGAGAAATATGAAAAGAATATTCATGGAAAACGTTGCAAAGAAGTGGAGCTGCAACCACTCACATCACAGCGGCAAGATTCAGGCTGCCAAACTGTCAACTCACTGGGGTCTTTTATGCACTGTGTCTGCCGGGACAAACCACAAACATGCAGGAAGGGTTAAATGGGGATTTGAAATCTCCTGCTTGTGCAAAGATGAAGCGTTCACCCGGCCTCAGCTGGGATAACGTACACTGTCCAGGATTCCATAAACTGCACAGTAATTAAAATTAAAAAAAAATGATAAATAATGAATAATAAATAAATAAATAATGATTTATTACTAAGTAAGTAGTTATGTGTTGAGTCAAATGATTCAGGTTTTATTTGTTATTGGAATTTATTTTATGATTAATGTAATTTGGTGTTATATAAAATTCTATGTAAACAAACTCAGAATATTTTAAAATAAAATTGCTCTTTGTACCTAATGCTACAGTGAAATATTTTTTTACATATATTGAATCATGAAATGACATTTAATATGTGATACATTTCTAAAGACTTAAGATGAATATTAGTGCAGGTATATGGAATTTAGGTTAATAATAAACAGCGGATGAAGATTATCAAATAGTACCGCACAAAGTATCAATTATTCATCTCAGAAACAGCGAGTTGTAATAATGAAGCAGCAGACAGCAGAAACATCAGGCCCGCAAACAGGATTCACTTTGAGGATTTGATATACACACATACTTTGTTGCACTCCTCTCCCTAGTGTGTCTATGTAGGTGGGTAGATGTTTTTGCATGCATTTACGTCGTCGTTGTCTGGCTCCTGTTTGTGTGTGTTCGTGCGTGAGGTTGTGTATGTCTGCGCGAGCGCTACCTAACTCTTTTATCCGTGAAATGGAGAACACTGAGCACCCGAAGGCACACGTCAACATGCCAGAACAGCCATCACCTCAATACTTGAGTCATATCCAGCTGTTTAAACACACAATCATAAAGGCAAACAAACACAAAATCATTCCTGGCTCTGTTTGAGCATGAATACAAGAATACAGAATTGATATAATTAAAGTGATAAACTTATTTTCTTTTATGGCACGATTCCACCCTCATTACAACTAGTGCAATCAACAATGATTTTCCCCATGAGAAAAATATGTGGTATTACTTCAAAGGATAAAAGTGTCACTCACATCCTATACAGTATTTGGTTCTAATAATGAGTGTCATTCTAGCTACCAAACTAACATGGAATCAAATTACTGATGTTATTGAAACACTGCATGATCATAGAAATGATTTCTCTGAAGAGCTTGGTAATTATTCTGGAACTCGGAGTGGTACCCAGAGAGTGTAAACCTCCACTAAGGTGCATGTTTGAAATGGAGTGTTATGTGAAATAGTTTTGTTCCCAAATTGTTTATGTTACATATATGCACGATTTAGTGTTAAAAGTAGAATTTTTTCACATTTAAAAATCTACATCCTATTGATAATGATGACACCACCATGTTATATACCACCCAACTGATAACTACAAGTAATTGGTGGCACATAGTAAGACCAGAGCACATTTGCAATCATCACCTTCACTTTGCAACTGTCAACTAATTACTTAGAGGAACAACAAGTCAAGTTAGAAAGTGATTAGAGAGAAAAGGAGTAAGAGTAATAGATTTTGTTGTTTTTTTTCTGGGGGGGGGGGCAGACAAGGGACTCATCTAAATTGGGACCTGTGCCATGGATCTTTTTTTTTTTTTTTTTTTAATTCAAATCACACTACTCTCTCCCCTGGCGCCCCTGTGTGCCAACTGAGAGATTTGCTCCAAAAAGTTGGCTTTAATTTTTAATGAAACACTTGTGTTGCTGCACCTGGGCATATTGGCTAGGCTGGTCCATCAGGTAAGGGTTCCCCGGAGGGTCATTAAAAGTAGGGATACAGCGCATATCGGACCTGCTTGGGTGCCAGGAATAGCCTGTGAGGCCTCGAGAATCACCTGCAGACGTGCATCTCTGTGCTTTTAGAATGCGTTTGTGTACATTTATGTATGTGTTGTCTATTCCATCAATTTTGGTAATGTTTTTCCTTTATGCTCCTTAATTACCAACTGGAGGCTAAACAACTGAGCACGATATTTCCAGCTGTCTTGCAGCATGGTGTATTCACCCAGTCTTTTGTGTTGATGCATAGCACATCATTGGATTCTTTTGTACCATTTGGTAGCGTTATAAAGAAAACAAAATATAGGAGTTGTGCTCCTAAATTATGAGGTTCACAGTGGTGGAATTTCCGTGAGCTTCTCCCCCTCAATTTTAAGTAAAATTACTGTCTACCCTGAAGTCAATGACAACAAAGGAGAGAACTCAGTGGTATTCTGTATGAAAAACTCAGCAATGTGCTAGATGCCAATGACACTGACTTGCATTTTGTAGGGTAGAGTGAGGATTGTAGCAGAGGTTTCCAACAGCCATTGAGTTCAAAATTTGCAATACCCAAGAGGGGACTGCTTCCACCAGTCAGTTTTTGAGTTACTCCCGCGAAACAAACAGGTGGGGTCCAGAGTTTGATTCCTGGTCTTCAGAACCGTGAGGCGGACAGATGCACCACCGTGCCACCACAAATATCATGTTCTCCCCGTGTCTGCATGGGTTTTCTCCAGGCACCTCGGTTTCCTCCCACATCCCAAAAACACGCATTCATTGGAGTCTCTAGGTGTGATTGTGAGTGGGACTGTTGTCTGTCTTCGTGTGCCCTGCAATTGGCTGGTAACCAGTTAAGGGTGTACCCTGCCTCCTGCCTGAAGATAACTGGGCTTGGTACTCACACACAAACACACACGCACACACACACACACTGATGAATGTTATCTATAAATTATTATCCTCACAAGGGTCATGGGTGTGCAGGAGCCTATCGTAGCTAACTTCAGATAGCAGTGGAACAGCTGGAAAGCGTTGGCCTCACAGTTCTGAGGTCTCGGGTTCAATCCCGGACCCGCCTGTGTGGAGTTTGCATGCTCTCCCCATGCATGCGTGGGTTTTCTCCGGGCAATCCAGTTTACTCCCACATCCCACAAATATGCAACATTAATCGATTACTCTAAATTGCCCCCAGGTGTGATTGTAAGTGCAGCTGTGTGTCTCTATGTGCCCTGCAATTGGATAGATAGATAGATAGATAGATAGATAGATAGATAGATAGATATAGATAGATAGATGATAGATAGATAGATAGATAGATAGATAGATAGATAGATAGATAGATAGATAGATAGATAGATAGATAGATAGATAGATAGATAGATAGATAGATAGATAGATAGATTGAACCTATGAACAGTGTGTGTGTGTGTGTGTGTGTGTGTTTACACAAGAGCACATTACATCGTAGGACAAAGACAGTGACTTTCAAATAAATAGTAATACCAAGTTTTCTGTTTTGTTTATATAAATGTTATATACTTAATAAATTAATTGCCCGATTTATCTACTATTGGAGTTTTTATCCTGCCAAATTTCAGTATTGGGGTAGAAGAAAAAAATCCACATCTATTTGTTTGTCTGTTTATACATATTTTTATTTTGTTTGTTTTCATATGGAGTGCCAAATTATTGGATAATTTTTTTGTGGATATAAGTCTCAAAGTCGAAAAAAGGAGATCTTTTTTCCATGATCCTTGTTAATCGAGGACAGTAACTTCCCAATTGGCATCCAGCAAAAAGGAGCGCTATCTCAATATTGTATTCTGATGCATCAATGGTTAGATCGGTACATTCCAAATGCTTTGATTGGTCAACACGGTCCTCTGTTATGGCCTCTTAGATTGTCAGATCTCAATTGATTTTTATCTTTGGGGGCATTTAAAGGCCATTCAAAAATAAATCATCTTTAGAAACGTATCAGCAATGCTATTTCAAGCATACCTGTAACTCCAGCTGATCTTATAAATTTTCTTCAATCGTGACATGGATTAAAGTCCATTTTTAAAGGGAAATTCCAGTGGTTTGGATTAAGAAGGTATCCAATAGGTCATGTCATATGTACTGTACCCTGACAATGTGATGTTAATCCTCTCCCATTTAATGGTGTTTTGAGAAGATTTTTTTTTATCGTCAACTAAGAATTTTCATGGCTGCCACCATTTTGGCAAGTCACATGCCCAATGTGTGCAGATGTGACGTAATAGGCACGGCAACAAAGTCTTGCTTACGTTGGGAAACAATTGTGGCCAGCGCTGATTTCTCTGATTTAACCTCATCTGATGAAGATAAAGCAGCATCGGTTGATCGGGAAGACGGAGGAATATGTCCATACAGATGTGAACCTGTGGCTGTAAATAATGTTGAATATTCGGATGGTTCTTCAGACGGAATGATGTGGGGTCTGACGAGCGAGCTCTGGCGATGGGCCCACTCGCCGGAGCTCACTTGCCAGACCTCACTTGCGGCCCCAGGGCTCGCCGGAGCTCGCTCGCTCACAGCCGGTCGCTCGCCTTTATGTTTATCAATCGAGAAACCGACGGCATCAGTGGTATGTGGCGATGGGAGGAATGATGATACTGCATGTGACTAAAACGGGCCAATCGCGAGAAATGAGCTGCGCAGTTTTCCTCGCAAAGCAACTTTATTTGAAGTGTGGGCGCCAAGCTATGCAGAGATGCTTCGCGGGGCAATGCGTACGTCACATGAAACAATGCGGGTGTTGTCAGCCACGCGACTGTGGGAGTACAAAGTGGCCTTCAGAACTTTCAGGCTTGTCTGTTACCCACTTGGTCACTGTCATGGTAATATTAAACCCTTCCTCGTCCAATGTGATCTCAATTTTGAATTGCAGCCCTCCGCCTTCCCCACTGACCTCTCCCGGATAGCCTTTGTGATATCCCACCTGACGGGGAGAGCAGAGACTTGGGCCACAGCCGAATGGAGCCGCGGTTCCGATACCTGCTGCACCTGGACGTCCTTTGTGTGTGCAATGACGCAGGTGTTTCAACACGTGTCCACGGAATGTGAGGTAGCGGCTGCTTTGACCGGCCATGTGAATGTGCTATTGATTTACTGCCCGGCACCTCACCCCTGCGGGGGAAACTCTTCTCTCTTACAGGCCCTGAACACCAAGCCATGAGGGACTAAGAGGAGGGAGTCACTGGCACACTCTCGTAATCCCATTCCTGATCTCCCGTGTACTGACTCCTGCCTGCCCGCTGACCTGCCTCCTACGCCTGATGTTTTTGTTACTGCTGCTCCTGTTGACTGCCTGCCTGATCTCCGACACTGGACTGAATACGTTTCCCGAACTGCCTCTACATCTCCCGAGTTGTGCATTTTGGGTCCAACCTCGTGTTCTGGCCGTGACAGTCACATACTGTATTTACTCAAATTGTTATTAATGTATTCATATATCTGCATTGTGAAAGGCCTGTGAACTTTTCCGTCCCTGGCAAGATGCTGCCATTACCAGCTGATCAGCTGCCTGCATGACCTCTCCTGTAAACGTTTGACACACTGCTGTTTGGTGTCAAGCTGGCCAGTTAACTGCTGGTGGCTAAGGCAAGCTACTTCCCACTATCATGGCACTCCTAACATATGCAATATTTTAATTACTCCAATAAGTTATTGTTAAGTGTCCTTGGATCTCTTGAAAGGTAAGATAAATGCGATTGTCATATTCAGCATCATCATCGTTATTATTATTGCAGCTAAGCATGTGTAATACACTTCAATAAGTCTCACATTTACTAGGCGAAAGTAAAAGCTAGCCTTACACAAGGTATATATATGGGTGGAGGAAGGTTTATTGATGACAAGTTTAAAAATTGCAAACATCTTCTGTGTCTCTTATCACTGTTTCATTCTGTGTACAATACAGTACTCTCATTTCTGCCATAATGGCGAGATACTGCGGTGTAACCATATCCAACAATTTTATCTTCTACTGGAGGGGCATAACCTTCTTCTAGTGCTTAGGGCTGTTTTCCAGGGGTACTAGAAGGAACATGGTACTTGAATAACATTTTAGTGTATTACCGAAAGAAAATATGCACGTGGGCACAAATCAGTGTTGTTTTTTTTTTTGTTTGTTTGTTTTTTATTTTTTTGTTTGTCTTTTAGAATGGGGATTCACAAATCTATGAGGAATTTAGAGTATTTGTATCCAGTACACTCTTAGATTGCTTTCTTCCACCATACAGGACTAATGCACTATTTGTGCTGATGAATTGTAATTCAAGTTAATTAAAAAAATTTAAGGACTGGCATTACTGTACAGTTGATGTTTGTCCTCCTTTGTTGATTTCTGCGGCAGGATCTAAGATTAAATATTCAATGATGGCTAATATGACTTGAATTTTTGACTTTTGAATTGAATGTATAGATTTCCAAAATACAGTTGAAGTTAAAGTTTAAGAACCTTATTTACTTTAAAATCCATCAATCAATCTAGAAACAGGTTCAGATACACATCAGAGTCCATAAAGTAATCTCGTCTATGTCTGACAGACACACACGCATACACGTATGGAATTACATAAAAATAAAAACTCCAGAATCTGTCATTATGATCAAATTATTGAGCCAAAATTATTTTGCAATTGAATCACTTACTACTCTATAAATGAAAGTAACAAACCCATTATGCTAAATTCTCACTGAGTTTGACAGGCTGAACTCAAGAGTTTCAAACGGTACCCTGGCAAGCTGATCTGGACTTAACTGCATGGTGAATTTGTAATCCTGGCCACTTTCCTTAGAGAATATGTGTGATACTGCAATAGATGTAGCTCGAATTCACAGACAATGGCTCTATACTTGCCCTCTACCTTGAATAGCCTGATGTCTAAGAGGACTAGTGCTTTAAGACGGTCAAACCCACACTTCAGATACACACACAAGCACACAAGCACACACACGCACACACACATGCACGGACACAGATGCATGGTAAGTGGTCCCACAGCCTAATGGAGTTTAATTACTCCCAGTGCATCCATCAGGGGCTCCAGTAGGAGAGTGGAGTATTTTATCACCACTTTTAAGGGTTATTAGTACAAATACACTGTCACCCAGCATTACACTGCAGAGCTTGAGGGTGCCGTGCCCTCACCACATTCATTACAATCTCTATCAATATCTATCAGAACTGTACACTCCCTCCTTTTACCTCTTCCCTCAATATCTCTTCTTACACTCTCTCTCCCATTATAAGACCCCATATCAGCTTCTCTTCCTCATGCCATGCTTGCTCTCTCAGACACACACACACACACACACACAGGTACACGCACGTACGCAAGCATGCGTGCGCGCACACAAACACACACATACACTTGTTAAAGTTTTGGTCCATTTGTCTGTCACACTGAATTGGAGCTTGGGAGTTTATCAGGGACATACCTAGACAGTGGCTCTACAAGGCCACTGGTCATGCCAGTGAAAAGGAGCACTTAAGACAAGGCTTGAACACCAAAAACTGAACTCAATCTTCAATTTTTAATCTCAGTCACTTATACATATGTTCAAATCTATACACACACACGTGTGTGAATATATACCTGTATATATATATATAGAGAGAGAGAGACAGAGGTTTTCCAGTCTATCTGTGCTGACCAGTACAAAATGGCCCGTGGCGTGGTATAGGTCTGGTTTGTGGCCACCCCTAATTCTGATGATAATGAATTTTTGTTCAGGTATTTACAGATGACACTGGAGATCGTCAGAGTGAGCATTGGCTTTGCATGAAACAGACCAACACCTCCACCCATCCCATCTCTAAAACCAGGGCTGTTAAAAGAGGATGACTGACTGAGGAGGACTGATCCCCTCCCGGATGACCGAGCTTCTCACCCTATCTCTAAGGGAGAGCTGGAACACCCTGCGGAGGAAGCTTATTTTGGCCGCTTGGATTCGGTATCTTGTTCTTTCAGTCATGACACACGGGCTCCTGCCATTAGGTGAGGTTAGGAACATAGAATGACTGGTAAATTGAGAGCTTCGCCTTTAAACTTAGCTCCCACTTCACCACAACGGACCGATACAAAGTCGACATCACTGCAGACGCTGCACCGATCCGTCTGTCGATTTCCCACTCCATTCTTCCCTCACTTTTGAACAAGACCCCAAGATACTTGAACTCCTCCACTTGGGGCAGGATCTCATCCCCGACCCGGAGAGGGCAGGACACCCTTTTCTGACTGAGGACCGTGGTCTCTGATTTGGAGGTGCTGATTCTCATCGCAGGTGCTTCACACTCGGCTGTGAACCCCTCCAGTGAGCGTTGGAGATCACATCTTGATGAAGCCAACAGAACCTCATCATTTATAAAGAGCAGGGACGCGATGTTGAGGCCACCAAACCACACACCCTCTACGCCTTGGCTGCTCTGAGAAATTCTGTCCATAAAAGTTGTGAACAAATGGTTACAAAGGGCATCCTTGGCAGAGTCCAACTCTCACTGGAAACGAGTACGACTTATTGCCTGCAATGCGGACCAAACTCTCACACCGATCGTACAGGGACTGAATAGCCCATATCAGGGGGTTCGGTACCCCATACTCCCAAAGAATCCCCCACAAGACTCCCCAAGGGACACGGTGAAACGCCTTCACTAAGTACACAAAACACATGTAGACTGGATGGGCGAACTCCCATGCTCCCTCAAGGATCCTGCTGAGGGTGTAGAGCTGGTCCACTGTTCCACAGCCAAGACAAAAACCAGATTGCTCCTCCTGGATCTGAGATTCGACTTCCTGACAGACCCTCTCCAGCACTCCTGAATGGACCTTACCAGGGAGGCTGAGGAGTATGATCCCCCTATAGTTGGAACACACCATCCGGTCCCCCTGCCCTATTATGCCCTATTATGCTAACCTGCTTAAAAAAAATGGCATTGCAATTTAAGTTTGAGATTTACATATTTTGGCAAATTCTATTTTAAAGAGATTACAAAGTGAAACACTAAAGTCCTGCAGTCAAATCCACCTCAAAGCCCTGCAAGTAATGAGATTTTTTTTCCTAAATTGTAATTTAGTGTATACGATCCTTGCACGATGCGTGCATCAGCAAGTGGGGTTGCGTCAGAAAGGGAATCCGGCGTAAAAACTGCCAAACAAATATGAGCGTTCATCTGAGATGTCACGCTGTGGCGACGCCTAATGGGACAAGCCGAAAGAAACTTACTATACAAGAAGACATACAGATGATTAAGAGAACCTACTACATCATATGAGTACCATATGTTACATACGCTAGACCATCCCCAATACACGCACATACCTACTGGAAAAACTAATTCTCCTCTGTCATTTTTTTAATTTCCTACTTAAACCACAATCTAACCAGGTAGCTGTTTATGCTACTTTAATTACATCTTTTTTATTTATTTATTTTTTTAACACAAGGATCATAAAATATAAATCTATACTTGCATTCCCTGGGTGCTCATTATCCAGTTGCACATATACAATAGTGAAATAAAACGGCAGTGTAACGAACATTGGAATTTGACCTCATAGTGTTTGGGCCATCCAAAAGGTCACGTAAATTAATTGTGCCTTCTGATGCTGTGGAAGAATGTGGAGGCCCCGTAGCTCAGTGGTTAGAGCACTGGTTTGGTAAACCAGGGGTTGTGGGTTCGTATCCCACTGGGGCCTCCATTCCCTGAGAAGGGTTGTGTCAGGAAGGGCATCCGGTGTAAAAAATTGTGCCAAACGTATATATGCGTTCATTTGAGATGACACGCTGTGGCGACCCCGAAAGGGACAAGCCGAAAGAAACAGACAGATGCTGTGGAAGAATGCAAGAAAAAAGAATAGGGAAATGAAGATGGGTGTAAAGGTTATGTGCACAATAAGACATCAAGAGTATTTAAACATTTTTATTTAGTTTATGAGCGAGTACAGTGATTTGCCTGCAATGCGGACCAAACTCTGACACCGATCGTACAGGGACTATTCTTCTCTATTCTATTACTGGTAGATTTGAACTTGATCTATATTTCCTCATTGCTGCTCTAAATGTATGCATGCGTGCGGGAGTCTGTAAAGGTGTGTCTGTGAATAGGGGTGTGTGTGCGCATGTGCATGAGTGCGTGTGCATGTGTGTGTTTGTGTGTCTTTAAGAGTAAAACACCTGCAGCCCTTGCTGTCATTTTGAGAACAAAAGCACCCTGCACTACATAAAAGTCCAAGTTAGGTTTTTGCCCTGTTATTTATGGAGAAGGAGGAGCATATAGATTTGAGAGACGATGCCAAGAGTAAAAACAGTAAAAAAAAAAAAAAAAAAAAGGCATGATTCATTTCGCAAACCAGGGAAAAGCCAAAGGACAAACAAATCAATGGCAGTTTGAATGATATCTGGCCTTAAGCATTCACAGGCCTTGGAGTGGTTGTAAATGTGAAAAGTGCAGCTTTATAGGTTGGTAGGTAGATTCGAGAGAGCAGACTTCGATGGTTTGGACATGTTCAGAGGCGAGAGAGTGAGTATATTGGTAGAAGGATGCTGAGGATGGAGCTGCCAGGCAAAAGAGCGAGAGGAAGACCAAAGAGAAGGTTTATGGATGTGGTGAGGGAAGACATGAGGGCAGTTGGGGTTAGAGAGGAAGATGCAGGAGATAGGCTAAGATGGCAAAAGATGACACGCTGTGGCGACCCCTAACGGGACAAGCCGAAAGGAAAAGAAGAAGAAGGTAACATAGCTATCCAAAGCTTCAAAATGTGTTATTTTGTTGTAATTAACATTTCACAATCTATACGTTAGCAGTGGTTGATGTGCTTACAACAGGCAGCGATAGAAGCAGTGTGCTAAATACATAAATTTTCCCTTTTGAGCTGAAAGGATTGAGCTGAAGAAGTGATGTTTGCAATTTTCAAAGATAACAGAGAGATCCATCAAATTCAAAACCAGCCAAAATAATCAAATAATGCAGTGGATAAATGATGTCACACTATAAAATCTATGGCTTATTGTCTGGGCAGAGGGCCAATACACGTCACTGCACTTGTTATGGAAAACAGCAGGAATGCTTCTAATGTGAGCTCATCATCAATATACAACAACCGCTGCTGTTTTACAATGTAAATCTGATACGTAAAGCGATAGGGTGCTTGCCGCATGTGGCCACGTGAGGAGCAGGAGTAAGAGGAGGAGAAGACGAAGCGCAGAAAGGAGCCGATGCCTGGCTGACTGCCACTCATCTGGGCACCTTCTCTAAGCAGGGCAGAAAATCAGACACGCCAAGAAAGAATTAAAGGAGAAAAGAGAGGGAGAGAAAAAGAAAAATGTTTTTTTTTTTTTTTTTTTATAAATAGCAGGGCTTGCCAGAAGGCAGAGGAAATGAGAACAAGTGAGCGCTGGAAAAGAAGGGTTTGAGCTTGACACGGGGCTTAAAATTGAGAGGGGGCGGAAAGAAGGGACCTACTGCGTGAAAATGTCTCCAACCAAAGCAAGGATTAGTGTTCCAACCTCCTCCACCTCCAAGATCCGGCAGTACAACTAATCACTTTCCCAGCTTCTCTCTCTCTCTCTCACTACTACGACTACTACTACTCTTTCCTCATGTCCCTTTTTCACTTTTCATTCCCCTCTTCTGTAGCTTCCACTCTCCTCGCCTCTTCAAAGTATCATGTTGCCCTTCTCGTCATCATTACGGCCAAAATAAGTCGAGTATGTTCTGCCAGGCATGATTAGCTGTCAACACTGAACGAGGCAGGGGAAGACTCTAGGCTTTCACCTAAGTATTTACTTGTCAGTCTTGTAAATGTATATACATATACAGTCGGCACAAGAACACACTGCCAACTTCAAAAGGTATCTATAAACGAATAATATTTATGTTATTTGGCCAATAACGATAAAGACAAAAGTTATATTTATGCCCCTTATGGTTTTTTGGCTATGAATGGGTAAACCATGCTCAAACAGGCCTGCTTTACCAATTATTTAAAGGCATTCATGGTAAAGACAATACATCTCTTGCATAATGATAAAGACAAAAGTGCAGAACGGTAAAGAACTTCATAAAAATTGTCTCAGTTGCCAATTTTCCCTTCAAAACTCTGTGGATACAAGTTATTAAGCAATTGTTTAGAAATGTTCAGAAATGAATACATATTCATCCTAATCTCTGAAATTACACCTTTTATTTTTGCTGTCTGCTATTGTGTAAATACAAAATGGCTGCCGCATCCTGCCAACACAATTCACAGACCCTTCTGGTGCTTTGCAACAACATAATGAGGCTCTCTACAGGGCCCTTAATGGTAAAGACAGCTTGAGTGACAAAGAAGGATAGTTTGTAAAAGAACCTCATCCACAAAAAAAGAAATCCTGACAACACTAAGATGCATTTTTATTTGGATTCATGTAAAAGGCATATTAAGAATTAGGAGGAAAATCCAAAACTATAACTATGATCTTCAGAAAACATCTTGCACGTCAGACACCTAATGATGTGATTAAAACTTTTAAACTTATTACTTTAGAATGTTTTTTTTTTCTTCTTAGGCTTTCTTCTGACTTTTTTGATGGCTAACAACTGACAATAATTGGAATCCCCACATCAGTAAAATTATTTGATTTTTAAAAGGAAATTCTGTGGGCCATGTCTGTATCATTTTTGTACTGTATGAAAATGGCCCACATGTTCACCCCCTGCCTCTGTGGGTTTTCTCCAGGTACTCTGGTTTCCAACCACGTCCCCAAAACATGCATGGTAGGCTGACTGGAGACTGTAAATTGCCTAAGTATGAATGTGAGTGCAAATGGTTGTTTATTTAAAGGTGACCTGTGATTGGCTGGTGACCAGTTCAAAGTGTACCCCGCCTCTTGCATGAAGATAGCTGGGTGAGGGTCCAGCACATCCACGACAGGCACAGAAAATGAATGGATGAATGGACTAAAATGGCCCATATACACAGCAAGCACAACTTTAAATGAGATCTACATATATGATTTAAAGGCATAAAAGATGCAGATTTAAAAAAAACAACTATGCCAACCCTTCCTTTGTCTCCCCTCTCATTTTTTTTTGTCACTGTCATGCTATCCCTCCTTCTATGATCCCACCGCCCTACCGACTCCACCTGTCAGACCCCCTCCTCTCCTTTCTCTTCCCTCACTCGCTTCTCTTCCTCCTTTTGAGCTTGCCACATATTTCCACTCTGGTGACAAGGCTTCTCACAAATATGGCGGCGGCATAAACATAAACAAGTCAAATTGATCACACAATGAGCCAGATGATGGATTATGCAAAAAAGTGAAGGGGGTGTGGGGTAGGTTCTGAAACAGACAGGAACGATTAAGCTTCTTTCTCACTTTTTCCCAAGCTTGATCTTTCTTATTCGGTTTGTGCTGGAGTGAGGTTGGGGTGTTTCGGAGGGTGGGGGCGGGTGGTAGTTGCAGAACCATCCTGGAAGAAAGCGACACTTCATAAGCAGATGCCTGGCATACGATTGCAGTCGGGGGAGTGTGTGAATTCATTCTCCTCCACTATAAATACACGTCGCGTCTGTGTATAGGTGCAAGCACAAAATGTAATTAGGCAGTGAGGCAGAAAGGAGAGCTGCCTTTCTCAGTGTTTGCATATTTTGTCCACAAATAATGGAGTACAAAGGCGACATGAGGAAAAATCTCTCTTGAATATTCATTTACAAAATAACGGTTTGCTGATAAGGCCAAGGCATGTGATAATCAATTAGCTAAATGTTCTACAAAAACCTGGCATGGGGTTTGGAAGGGTGGATAATGATAAATAAGCACACACATTTCCATTTTACAAGAAGCAAAAATTACAACTTCAACAGAAGTCGGGACTGAAAAACCATACATTAGCTTCGATGGAATGTCACAAAGAACATAAAGAAAGTAGAATATATATTTGTAAAGACAGTTTTGCTTGAAGTGTGTGTAAGATAAGAGTTTGTTTAACATAATGTGTGTTTAATGCACCTGCTGTTGTCTCTATGCGTGGGATGAGGAATGGTGCAGTGAAAGATAGTCTGAGTGTGTGTGCGTGTTAATGAGACAGTTGGAGAGGTCAAAAGCACAGAGTAGCATCAACACAGTTTAGCTAAGAATGGTTGTTTTTTTTTGGGGGGGGGAGTTGTGCTCTTTAAAGCAACAAATGGAAGGGGATCGCTCAACCAGATGTTAGCTATCTCTTAGGGTGTGACGATCGTGTTTTATTAGTCATGAGGTATAAAGGAGAATATTAAGTGAGTAAAGCGCACCATTTCAGAAAAGCCAAGAGTGACAGTTAGCAAAGAATTATATCTGAAATAACAAGCAGGCCAGTGTTACATTTGACGCCAAAATGAAATGTGAATGAGAATGTTCGTCATTCAGTGTAACATTATTTTCTAAAATGGTCACACATTCGTTTCCTGTCAATCACCCAATTTATTATTTGAATAGCTGCTGCAGCTCTAAAATCCTGCATGCAGTTGTGTGGAAATATGCATGTAATTTCTTTTGGAAGCCCTATTAAGGTGCATGTCCAGTGTAATTAAATGGTATTACAAGTGGCACTACAGTATTATGCATTGCCGTTAGCATCGCTACACTGTTACAGCATGTGAAACCAATTAGCATACATGCAATTAGGGGTTGTTTCTATTAATAACAGCTAACAAATACTCATGTAAGTTATGCACAGCTGGTGTCAATATGAAGAATAAATGTAGCCACAGAGGCGTTCTTGCCTCTCTCAAAGGCCTTGTGTTGCCATCTTGCCACGCATGACACGCCGTCCTCTGTTGGCCAGCGAGTGAAATACAGCTGAACCTGTCTCAATGACTTCCTGCAGCCGTCCGGCACAAGAACAAAGCGGTGGTGCTGTGCCAAAGAGGACTATCACTCTCTCTCCTCAAGGGAGGGCTGGGGGAAAGGCATCCAAAGGGTTGGTGGGGAGGGGTTTGGGGTCCATCAAGTAGAGCAATGCAGATGTGATCCGAACCTGGGCAAAGCGCTTCATTGTGTGCCTCTGACTGCATGTGTATGAGAGTGTGAAATAAGAGGGGAGAGGATATTGGGTGGGTGGCGGTTGTTGGCACCGAGGGGTGGGCTGGTAAGACATCTGTCATCATATCATCAATGCTGTCACATCATCCAACAAATGGGCTGTGAGATTTTTACAGCCTAAAATACAAGCGATGGCAAAAGGTGCTGTTACGTCTGATCTATTACTGCTGTTTTGTGCCTTTTTCAATAAAACACAAAGCTCTGACCACCACATGTCAACTCGTGAAATTGTTAGAATGGGGAAATGGGCTTTGAGTGAAAGCACAGATGCACTCTGAAGATATAAAAAGCCGCCACAAGCTTTTGCATGTGAACGACCTTGTCTGAGGCCCAAAGTCGCTTTCGGGTGTGCAGAACCAACACTTCTGCACGATGATGAGAGCTTAGACTTAGAGAAGGAAAGCATATTATCTTTAATTTCTCCCATCACAATTTCATTTTTGAAGCGGGTCACCACACTGAGGCAAGGTGTTCTATAATGAAACCTTGACTGTGAAGAACTTCATCTTCAGCCTTGCTACCTGGTGCCTATGTGACAAGACGACCTGCTTTGTTGCCAAGAGAATGAAGGAGAGCTTTGAACTGCTGACTGACAGCGCAGGGAAGCCGTTCCAGGCGTGAATGTAAATTATTGTTACTTACACGTTTAACCCAGCACCTACAACCCCCATCCTTTCTCTCCTGCACGCGGTTCCTCATTGGTTTTGCACTGACTTGTGGAAGGACTGTGGAGGGGTGAGGGAGGGGGGCGAACAAAACTGACATCATGTTGCCCTCTTTTGGCAGGTATTTGCAACTGCGCCTGACTGCCGTCAACTCAAAGGCAGCATTTTATCCATTCTCAACTGCAATGACGAGAAGACGCGATGAAATGGTGTGATAATGAAAATGAAATTGGTGGGAAGAAATTCTAAAATGGTAAAACTGGAAGCACAAAATCTTGGCCACATAAAAATCTAAACACATTTATCTGTGCCCATGGAGAAAGAAATTTTTGCCCACATAAAGTCAAGTGAATAAAAGAAAAATAGTTTAGAAATGCAATATGTCATTTTTTTTCAAAACCAGGAGGTGCAGGAACAAGGACGTAGGAATGGAGGACATACTAGTTACATATACACATGTGCATTTTAGGTGTAAGTGGAATTCATGTCCATTTTTAATATTACATTTTGCATTAAGATAGTGTTTTTTTTAAGGAAGTGGTAATACTTATAAAGGGAACATATGAAATTTGGATGGATCTGGGATGCGTATTTTGTTGTGGTTTGTGTGAGAAATGTTACTCCTGAGTTTATTTACAGTTGTCATTTTGTCTTATTCATCACCATACCAAGAGAACCAAAACAACGGTCTGCGCCAAAGCACATTAGGCACTAGTGTAGGAGGGTATCATAGAGAGCACTTTATGAGAAAAGAGGTGCAAACAGATAACAGAGATTAATCATTGACCACAGATTGGATTTCTAAATTGTAAAAATTGGCATTAAATGGAAATTGAGGTGTGTAGTCGGCAATTGATCTTATTTTACATGCAGACACTCCAGGGCTGAGTTAGCTGGCAGCGCCTGTCGTCAGGCAACACTCCAAGCTTTTTTCCACAAGATGCATCTCGATGGAATCAATAGGGCCCTCACAGCATATCATTAGGCATAAGTATTATAATTACTTGTGTTATTAATTTAGCCTTAATACCAGGGATAATATGATGTACAATTCATCCCCATTGAGGACAGCGAAAACAAGATAATCACAAATGCATCTCTTGCGGAAATCAATGTTGAAATGGATATTCCAATAATGCCAAAGCGCTGCACCCGCTATTTTATTCTCATGCATATCCAACAATGATTTTCATTTGCAAAAAAAATATAGAAATATGCCTAATATATTTCACATGGTGCCCAAGTCCCACACAAAACAACATGGATTTGTGTTGCCTTGCAAACAATTTTAATAAAAAGGAATTGATTGGGCATCGAGCAACAAGCCTGTAGGCGTTGAAGCACTAGACCCCAGTGGGTCCAGATCATTAAAGTCCTCAACTGCTGGCGCAAATTTCTTCAATAAGGCTCTGGAACTCATGCTTCAGGGTTTGATTGGGATACAGCCGTGTCAAGCTGTTTGTGGCTGCTATGCAGACCGCAAACGACTCAAGTGTTCTGAAACCAGAGAGCCCGTTTAGCTGAAACATGATAGTTATTTGTAATTGGAAAGATAAATAGTGCAATTCTATCTCATGTTAAATGTGGTTATATGACTAATAAATGGAAATACAGAGGAGTCTGCCCAGACATTGATGCTAAATATCACATTACAAGAATATACAAGGCAATAACTAACGTGACACTCATTACATTTAAAAATGGTATCAATGACTAAGGTCTATCATAGCAGTAAACACCCATTGCTTTGTGTCAAACTTCATCACCATTCTTGGGATTACTACAGTATGTGCATGTCGGCAGATTCATGCAAAGACTTTCTGGAGTCGGGAATCAAAGCTTTGGTACTGCTATACAGTTTTTAATTACCAGGTACTTTATTTATGCTTAGGATTTCAATTTCTTCCTCCAAAGCTGGTAATGATATTCAAAATGCCTGCTGGCAACTGTGAATCCTTATTGTCTGCCGTCTTTCCTTCCCACTAAAATATGAATACCTAGTCTTATATGGCTTATTTGTCCTCCAGTCACTTTGTAAAATCTTTTTTTCTGTGGCACATATATTTTTAAATGTGAACCTCGCTGGAAGGAATGGCAATAAAAGGGTTTTGGGGAGTTTGTGAGGAGGATCAATGTAGAATGTATTATCCTGCACTGCGGAGACTGACTTCAATAATAAAAGAATTGATCCTTTAAAGTGAAGCTTATTCTGGGCCAGCATGGTAAAAGAGGATGGTTCATTATAATACTGCACAGATGAGATGGAGAATCTCAGCAGGCTATTTCACTCCCGACCCCAAACTTGTATATTATTTCAAACCAATGTTAGATTCAGGGTGCAATTACATTGTGAAATTGCGCACATTATGGGGAGCATGTCAAACAATAAAGCCTATGGGATACGCAGGCTAACCAATGGAATGCATTGACAAAGAAGGCAAAAGGATGTTTAAGGAACAGTTCTACAAGGATTGTTTGTGTAACAGGTGATCTCAATTATCTAGATGCACCCGGCAGAAATGAAGAAACAGAAGATTCTAATATTTGTTTTTTTAATTAAATTGGAAAAATAAGCCATGAAACTAACAAGATCACTTCTCAAACTAATCACCTTGACAGGACTTATGTTGCATACTTCCAGTGGTGTCTCAAAATACTGTATACATTGTTGATCAAAGAACTTATATATTTCTATCTACTTAATAAGTCTGTCAATGGTGTAGTGATCAGGATTTTATGGCAGGGCTCCATATAAAGTGTCCTGACAAGTCAGAATTAAAATACTTTAAAACAGGTTTAGTTTTCGCCCGAAAAATGGCTGAAAGTGTTTAAAAATGTTATTCTATGAATTTTAAACTTGTGAGATAATGATGATGACCACAAAAGATTAACATTTTCATTAGTTTCCTGACCTGAAGGGAATTAATCAGAGAAATCATTGAGAGAGTAACAAATTACTTCGTGTGTGTGTGTGTGTGCGTGTGTGGGTGTGTCTGTGCGTGTCTCCAATTCGTTTCTCTCT